>NC_050576.1:240633276-241833276 GCF_011100635.1 Trichosurus vulpecula | reverse complement strand
TGAGGGTTTTCTAGCTTGGGGATAGCTGTCAGAGCTCCTGGCCTTCAAGCTCCAGAGATCACCCCCCTGCTTAGATGAGATACCAGGGGAGGACTTTAGGACAGGGTTCCTGACACCACCACCTTATTATTATTACTCGTGCTGTGCAAAGGCAGTCCAGCTTCGGCCCTGGGCTTCTCATGGTGAGAATCCTCCCTGCCTAGCCTGCACCAGACTCACCATGCTACTCTCCTCCTAGCTTCATACTCTGGGCCACTGTCATCCCCTTCCCTTTCCTCTTTGTCCATGTTTATCTCTTTAAGCAGTAATAACAGCTCAACACTAGCATTTTTGAAAGAATATGGAAATCCATTGCCTTTTGACTCCATTTATCATCCCTTTGACTTCCCAGATTAAATCAGAAGGCCTCAGAACAATGGCGTGAGTGCTTAATTTGGGTGTCGCAGGAAATGAGTTTGAATTTGAGCTCTGCCATTTTTACTCCCTCTGTGATCTTGGACATAACTAAACCTCTCTGGGCTTAAGTTTATTCATTCATTTACTTATTTAAATTTTTTATTACATTTTAAATTCCAAACCTCCTTCCTTCCCTCACTAGAGAGGACCACCATTTGACACAGAGACATGTCACAGAGATGGATACATACATAGATCCATAGCTAGACAAATATAGAGGCCTATACATATATATATGTAAAACCATAACATCTGTACTTCTATTTATCAGTCCGTTCTCTGGAAGTGTATAGCATCTTCCTTCGTAGCTCTTTTGTAGTTGGTTTGAGTGTTTATAATGCTCAGAATAACTTGTTCGTTCATAGCTATTCTTAGAATAGTATTGCCATTAGCGTATGCAGCATTTTCTTGGTTCTGCTCTTTTCATTATTTCATGCAGGTCTTTCCATGTTTTTCCAGAATCAACCCGCTCGTCATTTCTTCCAGCACAGTCATATTCCATCACCATCACATACCACAGCTTGTTTGGCCATTCCCCAATTGACCGGCATGCCCACAATTTCCAGTTCTTTGCCACCACGTAGAGAGCCACTGTCAATATTTTAGAACATAAGAATTCTTTTCCTTTTTCCCTGCTCTCCTTGGGAAACAGACCTAGTAGTGGTATTTCTGGGTCAAAGGATATACTCACTTGTAGAACTCTTTGGGCATGATGGGCCTGAGTTTAAAATGAGGGGCGGGGTTTGCTGACTTCTGAGGACCGCTCTCACTGGGGCTCTGTGACTGGATGACCTCCTTCTACATGGCTACCACCATATTACACTCATTGTCTTTCCTAATGAGAATGTGAGCCCCTTAGCACACAGAACCTGGTACATAGTACGCACTTAATAAATTGTAGTTGGCTGACTGAATTGTTTTTGGTATTTGTATCCCCAGCGCATAACATGGTGCTTTTCCTATCACCAGTGCTTAGTAAATGTTTATTCCTTCATCCATTCCTTCTCCTCTTTATCCATGGACTCAGATAGAAATGGTTCTAGGACAAAATGCTATTATTTTATTCTTTTCTATTTAATGATCTGTGTCTCTTGAGTAGGTGGGTTCACTGACTGCTTTGTGTAGCTGAATAAAAGCATGGAGATGTATGCTCATCTTCTGTAGTCTCCCTGAAAGCGTCTCTGGAATGATGCCAGGCAGGCTAGATGACAGAAATGAAATGCATCTCTCCTTCCCATGTGACTTTGCTTAGCTCTCCTAGGGCCTTATATTTGGAGAGCCTTACATATTCCCCATCCTTCTACTGGGAGATGGCATATTTGGGATGATGACAACCAACATTAGAAAATGTTGTTCCTAAGTGCTATTATGCCAGTGATCAATTTAGTAAGTATCAAGTACCCGTTGTCCTTAGTGATAGAGATAGAAAGACAAAAAACAACCTCTTTCTTCAAGTAGCTCATGTTTTACCAGGGAGGGCACTCCTGCAAATTTGGGGAGGGGAGAACACTAACCAGTCAGGGATATCATATTGACTTCATGCAGAAAGTGGTGCCTGAGCTAAGCCTTGAAGAAAACTAGGGATTGTATGTGGTCGAGGTGAGTGGGTGGGGCCAACCAGAGTGCGCTGAAGGCTTGCGATTGGCCAGGGTACTGTGAGGGTGGGGAGGCAGCCAGCCTAGGCAAAACCAAAGTTGGCAGTGGGGCTGAGATGAGGTGATGTGATCAAGACTCCAGTGTGCGTGCTTGGAACTGCCCCAGTGGGGCCCACGCTGACACAGTGAATGCTCTTAGACAACCCAAGTGGGTACTGCAATCCCCCAATAGATAAGTGGACTAAGGACACAGACAGACAGTTCTCAAAAGAAGATTTGAAAACTACTAACAAGAGAAATGTAAAATAAAACTTTCTGAGGCTTCACCTTACCCCCAGCAACGTAGCAAAGATGACAAATGGTGGGGATAGTCCATGCTGGAATGGCTGTGGAGAGATGGGGACACTTTAGAGCCTTATCTGAGCTGTGAATTTGTAGTGATGCAAATCTAATGACTAGACTATCCATGCCCTTTGAGCCTGAGACTCCATCATTGGGCTTATACCCCAAGGAAGCCATCGATAAGAAGAAAGGCCTCAGCATCACAAAAATGTTTGTGGCAGCATTTTTGGTCATAGCAAGGAATTGGAAACAGAGTTGGTGCTCATCTACTGGGGTATGGCTAAACAAAGTGTGGTTCCCAAACGTGATGGAATATTGCTGTGATGTAAGAAATGGTGAATGTAATAAATATGGAGAAGCATGCAAAGAACTACAAGAACTGATGCAGAAAGAAGTAAGCAGAGCCAAGAAGATGATCGATGACTGCAACAATGTGAACTGAAAAGATCACCATGTGCATATGCACACATAAAAATCAGAAGTGAATATTACAAAATTATAAAGAATACGTATGATTCAAGAAAAGAAATGGAAGACACTGCCACGCTTTCCCTTTGCAGAGGTCCAAGGTCCACAAGTGTTGTCCTTTGCACGTATTTTCAAAGATTTTTGGTGTATTGATCAATTATGCTGATTTTTTCCTTTTTTTTCTTTTTGGTCTTTAAAAGCTACTATTATATGGGGTGGCTCTCTGGGAAGGAGAAATCCTAAGGAAAATTATGTTAATATTTTTTGAAGTACATCAATAAAAATTTATTTTTTAAAAAAGGTTAAAAAAAACCCAACTCATTTCAAGTGTTTCTTCCTTTGTGAGTCCTAGCTTTGTGCCCAGTCAGAGGCCCTTGCTCTCTTCTGTCCAGTCTCCATTATTTTGGATCTAATTTGATTATGTTTTCATGTGGCATTATTTCTCCAACTAGATCAGTCTCCTTGAGGGTAAGGACTGTTGGTTCTTGTGGCCCCAGGGCTCAGTCACAGTGCCTGGTACATAGTAGGTGCTTAATAAATGCTTGTTGAACAAAGGAAAACCAGTGGATTTTTATCCATCCGGTAGGACTGCTGACTGATTCAATTTTTCATTCACATTTCAACTTTTAGAAAACCTTATGAATGGGATTGTACTTGAAAACCTCTTGGGGAACTGAGGAATCCACAGTTTGGGGAATCTGAGGTGTGTCCCTTCAGTGCCATGAATGTCAAGTAGTAGGTAGGTCCATTGGGGATCCTTAGCCCTATCCTGGGAGCTCACTGAGCCTTTAGCAGGGCTGTTCCCTGAAGGGTAGTTCCAGACGTAAATGAGGTATGTAATGGGCCCTCAGAGGTCTTTAATAACTTCCTGTACTTATTCCATGTTGCGTGAACAGAACTCTGCTGATCACATAAGAGCAACCTTTGACTTCTTGATCCTGGTCTTGGAGGTGATTGAACTCCACCAGCCCTATGTAGAACTTCCTCCTGCAGACCTACAGGCTCCATGACATGCGGGATTTATATCAGGATGTCTCCTTTAGCTTGAAAACATGCTGGACCAAACAAGGAGGAGGAGTGGCCTGCTGGGGAAATGAAATAAAAAAAAAAGAACTAGAAACAGAAAGTCAGGGGAGCTGTGACTCTTTTGTTCTGAGAAGTCATCCCACAATCTAGTGAAAAGGAGATTCTGCTGGGAGGGAGGAGCTCCAGGTTCTATCCCAGCTCTGCTGATGACTGGTGGGCCAGAGGCCCTGTATTTGAAAATTTGAGGGCAGACATTCTGATCCTCCCCCTGCTACTTATTAACTAGGGAATTCGGAGGAAGTTGGACCAGATGGCCTTTACAATCTATGCCAGATCTAAGGCTCTAGTCTGGTGCTCCTAAGTTATAGGGAAAATAAAAACCTTTTTATTTTCAACCTAAAGAAAAAAAAACACTCCTTGTGTTTACTTTCTGACCTTAGTAAGGCAGAGGAAATATATTTAAATCTTTCATGGCTCTGGGATAATAATAGTTATTAATAAATAAATAACAAACAATAGCTGACATTTCTATACACTTACTATGTGCCAGGCACTGTGCTAACCACTTTTATACTTATCTCATTAGATCTTCATAACAACTCCAGGATGTAGGTGCTATCCTTATCTCCATATTTCAGGTGAAGAGACTGAGGCCAAGAAGGTTTACCTTACTTGGCCGGATCTTTTAGGGCCTTCTCCAGACAATTTGAGTGTTTCATCTCTGGTGTATTGCATTTAGTTCCAAGGGGCACATTTGAGGAAAGACACTGAAAAACCAAAGAGCATGGAACGGGAGAGCCCTAAGTCCATCAAGTTCATTGAATAGGATGATCACCAAGAAATTAAGTGACTCACCCAGGATCACACAGCTATTAAATATGAGGTGGGATTTGAATCCAAAATCTTTCTGTTTCCCAACATGTTTACTTTATTATGCTGCCTCTCCACCTATGACAGGGCTGTCCAAAATGCGCCCCACAGTGTGATTTATGCAGCCTGCCTACAAGCATAGAAATTTATATAAGTACTTTAGTAAATGAAGCTGAGCTACCACAGAGCTCTCACTAAAATGGCAAATTAAAATATATTGTCTATTGTTTCAATAAAAACCTAAGGTTGGACAGCCTTGACCTATGATATGATCTGTATGGTTATACTAACTGGAATTGCTGCCATCCATACATTTTTGTGTCATAAGCCAGATATGGATAATTAAAAAAAAACCTGAACTCTGAGTTTATTAGCATAAGAAATGATTCATCTGAGGAAACTTCCTGTCTAAGTGAAGGTCACTGCTTTCTCTATAACTTAATCTTGGAAAATTGCCTAGGTCACTGAGAAGATAAGTGATTTATTTGCCCAGGGTCTGTGAGCCTGAGGTGTGGAAGCTAGACTTGAACCCTGGGTGCTCCTGGCTTCAGTAAGTCAATCAACATTCATTAAATACTTAATTGTTGGGCTCTGTGCTAAGCCCTGGAGATACAATGAAAGGTAAAAAAAAAAAAAAAAAGTCTCTCCTGTCAAGGAGTACAGAAATTCCCAGCTCTCCTACCTCAACAACAAATAATCCAAAATAGAAATGAAAATAAGATTGAAAGAAAATCACTGCCCTCAAATAACTTCCATTCTCCTGGAGGTCGTGGTTTGGATTGAATCCCTGATAGAAGTTGACTTTCTTGGGCTCAGCCACAGGGGTGGATGATCCCCAGGTTCCCTCCCTGCTAGGAGTCTAATCTCTTGGTGACTCTAAAAATTGAGCAGAGAAGGAAATTTTTTTTTAATTTGTTGGTTTCCAGTTGATTGAAAATGTACCTGCCATCTCAATTTCACCAATCAAAGCTAAGTTGAAATAGTAGGTGACCTTTTTGCAAGTATACAGGGCAGAAATTCACATCCTCTAAAGAACTGAGGAAATAACTATGCCGAAGCTAAGTGGAGTAAGCACCATGCATTACTCATCGGCTGCTCATGCTCTTATGAATTCAAATTTGAAATTCTCAAAGCAACTTCAAGGAAATGCAGATGACAAGGGCAGTCTGGCACTGGGCTAATGTGTGCTCCCTCTTACACTGGCAAAAAGAAACCTCCTGTCTTTTTACATTAAGCAATATGGCAAAGGCCCCCCCCCTGGGTTTGGGCAAGAAAAGCAGCAAAGTATTTTGGGAACATTCTTCTACCGGCAGTTGATATGGGAAGAGTAAAGGGAAGCACAGACCTATTTTCAGAATGTTTGTTCAGAAAACAATATGGCTCTGAAAAGGAAGCCATTTCAGAGCCCAGTTTTTGGAGAGGGACCTGTGGGTTGCTCTCTTTTCTTGTAGTTACGAGAGAGCAATTTTATCACAATAACGAAAGCTAACTTTAAACAAAATTTCTTCCATGCATATTCTCTCTCAGTCCCTCTCTGTGTCTCTCTCAACCTCTTACCCCCCTCGATTGCTCTCTCCCCCCAACTTTCTCTCTCAAACTCCCTCAATATCTCTGTCTCTGTGTCTCTTTCTGACTCTCAATCCCACTCCCTCTCGACTATCTCTCTCTAAATGTTTGTCTCTCAATCTCTGTCCTTGTTTCCCTGTCTCTTTATGTTTCTTTATCTCTTCCTTTCTTGCTTCCTCAGAGGCTACTTAAGACCCAGTCGCGTTCCGATCTGCACCAAGCTTTAGGATGCTCAGTTTCTGATGATTTGGCCCTTGTTAGGCAGCCCGGTTCCCCCAACACCACCATATTGATGGTGAAGTTAGTATGGACCCTGCTGTAGCCATTTCCTCAGCTCAACCTGAAAAGAATCCCTTCTATAACATACTAGGCAAGGGGTCAGCCAGCCTTGGCTTGAGGATCCCCAGTGACAGCCAGCCAGCCTCTTGTCTCCTGAGGCAGTCCATTCCACTTGGGAACAGCTCTGCTTGTTAAACAAGTTTTCCTTTGAGCCTCCTGCACTGAGTTCTGCCTCCTGGGGCCAAGTAAAATATGCCTAATTCCCCTTTCACATGATCATTTCCTTGTGCTTGTAGACAGCCCTTACGTCCTCTCCACCTCCCATCTTCTCTTCCCCATTCTGAAAATACTCACTTTCAGCCAAACCTCCTATGGAATGAACTTGCTGCCCCTCTCCACCATGCTTGCCCATTTCCCTTGGTCTCCAGTAATGACATCAATTTTTTTTGGATGAAAAGTCAAATTATAAATAGGTCTAGAAATGGCTTAAAACCCCAGAAGCTCAGAATACTAGTTAGAATTGGAAGTGAAATATATCTCTCTGTCTCTCCCCTCTTCTCTCTTTTTTTCTCTCTTCTCTCTCCTCTCTTCCCTCTCCTCTCTCTTCACCCTCTCTCTTTTCTCTCTCCTCTCTCTTTCTTTCTTCTTTCTCCCCCCACATGGGTGTTTATACATAAGGAAATCAAGTCCTGAATAGTATGTTCAAGGTCAGCCCTCCAGTTTATAAGAGCTGCATGACTAGAATCTATTCTCTCAGCTTTCGGTTCAGGGCTGATTCTGGAACACTTTCATTTGGGGCTACCCACCCCTCCTTGGAAGCTATGGAACAAGATAGAACATTCTCAGAACCTTCTTTCTCGATATAAAGGTATCAAGGTATAGTTATTTTCTTGTCCTTTTTAATTTTGAAGGCATTGTTTTTCATACAAGCCTGAGACTTTGACATGAGCCCTGGCCTTAATTGTATCCCTCCAATCGCAGAACTGGATACTTTGACACCTCAGTGTGGGGATGATTTACTGAGCTCTGCCAAGATCACTGCTGGCATTTACTTTTAGACCCAAGATGGTATTTTTGGAGTCTCAGAAAGAAAGCTGTTGATGAGAGAAATTTTTGATTCAAAGACAGTGTTAGTGAGCACTACTGATGCTATCCTCATTAAGGTAACTAAGAAATTTAAGAAATGGGTTTTTTAAAAAATATTTGTATAGAGTAGTAAAATTGTTAATTCACAAATCCAATTTATTAGTAACAAGGATCAATTTTTCTATCCTGTTTTAAGCAAGTTAAAGAAGTAGTCACAAAACTGCCTTCATTAAAAGTACTAACTAAAAGTTGGCACATTTCAATGGACTTTTCTTCAAGAGCAGGTTAACTTCTCAAGAATAGGAAACAAATTAATAGAAACTAGCACAAATATTTTTATTTGAGTAATATTCCATTTTTTTCCCAATTGAATATAAAAACAATTTTTAACATTTTTTCAAAATTTTGAGTTCCAAATTCTCTCCCTCCTTCCTCCCCCCAAGACAGCATGTAATCTGATATAGGCTCTACATATACCTTCTCATTGAACTTATTTACATAATAGTCCAGTTGTAAAGAAGAATTCTAACCAATGAAATGAAGCATAAGAAAGAAGAAACAAAACCAAAAAAGGAGAAAAAAAAAAGAGCAAATAGTTTGCCTCATCTGCATTCAGACTCCATAATTCTTTCTCTAGATGCGCATAGCTTTTTCCATCATGAGTCTCTTGGAGCTGTCTTTGAACCTTGCATTGATGCAAAGAGCCAAGTCTATCAAAGTTAGTCCTTACAGATTGTGTGTCTGTAATTGTGTATAATGTTCTTCTGGTTCTGCTCCCCTCACTCGGCATCAGTTCAGTCTTTCTGGGTTATAATGAAGTCCGTCTGTTCCTCATTTCTTATAACACAATAGTATTCCTTTACAATCATACACCACAATTTGTTTAGCCATTCCCCAATTGATGGGCATCCCTTTGATTTCCAGTTCAAACATTTTTTAAAAAAAATGTTCAATTCTCCTTTTACAAATTATGTTTAGCAGTATCTTTGGAAGGACTCTTGACTATTTTCTTAGAGTTGGCTGTTTTATTTCATTATGGCTTTTTTGTGGTGTTTGTGACTTGAGATTAAGAATTATTCTTCTGTTCTTCCTCTCCCATTGATGAAATCCATCATTCTAATTGAAATGGTCCTTAGAAATGAACTGGTTCTTCTTCCTCATCTTAGGCATGAGGAAACTGAGGCCCAGAGAGGTTAAGTGACCCCTTGCCTAAGATCACACATGTAGCAAATAGCAGGCCTGGATTTCGATGGCAGACTTACACCCCCAAATGTTATTCCTTCCTCCGTGCTGCACAACTAATAGTAGAACATTTTGCAAAAGAACTTGAGAAATAGGGTGAACTTCCATTTTTTCATACATATCACATGTCCTTGTTATTATGTCGAAATATTTTTGAAGAAGGTGATAAAGATTGGGCTGAATAAACAAAAGCAGTCCATGCGTCTGGCCATACCTGGGGTTGAACAGATAGCAACCATCCACACATCGTAGCCTGAGGCACAAGGAGCCAGTTTGCCCAGCCAATAATCAGTGTCAGAGACAGAGTTTGAACCTTCTTGACTACATCCAAGTCCTACAGAGTATCAACTAAGCTACACTGCATCCAGTCCTCTAGTCAGTCAGTCAACAAGCATTTATTAAGTGCCTGCTGTATGCCAGGCACTTTTAAACTCTGGGGAAACAAAAGCAAAAGATAGTCCCTGTCCTGAAGGCGCTCCTAATGGCCTGCAACCAGCTAAGTCCATACAAACCACATACAGGATAAATAGGAAAAGCATTAGAGGGATTGGGAAAGGCTTCCCACAGAGAAGGTGGGATTTTAGTTGGATCTTGAAGGAAGCTAGGAAGTGAAGATGAAGAAAGAGAACATTCCAGGCACTGGGGACAACCAGAGAAAATGCCCAGAGCCAAGAGATCAAGTGTCTTGTTCAGGGAAAGGCCAGAAGACCAGAGTCACTTTTAGGAGGAGGGGAGGATAAGGTGTAAGAAAACTAGAAATTGTCAATGAAGGGGGCCCTGGAATTTGAGTTTGGAGGCAAGGCATCATGGTCAGACTTGTGCTTTAGGAAGATTATCTTGACAGCTGAAGGGAGGATGGACTGAAGAGACTTGAGGCAGGAAGAGCAACCAGCAGGCTGTTGCAATTGTGCAGGCCTTAGGAGATGAAGGCCTAGACCAGGAGGGTGGCAATGTCAGAGGAGAAAAGGGGACCTATTCAAGAGGTGTTTCAATGGCGAAATCAACAGGCCTTGGTAACAGATTGAATAAGGGAACAGTGAAGAGTTGCGAATGACTCCTAGGTTGCAAGCCTAGAGGACTGGGAGGATGTTAATGCCCTGGGTCCAGAAGTGTCAGGCACTTGGTATGATGTGGTCTACAATACTCTTGAAAGCAGCCCAAACCAATTGAAATATAATTGGGAAACATTTAACAAAATAAATAAAATATAGTAAAACAGATAATATTAATATATGGTTTTCTAAGTCAGTATTAGCTGCCAGGAACCCTCATGTACAGTATAGTAGCCCTGTTTCTATTCGAGTTTGACAGTACTCACCCAGAAAGTAATAGGGAATTTTGGAAGAGAGAAAGGTTTTGTCGGAAAGAGTTCTAATTTGGTCGTGTTGAGTTTAAGATATCTACTGGATGTCTGTTTCTAAATGTCTGAAAGGCAGTTGGAGATTTGAGACTGGAGGTCAACCTAGAGGTTAGAGCTAGCTAGATAAGCAGATGTGAGAATCATCAGTGTAGAGATGATAATAAATCTATGGGAACTGATGAGATCACCAAGTGAAGTTGTATAAAGGGAGAAGACAATACTCCTATTTTCTATACCAAAAAAAAATGGTGGCAGTATAATCATGTTACAGAAAAAAAAAATTGAAATATGGTTAGTTCCCTTAAGTTGACCCTTTTCTCTTACTCAACTCCCATTTACACTAATAATTCTGGTTCTTTGCCTTTTAAACGTCACAGTTGTCTTCAGCACCTCTCTGTGGATGATTTGTCTCCCTTTCACCCCTATTTTAAATGGATTTACAAAATTACTATTGGTTTTTCCCTTTGCTAATCCCTCTCAATACTCATGCCTTCCCCTGTTTCCTGTATCTGTCCCTCTACTTGATTTAAAATTTAATTTTTTTTCCAATTAGCAAGGCTTTATTTTCTTTCCTTTGCATTCCTCCAATGGAAAATAAAACCAAACCCTTGTAACAAATACACACAGTTAAGCCAAGCAAATTCCCACATTGGCCATGTCCTAAAAACGTATCTCTCATTCCAAGTCATGAGTCCATCGCCACCTCCCTGTCTGTCAGGATGTGGGTAGCAGAGTTTATCATCAGTGGCTGGTCATTGCCTTGAACAGAATATTCTAAAGTCTTTTCAAGCTGTGTGTCTTTATAGTGGTGTTGTTGTCATTCTCCTATTTCTGCTCAGTTCACACTACCTCAGTCATACAAGTTTTACAAAATTTCACAGAGACCATCCTTTCTGTCATTTCTTATGGCACAATAGTATGCCATGACATTCCTATACCATGATTGTTCAAGCATTCTCCATTTGTTCTTTGATTTTTGTAAAAATTGCTGCTGTGGGTATTTTGGTGCCTTTTCCTCTTTCTTTGATCTTTTTGGGGTCTCGGCCACCCATGTGCTGGAGCCAGCTCAGGTCAGCTAGCAGTTACATTTTCATTGTGATCATTTACACTCCAGAAACCTGCAACTCTACAAATCAGGGGGTGATTTATTGTTTTGTTATTTGACTGTGTTTAAGAAAGTTGTAGAGAAAATTTAATAATGCAGATTAAATTTAAAAGTATGTCATGCCTAAACTTTTATCTCTGAGAGACAGTCATTACACATTTATCAGCCCATCCTTGAATCTAGTGGTATTGATTAGTCAAACTGCTTCCATACCTATATCTCTTCTCATTGCCTTTGGTCTCTCTCTTCCTCCTGTCCACCCTATATTCACCTCTTTCAAATTTCTCTTCAAGAAACAAGTTTTATTGAGTCATTCCTATACTCTTAAGTTGTCAATGCTATTACCTTGTTTCCTGAATAAAAAGCCACTCTCTTTGGCTAGGGTGTTATGGGTGTCTAATGTCTAGCTTCCACCAATGTTTCCACAATGGTCTGCCTGTAAGAAGGTGATACAGTGAGACCTCCCTCCTCAGGCCTGTTGTCTAGGATAGCTTTTACCTTCCCTTTTTTACCTCAATGCTACCCTCTCCTTGAAGGTCCCATCTAAGATAATCCACAGGGATGCAGAAAGACCATTCTGAATTTGTCCAGGATCTTTAAAAGAAGTCAAATTTTATACTGTGATCTTGGAATCACACAAACTACCAAAGTCCTGCAAAGTCTGTTAATGAATATGTTAAGAATTATTTGTAATTAGCACTTTTGCACATAAATGAGTGCTGTTAAGGGGAGTTTCAGAGTGCATGGAAATGACTGGTTTTAGCCTCCCATGGCATCTGGCATTATGGAACTCATGTGCATATCCTCCCCCTACCCCACATAATCCTGGGGTGAATGTCAACCTAATCTGTATTCACAGAATTAAAAGTAAATTAATAGATCTCTGAATTTGGTCTGTGACTGATGAAGCTCCTTGCTCGTCTTGTTTCTACCCTCTCCCCGCTCTCATGCTGCTGTCAAAACTAATTTTCCATTGGTTTACAGACATGCTTCAAGTAAAATTATTTTTTTAATCTGTTTATCCTGTGTTTCTAGATCTTTCCCCATCTATCAGTCAATCACCAGCTATGTACTGGGTGCCTGATGCAAGAATCTCTAGGTTCTGTGGAGTATGAAAGAAGACGAAAAAGCTGTTGGTCCAGGCTTCATTTTCCTTGAGATACCTGCCCATCCTTACCTTATTCTCTCTTCTCTTGTGTCCACCTTTACCTGGGCTGTCCCAGGAATCAGGGAGCTGGATAGAATACTGCAAAGAAATCAGGGCTTTGGAAGGGATTACATGTTTTTGTTTGCTGTTTTTTGTTGTTTTCATTTTTGCTGCTGACAGATGTACATAATAAAGACAAGAATGTTATGTTACATTTTGTCCTAGCTCTATGCTGGCCCTCACTATGCCTTACTCACAGTCTCTTAATTTCGTTTCTGAAATGGCCTTTCTTGCCAAGCTCACACAGCTAATTAGCCATCATAGACTTGTAGAGCAGGAAGGAAACAGGGCTTAGGATGGCCCGGTCATTTTACAGAGGAGGAAACAGGTGTCACGGAGGTCACGTGACTTGCAGTGACAGGATCGTAGAACCCAGGTCTCATTTCTTACTCTACCACACCAGCCCTCTTTCCACTGGACAACTTGACTTTTTAAAAACTATATTTTATTTTCAATTCATGGAACAAAAGAAGCATTTCCATAACACAGTACAATAAAAAAGATTATTGAACGTGAAACTGTAAATCCATGTTATCATGTAAATTTCTTTTTTTCTCTTTTTTTCTCCCCCCACCCCCCACCATGACTTTTTGATATCCACCGAGGTCTCATTGCTTCTCGAATCCTCCATGCAGCTGTCCCTTCTTCTGCCTCTGTGTCCAGATCCCATCGCCCAAGTACCAGTTAGATATTTACCGGGGTAGACTAAGTAGTCTGAAGAACAAACAAGGATTAGTGTCTATAGCTCAGGGAAAAACAACTGAGCACATTCATTAAATAGCTCTGTTTACATTGTCTGTGAAACCTAATTATTTGCTGAACTAAGTGTTCTTGGTTAGATTTTCAGAATGAGTAAGCAATGATATGTTTGGATTGTCCCTTCTGAGAGCCTTGAGGGACCCTCGGTGATTTGATTCTTACACTAACACTTCATAAACAAGGCCCACTGTCAGTAGCTAACGAGTAATTCTCATTCACTGGCTATCATGACTGAAATCAAATGAACGTTGCTTAGTTGAGAGTTGTTGTTGTCGTTCAGTAGTTTCAGTCGTGTCTGATTCTTCCTGACCATATTTGGGGTTTTCTTGGAGAAGACACTGTAGTGGTTTGCCATTGCCTTCTCAAGCTTATTTTACAGATGGGTAAACTGAGGCAAATAGGCTTAAGTGACTTGTCCAGGCTTATATATCTAGTAAGTGTCTGAGGTCAAATTTGAATTCAGGAAGATGAGCCTTACTGACTGCAGGCCAGGAGCTCTATTCACTGTACCATGTAACTGCCTGTTTAGTTGTGTGCAGCACATGGCTAACCTTTGAGCGGCCTTGGCTTCCTCCTTAAAGAGGGACAAGATGAAGGAATTGGGAATATTCAATCCCATAGGTAGATTTAGGGACAGGATGATAGCTGTCTTTCCTTTCAAGGGCTTCCACACAAGAAAAAAATATGATTAAACTTGAACCTCTTGGCCCCAGTGGACAGAGTTAGAAGGTACAGATTACACAAGTTTTTGGGTTTGAGGGCAGGAAACATTTCCTAAGCCATAGAACTAACCCAGCGTGCAACAGGTTGCCTTGAAAGGTATTGAGTTCCCCGTCCCTGGAGTTCTTCAGACAGAAACCTACCAAGACCACTTGCTGGGCTTGGGGTTGGGAAGATTCTTATTTGGGTACCATTTGGACAAGATGGCTGCTTAGGCCCCTTCCAGCTCTGAAATGACGTGACTGTGTTACACTTGTACATTTTATTTTGAGCAGAATACCTCTTAAGCCCACGGGTACATATGATGTCACTTCCTACTTAAGTCTCCCTGAATTGTGAGCCAAATTTTCCATTATGAGCTCCTATTCCAGTCTCTTCTCTTGTTCCTTTGTTAGTACTTGAATGTCTTAGAAAGACATTTATCATAACTTTTGGATTACTCATGCCAGATCGTTCCTCATTAAAGTAGGTATGTGAAAGGTGATTAAGACCAAGCTTGATAGCCCTTGTTCGTTTGTTTCTCTCTGCTGTGCACACCACCCTCCCCTGAGCTGCTTGATATCAAGGCTTTTCGCCTTTAGCTCACAGATTTTAACATGAATTTTGCAGGGAGTGGGATGTGGAACAGTAGGGCTCTGATTATACCACTGAGGCTCTTAAGCATCTTGTGTAGCAGTGATCCAAGACAATTCCAAAGGACTCATGATAAAAAACGCAATCCACCTTCAGAGAAAGAACTGGTAGGGTCTGAATGTAGATCAGAGGATACAATTTTTGCTTTATCTTTTATGGGGTATTTTTGTTCTGTTTTCTTTCACAACATGACAAATAGGGAAATGTTTTGCATGATTGCTTATGTATAAGCTATAACAAATTGTTTATCATCTCAGGGAGGGGAGAGGGGAGTGAGAGAATTTGGAACTCAAAATTTAAAAAAAAATAAGAACAAATGTTAAAATGGTTTTAATGTGTAATTGAGAAAAATAAAATATTATTTTAAAAAAGGAATTTTGTGAAGCCCAGAGCCTGAGTCCTGATGCTTTTGGCAGATGTGAACAGTGGATTGATTTTTCATGATTTTTGCAGCAAATGGTCAGTGTTCTTTGTTGCTCAAACAGTGTGGGTAAAGTCAGTTATTTTCCCTCCTCTCGGAGGAAGCAGCTTTGTTAGCCGTCACTGCTGCCTACAGATGAATAAGGCTTCTTTAAAAGTTGGCACTTAGTTCAGAAAGCCATTTTGAGAGTGACCGGCTCTCACTCTACTAACTCATTCTTGGAAGAGTCAGGACTTCCAGAGTCTCAGCACCAGGGCTGCCCTCTGGGACTGATCTCTTTTCCACTGACCTTGTGGTGAGGATGAGATCTCCGAGCTAGCTTTGAGCAGTAGCCTCAGTTTCTCAGAGTGAGGGTGGGATGGGCAGAATAGACCCCCAAACTGGTCAAGACTACTCCTCCCTCCTGCTTCCTTCCCTTTCTTTCTTTTACGCTCTCTTCCCCCCCCCATTCTCTCATTTTCTCTCTCTTTCTTTCTTTCTTTCTTTCTTTCTTTCTTTCTTTCTTTCTTCCTTTCTTTCTTTCTTTCTTTCTTTCTTTCTTTCTTTCTTTTTCTTTCCCTGTTAAGTCACAAAAAAAACCAAGAATGCTGCCCAAACATTTTCAAAATGAATTGAATACTTGAAGGGAAAAAACCATTTCTCAAGCATTTACTTTATCCCTTACAGTTCAATGTTATCCCTCCTCAGGACCTTACTATGTGCCAAGCACAGTTGATACAAATATTTGAACAAGAATCTGGTCAAATTGTAAAACCTGATGTTTGTATCGTTTACGAGCTAGTTGCTATAAAGTATCTCGGTATTCAATTTCACTGACATCCTAATTGGAACCTTGAGCCTGGTACCATAATCTGTTCTCTCTGATGACTAAGTTCTTCAGACTTGGCATCCCCGCCCTTTATGGCTGCAGGTGCCCTTGGAGCTTCCTGTGAACACTCCTACTGCTTTAACCCCTGGTGTCCATAAAGACTGCCTGGCTCCTGGCTCTTGGCCCCAGGCTTCCAGTCCCCAACCCCCTCTACATTGTCCCCAAATGCTTGTTCATCCCTAGCCATTTCAGTGCTAGCCCTGCTCAGGACCACAGCTCTGCATGTGAGGCTCATCTTGGAGCCTAGCAGCATCTTGTAAACAGTTGGCTACTTTTGAGTGGATGCGGGAGGCCACAACAAATTACAAATATGTTAGGGCTCATCTACCCTTGGTTGTTAAGGGCTTTAGGAAGGGGGAGGTAGCCAGTAATGACAACCTGCTCCAGCTGTGTGCCTCCTTGGCGTCTACCTTTACAAAAGCTATGCTTTGATTTAGTCTTTCTCCAGACTCAGTTTACCTAATGAACTCCTTTTGATGCCTGGGGTTGGGAGCTGGCTGGGGGACTTTCACCCAAGTGCTTGCTGTAGTTCTTAGCTTTCCTGTGCGGGGAGAAGGAGAAAGTAGATGCCTGAGAAGTGCTTGGTACATAGTAGCCTCAAAAATACATTTTTGAGTTGAAGTCCAATGAGATCTTCACAGCCCTGGAGGGAGATGGATGGGGTCAGTTGGTAAGCCCCTTCTACAGAGGAGGAAGGTGGTTCACAGAGGTCGAATGACTTCTCCAGTATCACACAGCTACCAAGAGGCTAAGCTGGGCTCAGACCCTTGATTAAGGCCAGCCCCTTCTCCCATGCCCTGTGTCCATAGAACCCGCTTAGAACCGCATTCCAAGCCAGCGGTCCACAGTGGCTCTGGAGGGGCCCAGCGCCTGGCATTGGGAGTGCAATGGATGTAGTGCTGAACTTAAATTCAGGAAAACCTGAGCCTCAGACACTTCCTAGCTGAGTGACCCTGGACACATCACTTAATCTTGCCTAGCCTCAATTTCCTCATCTGTAAGACAGATAATAATAGTACCACTTAACTATTAGCTTAACTGTTAAGTACTAAACAAGGTTATTGTGGAGTTCAAATTAAATAATATTTCTGATAGGCTGTGGAAATCTTAAATCATCGTTACTACCACTACTACTACTACTTAACACCACTAGATACCGCATATACAAGAGTGAGACTAAGAACAAGCATTTATTAATGACCGATTCCTCAGGAACTGTGATAGGCATTCAGGATAGTAAGATAAAAGTCCCTGTCCTCAAGGGGCTTCTGTTCTCTTGGGCAGAATTAACAATAGATACAGACAGTATACATGATGATTTGAGGATAGGAGGGCACTGCTATCTAGGGGGCCTTAGGAAAGGCCTCCCACAGGAAGTGACTTTGTCCATCAGCTGAGCCTTGAAGGCAGTTGGGTTGCTAAGAGTCCAGGGTGAGGAGGGAATGCATTCTAGAGACATGGGGTGGGATATGAGGAGGGGAGCACAGCTTCTGTGGGAAATGGAATTCCACCCATTTTCTTGTACAGATCTCGCTCTACTGCAGAAAGAACTGATGAGCCTAAGAGTCAATATATGTGGTTAAAAATGAGGCTTTTAAAAGTGCTATGGTGTCAGTGCCTTAGGCCTGTTAAGGAAAAGGCAGCTCACCTGCAGTTTGTTTCTTTGTTCATCTGAAGGCAGCAGGCAGTTGTTGACAATAAGATCCTAAGAGTTGGGTCCAAGCATTTTTTCGAAAAGCAGCGTTTAGATGGAGAATCCTTGAAGCACTGGAAGTCCCGTGTGCTATATGGTGTGTTAAGCAGACCTTAATTATGGGGCACTTCAGAGCCTTTTTTAAAATATATGTTTATCTGGGCTAATTATTTGGCAACAGAGTCAAGTAGAAAAGAAGCATTTTGTTTGAAATTCAGAACCTTAGTGAATATTACATTGTCTCCCTTTGCCACCCCAACTCCCCCACCAACGCTGCTTATTGGCAGCAAGGAATTTTAGAGTTTAGGTCTTAAAATGTTGGTGAAACGTTTTCTTGTGGGATAGTAGAAGGAGTCCCGGAAGGAGTCTGAAGAGAACCGTCCCTTGGTCTGCTTTCTGTCATTTACTTGCTATATTACTCTGGGCATAAACTTTCTGAGCTTCTATTTTTTTTCTTATCAGTAAAATGTCCTAATGATCTTACAAATGTAAGGATCAGCATGAAGTCTGGAATCAGAGAACATGGGTTCAGATGGGGGCTCTGCTACTTGTTGGTTGGCTGTCTTTGGGTAGGTCACCTCTCTTCCAGGCCTTGATTTCCTCATCTGTAACATGAGAGTGTCATTGATTAAGAATCAGAAGTGACCTTGGAGATCATTCCATCCAGGAGTCCTTCAACTTTTATTGTCAGGGACCCATTGGGCAGTCTGGGGAAATCTCTGTTCTTAAATGTACAGGTTTACAAAATACACAGGTTTACATTGGAATACAGTGATCAACATATTTTGTTAGAAAAAAATGTTCCAAACTCCAGGTTGAGAACTCCTAATTAAATCCAACGCCCTGTTTTATGGTCAAGGAAGCAGAGGGAGAGAAAACCATATAACAGACTTAGGATTTGAATCCCAGTCACTGCCTACAAATCCAGAACTCTAAGACTCAGTGCCTGGAGATACAAAAACAGCTAAATAAACAAAAATGATAAGCCCTGCCCTCAGGGAGCTTGCCTTCTATTGGAGGCTATGACATAGATACTACTCAGTTCAGCCGATGGAGATGAGGAACACTCCATAGCTAACTGGACGCTTGAAAGAGGGGGTAAAAAAAAAAAAACAAATGAAAAGAGGGGATAAAAGCTGAGAGGGGAGGGGGCAGCAGAGAGGAAGGTGTCACAGGAGGTGGCACCTGGGAAGAACTTTGAAGGACGACAAGGACAGGTGAAGCAAGGCAAGCCTCCCAACCTTAAGGGATAAACAAAGATTTTTGTTGTTGTTGAGTTGTTTTTCAGTCATGTTGTACTCTCTGTGATCCCATTTAGGGTTTTCCTGGCAGAGATACTGGAGTGTTTTGCCATTTCCTTCTCCAGCTCATTTTAAACTGAGGCAAACAGGGTGAAGTGACTTGTCCAGGGTCACTTGACTTGTAAGTGTCTGAAGTCAGATTTGAACTTGGGAAGAGGAGTCTTCTGATGCTCTATCTGCTGTGCCCCCCAGCTGCCCTAGATCCAGAGACTGGAGACTAGAAATTTCTGATTACAGGGAGCACATTCTCACTTCAGTGTTCCACTCTTACCTCAAACTCGGTCTGTGGCAGATTAAGCTTGCCCCCTCCACTTGCTAATGGCGTCATTTCTGTTGGTGATAGTCTCACCCCACCCCTGCTTCTTTCAGACTGGAAACATTGAAATCATCTTCATCTCCAGCATTTTATCTGCCATCAACTTCTATCATTTTTTTTTTGCCTTTAAAATGTCTCCTTCTCCTTTTTCACAGTCAGTGGTCCTCATCATTCATTCCCAAATAGATGGTGGCAGTGACCCTGCCTCTTGGATCTTTCTACTCCAGTACATTCTATACACATCCTCCAAATTAACCTGCTTAAAACTCTGCTTTTATCATGTCGTTATGGTTTCGTATTTCAGGGCTTCAAGTTCAGAGGCCTCTATATTGCTTTCAAGATTTCAGTTTGGACCCCTCCTCCCTACCCATCTTTGTTCATCCTTCTTACTTCTTAGCCCAGATTCTCTATTCCATGTTGGTCAGTTTCCTCGATACCCATGCTCACTGTTCTTCCTGCCTTCTGGTCTCCCCTTGCTTTCTTCCCTTCATCCAGCCCTAGAAAGGTCTTATCCCTTCAACTCCTAATAACCTGGGGATTTTGGACCATAAGTGGCTCCTCTCTGCTGCAGACCTCATCATGGAATTTACCAGCATCCTTAGTCCAAGGACTGGTTTGATCCACTTTCTTACGATGGCAAGGAACAAGTGCGGAGAGGTTGCCCTCCGGTATTCTGGCCCCTGCAACAGAATGTGCTGTCACCTTACACTGTGAACACGGAATAATAGACCACCCTCTGCTCACAGCCAGGGCAATATAGGCATTGTAAATAACAAGTGATCATGTCGGGGAGGCAGATTTTTAAATAAACGCCTGTTTGCATAAATGAAAAAAAAAGGTCTGGGCAGGCACTCTATTCACTCTTTGACCTAGCAAAGAGTAAACATTTACTTGGATCTACTGTTTTTAAATCCAGGTGGAAAAGGGATTTTTTTGGTTCTGTTTTTTGCTTCATTTTGTTTTTTGATTTTAAATTGAATTCAAATTTTAAAATATAAGCAGTAGTTCATTTGAAGATAGGCCAAAAAAGAAAACTCTCATTCTAAGGAATGAATGTCGTAGGCCAGCCAGTATTTAAAAATATTGCCAAGTCTCAGTCAGTGTCATGAGGAAAAGACTGGATGTGTTATTTCTCAGAATCAAAGCTAGAAAAGGCTGTCAGCCCCAATTCAGAGCTCCATGAAAATTTCTGTTTAATCTTCTGAGGAAGCTGGATGCATCTGCAAATGCATAAATAGATGCTGGTGTAAATGAATAGAGAAATCTCTGTTGTGCTTCTGGGAAATGCAGTCCTGCTACAGGAGAAACAACCCAGAGTATTGTCACCTTTTTCAGTGAGCCCTCTAAAAGTGTTCAAACTGGGTAGCACCTGGGTGGGGATGTTTGTTAATGTGATTAACACTGGTCTCAGGGAGCCCCAACCCATCAGAAAAGATGAACAGAAAGGTAAACCTCCATCTTGTAACTGGGCCCACATCTTCTCTGGGAGGCAGTACCAGTGGGTGAACAGGTGGACAAAAAGTGGGCAGGCAGGTAGGAAAAATGGTGGAAGGGTCACTGAATGCCTTCATGAATTTAATAGAAATATCTCTCACTCTGTGGGAGATAAAAGAGGCTAGGATTGAGGTACTGCCTAATGAAGCTTATACTTTGGTTAGGCCAGATAGCCTCTGCCTTCTCCTCACACACACCTACCCACACGTGAAACATTAACCTAAGCAGAAGGCAGTCTGTAGTGGGATACGATGGGAAGAGTGTGACTTAGGGATTTGGGTGATTTGGGTTCAAATCCTGTTTCTGTCACTACCTAGTGACTTTGGGCAAATGACTTCCTGCTCCTCAGTGGCCTCCTATAATGAAGGCTTTTGAAGTGTTGGCCAGCTCTAAATCTATGATCTCTGAAAGGCATGTATAGTCAACATCTTAAGAGTTTAGAGGGAGGGAAAGATCACTACAGATACAGAAAGCTTCAGAGAGGAGATAGCATGGCTAGGGTTTACATAGACTCACCCAACAAGGATTTATTTAAGCACCTACTAAGTGCTAAATACCAGGAATACAAAACAGAAAGGAAATAGGCTCTGTCCAAGGGAGTTTACATTTTGGGAGGGAGGGAGGGAGGGAATAATTCATTTATGAAATAATTTTTAGCTTTGCGAAACATTTTACATATGGTATTTCAGGCATGCATAAACCACTGAGGCAAGTACTGACATTATCTCCCCCCCACCTTTTTGTTTTCAAATGAAGAAAACAGCTGAGAGAAGTTAGGACTTGCTTAGAGACAGACAGCTATAGTGAGGATGTGAGTCAGGCAGGTGATCTACGTATTGTACCATGTTGCAGAGGAAGGTGGGATGGGAAGAACATTCCAAATGAGTGTAAAGTAGGAGTAAAGGCCCATCTCAGCCAGTCTGGAATAGAGCAGAGGCTTTTTGTGGGTCAGCCCTGAAGGACAATTTAGAAAGCTGGAGAACCATGAAAGTCCAGCTGCGTTTGGCCTTTTCCCCCTGGCAATGGAGAGCCAGTGAACATTTTTGTATGGTGAGGGACCCAATGGCGCCAATATTTCAGGAAGAATAATCTCGTAATGACTCGTAATGTACAAGATGGATTTCAGCAGCCGAGACCAATTAGGAGGGTGACAACAGTGGGAATGGAAAGTAAGGGGGAGGAGGGGATGGCTACAAAAGCCGTTCTGAGGTAGGAACAGCTGTTCTTCGTAAGTGATGGGTTGGGAAATGCACCAAGTGAGAAAGAGAAGGAGAGAGAAGTCATCGCTGACAAACATTTGTTGCGTGCCTACTCACATTGTGCAGAAGAACCCGGAAGTCAAAGATGACACTGAGAGTTAAGGAGGATACTGGCACCATTAATAGAAATGAGGAAGTCAGGAAAGTGAACCATTGGGTAGTAAGATCTTATACTTGAGCGTGAGGTGGAATTTCTGAATCATCCTTTGGATAGAGGACACTCTTGGACAAGAGCTCAGGGTGTCAGTGACATTCATGTAGAGGTGCTATTGAAAATCGATCCACAGGCATTTAGAAATGTGTGTTATGTGCCAGGAGCTAGGGATGCAGGTACAAAGAGGGGAACAATGCCGACCCAAGTGGAGCCTGTATTTTAACAAAGGAGAGAACAAGCACGTGTAAAAATATCCACAACAGAACTTTCAAATGAATACATAACCACATATGCAATAATAATTGTTGTTGGGGTGTTTTTCTGTCATATCGGACTCTTCATCATCCCATTTGGGGTTTTCTTGGCAAAGATACTGGAGTCATTCTGCCATTTCCTTCTCCAGCTCATTTTACAGTTGAGGAAACTGAGGCAAACAGGGTTAAGTGACTTGCCCAAGATCGCGGAGCTAGCAAGTGTCTGAGGTCAGATTTGAACTCAAGAGTCTTCCTGACTCCAGGCCCAGTAATCTACCCACTGCGCCACCTAGTGGCCCATATGATAAACAGCTAGCATTTAAATAGCTTGTTAAGATTTTTTGCAAAGCTCTTTACATACAAAGTTGTTTGAGGGAGTGCACTGATAGTTGGGGAAATCAGGAAGGGCTTCAGGTGGAAGATCGTGCCTGACCTGTACCATAAAGGAAAGGAGGGATTCCTCTATTATTAGGTAAGGGTTGGGAGGGAGTGCATTTCAGGTATATGGGATCGCTGGATGCAGGGGCATAGATGTGGGAGATAGATAGCTGTGAGAGAGGAACACACACAGAGAAAGCCAGTTTGACTGGATCAAAGAGGGGTCAAGGAGGAGCCATAGCGAATGAGGCTGCAAAGATATGTTGGGACCAGGTTGTATATAGCTTTTTTTTTAATTTATTTTTATTTTTAGTTTACAACAGATGGTTCTACATAATTTTGAGTTCCAGATTTTCTCCCCTCCCTCCCCCCTCCCTCCCCAAGATGGCATGGAATCGCATATAACTACCACGAATGACTTCGCATGGAATTAATTTATACACTAGTCAAGTTGTGGAGAAGAATTATGACCAATGGAATGAATAATGAGAAAGAAGAAACAGAACCAAAAAAAAAAACCCAAAAACAAAAGAGAAGAGAAAAAGGCAAGCATGAAGTGTGCCTCAATCTGCATTCAAACTTCATAGCTCTTTCTCTGGATGCAGATAGCACTCTCCATCGTGAGTCCTTTGGAGTTGTGCCTGCACCTTGTGTTACTGAGAGGAGCGAAGTCTGTCAGAGTTGGTCCTCATGGAATCCATATATCTGTGGTTGTGCATTTTTCTCTTGGCTCTGCTCTGCTCACTCAGCATTATGTCGTGTAGGTTTCTCCAGGTTGCTACGAAGTCCGTATCATCCCCATCTCTTATGGCACAATTATATTCCATTACCTTCATTGTATATAGCTTTTAAAGCTAAAGAGTGTCGTTTATATTGGATGTCCCAAAAGTCTTTGAGCAGTTTTCAGCCAAGAATAAATAGCTTTAAGCTTCATTGAGACTTTTGGAACACCCTATATTTTATCCTAGAAGTCATAGGGAGCCAATAGAGTTGGTTGAATAGAGGAGTCACCTGGTCATATCTGCACTTAAGAACAATCCCTTTGGCAGTGGTGGGTGGGATGGACTGGAGTGGGGAAAGGCATGAGGGGAGACCAGTTCCTAACTAGACAGCAATCTAGACAAGAGGTGATGAGGACTTGAACCAAAGTGTTAGCTGTGTGCTTGGAAACAAGGGGTGGGTTGGAGAGAGGCTATGAATCCTGGGAAGGGATGAGCTCTCTTAGGCAGGAGAGTGAAGAGAGGAAACAGGGCTTAGGAAGGAGTCTGAAACAACACCCCCTTTATAGGGGTGGGAAAAAGTAGAGCCAGTGGTATTGATCCATCCATGAATCTTTGAAAGTTGGCTGGACCCAATCCGCTGCTTTTTACTCGTATTTGGTTAGTATGGTTTTGTGTCTGGGGAGATCTTGTGCCCTCTAGAATACTGGTGTACTGTCCTCTGATGTACCTTTGAGGCAGGAAGGTAGAAGAGGGAAGGAAAAGTAATTGCAAAAACCCATCTGTGGTTCCTTAATTTAACAATGGGAGCAGCCAAGTCTTTAGTAAGAGAATACCTGCTTCCATTCCTTTTTCTACCTTTGTCAAAACAAGACAACAAAACCAGCATGCGCTTTAGCAACATGATAAACACACACACACACACACACACACACACACCCCGGATGGTTACTACTAAGTCCTTAAAAAAAAAGGCAGATGAGAAGAACACATGAACACCTTTGTTGAGATAAATCTCTTCCTTTCTGACTTGCCTCAGTATTTTTTGCAAGTTTCTCCTCTGAATATCCCCTGACCACAGTGTCAAAATTATAGGAAATATATAATTACAAATATATCCTATGTTTAATAATGAACAAATATTACTATGCAAGATACCCCCCACCACAGTGGTGGAAAAGCCTTTGGCAACCATCTATCTTCCCACTGTAACAACCAGAGTTATATCTGTGGTTTCATTTATCAAGGATTCTTATCTGATCTTAATATACATGAGAATCTTCTTGTTGGAGACCCTTTCAGACAGCATTTTGGTTTTACCACATCAGATGCTTTCTTTTGTCCTTATAAAGTAATAAAACAGAACCCGGGCTATCAGTCAGTTGTCACCACTGGTAAAGGTGTGGGGTGCATTGTAAAGAAGGAATCATCCTTTGTAGACTGTATAAAACCAATAGTTTGAATTGGTTGTGATGGGTGTTCTCTTGTCTTACCCTCAAAGCGGAAGATCCTCAAGGACAGGGATTTTCACCTTTCTTTGTCTCTTTAGTATTTAGCAGAGTTTATGCCTTGATCCATAGCTATAAATGCTTGCTTATTGATTGGTTGATAGCCTTTTGGGTATCAATATTATCTTTGTCTCTCTAGCATTTAGCACATAGTAATAAATGCTTGTGACCCATCTTTTCAACAGGTATGTTCTCCTAGTGAATCTGTAGGATTGGACATCTTGGAACACCAAAGGCCCAGGAAGTCAAAGTTTGGGTTAACTGAGAGAGTGGCAGATTGATTCCATGGTGGGCACAAGTAGTTGGCATCATGTTTCCCATCACAACCTACACTCAAGAAGTGGAATATATGATACCAAGGAAATCCATGATCAGAAAGGGTGTTTGGACATGTGGTAACACCCAAGTAGTACTGAGTGAACAGACCCAGTGATCCATTGGTATCCACAAAAGGTAACGAGTCCTAAAGCAGGAGTGAGGAACCTGTGGCCTCGAGGCCACATATGGCCCTCTAGTTCCTCAAGTGTGATCTTTTGACTGAATCCAAACTCCCCAGAACAAATCCCCTTAATAAAAGGATTAGTTCTGTAAAATTTGGATTCAGTCAAAAGGCCACACTTGAGGAACTAGAAGGCCGCATGTCACCTCAAGGCTATAGGTTCCCCACCCTTGTCCTAGAGGAAGGCCTCCAGAACACTGGACAGTGCCCCTTTAGGAAGATTTATGGAAGAATATGGACATGGGCTGCAAAAGCATGGAGGGGCTGATATCAGTACCAGTGGAGGGAATACTTACATCTATGAGATCACAGATCTGCTAAAGTATTACTGATAATAAGTCTGATAAATATTTTTGACACATGCAGAAAAAATGCATGTATTTTCAAAGCTCTTTGTTTTTGCAAATAGCACAGAAGTTTGTTTCATGCGGAGTCCCAAATTCCACTGCAAATATTTTATTTAAATGATCTTGTAGGCAAAATTATGCCAGCCAGAGGAAGTCAAATCCCACGGGGGAATTGATCCTGGGCTATTGCTGTAGATGAAAGAACCATTGCCCTTTTCTAACAATTTTTTAAAACCCTATAAGAAAATTTCTGTGTGTAATGTTTAGAGAGCTATAGACTAAATGCAGTCTTTGAACTCTTCTTCCCCAGGCAGAATTGATGGGCTGGGCTGCTTTTTGTTTTCAAAACTGATCTATGTTTTGCTGATTGAGTAAGTATAGTGCATTTAATTGATCTCTTGAGATTTTATGATGTGAGTCAAAGAGATAAAATAAAAAATATTGCTTTAAGAAGCTGATACATTTAAAAAAATACCCGAGTACTTAGAAAAACAGAAGCCTGCTTCCACTCCTGAATGCACGGAAAATATTCAGCTACGTTTCAGTAAGCAGGAGAGGAGATGAGCATCCTGGCTTTCATCTTTGCCCCTGATTTCCAAGGATGTGAGCAGAGCATGCACTGGAGCATGGTTCTCGTTCCAAATCTCGAGGGCCCATGATCGAACCCCTTATCACGACTGCCCTCATTTCCTGGGAAGCTTTTTTGATGATTGGAGAATAGTCATTAGGGGCTGCTTTGGGGCACAGGGGTTCCTGTAGCATCACTTCACCCTGACAGATGCCTTTGCCTTTCAAATATAAATAGAAAAGTAGAGATATAGGACAAGGATTGACTATCCATCTTTCTTCTTCTGAGCAACACACTAAAATCTCTGGAGAAAAATCACTAGCTGAAAAGCCCAGTTCTGTTAGAATCAAGAATGATTTTTTTTAAAAAAAATCATTTTTGAGTTTTTTCTTATGGTCATTCTCTAGAATAGCAGATGGAAACATTGATGCAAAGCAGCTGGCTTTTGATCTGTTGTGCGGCCCCTTGCTCAAATTTTATGAAAAAAAAATAGCTTTATCATCTGTCTGGAAAATGAGGACAATCATTTACTTTTGTGATTTTTAAATAGATTTCCATTTCGAGAGTTTTAAAAACCAGAAAAAAGAAACCATGACCCAGCCCAAAGCGGGCTGCCTAAGCTTTGCTCTCAGTACACTTAGCAAGGGCTCAGTTAATCTTGGTGCTTGCACTGTAATCATTGGATTTGGGAGGGATCAGGAGAGGCTGGCTGGATCATCGCCCTGGCATCAGGTGGGATTGCGTTTAACCCAGTGCAGACAGTTGGAAATCTGTAGGGTTTTTCAAGGCTCCTGGAGAGAGAACTTCCAGAAACTCCTTGCTAGTAGGAAAGTATTTTCTTGGAGACCCTAAGTGCCATCAAGCACCAGCACAGGGACTGCTTCCTACATGAGGCCTTCCCTGCTGCCCCCAGCTGCTAGGCTTGCCCAGAAATCCCTCCATTTCTAGGGTTATAATATTATAGAGTGAGAGTGAGGAGGGACCATAGAAGCCAGCTAATTCAAGTCCCGCATTTTATAGACAAGCTCAGACTCAGGAAAGTAAATGGCCTCTTTCTATATATGTTGTATTGACTTATCTGTTGTGGTCTTATCGCCTACTCCACCCCCACAGAGCATAAACTCATTGAGAACAGCTGGCACACAGGTGCTTGTCAGGTGTGTGTTGAACTGACAGTTTAAACCTGTTTGGGGTTTTGATTTTTCTGATTTGGGATGTAGACTGGCATATCACTACTCTTTGTGCAAAAGGCATCTTATACTGTGGCAACCAGGTGGTACAGTGGTTAGTGCAGAGTCTGGAGTCAAGAAGACCCAAGTTCAAATGTGGCCTCAACCACTTAGCAGCTGTGTGACCCTGAGCTAGTCACTTAACCCTGTTTGCCTCGGTTTCCTTATCTGTAAAATGTTGATAATAGTAGCACCTACCTCCCAGGGCTGTTGTGAGGATTAAATGAGATGATATTTGTAAAGAGCTTAGCACAGTGCCTGACACATAGTGGGTGCTTTATAAATGTTCCTTCCTGTTGTTGAAGAGGAATTCTTGCCCAGATAGTTATCCTCTGTTTCCTATTTCTTGCCTTTGATCGTCGATGTCCCTGAGGTTTTGGCGTGGATAGGGGCTCCTATTTACTTGAGCACTTTTGAATTTTGATGTTCTCTCACAGTTGTCCTAGTCGCTGTAAGAGTCTGGAGAAGTTCCTTCTCAGATGATTTATGCAAACAGCCCCGCCCAGGAGTGGCTCTTGTGGCCTGCCGCAGGGATAGGCCACCAGTGATGTGTGTGTGCGCGCGCGCGTGCGTGTGTGTGTGTGTGTGTGTGTGTGTGTGTGTGTGTGTGTGTGTGTGAATGGCTGAATTGTGCTGCTGCCTCACAGATGACTTATCCCTGCTGTGGACTGTGTAAAGTACAGAAGTATAGGAAGGCACGCAGCTGCTCCTAGACTTGGAGATATCATATCAGACAGTGTTGGGTGATTGATAGTGTCCACACTACAAATTCCACCTCTGACACTTACTAGTGTGTGACTGCAGTCAGACTGTTTCACTTCTCCAAGGCTCAGGGTATTTTTTGTTGTTGTTTTCCTTTTTTTGGCTGGGGGGAAGGCAGGGCAATTGGGGTTAAGTGACTTGCCCAAGGTCACACAGCTAGTAAATGTGTCAAGTGTCTGAGGCCAGATTTGAACTCAGGTCCTCCTGACTCCAGGGCCAGTGCTCTACTCACTGTGCCACCTAGCTGCCCCCAAGCCTCGGTTTTTTAATCTGAAAAATGGGTACACAAATAACTGGGTACCTACCTCATATGGTCATCAAGTGAAATAGTGTATTAGAAGTCTTTATGAGTGCTAAGGACCATATGGGTGTCAATTCCTCTCACCGTCCTGGGAGTATCTAGCAGTAAAGCACATGGGTCATGTGCTACAAAAGCCTTTCCTAGATTCCATGGGTTGTTTGCACAAGTCACCTGAATAATGGGGTTCTCCTTTTGCAGCGAGGCAAAATTCAAAATTCAGACTCAGGATTCAAAAAGACATTGATAAATTGAAGAAACCATCAGAAATAGCCTCGGTGACTTTAATATCAAGAAGCAATAAATACGGAAGAGGAAATAATATTCCTACTTGTCGTGCCCTTCCCTCCCCCCGCCCCTGTTTTCCCTGCATCTGTCATTCTAGCTGGGTGTCTGAAGACTGGAAAAAGAATCCAGTGTAGTCAGAATATTGTGAGGTAGGCAGAAGAGAGCTTAGACTTAAGGGGGGCGGGAGGGTAGAAGGAAAAGGAAGCAAACAAGCATTTTTAACCCCTGTGCTGGACGCTGTGCAAATATTTAATTAAATAATATCAGCCCTGGGAGGTAAGTGCTCTTATTATCCCCATTTTACAGTTGAGGAAACTGAGTCAGGCAGATGCTAAGGGTCATATGACCACTAAGTGGATGAGGCCAGATTTGCTATGAGGTCTTCCTGAGTCCAAGCCCAGCCCTCTAACCACTGTGCCACCTAGCTGGGGGGTGGGAGTGGGGAGGGGAGGGGAGAGGAGAGGGATATTGAGCCACTTGGGTAAAACACGTCTCTACAGTTATTTAGTACCTTTCAGCGTGCCAGATTGGAGTGATCCAAAAAGCCTTGCTCAAGGTAGATTGCAGGTATTTCTTCCTCTCAGAGCTATTACCTTCTACTCTCTCAATGAAGATTAGATTACTCTGATAGGATGTGTCCTTGCTGAAGCCAGGCTGTATTACCCAATGCCGTGTTCTCCTCAGAGGGGGATGGGAAAGGAAAATGCGTTATTAAGTATGTACTCTGTGCTAAGTACTTCACACATATTATCTCATTTGGTCCTTAAAATAACCATGTGAGGTAGATGCTGTTATTATTGTCCCCATTTTACAGTTGAGGAAAGGTGAGGTGACTTCCCCAAGGTCAAACAGCTAGTAAATGTCTGAGGTTAGGTTTGAACTCAGGTCTTTCTGACTCCAGGTCCACTGCTCTGTCTGCACCATCTGGCTTCTCACGGTATCGACAGATTGCCTTTGTGGTGTTCTAAAACAGAATTTTACCAAGTACTTTACAAGTCAGTAGTTTTTAGGATCAGTTAATCTCCTCTCCTCTCCTCTTCCTCTTCCTCTTCCCCTTCCTCTTCCTTTTCTTTTTCCTTTTCCTTTCCTCTTCTTTCCTCTTCCCCTATCTCCTCCCATTCCCTCCTCTATCTTCTTTTCCCTCCCCCTCTTCTCCTCTCCCTTTTCAGTCTTTCCTTTTCTTCAGGCATGGGTTATCCTGACTGTTGTGCCAGCCACACACCTTGAGATGGCTGCTACCAGAATACGATTGCTTTCTCCCAGAAACTTTCCACTGGTTTCTTCCAGCTCTAGGCAAATATATTTCTCTAGCAGGGATAGCCTAAGTCTTTAAAAGGCTGCTCCCACCACTTAAGGCAGTTGTCATCATGGAAATCTCCCCCAGTTCACCTACGTGCTCTAGCTCTAGCTCTAGCTCTACTTCCAATGGATCACTGTGACAGGAAAATGAGGTACCTAGCATCGGGCCAGGGATAATGCCATTTGGTCCACATTTAGTACCGTTAAACACGCATCTTTTCAAAGTGAGTGAACAGTATTGGCATAGCATTATGACCCAAGTTGTATTTAACTACCCCAGAGTCTGGGGATCTGTGTACATAGTTTGAAGAACAAAACTTAAGTGTGTGTCTTATAAACCTAAATGATAAGAAGTTTGGGGGAGCCTCACCCTCCCTAAGAGTGATCATGGTCTCTCTGGTTTTCCAGTGCCTAAATCTGACACCAAAACAATGGTTGTCTTCTGTGCTTAAAAAATGTCTTTTGAGACTTTTTTTGATGGCAAGTCTATTATTACTCTCTAATCTATGTCCTTAAAAAAAAAAACACCTTTGCTTGTAGCAAACATGTATAGCCCATCAAGATAGGTCAACACAGTGGCCATATCTGAAAATACAAATCTCATTCTGCATCTCTGGTTTGCTAAGAGGTGGGAGGTATGGTTTGAAGTCAGTTACTGTCTACTTTGATCAGGTCGTGAGGTCTTCCGGAGTGGTTTCCCTTCATAGTGTTGTTGTGGTCACCTGTAACAACCATTTGCCTAGCAGCTACCGAGGCTGTGTGAAACCAACAACAGCCAGCACACAGAGGGCTGCCAGCACAGGTTCTTTGATCTGCTTTACTAAGGAAAGTAACTTTAAGGGGTTAGCAATCTCATTAGGAAAAGCCAGCACCCTGAACTTCAGAGCAAATACAAACAAATTGCAGAGACAATATAAACAGACCAAACCACAATTCATAGTTACTGAAGAATCAATGCGTCTGGGTTAGCAAAGCCAGGGGACAGTTACAATGGCTTGCTCAGAGTCACACGCCACTCTTCCAGTGAGTGAGAGCCCCCAAAGGAAAAATCTAAACCTCTGAGTTTATATACACTGTTCAGGGTCAAAGGGCATCAAAACATGCCACTCAAACCCACCTGGCCTAAAAGCTTCTGGTGTCACAAACATGTGACTCAAACCCATGTAAACTAGGCTTTCCCTTGAGTCAGGGACACTCCTGCCTCATCAAAGACTCCTGATTTAATCAAAGAAACAAAGGCAAAACTCTTCAAGGGCACTTGATTAAATAAGTGCTCCAAAAGAGAAAACAGTAAAAAAGCCCCACCTTAATTACTGTAACATCAACTTGTAAATTTCTTTCCTGTGTTTTCTCATTCCTATTTACATCAGTTCATTTAAGTCTTTCCAGGTTTTAGGATTCAGCATATTGGTCATTTCTTATAGTGTAGCCATATTCCATTATATCTATATATCACAGTTTTTCAACTATTCTCCACTTGATAGACATCTATTTTGTTTATATATTTTATTGTTATAGGGACTAACACCACTCTACATGTTATATATATGAGGGTCCCTTCCTTCTCTTCTTGACCTTTTTGGGGATTTATGACTACCAGTAGTTTTGCAGGATCAAAGGGTATAAACAGTCTAGTGACCTTTCTGGAATAGTTTCAAACTCTTTTCCAGAATGTTTGAACCAATTTACAATTCCAGCAATGAACAGTAGTACACTGGTGTACCTGTCCGTCCACAATGGCTCTAAAAATTGCTATTTCCCCCTTTTGTCTATTTATTCATTATTCTAACATATCATTTACTTTTCAGAATTCTCCAGTATCTCCCCAGTGGAGTGTTCCTTGGGTTCCTATAGCTCTTGTTCTTTAATTAAGTTCAGTGAAAATTGATTAAGCAGAGTAAATGCAGAATATACACTGTGCTTTTATGTACGTTGCATTCTACCTTGTGAGCACATGTGTTTTGGCTACATTTTCCCATGTCTTAACTGTTCCTGTCTTGGAAAGGAATGTACCTAAGGGAGTGATCTAGTCCAGCCCCACCATTTTGCAGATGAGGAAGCTGAGGCCATGACTTGACCAAGGTCAAATGGGTAGGAAGTAAAAGAACTCAGATTTGAACCAAGGCTGTCTGGCGCAAGATTGCCACAGTGTGGTTATCAGTATGTGGGAGCACAGTGAGTAGAAAACTTACTGGGTAACAGTTCTTTACCCAGCTGAAGACTAATAGGTTGTCTATATACAGTAGGAACATCTTTCATAGTATATGCAAGGTTCTATTCCTTCTCCCAGGCCATCCCTGTTTTTTAGAAATTATACTAAATTTGTTTGAGAACAGACTATTCTTACAGGAATCACCTTTTTTTTCTTTCTTTGCAGTTGTATATGAACACAGATCAAGATTAGAAAAATCTTTACAGAAGGAGAGACTTGAACACAAGAAAGCAAAAGAAGGTAAAAACATTTTTTCATTTGGCTCTCATGTTTTATTGTTCAGTATTCTAATGTCTGCTGTGTTGGCTTTCCATTTCTTTTGGAGTGACGTATCTGAAATGACCCAACGTCAGTGTCAGAAAGTGGACCTACTATGTTCATTGTTACATCAAGAATTGACAGAATCAGCTTTAGAATATACAACCCATGAGATTCTAGTCCAATAGTCCCTTCAGCTACACTTACTTGTCAGATAGGTTTTATTATAACAGGGAGTGATGATGTTGCAGCCAGGAGTATTATTGGATGGGTCCTTAGGTGATCTAGTTCGTAACTACATCTGTGCTCAAACTCTTTCCACCCTGGTGGATCTGGCCATAATTTTACTTGATCTCTATGAGTCATTGGACCTTTGCATATAAAGGTCATTCATGGTCACTAAGCAAAATGGGGAGGCAGCATTATGTTGAGAGAGCCCTGGATTTAGAGAGATATGTGATCAAAAGGTGCTCAGATACATTTAGTAGCTGTGTGACCCCGGGCAAGTCATTCAACTTCCTTGGGCCTCAGTTTCCTTATCTGTAAAAGGAGGGTGGGTTGACCTTGATGACCTCCAAGGTCCCTTCCATCTCTAAATCAATGATTCTATGACTTTCTCTCAATGTGTTTTTGGTATTCTGTATGTTTCTTTATATATCCTTTCTTGATAGTATGAAATATTTGACCCATCACATTTAGTACAAGTAATAAGTTTGTCCTTTTGCCAGGGCATCTCCTAAAGCTTGTGCAACCTGATGAATGCCCTTGGATTGGCACGTGTGATTTTGCTGAATCTGATCATTATCGTTTAAGTGCACATAAGAGTTCTGACATGAGAAGCATTGTGCGTTGACATAACTGACTTTTTTAACGAAAACTTTTCAGAAAGCACAACTCCTTTGTAATCTCAGCCACCTTGCACTTCCCATCTTCTTATCTAAGGTCTTCCTAAAGTTCAAGGTCACAAAAATCCTTCCTATACGTGGTGAACCTGGAAGGGTAGATGACAAATGTCCTTATTTGGAATATCTTATTAAAGCCTTGAGGTTGTCTTCTGAATAATAAGAACAAAGATAGTAACAATTGTATAGTGCTTTAAAGTTTGCGAGGTGTTTAAAAAATATCACTTTATCCTCAAAACAACCATGGGAGGTAGGTATTATTATTAACTTCATTTTAAGTATAAAGTTTAAAGAGTGTGGTAATGTCTTGAGGAGAAACAGTCTACTAGCTTTCTTGTTTGCAGATTCTGAATGATTTTATGGAGCCATCTAGTGGACAATAAAATTTAAGAACCGTTAAGGACTGTTTGGATGGCATGATTTAGGCTAGTGTGGTCTTCCAATCTTGAATGATTTTATGGTGCCATCTAGTGGCTGGCAATAAATCCTCCCTTCTTTATTTTCTCTAATGGAGTGAAAGCTAATCCATAAGACAATTTGCTTTTTCTAATGTTGGGATGGTTTTTTTTTTTTTTTTTGGCTTGTTCAGATTTTGAGGTCAATAGAAAAGAAAAAAAAAAATCATTCCATTCAATTTAGTAACAAAGTTAGTTGGACAAAACTGCAATGAGGAAGTGATTTTTTTTTTTAAGAAAAATTTAGAACATTTTTCTAGGGTTTTATGAGATAAGCATTTTTCCACTTAGACTGGCATTGTAAAATGCCCTCAAATTCACTGCCTATCTATATATGTCTCTTTTTTTTATTTCCTAGATTTTCTGGTTTATAAATTAGAAGCACAAGAAACACTAAATAAAGGAAGGGTAAGTTTTTGAATGTGTGTTTCTCTGTGTGGATGATTAACAAGAATGTTTGGAACTAAGCCATTTGTACAGAAAAAGCCAAAACCTTTATTTCAGTTCAATCACACAAAGATTTTTTCAGTGCCTACTGTATGAAAGGCACCAGGGATAACAAAAACAAAATGCATAAATGACAAAATCAATGGTCCGTGTCCTCAAGAAGCTTATATTTAACTTTTCCTTGGCCAGAAAACTTGCTCTGAATCTAAAAAAATAAATCCGATAAATGAACACTTACAGTAACAAAAACTTTATTTGTTACTTCAGTTGGACGATAATGAGTAGTTAGTGGTTCGGGTGAATGATAGCCACAGGAAAATCACCTCCAAGACTACCAGGCTCTCAGTTGTTATTATTTACTGGCCAAGTTTCAACATTCTAATGAGATGATATTTGCCTCGCTGTGGTTAAAGATGGGTAATTCTGTTTAGGAAGAGCTCATGCCTCTCCAGGGTGGAGAAACTTGTGGTGTGGATACTCATCACTCTGGGAGGCTAAGAGACATGTCCTTGGTCACATACTATTTAGAGGCAGATTTGAACTCGGGTCTTCTTGACTCCCAAGTTTAACCATCTATGCACTATGCTGCATTGGCTTATATGGGGAAAAAACAACCTCAGGGCAATCAATAATTATAAGAGGAAAATGAAATGTGTAATTTACCTGATTTATTTAGATATGAAAGGCTAGGCTAGAGTCAGTTAGCTTTAAAGAGAAAGGAAGAAAGCAGGATAAAGGGAATAAATTCTGACAGTTGATAATGTGCTTTGGGTGCCATTTTTAGGCAGGCTAGTCACAGATGCTCAGTTTTACACATGTGAGATCATTCTATGTTGGAGCTCAACCTCCCTGTGCTTTTTACTTCCCTGGCTTCCACAAAAATGTAGATTTTCTTGGACATTGTTAAAGATAGGCCAGCCCTAAAACATGTCAGGTTGTTTCCCTATATGAAAACATCTGTGTATTAATTACAAGAGGGAAACTAAATGTGTAAATGTAAATAGTTACATGGCTGTGAAATTTTTATCCTCAGACTCTAGGTATATGAATGTGGAAGCCAGATGTAAGTTGGCTCTGTCACCTCGATCATGTGAACATCTTGGTGGTTCTAGGAATAAGTTAGCCTGAGCTCATGGGCAGCTCTCCTTTCCCTACCCCTCATCTCACAGAATGGAATGATTTTGAGTATCACCACTCTCTTTTCTTATAACCTGAGTTTTGAGCACAATTCCCACCATGTGCTTTATCCATGTAACTTCAAGCAAGTCCATTACTATCTATTAAGTATGTTTCCAGTACAACCCAATAGAATGTCAATTCCTTGAGGTCAGGAACTTTTTGTTTGTTTATTTTTTTGTATTTCCTCTGTGTCTAGCACAATGCCTAGCACACAGCAGGTGCTTGATAATTGCTTGTTGGATCAGCCTGTTATTGAAATTGCCAACTGTGACCCCTCGGGAAATCTCTCCACTTCTGGATCTCACTTTGCTCATTTGTGAAATGAAGTGGCAACATTCAAAGGGCCTGTTCCATATATAAAACAGGTTCCTGGATTTAGAGCTCAGAAGGACCTCAGCAATCCACTCCTCCAACCCCCTCATTTTACAAATGAGGCTCAGAAAGGTGAAAATGCCTGCCAAGGTCACTCGCTCGGGTAGAAAGCAGTCGAGTCTCTATTTGAAGCCGAGTATTCTGAGGACTTCCAATCCAATACTGACTCACTCCAGCTCCACTTTTTTCATTACTTAAATATGACAGCCATACCTGACCCTTTCAGCCTTACTGCTAGCATGAAATAAAGAGATGCTCTGTTCTAGTCCTGAATTCAATTTAGAAGCACAATCATTCTCTTAACAGCTCGAGGCTGAGTTTCACATGAGGCAGATCTGGTGTCTTTGCGTTGACTTTTTTCTTCTTCAATTTTACAGCAAGATTCCAACAGCAGATACAGTGCGTTGAATGTACAACATCAGATGTTGAAAGTGAGTATTAGATAAAATATGGCCCTTAAAAATGGCCCCTCTTGGTGAGTGAAGGAATGAATTAATTGCCGCTTAAGATGATTAGCAATGCTGGTCCATGGAGTGATTAAGGGAAGGTTGGAGAAGATCAATGGGCATGAATCTATGGCATAGACTACATGGTTGGAAATGACACCCACTCATCAGGCCCCTCTCTGTCACTGCTTAGCTAAACTCTGTGTGTTTAACTTATTTTGTCTTTCCTCACAATTCAGGTATCGTGTCCCCTTATCCTTCTTATCACCATCCTTGGCATCATTTCAGGGTTTTTTGTTTTTAGTTTATTTCTCCCCATACTAGGCTTTCAGTGTGCTTCTTCTGGACAAAAGTACCATCAGTTTAGCAAAGAGTGCATAGGTCTGCTAAAGTGAGCTTCAGGGTACACAGACATTTAATATGCTGTGCTACCAGAGGCATACAATTTGTTCTCAGAGATTCCCTTTCTTTAGTCCTTTAACAAAATTCATTCATTTACGTCAGGAGAGAAAATTGTTTGTATCCACCCAGTAGAAGTGACCTTTATCCCACCAAAGGATATTCTTGGGGACCCACAAACCATGAATTGCAGCTATTAGATTTGTCTCTCCTCTTCACCTGAATGATGAGGGTTAGAGGAGAAGTACAAAAACCCTTTATTGTAACTGAAACCTTGTCTGCTTCCTGAGGGTATATCAGGTGGATTAAGTCACAGCATTCTTTCCTGGAGGATTGCTGAATGTAATGGGATTAATATCGGCTGAGAGCATGGGACAGTAAAAAGCAGAACTGGCCCGAAAGGCTTTCATAGACATGTGGGACGTATCAGTGTTGCCAGTGAAATGAAGCTCAAGGGAAGCATTCTTGGCATTTATGATTCGGCGTGCCAAGGAAAGCAGAAGACTGGGGACGAGAATTTAAGAATGGGATTGGAAAGGTAGTGGAGGTGCTATGGGACATGGAGGGAACCTGAGGGCACAGAGACTTCATTATATATTGTTGACAGTTATCTGGGACTCCATGTGTCTCAGTGATTTTTCCCTTTTTCTAGTCACCCCCTTCAAACCTCAGAGATTTAGCAAAAATTATGTCAATAATACCTTGCCATTAATTCCAACCCAATTTGTCTGGTTCAGAGATAGGTAGGGGAATGGGCAGAAAGAACAAACATCATATATGACTGTACTCCCAAGGGTTGGCTTCAGGGAGGTGTTTGTTGCCCCTTCTTGCTATGAGCTGGAACTGGGGGAGTACAGGGCACATCCTCAGAGCCCTCTTCCCCATTTTTCATGTGCCACATTTTTTTAATGGTTCCATTTTGGTCTTTGCAGAGTCAGCATGAGGAGCTGAAGAAGCAACACAGTGACCTAGAGGAGGAACATCGAAAACAAGGCGATGACTTCAGTCGAACCTTTAGTGACCACAAGCAGAGATATCTCCAGCTTCAGCAAGAGAAAGAGCAGGAGCTGTCCAAGCTAAAGGGTATTTGAAAGTGGAGGAAGGAAAATGCTTCATTCTTGACAGTGACAATAGCAGTGACAATAATTACTAGCGTAGCGTTTTGCTTGTTTATGTTATTGGAGCTTCACAACAATCCTGTGAAGTAGGTGTTTTCACTCTCATATCCATTTTGTAGATGGGGAACAGGCTGAGTGTTTTGCTGAGGGTCACAGGGTTAGTATCAGAAGCAGGATTAGAACTCAGGTCTTACTTTCTCCAGGCCTGGCACTCTATCTACCTCCCCACCTAGCTGCCCTGACTCCATAGCACAAAAGGAGAGGATCAAGATAAGAAATTTCTCTGAAAAACTATTGACCGATTTTATAAAAATCTGAGCTAAATTCACTACAAAAACATGAAATTTTCCTGCTATTTCTTGACTTCATTATAAGCTTGGATCCTGCTGTTCCCTCACACTATAATAAAGTTTAGCAGTGCACCAAAATACACACATGTGCTTTGGAACCCAGTGAACAAGATAAAGAACAAATAGATGGGGATTTGAGAGATGCTGGAAGACAGGAGGTGGCTTTGGAAGGGAAAGTTTCCCTCTGCCCCCACTTCCATCCCTACCCCATCTCCTCCAACGTTTACTTTTGAACAGTTGGAAGTGAAGAGGAAATCTGAGATCTGGCTGTGGAGTGAGGACTAGGATTCAGATCTGTCAGTCACACCCTGGTGCCTGTATGTGACCTGGGGGACATCATTTCATGTCAGTCTTCTCAGCAGTGAAATGAGGGGGTTGAACTCAGTGGCCTCTGAGGTGCTTTTCAGCTCTATCTATGATCATCAATATATCTGCAATCCATCCAGCAGCTGATCAGAACAGAGCATGCCTAGACTGGGACGCTGTCACTTCCGGGTTGATTAAGTCACTCAGTAGAGCCCAAGGCTTTTAATTTGCATAGGGAGCAAAAGTGATGGCACAGTTCAGTCACTGCTTTGACACCCTCTCCCCACGACATATATGGTCCTGAAAGTGGTTCTGTCCCTCTTCATATTTTCTTAAAGAACTTTTTGTCTTTCTTTTGGCCCTAGCATTTCCTCCCATGTATTTCTGTTGTGCCTCCTCCTCGTTGATTGGCCCTGGGGTTTCATCAGTGTAGGGGGTGCCTGGTGAAAAGCCTCTGACCCCACAGATGTGCCCCTGCTCTACAGCTTAGCACCTTCTGGGCAGCCTGGTACAGTTGAGAGGGCTGGGCATTGGAAGCTAGCTTCCCTGGCTTCCCATCCTGCCTGTGCTGCTCACTCCCTGCCTGGAGGACCTCAGGCAAGTCAACTGACCATTTGGTCTCAGTTCCCTCATCTGTAAACTGAGGAGGCTGAACTTGATGGGTTTGGGGTCCCATCAGGCTCCACATCTGTGAACCTTAGGACACTGAGGGGTAAGGGACTCACTCATGGTCCCACAGCCACTCTCCTGTGTAAGAGGTGGAGGTTTAGTCTTGACTGTCCTGAGCACAAGGTCACCTTTGTCTAATCTAACATGCTCCTCCCTTGTTTACACTTCTCCACATATGCCCTCTTCCCCCTGCTTTCCTTGAGGGCATCGACTGCCTTTTAATTTTTTTTTTGTTTTTATTGAAGTGTCTCCACCACCTAGTACAGAGCATAGCATAGTGTGTATGTGTGTGTACATACACACGTGTGTATACACATAAATATAGACATACACACATACATATCTACACATACACGTTGCATTGAATCAAGGGACTTTTTTGTTTATGGCAGGCGATAACCAGACTATTTCCTGTGAATTGGCTTCGGACCTATTATTACATCAGATTGCTGGTGGCTAGGTTTACATTCCACCTCTCTTCTTGGCTTGGGCTTGATCTATTTCTAAATTCCATCTTGGTCAAATGTATGTTCAGGGAAGGCATGAAAAGAGATTTTTACATCACAAGGGAATATATAGGTTGGTGAGGAGAGTTCCCTGGGGAACCAGTAATAAGGGGGAAAAAACTTGACCTTGGCTGCCCTGATAACAAAGGAAAAGACCACCCTCTAGCTGTAAAGGCAGAGGTGGAGAATTTGATTTAATGAGGGGAGAAGGCAGCATGGTAGTATAGCAGATAAAAGTGCTGGCCCGGGTTCAGGTTCTGCCCTGGCCAAGGCACTTTACTCCTCAGTTTCCCAGGTAACTCTCTCCCAGTGTAATTTGAGGAGCAGATTCCCGTCTTCATGGGTGGACAGAATTTCTTGCAGTCCCCTCTACCTGTGAAATTGCAAGTTTTTTTTTTTAAATGAGAGTCAGAATTCGAATAGAATGATATGTATTGAATTGCATTATTCGCCCCCAAAATGAAAAGAGAATAAGGCATGAGAATTACTGAAAGAATCTGCATAGGATCAGAGTATCTCAGATTCTGGAGGGATAGGGAAGGCCATCTAATCAGCCCAGACATGAACAAGAAGCTCTTAGCATAGCCTTTATTTTGGTTTCTCTTGAATGTTTCTTAGCCACCCCTTGTGTGGAACTTGTTTTTTGAGACCAAATGAGAATATATGTAGATGACAATGAGAGATGGCAGCCCTGTCCCTGAAAAAAAATGACTTTGCTTCCTTCAGTCTAGAGATCACGTATTTCAGACCGCCAACCACTTCTGGTGCAGGTGTACCTGTTAACGAAAATGCATCTCCTCATGCTTGTCTATTGGGTTTCTCATTTGTAGGGATTTGTTCCATAAAACCAAATTGGTTTGGGTGACCAGGTGGATCGATGCCAATGTTGTCTTTACGTGGAGTGCAGCGCTCCTACGTTCTTGTGGATGAGTTGGGCTGTAACCGTTCCGTAGGCAAACCAAATCTTAAAACAAGTTGTCAGGATTTTGTGCTATGGGAGGATGTTAGAATAATTTCATGATGTTGTTCACTGATAATTTGTTTTATTTTTCTAAAATAGAAACCGTTTACAATTTGCGAGAAGAGAATAGACAGCTAAGAAAGGCCCACCAAGACATGCATACGCAGCTTCAAGATGTAAAGGTAAGTTCAGCCAAACCTCGAGTCTCTTGGCTGTTTTTGTGCTTAGCATTACCAAGCACTGGTCCCTCCCTGGCCTTTGTTTAGTAACCCAAGGATCCTCCAGAAGAAAGAAGCCCACGAGGTCATGCCACACGATGATGGGCTGAAGGAGCCGAGGATGTCTCACCTGCCTGGGAGGATGTGACAGCTTGAAGTATCACCATGGGAAGAAGGGTCGCAGCATCCTAGGGTTAGAGATGGAGGGACCTCAGAGGCCTTTGATCCAACCCCTCAGATGAGGATGAGGAAGGAGAAGCCTGGGAGAGTGAAGTCCTCACCTGGCCCTTACATTGGTCCTGGGAGTCAGAAGCAGGATTTAATCCCTGGTCCTTGGACCGGGGACCAGAGCTTTTGTTCACTATGTCACTTGTTCCACTTGAGCCCCAGAGGCCAAACTTAGGTACAGTGGTAGAAGTGGCAAAGAAGCAAATTTAAGTTTGAAAGTGTAAAATTTAAAGACAAAATTCTTCCTACCAATTAGTGCCCTCATAGATTTAGAGTAGGATAGGACCTTAGTGGCTGGCAAGACTGGGCCTTTCATTTTCCAGATGCAGACACTGGGCTCAGAGTGGCTAAAGGATTTCCCCAGGATCCCCAGGCTGGCCAGTGTCCAGGTTGAGAATGGCCTGGTCCTTCTGACTACAGCCCTATCCCCTACCCTGTGGAATATCGAGGTGTGATGAACTGACTTGGGAAGTCTTGGGCCGTCCCTCCCTGAAAGTCTTTGAGCAAAGGTTGGAGGACCACTTGCCCAGGATGTTATAATGGGACCTCCTTTTCAGCTGTGGCTTTGGCTCGGTGGTGGTGGTTGAGTCCCTTTCAGCTCTGAGTTCCGGGACCAAGGCTTAGGGGCTGAGCTTTGCATTTTGGTGAGGTCAGTGCAGCCAAGGCCCAGGTGGTTCTTTGGCTTCTACTGTAGGCCTTCACCATTGCTTCCTTATTGCTTGAGAGCCCTGGGGAGCTTCTCATGCTAAATGGTCGCTTCTGGTTACACAAAAGAGGGATGCAATGAGAAGGAAATTCAACATCAGGACCAGTGCGAACATTCTTGAAATGATATGGTGACATTTGGATTCAAATAAGTCCTTCCAGTGGGAGAAAGGAAAGATAGAATTGTTCAAGCTTCACGCCCAGGCATTGTTCATGATAGGCCGGTAATGGTTGGGTTTCTTTGAAGGGGATTTAGGACCGATTTGCACACTACTTTGTGCCTGAAAATTATTGAGAATTCTGCTAAGCACTGTACAAGTTAAGTTCAGCCAAGGCAACAGTCATTGGTTAAACACCTACTATGTGCCAGGCACGTAGTGCTGGGGATACAAAGATAGGCAGAAGACAGTTTCATCTCTTCAGGAGCTCAGTCTCATGGAGGAGACAACACATACAAACAACTGTGAACAAACAAGCTGTATACATGATACCTGCTGATTGATTGCCAACAGAGAGAAGGCATAGACATGAAGGGAGCTTGGCAGTGGTTTCTTGTAGAAGGTGGGAAAGACTAGCTTGCCTTCAGATCCTGAGGATAGGGGAAAGCTTTTTGTCCTCAGTACATGTCCATTTACAAGAGAAAAAAAAGTTCTCTTTCATGCAAGCTTGCCTTGCTTTATATAAAAAATGTGTTTCTGGAAAATTCAGCATCAGCGAAATTTATCAGAATTGAATCCTAATGTATATGGCTTAGGGAAATATCAGCAGTCAGTGTTGGAAGAAATCTAGGCCATTATGTTACTCTTCTTAGAATCTTTGGCACTTCACCTTGAAAATGTCCACGTGTAGATCTCTAAGGATTGCCCATGGTCCTGATGTGGTGGTTCGTTTTTAGGATTGCATTGTTTTAGCAACCCAGGCACAAGCCAGGTTTGTTCATGAAAGATCACAAGATCCTCCATTCCGCATTCGAAAAACTTTAGAGACCATCTAGTCCAAGGGTGTTGGGCTTTGAGGGGTCATGGAGCCCATCTGGTGAAGCCCATGGGCCTCTTCTCAGACTCATGCTTTTTAAAAATTATTATTCATCATTGAAGGAAATGCTGAATATCAGTTATAGGTTGGTGAGAAGAAGGATGTGATTTTTTTTTCCCATCCAAGTTCATTGACCCCTCATAAATTCAATCACAGATCCTCCCATATCCCTGGATTAAGAAGCCCTGATCTATTTTGTAGATAAGATAAGGTAGCCCAGTAGCTGAGGTCACACATCTGGTAAATGGTGTGTCTGAGATTTGAACCCAGGTCCTCACATTCCACATTTAGCTGGTGTCTCCAGATATTTCTGTTTTGTTTCTGATTTCATATTCTATAGTACCACTGATTGTGTTCAAAACTCCCCAATATAGATGGAACTAGAGAGCTTAATTTTTTTCACTTGGAAATACTTTTGGGGGTGGGGTAGGAAGGTGGGGGGCTGGAAAGTCAGTTTGCAGAGTTGAGCACAGTGTTCAGTCATATGACTGTCAGCTGGAGAAACGTGTGCTTGGAGATCTTAAAGCTCAACGTGTAAAATTCTTTCTTTATGTAGCAACAGCATAAGAATTTACTCACCGAGCATGAACACCTAGTAGTGACTTTGGAAGACCACAAGAGCGCGCTAGCTGCTGCGCAGGTTAGGAGTGTGGCAGCCTCTATTGACGGGTTCTTTTCAAAGGCGGCTTCCTTTCTGAATTCCTGTATGCATGTAGCCTTTTGCAATGACTCTCCAGTGAGTTGCAGCTTGGGCCAGCCCAACGCTGTTCCGATCCTGGAGAATTACGCATGCTTTAAAGGTTTCTAGCTCTCTTCTCTCCACTGCTCCCCCTCTCTCCCCGCAGAATGAATGAATCTAACCCCTGCAGCAGTGCCTTTGTCCTGAGAGTGCTCTGGGTATGACTCAGTCTGTAGTGAGGAGGAGCAGGCCAAGCCCTTGCCTTTCCTATGTGTTTCAAGAAGTGGAATTTTCATTAACTTACCTTTTAAGATCTGTTACGTTCTAGAGACCTGGGAAATTGCCTACTTTTGAGGAGTGTTGTTTTTTCCTCCTATCGTGGAAATGGCTTATAATCATTAATACTGATATGTTATTAGATTCAAGGCTTGTTCTTTGTTCTGATATAGTAAATGTATTGATTTCGAAAGCAAGAGCTGAGAGCTGCAGAGACCTCTTAGCTACGAGAGACAAGCTCGAACTGGTGCTGTGCAGGATTTGAGCAGGGTACCGCAGTAAGGTGTGGGCTGCCACTCCTAGATAGCCAAGAATTAGAAGTATACCTGGATGGAGGGGTTATCTTTGGAGCTCCCACTTAGCTCAAAAAGGAAATAGTTCTTGGGGAGGCGGGGTGGGCCCACAAAAGGGGAAGGAGTTAGGAATAGCCTTTTAATATAGAGATCATGATTGCAGTGGGGGAGTCTTCTTTTGGCTTTTCTTGCACTTTTTTCAGAAAGTAGATAGGACAAGGGAGAAGAAGTGCTGGAGGGAACCCTCAGAAGATGCTGCTGCATAAAGGGTATCTCTCACCCTTCACCCTAATTCTGGAAGTTATCTGTGTGCACTGATTTTATTTAAAACTTTAATGAGGTTGACTTTAAGAAAAGGGCCCCTTATTTAAGGAAATCCTGCCAAGGAGAGTAAGAAGTAGGAGAGAGAAGGATGTACCTCATCCAGGCCAGTGATGGGGCCTGGTGTAAACTAAGGCCCACTAACTCCTTCTCCTGTCTTCTCTTTTCTCTATCACTGAACATCCCTCTAAGAGAAGGTCCTCATTAAAATCTTGCCTACATACCCTATCACTTTAGCTCATTCAAAACTTTTATTTCTTTCAATTCAACATTTAATAAACACCTTCTGTGTTCCCTTCACTGTACTAAATGCTGAGTATACAAATACAAAACTGAAAAAGTCCCTGCCATCAAAGGGCTTGCATTCTATTGGGGTCATAGAAATTGAACACATAATAATGGGGCTGGGGGGAGGGAGAGGGGCTAGGAAGGTTGGTGCAAAGCCCTAACTACCAGGGAATCAGAAAAGTCCTTGTGGAACTCGATCTGAGCCTTGAGTGGCTTTTGAGAGGCGGAGGTGAGGAAGGAAAACATTTCAGCCATGGGAGACACCCAGAGCCAAGGCAAATAGTCAGGAGATGGGAGTGTTATTTATGAGGAAAAACAAGTATCCTGGGGGTTGGGCTGGGCAAGAATAATGTGAAGTTAGCTTAGTCAGTGGACTAGCTTTTACTTACTGTCTGCCAGCACCATGCTTAGTCCTGGGGCTACAGAAGGCAAAACCAATCCCTGCCCTCAAGGTGCTTGTGTTCTAACAGGAGATAAAACATATTATGTACATAGGAAATATATGCAGAGTAGTTAAATGGTGTTCTGAAAGGAGAAGGCATGAGTAGCCTAGAGACAGGTTAGAGTCTGTCAGTGAGGGTCTTTAAATGCCAAGAGTATAGTTTATATTTTATCCTAAAGGAAATAAGAACTCCAGAAACCTCATGAAAAGGAGAGTGTTGTGACCAGACCTGTGCTTCTAGAAGATTGCTTTGGCCCCTGGGTAGAAATGGTATTGGTGTGATGAGAGACTGGAGGAAGGGAGACTTAGCAGGAGCTGATTGCTTTAGTCCAAGGACGAGGCAATGGGAGCCTGGAGTAGGAGAAAAGGCAGTAGGCGTTATGGAGGCACAGTTGGCAGAATTTGAAAACTGATTGGACATGAAGGGCAAAACTTACAAAGCTGAGTGATTGGAAGGTTGGCAGATTGCTTGACAGAAATTTGAGTCAGGATACAGTGTGTTTCAGAAGGGGAAAGTAATGAATTCTCTTTAGGACACCATGAGTTTGAAATGCTGACACAGTATTCAGGTGGCAACATCCAGCAGTCAGTTGGTAATGGGGGCCAGAGTTCAGGAGAGAGACTAGGGTTGGTTAGGTAGATTTGGGGAGTCATTGGAAAAGAGGAATAGAATAATTGAAGTAATGGCAGATGAGTGTAGTAAAAGAAAAGAAGAGGGGTTGTAGGGCAGAGCCCTTGGTTAGGTACACTCATGCCTAAGGGGTGGAATGTGGATGTTGTTCCAGTTGAAGAAAGTGAGAAGAGGCAGTTGGACAGATAGAAGAACCAGGAAAAAACAGTGTCACATAACCCCAGGAGAGGATTGCTAGGAGAATGTAGCCTGAGGAAAGATCATTGGATTTAGCAGTGAAGAGATGATGGGTTACCTTAGAGTGGCTTAATTCAGAAGCCAGAGTGCAAGCTAGGGGTTGAGCTGTGAGTGGGATGTGAGGAAGATGGAAGCAGTGAGTGTAGACAGCTTTTTTCTAGGAGTTTGACTACAAAAGGGAAAAGAAGAGGATAACTTGAGGGAATGTCAAGGTCAAGAAGAGTGGAGGTTCTGGGCACTTTTGCACACAGCAGGGTAGGATCCAGTGGTTAAACTGGAGCTGAAGTTTGTAAAGAGAGGACATGATTCAAGGGGCATGCTCCCAGAATAGATTGAAAGGAAGAGGACTAATTAGGGCACATGTATAATTGAGAGTTACTCAGGAACAGTAAAAGAATTAGTGAGCGCAATGAAGGAAAAGCAGAGAAAGCACATAGGAACTAGATTTTCAAGGTCCTGGGGCCTAAATTCATTTCTCCTTTTGCTTGTGTTCCCAACTGTATCTCATGACTTCTCCATCTCCTTTCAGCACAAGTTGGCTTGATGTCACAAAGTGTATTCACATTTTAAAATACTTGATTGCTTTCAGTTGAGGAAGAGACCATAATGGATAATGGAAATGGATCGGCATTTGGCTAAGCATATTTTCAGTAGATTTTTATGTAGTAGTGTAAGAATTATACAGCTGGCTCATTTATAAAAGTGGCATTTATTAGAAAGTAGAGGAAATAATAAGAATTCTGACTTCTTTTGTATGTAGCTTGGGAAATTAACATCTGCCTTCAATAATTTTTCCATGTTTTCCTTAGAGCTCTAATTTCTAATTTGCATGTACTCTATAATGGTGAAGCATGTCAAAATAAGACTGTCTAATGCATGGAAATCATCTGCATATTTTGCCAAACTGGAATCTAGTTATACTATGTATGTGACGCAGGGAACTCATATTCATAGTTAGCCTGTGAATGACATATTTTTCCTCCTCTCAAATTCTACAATTTGCATCCAGACCCAAGTGGCTGAATATAAACAACTGAAAGATACGCTGAATAAGATTCCGAGCTTCCGAAAACCTGATAGGGTGGAAGAACAAAATGTCATCCAGGTAGCACCTTCCCACCAAGATGATTCTGTTGCCAAAGAGAAGAAAATAACTGAGGAACCAAAAGAGGTAATAACAATGAACCCTTCCAAAATTCTATTTTTTTCAATTAACAAGCACTTATTTTCTCCCTCTTACATCCTTCCCCTTCTCCCTCCCCCTCCATTGAAAGAGATGCAAAACCAAACCCTTGTAAGAAATAATCATAATGAAGCAAGACAAATTTCCACATTGGTCATGTCCAACAATGTGTGTCATTGTGCATCTTGAGTTGAAGCCCTAGGTCAGGAGATGAGTAGCATCCTTCATCACTTTGCAACCCCGCCTGGTCATTGCATTGGCCATAGTTCTTAACTTGTTCTTTCCAGTGGTGTTATTTTTTGTCTAAAGTGTGTCCTCAGCAGTGAATGCTAAATGTATGGATTTGTGTTCCATCTTTGGCCAGTCAAGTTGTCGTCCAAGTAAGTCAATCAGGCTTGCCAAGTTTGCCTATCCAATCCAACAAGTATTTATTACATACTCTAGAATGTTCAAAGACTAGGGCTGCAAAGGCAAGATAAAAGAGTGCTCTCTCTGAGAATATTCAGTCTTTATCCACTGACTTTACCTCTGTTCCTATCAATTTGCGTGGCTGAGGACTCTTGCCATGATTTAAAGTTACCGAAAGCATAATTAAATGGTGCACAAGAACAGTCCAGGTGGTCTTTGAGCTGATCCTCACTGTCTATACTTCTATTTCTTGGTATATGTTTATTCATGGTAGCCATTACTGATGTCCATCCTATTGATTTTAACAGTCTTGTTTGGATTGGTATATAGCAACCAATCAAGAATATTAATTAAGGACTGATCTTAATCAAATTAAAATTAACATCCCAGAATAATGGAGTAGGCAGAGTGCTAGACCTGGAGTCAGGAGGACCCTAGTTTGAGTCTTGCCTTGGACACTTAGCTTTGTGACCCTGGGACAAGTCACTGTCTCTGTGCCCTATTTGCTTCCCGTAAAATGAGAAGATCAGCCATCATGGCCCTGAGTTACCTTTCCCTCTAATCTACGATCCTATGCTATTATATGCAGCCACTGTGCTAGTTTCAAGGAATAAAAAAACAAAATCAAACCCTAGTTGCCTTCAAGGAGCCACCATTCCATTGGAGTGAGTGATCTGGGATTGTCCACAGCTGCCCCCCAAAGGGCAACATTGGCCCACACCCTGGGGGATGCGTCTTTCTCTGCACTAGCAGCAAACACAGAGTTGTCTTTTGGCAACATACTTCACTTCACCCCAATTATTCCTGCCTGGGCCTCTCTGTCTTTCTGTCATCCCTCCCACCCTTTTTATTTAAGGCAACCCAGGTCAGTAAATAGAGACAAAGCAGGGGTCTGGAGGCTGGCCCAGCCTGCCATTTAACCTTGGTTTAGTCTCTTAACCACCCAATTCTTCAGCTTCTCCATCTGTTAAGTGGAGATAGTATTATCTGTTCAGACCTACTTCATGGGGATTTTGTGAAGATAAATGAGATATTTGGGAAAGCCCTTAGTGCTCAAAAAAGGACAAGACACCATCAATTCAGGGTATTCTGATGTCACAGCCAGACTAGGTGTGAAGAGAGAGCAAAACCCTGCATCTCCCACAATTTCATCTTCCTCCTTTCTTCTTGGGAAGCTATCAAAATGCCTCCTTCACACATTTGTGTGCTTTCACAAATGTGATTAAATCTTGTTCATTTAAAACTAGGTAGATACAAGAGAAAATTGGCTTTAAATTGGAGGAATTGAAATTCCTTTTAATAGCCAGAGAGCAAAACACGTGATCAAGCCGCTCCCGCCTGGGAAACGATGTGCAAAGTCTGATAACTTGGCAGGAGGGGAGGGTGTGATGGGGAAAGTGATGAGAAGTTTTTTGGTTCCTTTTTTAATTCTCTCTTCCTTTTTTACCCCCTTTTGATGGAGGATCTCCATTTCGCTTCTGTCTGCTTCAAATGAGACCATTCCTGAAGGGATGGAACCGTGGGGACCACATTTCCACTTCAAATTCCACATTTCCTGAACCTTTTCAGATTAAAAGTGTGCATTATTCTGGAAAACCTCTAGCTAATTGGCTGTGGCTAACAAATGCTACAGACAAAAGGACACTGTACTTTGAAAAGCACTGACATTGAATTGATATTTCAGTGTTTTCGTGTGTTATTTTTATTAGCCACAATTTTTAAGCAGCTGGAGTGATCAGATTTCATACTTGAGATCATTGTTAATATTGCTATTTTCTTTAAGTCAAAGCATTGGATGAGAATCAGGTTATTTTCCATTTAATTTTTGTCATTTTCTTTAACATGGATTATTTGAGAACTTTTTAAAAACAGATTGAATAAAAAGACAAAAAAAGGACTTTTCAGTTTTCAGAGTTTGCTGGGTTTTTTTTATCTCAAAGGGAGGAGAGTAAAGAAATAGTTACTTTGCAAAATGAAATAAAAGTTGCTCTATGATGAGGGGCATTTGGACTTTACCTCTATCATCAGCTTCATGTAGTTTTCTGAAGGTGGTGTTTTATCTCCAAAGCATCACCATTTTGCAGATGAGGATGTTAACTAGGATTCCAGACTCATAGACTTAGATCTGGAAGAGATCATTAAATGTAAGGGCCTTATTTTGTAGACTAAGAAAAACCAAATCTAAACAAGTGCCTGAGGCCCAAGGATGTTAAGTGATCTGCCCAAAGTACCGGTTAATAAGCAGCAGTGGACAGAGTAGAACACTGGGATGCCATAGTCTAGAAGCCATGTTCTGACTTCATCGAATTTTCATGGCAGGGCCACAGGGAAATGTCTCAGCCCTCTTCAGGAACATGTCTCCATTTGATTGGGTAACCTTGAAGACAGTGGTGTTTGCCATAATACACCCCTATGAAATCAGCATGGTTTTCTCACATTGTCTTTGGCATAGGGTCCCCATAGTAATGAAAAGTGGCAAGACCAGGAGCGGGTCACTGGGGAGAGGACAGCAGAGACCAAATCCTTGCATCCCACCCCCAAAGAGGTGGAGTTCCGCCCTGGAGATGCACCCAACCACCCAGACAAGGAGGAGCCCAGGAGACAAGAGGAGCAGGAGCATCAGGTGGAAGAGGAAAACAAGAGGGAGCTGGAAGAGGAGGCCATGGAGCAGGTGGGGCAGGCTGAGCACCTAGTGGAAGAACAGGATCAGGCTGCCGAAGAGCAGGAGCAGGCGTGGAAGGAGCAGCAGGAGCAGAGAGAAGAGGAGACCAACCTGCTGACAGAACATGCTCATCCGGAGGTAAGGGCCCCTCTGTTCTCAGCCATCTGCTCAGAGAGGCAGCATGGGGAGCAGTGGGAACCAAGAGACCCAGGTTCAGGGCCAGCTTCTGCCACATCCTGGCTGTGTGACCTTTCTCTGGGCAGCACTGTCTGTTGCAGTTTTGCATTGATAGAAGGCTGTTCTATAGCATCTGCCTACAGAGGAGGGCAGAGTTGGACTAAGTTGGTTGGAAAACATTGGTTGTATTTGGAAGCTTAGTTTTATTTTAAAAGACTCAGAAATAACCCCTCTTGCTAGTAAATACTTTTCAGTATTGGTGCTCTTAGTCATATTGTCTGCTTAAGGCAGTTCATAGAATCATGTCTAGAGCTGAAGGTGACTTTAGAGGTCATCAAGGCTGACCCTTGTTTTACAGATGAGGAAACTGAGTTTAAATGACTTTCCCAGGGTCACACAACTAATAAGCATCTGAAGGCAGACTTCCAGTCCAGCACCATATCTCCTGGGCCACCTAGCTGCATTGGGGTGTTAGTACCAAATATAGAATGAACAATGTGGGAAGGAGGGGAGTGGTGTTGGGAGGTGGGAGATATTTTTTATTCCTCTCAAAGAGTCCACTTCTTACCATCACAGGGCTTAGAGGTGGTGGTGGTGGTGGTCAGTCAGTTGGTCAGCTGTGTCTGACTCTTTGTGACCCCATGGACCATAGTACCCCAGGCTCTTCGAGCCTCCACTATTTCCCAAAGTCAGTCCAAGCTCACATTCGGTGTTTCCATGACGCTGCCTATCTACCTCATCCTCTGCCATCCCTGTCTCCTTTTGCCTTCAGTCTTTCCCAACATCACAGTCTTTTCCAATGTGTAGAAGTAGGAAGACACTTAGATGTCAATTAGCCTCATTCTAAAGATTTGGAAGCTGAGGCTCCAAGTCACAGGGGTGGAAGGTAGCAAAGACGTGATTTGCAGTTTCATCTTCTGGCTGCCGACCCATTGATGGACAAGCGTGTCTAAGCACCAGCTCCATTCCAGGCACACCAGGGCTCAGGGCTCCATTCTGGGAGCAGTCCCTGCCTTCGGCTGCCTGGGGTCACCAACATGTACTTAGCTCCGTGCCAGGCACGCCAGTGCTCAGGGCTCCATTCTCGGGGGCAGGGTCACCAACATGTACCTAGCTAGGCAGATACAAGGAACATTGGGAGGGGAGAGGCATTGGCAGCTGGGGGGATCCTAAAATGCTTGGTGAATGGGGCACTGCAGGTGAGTTTTGATGGAAACCAGAGCTTCCTAAGGGAGGAAGTATGGAAGGGGAGCATCCCAGTCATGGAAGACAATCAGCACAAAGGCTAGAATGAGTCCATTTTGCATTAAACACGTAAATCTACCCTTTTATCCCTTCGAGGGAACGTGGCAAAGGCTACTTTCATTTTATGGATGAGGAAATTAAATCTCTTTGTGCCTTTGTGATATACTCAAGCAATTAAATAGTACCTAGATCTCCTTCTTAGCAGCCTATTTCTCCTCTAGTTTGCTTTTGCATTCACAAACTATCAATGCTCTACATCTTGTTAGGAAGTCAGCCTGCATATACCCTTACAATCCTGTTATATAGCTTGGTTTCCCCCACCCACCACCCCCTCCATCAACAACAAAAAAAATCACCATTGAAATGTGCTTGAATTTTTCTTTTCTCTCAGTAACATTTGCTGTCAATTTTTTTTTTAATTGTGGCTTCAGCTTTCTGTGAGCTAGTGCTGCTGTTTTCCTTTGCCACCACCAGGTGGGGGGCCCTGAGCATGCAGCTCTAACCAGTGAGATGCAGCCTACACAGGCGTTTGCCCAAGGTCTGTGGGTGGCAGCTTACTGACACCCCCAACTTCAGCTTACAGGATTAAATGGTTCCCTCATTTCTTTAATAAAAAATAACCATGAAAACAACTGAACTTGAATGGTGACTGTTCAGCTTTTAAGGATGCTTTTTTATAAGAACGTTTAAGTTAACCTCTCTCATTGACCCTTAGTGATTATCAATCCCCTGTTCTTACTCAGAGACTTATCTATCACAGTGGTGTCCGAACCATCCTGGGGCTTGTTTGTAGTTCAGATACATCAAGTTAGCACTCAAACCACAGTTGATAACCAAGCTAAATAGAGCCAAAATATAACTCAGGAGAGAGGGTTTCTAGACTTTTGTAACCTGAGGTAGAGCATTTAAAATCCCTGTCTCTCCTTTCTCATCTGTAAGGTGGGAATGTCTAAGACTTGACTTGCCTACCTCATGGGAATGCTCATCTGGATTGAGGGGTAGAATCCCTTGTCGCTTCTTCCCTCAGCTACTGGTAATGACATTAACTTAGGAAAGAGAAACCTTAAAAAACAAAAAGATTCACAGACATCCTCAAATAAATGCAGTTGAACCATGAAGATCTGTTGTTGAGAATTAAATTCTGACAAAAAGCTAGTATGAATGACCTCAATAAAGCTTTTTAGTGGATTTATATTGTGTTCATGAAAATAAATTCCATATATACTTGAAAAATAGTGATACTTACATGTGTGACATACTTACATTTAACAAAGTGATGTTTGCTTAGTTATAGATTTATAGGCCCCTATTAATAAGTCCGTATCCCCCTGGAGTTCCTGACCCCCATTTTGGGCCCATAAGCCCCCTGGCTTTGAAGGATCTTTGCTGTGACTATCTTTCTTCAAAGATTACTTAAGGAGTAATTTCTTATGATTTTTAATCTTTCTTCCATTTCAGGCCTTTCTTCCTTTTTTCTCTACTGAGAGAGATGAGAAACAGCTTTAAAGTGTTCTATTGTGATGGTTCTTTTGTGTGTTGTTTTCTCTAAATAGAAGAAGGTAATCTTGTCTCCATCCTCATTTTTTTTAAAAAGAAGATTGCCTTCATTCCTCTTCCCCCTCCTTCCAAGACATAGCTGTTAGTAGACTTTTTGTTTAGCTGGTTATGCCCTAATTTTTATGGCCAATAATAGTGTTAATTAGCATCCCCTAATATACCACCATCTTGAGGCCCAACAATAGCTTCAGCTTACAAAATCATTTTAATTTTTTTTCTTCTTAATGAGATTTTAAATTCCACACTTCTTTTTGAAGTAGATGGAACTGCTATTAAAAATTATCATGTGGAAAATTTTGAGCCAAATTCTGAAAATAAAATTCAGTTGATAGATGAAAATAAATTTGCTCAAGAATAATCCTGCAGACAGAACTGTCCTCCATCATGATCTTAGTTTAACATGTAAAATCCCTCTATTTCCTTACTTATAACATAGATACTGATAATGCCAGCCCTGACCTTCCCTACCCACATCAGAGTTGTTCTGAGGATTGAATCAAATGTAGGTATGCCTTACAAAATGTCAATCAGCTTTTCCGAAAAAAAATTTTAAAAAATTCCAATAGGTGAAACAACATTACCAGGGTCAGTTAGGAACTATGTTTTATATATGGCCACCATGAGAAGTCATCTGAAATCCATCTGAGTTTAAACACTGGCTTGACTTCTCACCATCTGAGTTATCTGATTGCCATCTTGGCCTTTCGCCTGGGTATTAGGAGTTTATGAATCATGAAATAATGGTATTATCATGAAACCACCAGGGCCATCTTATTGGGGGCTACACCTACAGTAGATATGAAAACAGAAAAGTACAAAGAATAACACTAACATGAAAGGATCTCATCCTCCAAATAACTTTGTGTTTTTTGTAGGCACGTCCTTCAGAGAAGGCTGTGACAAAGGCCAAATCAGCTTATGAGGAACAATTAGAGCAGCAGAGACTGGCTGCCAGAAGGGCCGAGGAAGCCCAGCAGCTAAGAGAGCGGCAGGAGTCTTTGCGCAAGCAAAGGCTGCAAGAGCACTTGCTGAGGCAGCAACGACTTCAGGAAAGAGAACTGGCCTTGCAGCGGCAGGCTGCGCTCCAGGATGAGCAGCACCGTCAAAAGCGCCTGAGGTTGGTGTTCTTGTGCGGGAAACAGGGAGGGGTGGATGCAGTGGAAAGTCATCGGGTGCCTCATGCCCCTAAAGTCAGGAGACTAACGGTACTTAGCATGTAGCAGAGGTACAAGTAATGAATTTAAAAGGGAAATGTCAACTTCCCAGATCCTTTTTCACCTGTACATCATTTTACATTTTTATTTTAAAAGAGCAGGTAGGATGGCGTAGTAGATAAGGAAATGGGCTTGGTGTCAGTGACCCTGAGTTCAAATCCCACCGTGTAACAGGGGCAGGTCATTTCATCTTTATATGCCCCGGGGCAGCATCTGAGAAGTTAGCTCCTATGGCTTAGGTGGGTTATAATCCGTCTTCGTTGTTGGAGGTCTCACACTGAGTTCTCCACTTGCTGAAGAAATCCCAGTTCCTTTGCATATTTTTAAATGAGGTAGCCGCAGCCAGACAAAAATGCCTCTAACTTGATTGTCTCCATCAGAGCCATATTTAAATGTTGCTACGTTTTTTTTTCTTTTTGCCTCACTGTTATTTCCCAGTATCCCACTATGGCCACCAATAGAACCCTCCTTTGTAACAAAGTACAGTTAAGCAAAACCAGAGGATACATAGACCATAACTGATGGTACATGCCTCAGTGTATGCTTGCAGTTTACTCCCAACCCTGAGAAAGAGGCAGGTCTGTTTCCTCACCCCTCGGATGTCAAGACTGGCTGTTGTAGGGATCTAAGATCTAATTGAAATCACATTTTAAAAGATTGTACCTTAGAACTTTTAAAATTTTATAGCAGGCCTCATGATAGCCATGTGACATTGGTTAGCCTTTCCTTCTGATTTTCTACATTTCTTTGTTTTGAAATAAAGCTTCTTTTAGATATGCCCTGGCCTGGGGGAGACTTGAGTTTATCAGACCCCAATACATGTGGTTTGTCTGGTTTCATTTATTTTCTTTTTATACATGTTGACAAACCTCGTTTAAAGCTTGTCTGCTTTGAAAAATGGCCTGTGTCAAATTTGTCTGAGTTTTCTGTTGGAGTTACTGAAAAATGTATTCTGGTCTCCCTCCCAGGCAGCAAACACGTTATGATGCTATGGATAACGATATTGTCCAAGGAGCAGAGGAACAGGGAATCCAAGAGGAAGAAGGTGGAGGTGAGGATGTGTAGATGGCCAGCCTCTTATTTCATCATTCTGCCAGAAGGCTGGATGGGTATAGGACTATACCCTAGAGAGACACTAGGCATTAGGTCATATTTAATATGTATATATGTATATATTAATGTATATGTGTTTGTATGTACATATGTATCTATATGTATGTACATGTGTATATTTCTCCAATAGACATCAGCAGCCAAAGTCATTCAGAAAGATCTACTTCCTCTCTTTCTTTCACCACTATTAGATTATTTTCTATACGAATAATTTATGGCAAGCTTTACTGAAAGAAATTTGTACTTCTAGAGAATCCCCATATGAATTTCTAGGTGGGCTTTCTTCTGGTTTGATATCTGAAAAAATATACATTAAGTTGTTAGTAGCATTCATTTGTAGTTATTAGCTAGATGGCATTCTAAATTCCACATTGCCTTGGGGTGACCTTAGAGCCAGACTCTCATCCCTTCTGCTCCTTAGTCTTCAGACAGCACTAATATAGCTGTGTAACCTAATCTCCTGGACCTCGAAAGGAAATCAGCATATGGTACCTCATTGATTTATTTTGATATTTGAGAATTTGTTATTTACAGTCAAGAAATTATTTTCCTTATGGTCCTCCTCTGCCAATACTGTAAGACCATTTGTTCTTGAATCATTGGGAATAGGGGAGAGTTGATTACCATCCTCTCATCAAGCCATCATTTTATATACTTTGAAGACTAATGTTGTTATCCCATAATTCTTTGTTCCTCGAGCTAACTAATCCCCAGATGTCTTGATCTTCTTATATCTCCTTTATATTCACTAATCCTGAGATCTAGGAGAAATCTACTTCAATCTCTTTTTATACCATAAGTTGCCAGAGTCTTTATCATCACATCACAGAACATGTTCAGGTGTAGAAGCTGGTCCCTAAACTCATAAAATGGGTTAAATCTTTGACTTTTGTGAGACATTTTTAGCTTTCTTTGTTCCTTGGTATTTCAATAGGCCAAGAATAAACTGTTAATTTTGGCAGTTTCATTAATTTCCACTTTTAAATTTAAATTTTGAATTTTGTTCATTTCCAGTTTTTTATTGGCCTTTTGGGGAGAAGAATTTGGACAGGAAATTATGGCTTTTTTTCATTTGTTCAAAGAAGGAAGATAGATGAATTCCTCTTTCCTCCCTCTTTCTCCATCCCTCCTTCTCTCCACTTTTTCTTCTTCTTTCTTTCCCTTTTCCTCTGTGCCCTGTCTGTTTCTCAATCCCTGTCCCTGTCCTTCTCCCTCTCCCTCTCCCTCTCTCTCTCTCTCTCTCTCTCTCTCTCTCTCTCTCTCTCTCTCTCTCTCTCTCTCTCTCTCTCTCTCTCTCTCTCTCTGTCTCTCTCTCTCTGTCTCTCTCTCTCTCTCTCTCTCTCTCTCTCTCTCTCTCTCTCTCTCTCTCTCTCTTTTTATTCTTTTGCATTTCCAATACCACCAAGCCTGGAAAATATTCTGGACAGAACAGGAGGTAGATAGAAGGAGACCACTGATATTTATGATCCCATAGACTTGATGGAAGGCTATGGGCATGAAAGCGGGTGCTGCCATTCTTGAGGGGTCACAAGGGAAAATTAGACTGACAGTGTTTTGGATATCTTGTAATTTGTTTAATTTCCCAGCCTATGAAAGAGGCAACCAGCACCAAGATGAAACTGAAGATGATACACATGGAGAGAATGAGCCCCGAGAACGAGTACAGCAAGCAGATAACCCTGAACCTGATGTGAGTGCCCTCTTTGTACATTTCTGTCCAGCAGACAGAGCTCTAGGGCCCTAAGTGAGATGCTGGGGAGACAAGGGTGAAACCAGCTGGCCCATGCCCTAGGTGAGATCATGATATATACTCAGTAAGATAGCTCTGACATTGGTGGAACCAATGGGCAGGCCAGTTAGAAGATGGCCTTCCTACCTCCAGGTGACAACTGGTGAGACCTTAACCTAGGAGGTTTCCAGAGGAGTCTAGAGCTGCGAGAGAATTTATGGAGACCACCATAACAGGACTTGAAAGTTTATTAGTTGTTGGGGAAAGGGAGGGAGAACCTAGTATTCAAAATGACTCCAAGACTTGAACCTGGAAGACAGGAAACCTGGGTTGGAAGAAGACAGGTTGGGGGGGAGGGGGTCATGTCCAGCTTCAGGAGGGGGTGAAGAATCACTTTGAAAATGGTATCAGGTGCCAGGAATTCAAGGAACTGTGAGGTCAGGATGTTAGGTGAACAACATGGATGTTGACATCGCCAATGATAATGTATGGGGAAGAAGGGATATAGATGGACGATCGTAAAGCAGGATCAGAAGTAATTGAGAAAGGCAACAGCATGAGCTCTAAGTTGGTGAATGATAGTGACAGAGATTCAGGAGAAGGACCAACTTCCAGAGCTGGACTGAAAGAATAGGGGAGGAGGAAGTGAATTTGATGATGAGTGTAGCAGAGGAGGTATAGAAAAGGGGAAGGAAGGGGAGCTGATTCAAATGATGATGAAGGAGAAGAGAATAAGCATTTATAATCACCTACTATGTGCCAGGCATTGTGCTTGACAGGTATTATCTCATTAATTCTCACAACAATCCTTCCAGGTAGGTGATGTTATTCTCCCCATTTTTGCAGTCAAGGAAACTGAGGCAGATGGAGGTTAAGTAACTTGCACAGATCATACAACTAGTAATTTTCTGAGGCTGGATTTGAATTCACATCTTCCTAACTCCAAGCCCAGCCCTCTATCAACTGCATAGCCTAGCTGCCTATCTGATGAGATTCAAGGTGTGATCATCCCTTCGGGTTATTGAAGATGGGTCATGGATCTGGAGCTGGAAGGGGTCTCAGAAGCCATTTAGTCCAACTCTCTCATATTAGAGGAGGAAACTTAGACCCACTAGGAGGCTAAAGTGACTTGTCTAAGGTCACACATTCGGTAGACCTGGGATGTGAAGCCAGGTTTTCTGATGCCCCATCCGTCATTCTTTGCATTTTTTCATGTTTCCAAAGAATGGAGGCTGTCTAGGTAAGATTCAGCATGCAAAGCGTAATACTCTTCCTTCATCTCTGTGTGCAAGGTTCTATACTAGAGTGCTTGATAGGGAACAATTGAATTCCCATACGAAATTATCCATTTGCTGTGCGTTAGATTTGTAAAGAATGTTTGAGATCATTTGAGTCCATCCCTTTCTTTCTACAAATTAGGAAGTGGAGGCTCCCGAGATGCTCAGTGACTTGCTTCAAGTCACACAAGGAATGAGGAGCCCAAATCCCCAAGCTGCCCTTGGTTCCACTTGCCATTGGCTCTGCTGCCTAACCGACCCTTCTTCCTATGCCAGTATCCTCAGCCCCCCTTGGCCTTGTCACTTCTGGCTATTCTATTTTAACACTCATGTTGGTGCAGGTTAAACCCTGCTTATGAGTCCTTTCATATTTTCCTCTCCAGGGCATGACCCCTGCTTATTTAAATAAAATATGGCTTTGTGAAACACCCTTGTGTCACTTATGCTGTGGCTTGGGACAGTTTTTCCAGGGGTCTTATCCTACCCTACTCTCTCATAACTCCTCTGTATTGACTTAAATGTGATTGCTTGTTACTCATGGTAAGTTGGCTGGTTCCCTTTGTATTTTGGAGAGTGCTTTGGGATTCTTTTGCAGAGTAGCAAGCTGTATGAAAGGCAACTAGGTGGCTCAGCAGAGAGAGCTCTGGGCCTAGAATCAAGGAAACTTGAGTTCACGTTCAGCCTCAGACACTTACTAGCCATGTGACCCTGGGCAAGTCACTTCACTGCTCTTTGCTTTGAAGGAACGAAATGGCAAAACCCTCCAGTATCTTTGCCAAGAAAACCCCATGGACAGTATCGGCATGCCATGGTCCACAGGGTCATGAAGAATTGGACATGACTGAAAAACAAGCTGTATAAAGCAAGTGAAATTAGTCAGATGTTGCTTCCACCTCATCCTGATTCATCTCCCTTTGGAGTAAAGCAGGATGTTAAGTTCTCCAGGCAGCTGGATCTTGGTGATACACATTTAAGTTAAATTCATACCATTCAGGGCAAAGTTGTACTGCCAGAGCGGTCAACTAGAGACCTTTGTTGCTTAAAAAATCTGGTTTTTCAATTGTAATTTCTTTTGACCCGAGTATTTTTAAAATGTTGCTTTTTTGTTTTTCTTCTGAATGACAGCGAGCAGCTGGTGAGGATATAAATCCTGCCGATGACCCAAACAATCAAGGAGAGGATGAGTTTGAAGAAGCAGAGCAAGTAAGGGAAGAGAACCTGCCTGAGGAGAACGAGGTGCCCAAGCAGAACAGTCAGAAGCAAGGGAACGCCGAAATGGAGGAGCATTTGGTGGTGAGGAGCTCCGGGAGCCTGGGCCTGGTTGGAACCTGCAAGTTGCAGCGGATGACTGGCCTAAGCCAAAGGGGGAGGAGTAAGACACAGACAGAAGGGCCCCCGCTTTGATTTTCAATATTCACTTAGCTGCCTGGGGACCATGAGAGAGACTGGCATTCTGTGCTTCTTATTATGAATTATCGTCCATCATTTCATGGCCGGTGAGCCATTGAAAGTGCTCTCTCCTAGGGATGGAGGGCTCGGCTTGAGATCTCACAGTACTAACGGATGCATCTGAAATGGACAGTTGCACTAGCCTCCCCATTTTGTTTCAACAGATGGCAGGAAATCCAGACCAGCAGGAAGATAATGTCGATGAGCAGTACCAGGAAGAGGGCGAAGAAGAGGTAGGAACATTCTGAGCCAGGTTGGGGTCAAAGGATTGAGTTTCTGAGATGGCAAGTTCTGACTGAGCTGGAAGTTGTGGACATATTTGTAGAAATTGTGGGTATATCCTAGAGGATGGGCAAGTAAACCATGAACAGCCCAGGTAGTGTGCAGACATATGATGGCACTGGCTCCCATTTATGCAGCAAGGTACAGTGAACAGAGAGCTGGACAGGAAGATCCAGGTCCAGTTCCTGCTTCTGACTTTGTGACCCTGGAAAAGTGTCTTAGCCTCTCTGTGCTCTGGGCAGTTCTCTAAGACTCTAAGTTGGAGAGAATAAAGGAATGGGTGGATGAAGGGAAGAAGGGATAGAATAGAGTTTGTTAAGTGCTTGTTAAGGGAGAAAAATGAATAGTCTCAGCTCTCAAGGAGCTCCCACTTTTAATTGGGAGAGATAACACACCAAAGAAAGGGCAGATGACACTGATTTGCTTCTGGAAGAGGAGTTTCCTCTCCCGCTGGAATCCCACATCCAGCCCCTGTTCCTGTGCCTTTCAGCTTTGGAAATCAAATGTTCTCCCAGCAGCCTCATGAGAGAGTGAAGACATCTGGGAAAGTTTAGTAGACAGGGGCACATAGCTATCAACAAGCAGTGAGGGCTAGGGGGTGGAGCCAGGAAGACCAGGGTTTGGATCCCACCTCTCCAGCTTCCTGTCTCTGCAGCCATGGGCAAGGCAGTTCTCCTCATCTTTCTCATCTCTAAAATGAATACGCCAGAACCTCCCTCTCATTGAGGTGTTGGGAAGTTCAAATGAAATCACGTGTGTCAATGTTCCTGCTGACTTTCAAGTGCTTTCTTACTAATTCATGTAACATCCCTGAGCATCAGTTTCTATAGTTATAAATCGGGGTAATTATACCCACTTCCCAGGGTTTTACTGAGGCTTCAGTGAAACTGAGATTTATAAAGTTGTTTGCGAAACTTAAAGAGTGAAAGATAGATGTAAAATATAACATTATATATTATATATATTATTATAATAATATAATATATTATATATTTATATATTTATATTTATATATTATATATATTATAACAATATATAAATATTGTACATTATGTATTATATTAAAATATGTTGCATATTATATAAATAAGATAAGAGCTCTTGAGGAGGAGGGTGTATATCTGTGTCTGTGTCCCTTCCTAAGAAAATAAAAAAGAAAATGCAAATCTGGTTTAGCAAGGTGGCTCTTCAACAGCCCCCATGACTTCTACGTTAATTAAAAATAGCTAGTGACATTTTTGACCCTGTCCCCTTTCAGTTGCATATCTTATCCCTTCACTCACAAGAATTCATGGACACAGTTGAATTTAAATATAAAGAGAAGAAACAAGATGAGTCCAGCTTTAAAACAAAAAATTAATTTCCTTTTTTTTCTTATTTGGATAAAACAGCTATTTGTCATACTACGTTTGTATAATACTGTCATCTTCTGTTTGACAGAGACCACATAGTTCCTGAGTACAGACACTTCACCCCCATAGTTCCATTAGAGAACAGTGTTTGATAACAAAACAGTTTAATGACAGTGTTACCCTTAAGTGGGGGCAGTTTAACTCTGTTATTAAAAATGGAGAACTGGTGAAGCCAACGTATAGAGCCCTAATGACGATGTGGACGAGCCAGTTAACCTGGCACAAAGAAAAATTTGGGTGGGCAACCATATGCCTAACCAGCTGGCTTTGTCCATACTAGGGTACCAGGCATAATACAGTGGATAGAGTGGGGCATTTGGAATCAAGATTTGGGTTGAAATTGTGCCTCGCACAGTGACCAGCTCTCCTGGGCTTCAGTTTTCCCGTATGTAAAATGAAAGAGTCAGACTGAACTCACTTCTAACTTTAAATCCGTGATATTTTGAAATTTTCCTTTAGGTCAGGAGTTCTTAACCTTGGGGTCTATAAAATTGTGGTTTTTTAAAACCATTTTGATAATTGTATTATAATATAATTTGTTTCCTTTTAATCCTATATATTTTACTCATTTGAAAACACTATTCTGGGAAGACACCCCTAGGCTTCACCAACTGCGAAGGGGGTCCATGACACAAAAATAGTTAAGGCCCCTGATCTCCGTCCTTGAAGTGATTTGCCGTGTGAATATATGCTTGCAGGGTTTGAAAAGTTTGCCTTCGGCCACCTAGACACTAATTGCACTAGAATTGGTGACTGCTTCTTTTGCAGATTTACAGAAGGAATTTGTTACATAAGAGGCGGCTATTTCATTTATAATTTAATCTTTATTAAATCATTTATTAAAGTGGAACCCAAATTCCACATGTGGCTCTTCATGCCAGCTTACTCAGCCTGAGGTTTTTATCCACATCCACCTTCTCAACAGATTTTGTTGCTAATTTCTAGTATTTTAGATAATTTTTTAAACTAGCAAGGCCTTAGGCTTGGTTACCTTCTCAGATAAATAAATTCTTTACAGTTGGTTAATGTGAATGGATTGAGGACTGGAGTAGAATTAAAAAAGCATTCACTCCCCTAAAAGTCTCATCAAAAGGAGAAAATCCTTATCTTTTCCCTCATTTGGGAGTTGAAGGTTGGCAAAGAAGTATTTCACTGTATTTGGCTTATAGTTTGCCATAAAGCCATGATTGGAGTTTATAAGATCCACTTGTTGTGTTGAGTCTTTGCAGACGCTTCATGACCCGATTTGGGTTTTTCTTGGTAAAGGTACTGGAGTGGCTTGCCATTTCCTTCTCCAGCTCATATTACAGATGAGAAATTAAGGCAAACAGGGTTAAGTGACTTGCCCAGGGTCACACAAATGAAACTGAGATTTATAAAGCCATTTGCAAACCTTGCTAAACCAGATTTGTATTTTTTTTCTTTTCTTTTTTCTCTTATTTTTATTTTCTTGGGAAGGGACACAGACACAGACCTCATCACACCATCCTCATCATTTAAACTCATGAAGAGGAGTCTTACTGATTCAAAGCCTAGTGTTCTATTCACTGCGCCACCTAGCTGCACTTAAGATCCTTTAGTCAAGTGAAAACCCCCAAGTGCCTGGATTGGCTGGGTTTCAGGCCAGCCTCCATAGCATCTCTTGAAAGTGGTCCAGTCAGAGGCAGTGTGGTCCAGTGGACAGCTCACTGCTATTGGAGTGAGAGGGCCTGGCTCTGCCACTCGCAGACCTGTGTGGTCTTAGTCAGGTAACACTTGACCCCTCCAGGGCTCAGTGTCGTCAGCTGTAGAATAAGGGGCTTGGAGTAGATGCCTCTGACGTTTCTTCCAATGCTAGAGTTGGGATCCATGATCCCCTCCACTCACGTGATCCCTTTTTACTTCTCACCTGAATTATCACAGTGGACATCTTGAAGTCACTCTTGGAAGGTCTAAGAGGCTTTTTTTTTTGGCTTTTACAGTGATAAGGAGGAGCATCGTATTCTTTGGCTTGCTTTAAAATGAGAATGATCATGCTGGATTTGTACGTTTTTGTTTTAGGGTCAAGAAGATTTGACTGAAGAGAAAAAACGGGAATTGGAGCACAATGCAGAGGAGCCCTATGGGGAAAATGATGACAACGTACGTGCCACATGTTTCATTTTTAATGTAGTGAGAGCTGGCACTGCTCAGCAGGATGGGGTTTAGCGGCTCAGTGGTCTTGTGTAATGGCTGTAGAGGGGACTGTTGGAGCCTTGCCATATTTAACAGAGCTATCACAGTCTTGGGGAGAAAGGAACAGCAGCAAGAGAAGTAGCAGGGGAGGGATGAGGGCCTTCCCCACCCTGTCCCTTTCTGTCATCCCTCCTCACTTGGTGCCTTTTCCTTTTCTCTTTGAGGAGTAATTTTTTAAAATTAAGTGTTTTATTAAAACTATATTGAACATCAGTACAACCATTTAATTTAAATGGATTAATTTCAAAGCACAAAGTAAGCTGCTGGTTTTTCCATCCTTCCTTCTAAGTCCCCATTAGGATTCCTTTCACACTCACTTCTTGTATGATGGTAGGTAGCGTAGACTCTTTTTCTCATTGTCTTACTTTTGGCCACTTCCCATTATTTCTGGCTGGGTGACCTCTGGACGAGTCAGCCCTTTGGCCCTCCATGTTCAAGGCAACTCTCTAGGACTAGGAGATAGGGAGAAGGTGCTGACCTGCTTGATGGAGAGTGTTTGCTCTCCTGGGAGTTCCCCACACCAACAATCCCCTTATCCCTGGATTATTTCCCATTGGTCTTTCCACAATACTTTATGATCCTTGTACATGTTAGTCTCAATATCATTAGCACATTAGATCAGTATATCCCAGTGTGTCTCACCTTCCACTCTTTTTTTTGTGAGGTAATTGGGGTTAAGTGACTTGCCCAGGGTCACACAGCTAGTAAGGGTCAAGTGTCTGAGTCTGGATGTGAACTCAGGTCCTCCCTACTCCAGGGCCAGTGCTCTATCCGCTGTGCCCCCTAACTGCCCCTCACCTTCCGCTCTTGCTACACATGTAGGTTGTTTCCAGTTTTGTTGCAATTACCTATAACAGGGCTATAAGAATCTTTGAACAAACAGCTTTTGTATTTGTCCATTTGCCTATCTGTTTATTTTTAGTTACACTTTTAGGCTAAAGTTTTGGCAGTGGGATTACTTGGTCAAAGGGTATGATCTTTCTTATAATTTTTACCAAATACTATCAGATTGCTCTTAAAAAAAGAACCCAACCTACAAGCTTGCAATTTTACCAGCAACAGAAGACAATGCCTGTTGCTGTGCATTTCCCACCAGTGTTGAATTTGGTTGCTTTTAATTATTTTTGCCAGCTTGATGGTGGGCCCTCAGTTATTTTTCTCTTCATTTCTTTAGTTTCTAGTGAGGGCGAACATGTTTAGTCATTAGTAACACTTTGTGTTTCCTTTTAAAAGTTTATCAAGGAGCAGTTTTTTTTTTACTAAACCTTCTTCCCCACCAATCATTCTGTTTTCCCTCCTTTTTTGTTGTTGTTTTAAACTTTCAGGTGGATGATAAGAACAATGACACCCAAGAACAGGCAGCTCGAGAAATAAACCCCCGAAAAGGCCAGGAGGAAAACTATGAGGAGGAAGAGGAGGAAGAGGAAGGCGGGGCTGTGGAGAAAGCTCGAGGCCGAGCAGAAATGTGATTTTGGTAGCTCTGGGGAGGCTTCAGCAGAGGCTTTCTCTTCAAGCTGCTCACAAACAGTCTGCCTACCGAACTCTAGGATATTTAAGGACAATTCAGAGCTGCAACTTTTTTTTTACTTTTGTATTTGACGCTTTCATTCCTTTATATGAATATAGTATTTTGGTATTCTAGGTTAGTGCTTTTTTTGTATCCAAGCTAAATATGAAGAAAGAGAAACACGTTCAAGGCAAACCATAAGCTCAGACTCAGCTTGCTTTCTTTTTTTGGGGGGTGGTCAGTAGGGGTGGTGACACTGTCAAGCTTATGTTTACACAAGGTATTTTCCAAGCATCTCTCTTCTGACACATATTCCATTCCAACAAGCAGTATAGGAGAAAAACAAGTGGGGCTCTGTGGCATGTAGACCACAGATGGTCAGGTCAGTAATCATGTTCCCAAGTTCCTATGTACAACTAAGTAAAAATTCAAGACTCTAGGTTATAGGGAAGGTACTGACCTGCATTGGGGGAAAGTATTTGCTCTCCTGGGAATCCCTAAACCAATGATATCTGGAACCCTATATTATTTCACATCGGTCTTTTCAGAATATTTTATTTAGCCCTAGTCTGATTCCAATACCAGATGCCCACACAGGATGGTATACGCTTGACCAAGCCTCTAATTCCCGTATATAGCCCATGTCTTTTTTGGACAATCAGATTCATGTTAGGGTGTGTGTGTGTGTGTGTGTGTGTGTGTGTGTGTGTGTGTGAGTGATTTCCCATTGCTTCTTCTGAAGCATATGCAACACTATAGTCACCTGAGAAACAACTGGGCCAATTAGCAGGAGTATCCCAGTGGCACTAGGCTGATGTGAGTTGCCTGTAGACCACTTACTAAGTGACTTTAATGGTCAAGTGAGGCAGGTTGAATTTTAGAAAGGGGCTTGGTACATTTCTTCTCAGTAGCTTTTTTTTTTGGTTCATCAATATTCATGTTAAGTATTTTGACTTCTTTCTGGAATTAACTGGTAGCATCAGTATCATCAAGGTCATGCTCAGTCCATCTTGGCCACTTTACAGATCATCTTGCTATCACTTATTTCCTTAAGCACCAACTGTCAAAATGTAGTCCATCAGATTGAAGATATATTTCCCTTAGCATACCATTTAACATAATCGTTTTGCATGGAACTATATATAGCAAGGCATTATACATTCAGATATAATCTACTCATGACTTCTGTTGGCAACGATTAGGTCTGCTTTCTCTCCCCAGCTCCGACCCCCATACATAAGACATGATGGTAATTCTGAATTAATGAAGCCCTTTAAAAAGTCAGAATTTCCCAGAATGTTCTGTTTTTGGAAATTGAGTGTTTTGTACATTCAACACATACATCCTGCCATAAAATGAATCATCCCTTTAGGATGCATGGGCCAGGGTTTCCTGGATTTGGTTGTGGGCTGTGCTGCAGTGACTGTGGAGATCACTTCTTCCAAGGGGCCTGGAAAGAAGACACTTTCTAAGAGGGAAAAACTGCCAAAGAGAGGGGTGCTGGAGGGCTATGAGTTTCCTCCTGGCTGATCATCAGCTTTTAGTGACACATAAATGTTAGAATTGACTTAGTTCAGAAAAGGAAAAAAAAAACATTTAACCATCTCCTTAAGAGCCTCTTCCAATTCATTTCCCATTAAGTTTTCTTGAAATGCATTTCTGTTCCATAGAGGACTACATTTGTTTCAAAGCTGGATATGAACGCCACCAGCAATTAGGGGTTAAATGCATAAGAAAACATTTTTTAAAAACCCATATACTTTTGTAATTTGTATTAATTCTTTCAAAGCAATGGAAAAAGTTCTGTTCTTACAATTTTGATATTAATGTAATTTACCCTTTTAAACAAAACTAATTTTATGTTCATTTCTAGTTTTGACTGTTCCTGGCTGAGTGTTTTTGTAATTATGCAAAGAAAGGTTTCATTCAAATGTATTTTGGGGTTTTCTAGGAATCATAAATCAACTTTTACCTTATGTATAAAATCTCTCTGTAATGTAAAATGTATAATATTGTACATAATCTTCAGAATACAATTATTTTGGTAAATTAGTTTGTATTTTAATGTCCCAGGGGCAATATTTAATTATTTGAGGCATAATAGAATTTGGTTACAGATAATAAAATCAAAAGACAGATGGTACATCTTTCTGAAGTGTGATATGTCTAAGAAGGGTCTTAATTTTCATAGCCATTAAACTGTGTCACACCCACAGCAAGACCCAGACTTGATCTGCCATCTGGAAGCCAATTGGTAACAGAACCAGGCAGCTGGAGTCTAATGGTCACATTCCTGTGGTCATCCGAAACTGAAGTACCACTTCTCTTTGGGCCATGACTTACTGGTTCAACTCTACATGGTAGTGTAAAGTTCTGCTGTTATTGCATAGACAAAGCCAGTATTGCAGTAGTCTACATATTACATTCTGCATACAGTATTCTACAATATTACAGTATTCTAATTTTATCTCAAAGTAGCAAAATGGACAGAAGAAAAATTATTTCCTTAAGGAGCCAAGTAGCAAGCTGCACACTCTGGGAAGCATGTTCATGGTTTTCAGTGCTTTCCCAAGTTGTTGGTCTTCCCTCCCTTCTCAGAGGATCATGATTCAACTATCGTGTCTATTTCCCATCACCACACCACACTGTAGAATATATGCTCTCTGAGGGCAGGTTGGAGCCAAAGACCACCTGAGTGCCAACTCTCTGAAGAGTAGTTAGAAAAGTAAGAATTCCATTCGAGTTTATATTCTAGGAATCTGCAAACCACCGTGGAGGCTTTATAGAAGGATGTGGACGAGAGCGCCACGGGATGAGGAAAGGATGGGTAACATTGTGTACCATTGGAAGAAGTGCCCCCATCACTGATATATCTAAATGGAGGATTACTGGGCTTTACCATCTTATCCTGACATGATGCTATCAAACAGATGCTTGGCACTGCTAACTGGCCTGCCAGTGTACTAAGGAGCTGTGGACCTAGCCATCTCTCCCACTGCTGTACCCTTAGGACTTTGGGTTCTCTCCATCCACCCTGCTGCTGGAATTTTTTATGTGTGTCGGAGTGTGAGCTCTGTGAGAGCAAGGACAATCTCACTTTTGTCTGTGTGTCATCACTGTTTAGCACAACATTTGACGTGGAGCGCTTAATAAATGCCTGTTCATCCATTCAGGTGCTGAAGTGTGAATCGGCAGACATATAAAGAGGCAGTTCAGAATAATGAGTGGAGCTCTGGGATTGGAGTCAGGAAGAGAATTGAAATCCGACTGAAATTTGCTGGTTCTGGGGCCTCTAGGGCTTCTCTAGTCATAGACAGATTTGGATTTGAGTTGGGGATGGGAGTTCCCAAGATAGAAATTCACCACTGATTAAATCACAGGTCTGTCTATTAGCTTAAGTACAAATAATCTTCCAGATAGCCCGTACTTACCAGGAGCCTTTACTGCAGTGATACATCCACTTAGGATTCCTGCTACTTCAAGATGGGGTGAGAGAACTAGCTGCTGAATGTGCAGGCTCAGAGTCATTTTTTAATAATATGATTTCAAGATAGAAGGAGGTCTCCAGTGGAGTACCCCAATAATGGATCTCTGCTGGGACTTGTACTCTGCTGATTTTTAAAAATAAAATTTTGATAGCTTTTGTTTTCACATTGGCCAGATTTCAGTTTCCCTCTGTATCCCTCCCCTCAAAGTTATCCCTTATAACAAAGGGCTTTAAGAAAGGAAAAACAAGGAAAGGAAAATTCAACAAAACTGATCAATATATTAAAAAAAAATTGGACATGTGCAACGTTCTAAACCTGTGGGCCCTCCCCCACACCACCTCTACAAAGGACATCCCCTTGAAGTTTAATAATTTATATCAGGGATTCGGATAACGGTAGTAATAACATCTATGTAGTGTTACTATGTGCCAGGCACTGTGCTAAGGGGTTTACTATTATTATCTCATTATCTTCATAGCAACCTTGGGAGGCAGGTGGTATTAGTATTCCATTTGATAGATAAGGAAACTGAGGCAAAGGTTATGTGACTTGCCCAGGGTCTCACAGCTAGTGTTTGAGTCTGGATTTGAACTCAGGTCTTCCTGACTCCAGGCCCAGCACTCCATCCACTGTGCCACCTAGCTGCTCCAATTGCTAGATGACATGTTAATCAAATTGCAAATAACTCATAAGTGGGAAGTGGGAGAGGAATAACCCACTGGAGAGATGGAATCCAAATAAACAATTCTGACAGACTAGAATTTGGCTGAATCAAACACTGTAAAATTAAGGAGAGATCAAAGTAAAGGCATGTGCTTGAGTTAAAAAAAGAACCAAAACTTTTAAAATGCAAGTTGGGGGAGGCACAGTTAGTAGTTTGAAAAAGATCTGGGTGTTTTCATGGCCTGCATGTACACTGCTAGGACAGTCAAAAATACTGGTGCCACCTTGAGCTGCCCTAAGGAAGGCTTAGATTCCAGGGATGCATTGGTGACAGTCCTTCTGTATTGTACCGTGACCAAACCACATGTAGAATATTTGCAGACTGGGCACCCCTCATTTGAGGACATTAATAAACTGGAGGGGGCGCTCAGGGGAGAAAGCAGGATAAAGAAGGGCCTACCTAGAGTCCATGATATATGGAAGTTGGTTGAAGGAATTAAGCATGTATCACTTGGAGAAGAGAAGCCTGGGGTGAGAGGTGGCGAGGGGAGCGGGGAGAAGTCATGTCGACAGCTGTGTGCCAAGTAGGTAAAGGGCTCTCTTTGAGGAAGCGTTATTAGATTACTTCTAAGCACCTAATTAAAGCATTCTGAAGGATGCTGGTTCAATGGGTCTATGGGCAGTGTACTCCAGTTATCAGTCATGAATTAATACAGTAGACAGTCACAAACTCATCTATAATTGTCTAAACCTTCAATAGCCATGGGGCAGAACGATGTTGGAGAAAAATGACAGACATAAGCATGTTAACAGCCATGTTGGAATACTAAAGTTGATGGTAACCTCTTGATCTGTGTAAATTGACATTGAAAATCAGGGTGGTACAGTGTATGGAGAGAATGCTGGAATTGTGACCATGGAGACCTGAGTGGGTTCTTATCCCATCTCAGCCTCATTGAGACCCTGAGCAAGTTGGTTGACATCTTTCAGCCTCAGTTTCCTCTTCTGTAAAATGAGAATGATAATAGCACCTCATGAAACAATGTGTATAAGCTTCCTATAATGTCTTATTGCTTCATTCTTATCTTTTTCAATGGGATTCAGATAGAAATTGTACCAAAATAAGCTGTTAAACTGTTGTTTCATATTTAATGTTCTATGAACTATTACCTGGATGGAGGAAAAACTGCCTTTTTTTAGGTTAATAAAAGTATTAGGGTGTAAGCACATCTTCTGCAGGCTTGCTGAAAGTTTCCTCCATACAACTCCAGTAGCAGGAGGAGAGGGATGATACACACGCCATCTCATTCTCGTGTGGTTTTGATTTCTATATTTTGAAAACTTTTATTTTGTGTAGCTTGGAGATTGAGCATTTAGTGTAGCAGTATATATTAAAAATGTTATTGCTTTTAGGTATTTAATGGCTCAATGATCTGTCCAGGTGATTGCATGAGTAGCAGTTTATTCTGTGATAACAGTCTAGTTCCAAAACAATGTATTGATTGAATTCTCCAGGCTATTTCAAAGTCTGTCCCTGTACTATGTGGATTTCCCATCAGTCAACTATGAAAGATAGTGAGTTTTAGAGGTATAATTAATACTAACTACCAAGTCATATCTTGCTAGGTATTCTGCAGATGCTAAAATTTTATAGCTTGTGGCGATGTGTTGGGCAACTACTACTGTTTACTTGGATTAGCTACATTGATCAGCAAGTCTGGACTCTTCCAGGATAACTCTTCTCTAATTCCTGGTGGCAATAACTTGATCCTGAATTGCCATCCTAACCTCTCCCATCCCCTTCAGTTCCACAAACATTCACTTGACAACATGTTGTTGGCCAAGTTAATACAGATGTCTCCCATGAGGGACCAGATATCATAAATTTACATTTTCCTTTTTTTTTCTTTTCCTAATTTTGAGTGATTTGGTGATCATAAATGCCCCACATGCCTCTACTTCTACCTACCTTTGCTTTAAGCTCAGGTCTGCATGTCACCCCCACCCCACCCCAACCCTCACCATATTTGATAAACTCCAATGGATGCCTGTTACCTCCAAGATCAAATATAAAATCCTCCACCTGGCTTCCAAAGGCCTTCATAACCTGGTCCCTTCCTACATTCCCTGTCTTCTACACTTTACTCGGCTCTGTGCAGTCCACAACCTAGTGACACCAGTTTTACTAACACATTTGACATTCCATCTCTTGATTGTGGGTATTTTCTCCGGCTGTGTCCCTGCCTAGAATTCTATATTTCCTCATTTCTCCTTCCTGGCTTCCTGGGCATCCTTTATGTCTTGGCTAAAAACCTATCTTCTGTAAGAAACCTGTCCTGGTCCCCCTTAATACTAAAGTCTTCCATCTGTGATTATATATAATTTATTAGATAGATGGATGGATAGGTAGATAGATAGATGGATGGAGAGATAGATAGATAGATAGATAGATAGATAGATAGATAGATAGATAGACTGAAAGAGAGATAGGGAGATCTATCTATGTACCTGTATATGTATGCAGACCTATCTATACACACACACACACACACACACATATATATATATGTCTATGACCCTATATAGACAGATCTCTATACCTGTTAGACTTACATGCCTTTAAGGGTAGATCTGTATAAATATATTTGTATATGGATCTGTCTCTATCCTTGGCACTGGAAGATGGTTCAACATGAGACACTGATAGGATTATTTTACTGATACTACTGCACCTTAAGGACCATAGAACTTAAAAAAAAATAAAAATTTTAAATCGAAAAAGTTTCTTTAATATGTAGTTTTCCCCCTTAATAGTATTTTATTTTTCCAATTACATGTAAAGATAGTTTTCAACATTCGTTTTTGTAGAATTTTGAGTTCTGAATTTTTCTCCCTCTCTCCCTCCGTCCCCTCCCCCTTCCCTAAGTCAGCAAGCAATCTGCCATAGGTTATACAAATATAATCGGACCATGGGACTTCTCCATACAACTTGCAGCTTAAATCCATTATATGTGTTGTTTCCCCCATTAGAATGGGAGCTCCCTGAGAGCAGGGACCCTCCGCTTTGCTATTTGCGTCCTCATCATTCACTCATTCATGCATTCTCAGTTTGCATATTGTCTTCTCCATGGAGTTGTGACTTCCCTGAGGGCAGCAGGAATTACTTATTATTACTTCTTTGTATCTCCAGTGCTTAGCCCAGTGCCCAACGTATGAGAGGGGCTTAATAAATGCTTGTGGACTTGACTCTGTCTGCACATCTGCAGTGTATTTGCTTCTCATTTCTAGTTTACATTTCCCTAGCTTCCTTCTAAAGTACAACTCAAATGCCATCTCCTATAATGGACTTTTCCTGAACTCACCTTCTCTGTGCCCCCTTCACATCCCCCCCTCCATCCCAGTTATGGGCAGTCTCTTCTCTGTAAGAGATCTTCATTTTACTCCTCTTCACCCCTCAGTTGAATGTAAGCTCCTGAGGGCAGGGACAGCTTCATTTTCATCTTTGGATCTTCAGTCCCTGACACAGTGTCTCCTACATAGTAGGTGCTTAATAAACAATCCATGCATTAAATGTTTGAGAGATTGCTGAAGTGAAGATACAAAACATTCCTTTACCAACATTTTCATAACCTACAAAGACCTAACGCTTATAGAAAACAATTATTCCTGCAGAAGAGAGAGCATTTTGAGATGTGTAGGTTAGAACATAATTGCTTTACCCTGACCCCTTCTATTTCAAGGAGACATTGACAAGGGTCACCTGTTGCTTAGCTGCCATGTTCATGGACCTTCTTAAATGAAATAACATACTCTTGTCCTTTGACATCTTGGCAGACCTTGTTCTCACCCATCCAGACGTGTTTCTAATGGAGCTTGAAATTAAATGTCACTCCTGTTTATTTGTTAACACATGGAGCATTCTGCTTAAAATAAGTATCATCTAAAGAATTGGTTAGTGAGAAAACATGGATTTACCCAAGAAGGAGAGTCATTTTCACCTGGGGATTTTAAAAAATATATCATTAAAATAAAACATTTACTATATGTACAAGACTAGAGAGGCTATTCATGGAAACATAAGCTCATGCTGGCTCCTACTTAGATTGTATATTAAGAACCAGAAAGGACCTAAAAGGTCCACCCCACTCCCTCTTATTTTGTAGATGAGGAAACTGGATCCTGGAGAAGTTGTGGCTTGCTCAAAGACACAGATGGTAATCGGTGACCTCGGCCCAGGTACTCTAACTCAGAATGCATTCTCCTTTGACTTAAGCTCATGCTCCCTCCTGAGTGTTCTTTCCATCCCAAATGCTTAGTTGCTACATGCATTTTACCCAGTAGAATACACCATATTTAGTGGGCAGATATTTGTCGGGGTGTTCTTGTTTTTCCTCCACTGGGATTTTGGCTCCATGGTGATGGGGATAATGAATCTAACTCATAGTCATTTTTCGATATGCACTCCTTATCTCCCATGCTTCAGCTCTTGGCTCTTTCCTTGTATCATGTGCATTTCTCCCTCACATAATTGTTCTTTTCTTTTCTTAACTTCTCTCTTCTAATGTTTGTTCCCTCTTGGATAATAATCCTAACACATGCCTATATCTTTGGAGCACTTTTATTGTTTACTTCTCAGCTGGGGAGGTAGATAGTGTTCTCTACTGCCGGAGGAGGAAATTAAGCATTTTGTACTAACATAATGAAAAGTGTTTGTTAGCAGCTTTCTATGCCAAGTTCTATCCTACGGGCTGGTGATACAATTTTTAAAAAGTGAGAGTCAGTCAACAAGCATTTAGTAAGGGCTTGCTTTCTCTGTACTGTGAGCTAGGGATACAACTAAAAAGGTGAGACAGTTAACAAGCATTTATTAAATACTGTGCGTCAAGTGGGGGCAGCTAGGTGGAACAGTGGACAGGGTGCCAGTCCTGGAGTCAGGAAGATCTGAGTTCAAATCTGATCTCAGACATGTACTAGCTGTGTGATCCTGGGCAAGTCACTTAACACTGTTTGCCTCAATTTCCTCATCTGTAAAGTGAATTAGAGAAGGAAGTGGCTAAATCGCTCCAGTATCTTTGCCAAGAAAACTCCAACTGGGGTCATGAAGAGTCAGATACAACACAACAACAACATGTCAAGCACTGTGCTAAACTCTGGATACAAAGCAGAACTGGTGCCTGCCCTTGAGGGAATTACATTCCGAAAGGGGGAGATAGCACATCTTGTGGATTGGTGGCCTGAGAAAAGAGCCATGGACCCTATTGACACAGCCTTTCCAGAAGCAATGGCAGGATTTGTTTTGAGGAGTTCCAAAACTGCGTTTATTAAGTCCCCCCAGGCATGAATTTTGGAGATTCCAAAGGGATGGTCCAAAGGGTTCACGAGCAGGACAGATGACAAGAAGAGGGAATGTCTGTTTGTCCTTCCCTCCCAGGTATCCATCTTGTTATATTTGGTACTCTAGTTATTTGTGCATGTACTTCTCCCCTACAAGATAATAAACACCATGAAGGCTGCAACGAGGATTGTGTTTTATTGATCTTTGTATGTCCCATGACACTCTCTGCACATAGCAGTCACTTCAAAGTGTATGGTGAATTGCTAGGTGAGGTGGCACAGGCCTATAGACTGCTACTGGGGAGGCTGAGCTTAGTGGATCACCTGAGTTTAGGAGTTCTGAGCTTTAGTAGGCTTAATAACCTATTGCGTGTCTATGTTATGTCCAGGACCAATATGGTGAACCCCTACAAATGGAGGGCTGCCTAAGAAGGAGTGAATTGACTTAAGTCAGAAAAATGGAATTGTTGAAAGATTTCATTCTGATCAGTACAGGGATTGGGCTCACAACTGGCTGCTGTGCTTCCAGGCTGAAAGAGCTATGGAGACCAAGTCCTGCCCCATCACCCCTGCAAATAAAATGTATATTGTGAGTTATCTAAGGTCCCACAATGAGTTAGAGCAGTGGTTCTCAAAGTGCTGTCTGGGGATCCTTGGGGTTCTCCCTAGCCCTTCCAGGGTGTCTGTGAGGTCAAACTAAGGACTGCAATATTTTAATTTCTAATATGATAAATATCAATAGATAGAATCCAAATAAACAAAATCTTTAGAGGAGTGCTCAATAATTTTTAGGAGTAGAAAGGGGTCCTGTATCTAAAAACTTTGAGAATTGCAGGAACAGAGAGAGCATGTCATAGAAAGATTATTAGACTCAGAAGCAGCAAAGACATAGGTTCAGATGCTATCTCCAGTACGAGCTGTGAGGCCATGGGCAAGTCATTTAATTCTCTATCCTCAGTTTCCTCATTTGTAAATATTCCAATCTGTGACAATGGAAATGGATGCTCCCTCTAATGATTACAACCCACTAGCACCCTTCTATGTTTTATGACTCTTGTCTTTATTAATCCATAAGTTTGCCACTGAGGACAGGCCAACTTACTAGGGATTTTCCTCAATTTCTTATCACATTGAGCGCTACCTGCAGAGCAGATAACATAACTCTTTCTCCCAGGTATGACCAACCCATCCATTGACTTTTTTCACCATAGATTTCTCTGATAGTATATCTTATGCTAGATCTTCATAATTCCTTCTTTGTTATGTTGAAAGCCTCCTCACACCCACCTGGGACTCACTGGTATCTTCTGAGCAATCTTCACTCATTTTAAATTGTTCAGAGACTGTGGTGTTCTGTGACTCATGAGCCATATAACAGATGCTATTAGGAAAATACTGTTATTAAAAAGATGGGCCTTTGTTTCAGAGAGAAACTTAAAGGAGTTTTGCAATTACAAAGGTCATACATTCCACCCAGCCTCTTCTCCAAATAATTTTTGGCTCATTTGTCCATTTTCAGAATCACTTCAAGATGTTGTAGATGAACTCTTTAGCTTTTCAATCTCACTTCGTGTCATAATCTAGAAAATCGGTCTTTATTTTTTCTTTCCTTTCTTTTAGGAAATTTTTTTCAATCAATAAAAATTCATTTTCTCTCTTCTCTGCTGCACCCCTCCCCCATACTGTATGTCTCCATCTACGCCCTAAATCTATCACCTCTCTGGCGGGAAGTAGGCAGTATTTTTCATCACAAGTTGTCTCAAACTATAGTTGGTCATTGCATTTATCAGAGTTCCTACATCTTTCAAAAGTTGTTTTACTTTATAAAAAATAATTATTCTTCATCCATTTTTTCTGTGTGGAGGGTCAGGTCAAACTTTTTTGAATGGCTAAAGAGTTCGTTCAAGAGGCTTTTCAACCAGAGCTTAATGCAACCATCCAGATGTCATCCACACAAAAGGAGAAGCTGGGGAATCTTGCCACCTACAGAGGAAACCTCTTCAACTTGGATTTGGAGCAGAATCTCTTCTGCGTTGAGTAAATTTCATTTGTGTGTGTGATGTTCTGGACGTGCCGAGCACATCTTGATTCTTTTCTCAGAGTATTCATGAAATTTAGCCATGAGTCTTTACTGTACTCTATAAATCTTTGGAATCTTTGAATCCTTTTCCTTGATCCACATTTTCCAACATATTTTTCACCATTCTCTCCTCTTCCTACCTTTGCATTGCAGTCATCAAGTGTCAGAGTGTATCTTTTAATTTGCAAGGTCTCATTAAGTGTTTGGTAGAATTTCTCCACCTTGCCATCTTCTGCAACAATTGTTGATACATTGGAGGCATTGATCATCATCGTGGCTTTTTGGCAGATAGTTAGCTTGAGCACTGCAATGTGAGATAATTAAATGTCTCATGAAACAATATTTCTTGTTGCCTTTGGGTGTATGATCAATCAATTGATAAACATTTATTAAGCATCTACTATGTGCCAGGCACCTTGGTAAGTGCTAGAGCTATAAACAGAGGTAAAAGACAATCTGTACCTTCAAGGAGCTTCCAATTTAATAGGAAAGACAACATGCAAACAATCATATACAAAGCAAATCATATAAAGGATAAGTAGGAAATAATGAATAGGCCATAAAAACATATCCACCAAACCCTCTTAATTTTTTTCCCCAGGAAGAACCATTAAGACATCCTTCCATCTAGATGCAACTTCTTTCTGTGTTCTGGTTTCATTTCTAGCAAGAATGTCAACATGGATATAATTTCATTCTTACCATAGAATGTCTAAACACTTGTCACTGGAGAAGAATCTTCTATTTAAAGTGCCAGTAGTTCAGTTATAGCTTATCCAAGAACTGTGAGAGTCTCAACACCTTATTCCCCCTTTTCTATGACTTTGTGACCATCATGAGACAAACAGAAAGGGATTACATGAAGCAGAGGGGCATTTTGTATTTTCCTTAGATTCATTAATCAATCAACAGTTATTTATTAAGTTCCTACTATGTGCCAGGATAATGTTGGATATACACAGACAAAAAGGAAACAGCCCCTAAACTCAAATAGCCTCATTTTATTGGGTGAGACAACAACAAGTACATATATAAGGAAAGAGCATGCACATACCCCAAGTAATTTGAGGGGAGTAGGTTACTAGGGAGGAGGGAGAGGAGTAAGCATTTGTACAGCACCTACTATGTGCCAGGCACTGTGCTAAGATCTTTATAAATATTATCTTATTTGATTCTCACAGCAACTCTGTGAGGTAAATACTATTATCCCTATTTGACAGTTGAGGAAACTGAGGCAAACAGAGGTTAAGTAACTTTCCAAGGGTTGTATAACTAGTAAGTAGGCCGGATTTGAACTCTGATCTTCCTGACTCCAGGCCTGGAGTTCTATTCATTCACTATGCCACTTAGTTGCCTATGCATTAGCGGTGGAAATAAGGAAAGGCCTCATGCAAGAGGCAGCACTTGAGCTGAGCTTCAAAGGAAATGAGAGATGCTTAGGAAGCAGAAGCAAGGAGGGAGGGCATTCCAGGCAGGGCACAGCTGGTACAAAGGTCCAGAGATTGGAGATGGAATAATGTTGTCAGAAAACTGTGAGTAGTCGAGCTTGGTGAGAACATAGAGGGTGAGAAATGGAGTAGTGTGTAATTATACTGGAAAGGCCATCTAGGTCCAAATGGAAGGCATTAAATGTATTTTATCTTAGAACTTCTGGTGGAGTTCTAGGGCAAATGAAATGATCTGACTTGTGCTTCAGGTACACTCCCAAAATGGCCCTGAGGTCAGAGTTGAAAAAGGGAACAATACATAGGGATCAGACTTTCATTCAAACATTCCTATTAACCATACAATGTCAGTTCAGTGGTGCATAGATTGGCTTCCGTGCTATGTTTTGGGGGATGGAGGGAGTCCTGATCTATGATTTCATCAGTATAGGGACCTCCTGTTATGAAAATGCCTTCCACCAATGCATATTGGCAATCCATTTATAACTTATCTGGGACCACTTTGAGGTGGAGTGATTTGGTTGTGGCTTCACAGCTATCATGGATCCACCCTAATAATATGCCTTCTAATTAAGTATAGCAATTGTTAACATCCATCATTACTGTTCATATTTCTTAATTGCCCGGTAGTAAAGTTTAGATGTGAATGTCAGTAAAGTCTAATTTTTTCAGTCTGTTGATTTCAGAATATGTGCCTATGGCTGGTGGTCATTGACACTAATAGGTGATAACTCAAGATAAAGGAGGATTAGAAATTATATATACCCTTGCTAAAGGTCAGATTTTCATAGCCATGCATGAAGAATGGAATGATTGCAAGTATTAAAAATGATTTTGTTCTTTACCCCCATTGGAAGTCTGTCACAGAAGAACCAAAGAAAGGAAATGAGTTTGATATAAATTTACAGACCCATGAATGAAGGTGCACTCATCAATGGGGGAGCTTTAATTGTATAATTATAGATCCTTGAGATGAAGGATACCTAATGGATGGCTGATATACCATTAACTTGTTAATGATGTTATAATATCCGGAGGAGGAATTAGATCAGTCCTAGAGCACCTCGGCAAGATGGTCACTATTTCTGCTTGTTTGGGCTGAGTTTTCTTCCTGGCTATTTCTATAGGCTAAAATCTTTTATTGATGCCTCATGAAAATATTTGATTATGAGACCTGTTTAGTTATGGATATGAAGTGGTCCAACTACTGATTTCTCCATTGAGGAAATAGCTATCCTTTCTCTTGTAGGCCTGGGAATGTTTCCTGTATTGTAAAAATGATAATTAGAATTTAATGGTCCTCTGTGTTCTCAAGTCCATAAATGATTCACAAAATGTTAGAGACAAAGGTCTTGCTTCTCTTGAGGTAAAGTGTATGGGAGAGGAAGGATGGGAGACAGACCCTTGAATTCTCCTTCTGAAATGTTCAATTAGATATCAGACCAGTTTACCAACCTCTTATACTGGACCACGGTTATGAAAGTCCCAGAACTCTGAGAATTCCCAGTGTGCACAAATGAAAAGAGGTATGGGATGGGTGAAGACAGCCCTAGGAAGGAGGGTGTAATAGTAATTAAGGTGGGACATTTTGCTTTTCTTCTCTTAAGTGCCTTTACTGATTCTGACCTTTGTTTGAATGGGGCAGATAAAGTGGATGTTTTTGTCTTGGTTATTTCTCAGCACTGAGACAATTGGGAGTCATTGACTTGTATATGATGTGATACTGGGGATGGGGAACTTTCCCAGCCTGGGCAAAGTCAGAGCCCTCAGGGCTCTGAACAGGATATAATTGAGGACAGCTTGGTGTTTGACTTTTAGGACACACTCATGGAAGGAGTGTTGAGACTCTGGGCAAGCTGCAAACTGGCCCCCAGCTTTGCAACCCAGATAGTGGTTTCTCTGGTAACTATGAATTGTGATTTGAATCAGACAAGGTCTGTCTGTTGATGTTTGTAATTTGTTTGTGTTTGCTTTGAAGTTAAGGTTGCTGGCTTTTCCCCCTGAACTAAGTGAATAATATTTGTATATTCAATTAAACTGAGAGTGTTAACCCCTTAAAGTTACTTTCCTTAGTAAAGCAGATCAAAGAACCTGTGTTGGCAGCTTTCTGGGTGCTGGTTGTTGGTGGATCTTATACCCCCACAGCAGCTGCTGGCAAGATTGTTACTACAGAGGGCAGGCTACTTAAAATAATGTGATTACCATAACAGGGAAAGAAAAGAGGAATGAGGGAGAGAATATCAGTGGCTATTCCACTGTCACAGAAAGACCTGTACAGAAATATGACGAGCAATTCTGGTGGCAAAAAATGTACCTGGGGCAAACACACAAGTATACCCAAGACTTTGGGTAGAAATGTTGAATTAGCTTCTAGGAAGAGGAGCTATCTCATCTGCAGAGTCACCAAATGGGGACAGAGCTTCTATTAGTTTCCTATTTTTAGCTAATTATTATTGGTAATTGAGGAGTAAGCTCATTTGTTTCGAGTGCATTTAGTAGTATCTAACAGTCTGAGCAAAGCCCTATTGCCCCACCTTAGTTATGCCTCTGGGTCTTGTTTCAACAATCCGGCTAGCAGCTGCTGTGGGGGGTGTAAAATCAACAACAACCAGCTCACAGTATGCTGCAAGCCCAGGTTCTTTTGATCTGCTTTACTAAGAAAAGCAACATTAAGGGGTTAACAAGCTTACTTTAATTCAGCATACAAATACCACTCGCTTAGTTCAGGAGAAAAAGCCAGCATCCTGAACTTCAGAGCAAATACAAACAAATTACAAACATTGACAGGCCAAATACAATTCATAGTTACCAACGTCTAAGTTCAGCCTGGGAGCTCATAACAAGGGCTGGCCCAGAGTCATGCGTGCCACTACTGCTTGTGGGTCAGAGCTCCAAAAAAGAGAAAGCCAGCCCCTGGTTTTTATATCTTTTTCAGGGTCAAGGGTGAGTCACACATGCGACTCACCCACGTGACCTAAAATCATCACAAAGAGGCGACTTAAATCCATGTGGTCTAAAAGCCTCTGATGTCACAAACATGTCACTCAAACTCATGTAAACTAGGCTTTCCCTTGAGGCAAGGAGGACCTCAAGGACTCCTAATTTAATCAAGGAAATAAAGGCCAAACTCTTCAAGGGCACTTGGTTGAACTAAGTGCTGAGAGCCCATTTTGATTGCCAATACAGGTCTGGAGCTCTGTATTTGGGAAGAAAAAGGAAGACGACTAGATGAAAAGAGAAAAGTAGTTTGGAGTATACGGGCAGGAGTGTCATCAGTGCCAGGCTAACAGGGTGGGCAACCAAAACAACAATGAAAGTCCAGCTTGACTTGCAATGATAAGCCAACCAGCTCTTTCTGATGCTCTAATGTGCCTTGACACACTGGTTGGGAAACATTATTCTAAAACACAGGTTAAATTATTAATTGGTGCAATATTTTCAGTTGACTTCAACCATGATAAAATGCAAGGGGAAAATATACAAATTTCATGCAGCTATAACTCTTTACTTTAGAAATACACAGGGAATTTGAAGTTGAAATGGGATACCCTTGCCACAATGTAAAATTGAACTAATGACCTAATCCTTGCATTTCAGGGGAATCTTCCCCTGCCCAGAGAAAGAGATTTGTGATTGTAGTATTTCAGTGAGAGCTTTGAGACCCCCCAGCTGTAGTTTATCAGTGAGATAGAAGAAGGCTAAGGTAGTCTGTAGATTTCTAAGGATGAGGAGTAAGGATAGCAGTGGATGGTCTGCCCCTATGCTTTAGAAACGTAATGTTTGACTCAAAGACACCTAGAGGAAAGAATTCTCCAAGTAAGCACGTTGAGGAAGTCAGGTCAGTCAACAAGCATTTAAAAAGCACATACAATATGCCAGGCTCTGTGATAAGCCCTGGGCACAGTGCTAAGTGCTGGGTTCTGATGAGTGGCAGTATCTAACACGGCAGTGATCTTGGAAGCTATTTATAGTGCTTCATTTATGTACTGCTGACTCACTATATGATAATTATGGAAGAGTTTCTTAATTGTAAGAACCATCACTTTTCAAATATTCTGGCTCAGAAAATGTATGAAGACTGGCAGAGAGGAGGAAGGCTCAGAGTTTATTATGCTAAATGACCCACAAATGGAGCTGGGGCACCATCTTCTATAAAAAGCATTTCCTGAACCCCACAAGTGCTTTATTTTGTATTTAACCTGTATATACTTATATGTGTGTGTATTACTCTATTACAATAATTAGCTAATTTTAAGGCAAGCAATATAATGGTCACTAACAGCCACTTAGTTCTCTCCTCTTTGGCTTTACAGAATTTACTTTAGATAAAAAGTCATGAATTCATCCACAATTGCTCTGAGCCCCCAGTTAGGACAATTCTTAACAGCTAGTCAGAAGATAGGCTCTCTGCCTAACCTTACATTTATAGCTATCCCTAGTTAACTCCTGGCCCCTTTGTGGCTGAGGAAAAATTCAGTTTACTGGAAGTACTGTTATAATGAAACAACAGATTATATTATAGTGATTGGCTTGACAAGTATCAAGAGGTGGAAACTGGGGGAAAATGAGAACTTTCCTCTGGACTTTTTTCAACTTAGGTACTCCTCTTTAAGATTTCTGAAGTGCTATCACTCTCCTGGCTACCTTCCTTCTTCTCTAGGACAGCTCAGTCCTCCTGTTGATCTTCAAAGATGGGCTGGAAAAGTCATGCTTGCTCCAACCTCTCAAAATCTAGATACTCAGAATCTCCTTTCTTTATCTCAAAATCAGCACAACTTCCTCCTTTTTAACAAATTGCTTAGGATAGAACCCAGCTTCTCACATAATGACTCTGACTGATGCAGGAAGGTGTAATTACTGTCTGTAAAGAATTCTGATTGTTCCAGTGTGACAATGTTCACATCGAGTTTAGGTACCAGAACCAAAGGTAGGAGGTGGGAGAAATTTCCACTTTTTCCTTCCATAAGTACATGTTGTTTTCTTGACATAGAATGTAAGCTCCTTGGGGGTCAGGGATTGTTTCATTTTTGTCTTTGTATCCTTACTAAAGGGGTAGCTTGGTGGTGCAGTGGATAGTGCACTAGCCTTGGAATAAGAAAGATTCCTCTTTACAAGTTCAAATCCAGCTTCAGACACTTACTAGTTTTGTGGCCCTGGGCAAGTCACATCACCCTCTTTGCCTCAGTTTCCTCATCTGTAAAATGAGCTGGAGAAGGACATGGCAAACTACTCCAGTATCTTTGCCAAGATAACCCAAAATGGGGTCACGAAAAGTCAGACACAGCTGAAATGACTGAATAGCAGCAGCAGTAGCATCCTTATTAACCTAACACAGTGCCTAGCACCCACAATACAATCCTGATTGATTATTTGACTATCAGGACCAATTAAAATACAAAATAAAAGGCCACATCTGATATTGATTTCAATCTAAGAATCAATCCATTAAAAAAAAACAACAACCTGGTCTTATGGAGAATATAGTCTCTCCTTACAGAGCCCAGAGAAGCTTTAAAAAGTCTATCTCCTTTTTCCTCCACCCAAACAATCCTTATTTTTTAAAAAAGAAGCATTTAACATCTGATTAATGGGGTTCTCAGAATAGGTTTTGGTGGAATAATGTTTACTCATTTTCTCCCACTGTGGCAATGCAGCTAGAACATGAGGTAAAAATACATACAAAGTAGGTCAAGTAAGATCCTTTTTCCATCATAACCTAGGAGTATATTTATATTCCTGAAGTAGAAATCTTTGAGAGACAAAAATACCCAGTGCGGTATATCACCCCATATAAAAAATATATATCATTTTCCATAATTTAAAAACAACAGCAGCAACCCAGGATATTGGTTTCATTGGCTAAAATATAGCAGTGTTCTTTATTTTCAAAGCCACATCATACTCAATTTTGAAAAGGAATCAGAGTAAATCACCCTTCCATGGCAACGTTAGATTTATTTATGCATATTTTATTTGTATATAATCACCCAATGCATTACAAATCTTGCTAACTGAGGCCCTGAACGAAACAAAGGAAGTATTTATGCTTCTTTGTTGTCGTTAATAATAAGAGAGCTGGGAGCAAGTCTTACTTCTATCCTGTGTGGGTTTTCGTTTTTTGTTTTTGTTTTTGTTTTTGTTTTGTGTTTTTTTTTTCCCGTGATGTTGAGTCAAAAACCGATCATATGCACATGCCTCCATGTTGCTCCAGATGAACCACTCAGGGCCAGTGACCATCAGTTTACACAGTTGCTTCCAATGAAGCAGGAACACTCTGGGTTGTGGATGGAGTCACCTTTCAATCTGCTAGAATTAAGGAAATGTCTCGGTTTGATGCTAAAAATAAAAATGTTTTAAGTGAGAGTGATGCAGGGTGCACGTTTGCAAGAGCCAAGAAAAAATCCAGCTACTGCATTCCACGTTAGCTACATTCAGTAGAGTAATACTTCCAGTGCAGAGCAAAGTCCTCCCATGGCATTGAAGGGTATAGGAGATTTGGGCAGGAAGCAAGCATTTTGTTAAGCTCCTACTCTGTGCCAGGCACTGTGCCAAGCAATGAGGATACAAAAGCAAGCGAAAAGGAAGATAGCCCCTGACCTCAAGGAGCTTCTGTTCTAATGGGGGTGGGGGTGGGGTGGAGATGACACATAAAACAGAATTGAAAAGGGGTGAGGAATGAAGGCATCCATGTGGGTGGCATGAAGTTCTAAAAGTCAGAAACATAACTGGGAGGTGAATGGAGGTAGGTTGGACTGGGCCCCTCCCCAAAATGGCATCCCTGGGAGAAACTAACCCATGGGAGAAAGGGGCTAGCACAGTGGATGGATGGCAGTGAGGTGGCACAGTAGAGAGGTCCATAGGGCCTGTAATCAGGAATCCCTGAGCTCAAATTCTGTCTCGGGTACTTATTAGCTGTGTGACTCTGGGTAAGTCACTTTTCCTCTCTCCAACTCAGTTTTTTCATCTGTAAAATAGGGATAACAATTACCCATGTCTCACAGGGTTGGTGAGAGGATCCAATGAATTAACATATGTAGATTGCTTTGGAGCACTATATAAATGCTAGCTATTATTAGTAGCTATTATGTTCCAGGGTAAAAAATGCTTAAAGGATAAATGCATAACCCAGGGCAATGAGGTCCTGGGCACTGAGGGAGGTTCCAAGGCAAGACAACAGCTGGGTCTTAGTGTTGAAGTCTAGACAATATTTGGACCACACTTCCAAGAGGTAGCAGAGTCAAGAGGAGGCTTTTGTTTTCTTTAAGAATGGAGGATCTGAGCATGTCTGTAGGCAAAAGGGAAACAGTTAATTGAGAGGGAAGGTTATTCACAGTAAGATTTCCTTTTATTTACTAATTGTGAGATTGGTTGTAGTCACCTGCCCAGCTCAAGCTTTTTGCCACAATTTTTTTTTTTTCTGTTGCTGTGCTGGAATCCATGGGCCAGTCATCTAGATTGGAGAAATGTCAACATCCGTAATTATTTATTAAGCACCTACTATGCACCAGGCATTGAGATACAGACAGAATATAAACAGTATTTGTCCTCTGGGAGCTTAGATTTTACTGTGAAGTTTCCTTCTTTGATTCAACAAGAGGCTACTATGTGCAAAGCCTTGTTTTAGCTGCTGAGGATATAAACTAAAGACAGTCACTGTCCTCAGGGAGCTTACTTCTATCTCTAAGCTTTGGTGGGTAAGGATTCTCTGGCTTTTCCCCTCTGAAGCACAGTCCCTGATGATCCCTTTTCATACCAGAGGCGTGATGGGAAAGTTCCACACAACCTGGGCTCATGTCAGGCAAACTCTTCAAGCTGCAGTTGGAGAAACGTCTCAGCAAATAGACTGAGCTTGTTGGTTTATCAAATCCAATATGCCATGTCTAGAAGTAACCATTTCACACATAACACAGGACTCAAACCTGATGATATCTTCAAAAGGCCTTCTGGGTTTCCTTTTCTACCTTCACAACATCTTTTACACTCAGCTCCTTCTCTACACCCTTGCAGCTATGCTTTATCTCAGGCTCTCATTACCTCTTGTCTAAATTATTGTAAGAGTCTCCTCTTTGGTCACTCTGTCTCAAGTCTCTCACATCTCAAGTTCATCCTACCCACTGTAACCCAAGGAATTTTCCTTAAAACATAGACCTGCCCATGTGACTTCTCTGCCCAACCAATTCTATTGTCTCTAGTCTATAATGTAAATTCCTCTGTTTAGCTTTTCCAGCCCTATCTAGTGTGACCCCAACCCATCTCTCCTGCCTCAGTGGACAATCTCCAGCACTCTGTGATCCAACCAAACATGCTCCTCCCACATGGCACCTCATCTCTCATATCTCTGTCTTTGTACTGGCTGTCCCTCATGCCTAGAATGCACCCATTTCTTATTTATGCCTCAGAGTTCTTCTCTCCCTTTAAGATGAAACTCAAGGAATGTCTTTGGCATGAATTGTTTCCAGAAAAGTGCCCATAAAAGGCTTTAATAGATGCTTGTTGATTGAATCCCTCTCCTTCCCCATTTGTGCCCTCCCACCCAAATGACCTTGTACTTAACTGCTTTGTATGGAACATGGTACTGTATGTATTTTGTATGTACATGTTTTCTTCCCCCATTAGAATGTAAGGTCATTAAGAGTAGAGATTGTTTCATTTTTTTGTACTTATATCCCCCTCACCTAGTCCAGCATGTAGTAGGGGCTTAATAAACTTATCTTTGATCTTTTTCTGTGTTATAGTCTTTTCTCCTATAAGACAACCTTCATTCAAACTTTTCTCTTACTTCCCTCTTCCTTGACCAGGTTCCTAGTGGGTAGATAGATGTTGAACCATCACAAATTGGTATGGTTTCTCATAGAACCCACGGGGACATGGCACTGGTCTGTTTCGTCCAATAACAGGCGATACTGTATAAAAAACATTCCTAAAAATATCTTCAGGAAAAGAGTCCTGTCCTCAGTGTTTGTTCATAGAAATATGTATTTCAACTCAAGCCCAGTCAATCAACTCCCTAGGTTCAAACCTTTGTGCTAGAGCCCGGAAATACCAAAACAAAAACAAAAGTTAAACTGGATCTCTTAAGGGAGATTCAAATGGGAGTGTTTACAGCATACCATAAAAGGATTATATTAGACATGCTTTCACCTTTAATTCTCTTTGTTCAATATGCCTGGAAGCTATTTGGACATCAACAATGACCGTGACCTCCATGTAAGAGGAGCATTCATCTGCATTTTCTTTTTATTTACATCCTCTTTGAGTCTTGTCAAATTGGGAGCAAAGACAAGGTCTGGGAGTCAGTTCAAGTAAATCAGAAGGAATGAAGGTTGAAACTATTTCACAGAATGACAACTTGCTGCTGGTATATGGACAGGAAAGGGTGACTTTTCCTTTTTTTTTTCTTTGACATTCATCCCCCTTTTCTCCTTGCCCCCGTTCCCCCTGCCCCCAAATTCTGTGGTTCATCTCTGCTTGGCTTCCTGTGGGCAATTCTCACAAAACGAACTCTTTAAACTTTAATGGGATTTTGCTGGCTTGGCCTCTTCATGTTAAACGACCATTTATGAAATAGGCAATTTTTCCCCACCCCCACCTCCATTTTCTTGTTTGAAATGCACTTCTATTTTGCCAGTTTGCCAGCTGATGTGAGGAATGACTTTGTGCTTTGGGGCGCTGTGAACTTGTTAATTATTTCATTTAGGCAGCCCACCTTCAAGAAATGGACCATGTGTGTCTTCTTCTCATTATTTTTTTTTCCCAGCTTCTCTATAAAATGTTCTTTTCTCTTTAGGAGAGGAAGCGAGTTGTTTAAACTGTGAGCATGAATGATTTTTTTTTCCGCTAGGAGATTGCCACTGCAAAAGCCAGATATCGATTCCTTTGTTTGAAATACAGCAAAGTCATTTTTAAAAACTTGTTCCTTTTCCTTCTCTGGAGATAGAAGTTGTAAATTCATGACCCTGTTTTTCCCAAGGAATCACTGAAGAAGTTAAGCACCTCATATGATTTTATATTTTTGTGCAAGGGGCTGTAATAATAATAATAGATTCCATGCTTGGGAAAGTGAGTACAAAAACAATTTCTCCTCTGGCAACCCAAATGAAATTTTATTTTCATTCTTAGGAGCGTTAAGAGAAACCATCCCACATTCAGCCTTCCTTAGTGGCAGATGGGATTTTGGATGAAGTGCCCTCTTAAATAAATGAGATGACGCCATCTTTTCTGTCCAGAGGCATGGTTCTGAGGCAACAATGTTGCTTCATGGCATTGAGTACAAATCTACTTTATAAATGTGGCAGGGCTTTGGTATGGAACATACCCTATGGAGTATGACTGGGGATGTTGTTTTTTTTTTGGAGGGGGAACGTTTTGGGAGGGGGGAGGCATCACATGGTGTATATGCAGAACAAACTTAACTTCCCTAGTCAGTTTTAGTTACACATACCTTTTGGCTGGGGCATTTTTCTTGGTGTAGAGCATGTGCCCTGGCCTGGATGCTTGCAACAGGGCTAATGGCTCTGGCTCCCAACACTAGGCATTGTGACAATGATGACTGGTCACTCCTGCCCTCTGTATTTGGCTTAGGGTGAGGCAAAACTCTCATATTCCTGTCCTGACTTCACTGTTGGTCATTTTTTTTTAAGTTCTATATTTTGTTTTCCAATTTATTTCTTCTCTAATTTGAGAGAGTTATTGTTTTGGGCTTACTTTTCCTCCCTACATTTCTTTCTCCCTCTTTATAAACTTTTTATTTATTTCATTAAATGTTTCCCAATTGCATGTTAAAAAAATTTTAATACTCATTTTTAAAAATTTTGAGTTCCAAATTCTTGCCCTCCTTCCTAGCTTTTTCTCCTCTTTGAGAAGGCAAACAATTTATATGGATTATACATATGAAGTCTTGCAAAATATATTTCCATATTAGCCATATTGTAAAAGAAAACACAAACAAAATAAAACAATAAAAAAAAGAAAGCAGAAAAAAGTATGCTTCACTCTGCATTCAGAGTGCTCTCTCTGGAGGTGAATAGCATTTTCATTATGGGTCCTTTGGAATTATCTTGACTTATTGTCTTGAACAGAGTAGCTAAGTCTTTTACAATTGATCATCCTTACAATAATGCTGTTACTGTGTATAATGTTCTCCTGATTCTGCTCACTTCACTTTGCATGAGTTCATATAAGTCTTCCCAGGCTTTTCTGAAACCATTTTGCTCATCATTTGTTATAGGGTAATAGTATTCTGTAACAATCACATACCATAACCTGTTCAGCTATTCCCCAATTGATGGGCAACCCCGTGATTTCCAGTTCTTTGCCTCGGTAGAAAGAGCTGCTATAAAATCCTTTTTTTGTACAAGTCAATCCTTTTTCCTTTCTTTGTTCTCTTTGGGATCTAGTAGTGGTATTGCTCAGTCAAAGGGTATGTACATAGTTTTATAGACTATTGGGAATAGTTCGAAATTGTTCTCTAAAATGTTTGGCCTAGTTCACAACTCCAGCAAGAGCGAATTAGTGTCCCAATTTTCCACATCTGTTGTTTTAGTTTTGTGTCACATTAGCCAATCTGATAGATATGAGGTGGTATCTCAGAGTTGTTTTCGTGTGCATTTCTCTAATCAGTAGTGATTTAGAACATTTTTCCATATGACCATAGATAGCTTTGATTTCTTCATCCTTTGACTGGGGAACAGTTCTTATTTTTATACATTTTGCTCAGAAAAATTACAGTAACTCGAGGAATGTTGAATGCTGTGGACAAGTTTACTTACCTTGGCAGTGTACTTTCCAGGGATGTACATATAGATGGTGAGGTTGATGCATGCATTGCCAGAGCTAGCTCTGTTTGGGAGGCTCCAAAGGAAAGTGTGGGAGACAAGTATTAGACTACCTACCAAACAGAAGGTTTACAGAGTCTTCATGCGGACCCATTGCTATATGCCTGTGAACCCTGGAGTAAGAGAACCTGGGTTCAAACCCTGCCCCTGATACTTACTACCTGTGTAACCTTTGGCCATTTATTTAACTTCTCTGTGCCTCTGTTCCCTCATCTATAAAAGGACAGTTGGACTTGATAGCCACTATTTTTTTTTCTCCAAAACCCTCCCTCCCTGATTCCTAACTTCCTTATCTCTATTGAGGGTACAACTATGCTTGGTGCCATCCCACATCATCCAACAACCTCAGTCCTTTCTTGGACTCTTCACTTTCCTTTTCTCCCCAAAGCTAATTGCTATCAGCTCCTGTCATTTCTACCTTTACAACATCCCTTGTATATGGCTCCTTCTCTCCTTTGACAGTGCAGTCACCCTGTTGTAAGCCCTCATCACCTCATGCCTGGACAAGCAATAAATAGCCTCCTGCTTGGCCTTCCTGCCTCAAGTCTCTATCCACTCAAGTCCATCTTCAGTTTTGCTGTTAATCTTCCCAAAATATAGATCTGACCACGATGCTCTTTCTATTCAATAAACCCGTGTGTCTCCTTATTACCCCAGTATCAAATATAAAGTATTCAGGCTTTTAGAGTCTTTCCTGTCTTCATGCATCTTACTATCCAATATGTTCTCTACAAAACAGAGACACTGGCTTCCTCAATGTTCCCTGAATACAACACAACACAACACAACACAACTCCTTCTCCTGACTGAGCATTTTCACTGGCTATCTTTCATTCATGGAAGGTTCTCCCTTTTCATCTGCACCTCCTGGCTTCCTTCAAGTCTCAGCCAAAGTCCCACCTTCAGGATGAAGACTTTTCTGGTGCTCCTTAATCTCTGTGCTTTTCCTCTGAGACAACACTCAGCCTATCCTGTCTATGTCTTGTTTGTACATACCTGTTTACATGTTAGATTCTGAGCTCCATGAGAGTAGGGACTGTTGTTTGCCTTTTCTTTGTATCCCCAGAGCTTAGTACAGTACCTGGAACAAATCAGGTTTTTAATAAATGCTTGTTGACAGATAGGACTAAATTCCCTGCCATCTCTAGAGCTAGGATCATATATTATTGCTATTCTGCCCTTTCCTTTTTTTTTTTTAACACATTCCCCTCAGTTAGGTTCTATCTCCCTCCTCCCTTCTGTCCTCCTGACATGCTATTCTGAATAAAAATCCAGAACAACAATAAAGATATAAAGGGCAGTAGAGGACAGATACCTTTTGGTAGGGTAGTAGATAGGCAGTCTCTTTTTCTATTTCAGAAGCCAAGGAATATACTTTAGCGTACCATGTTTGCAGTTCCAGACCTACTTTCATTTTGTATATTTAATGACATATATATATATATATATATATATATATATATATATATATATATATATATATATATATATATATATAATGTGCAAAATATGCAATGTTTGTTTTTCACATATCACCACCACTGTACTTCATAACTACTTTAGAAGGTTGGTACTGCAGCTGTTATGACTTTCATTTTACAGATGAGGAAAGGAGGCCCAGACAGGCTAAATGATGTGACCAAAGCCACCTGGTTATTAAATGAGAGGCAGAATTTGAACGTACATCTTCCTGTCTCCAGCTCCAGAACACTACCCACCATCCCATGTTATCTCTATTTCAGTTGGCCTTTATCTCGTTGTAATATGAGGGCAGAGTTTATAATTTCAAAGAGGATCATATATATGTCTGAAAAGTTTGGAACCACAAGATATAAGGAATCTTCAAAGTAGGAGGCAGAAGAATCAAAGCATATATTTAGGCTCCACAGTAACCAACCCACAAACCAGCATCCCCATTTTGATATTTTGATCAAAAGCTTCCAGGCCCAATAAGTCCGCCTCACAAGAGTAACCAGGAGGCCACAGAGAAGCATGATGGTATAAAGCAAAATCATATACATGCTTCCCCTCTATGGTAAAAAGATTACCCACTGGCCTCAAGTCCTTGTTCAGCACTCCTCAATCCTCACGTAGGTCAGCTCTGCTACCGGTAGCTCTTGCTTCAGCTTCGGCTGTAACTGTAGCTGTAGCAGCCTCTGGCTCCAACGGAAACTGTTTTTAACCATCCGGCTTCTGCAGGGGTGTAAGGTACGCCAGGAAAAGCACAGGTTCTTTCGATCTGCTTAAGCAAGGGAAGCAAGGTGAAGGGGCCGACAAGCTTACTCCAATCCAACATACAAACAGCATTCAGTTAGTTCAGGGGAAAAAGCCAAACTATTCAAGGGCACTTGTTGACTAAGTGCTAAGGAGCCCATTTTTGGTTACCAACACACTCGTCTAATTCCACAATAAAGAGAATGGCATCCTTTCCCCTTGGGTCTAACCTAGCAATCCAAGTGAAAAAGGCTACCACAGAAAAATGTCTGCACTAGCAATTTCCTTGGCAGAATTAGTGTATGAAGGATCCTTGGGTCATAAAGTTAGGACGTGAAGGGTTTCATAGAGTCCAACGTGGTCATCAAACAGCAAAAGTCCAAAAAGCTGAAGCTACTTTCTCAAGGATTATAGGATTCTATGATCATGATCATTGATTTAGAGCCAGACAGTATCTGAAAAGTGTCTCAGCCCAGCCCCCTCTTGTTACAGACAAGGAAACTGAAGCCAAGGGAAGTTATGACTTGCCCAAGATTATACAAGTACCTAAACCTAGATTTGAACCCGTGTCCTCAGACTAAATGCAAGACTCTTTTTGCTACTCTATGGACTTGATCCTCATATGAGTTTTTCACATCCGGTTTCTGATATAGAGTGAGATACATAATATCTAGATATATATTGCTTTTGTTTCCAATTTTAGCAGAAAGAAACATTGGCTTTTAGCAAAATATTAATCATTTTTAGCGCTCCCAGCTTACAACATGATTGTAAATTAAGTAGCATATTTGTGATATGTGGGTCTTCTCTTCTGATTCATTCTGAAGGCAAAGGAGAGAATAATAATGGCTCTCGTTTATACGCCACTTTCCAAAGCACTTTTCTTATAACAGGAACCTTGTGAGGGAAGGAGTATATTTATTATCTTCATGTTACACATCAGGACACTGAGTCTCAGTGCAGGTCAGTGCTTCAGTCTGATCATAGTCACTATAGTTCTGGCTTCAATTACTTCTCATTTAGACCATTATAGTAAGCTTCCGACTGGTTTTCCTGCTTCCACTGCCCATGCTCTACATGGCTGCCAAAATGTTTTCTCTAAAGTGACTGTGTCACTCCTCTGCTGAAGGGTCTTCAGTAGCTCCCTATTCTCCCTGGGTGCTTTGCTAGGATTGCTTGGATTGCTAGGTTACACCCAAGGGGAAAGGGTGCTGCCCTCTTCATTGTAGACTCAGAGGCAATAAAGACTGGCTGAAATAGAGGCCACATGGCTTAGTACTGGAGCTGGAGATGTGAAGACATGGGTTCAAATTTAGGTGGTGCAGTGGATAGAACAAAGGACTGGAAAATGGCAAGACCTGAATTCGAGTCCCACCTCAGATGCTCCCTAGTGATCATAGACACAAGTCATTTAATCTTTTGGTGCCTCAGTTCCCTGAAGCTCCTACTTCACATGGTTGTTGTGAGGATCAGATGAGTTGACATATGTAAAAATACTGTGGAAACATTTCAGAACTCCATAAATGTCGGCAATTGTTAAGTTTAACCTGGTTTTTAATGCTCACTATCATCTGCTTCCAATCTAACTGTCCAACTTTCTTTACCATCACTCTCCTTCACATATTCTATATTCTAGTGACACCAGCTGACAAACTGCTCCTTGAACTTGAAATTCAGCTGCCATCTCTCGGTCTCTGTGCAGGCTCCCCCTGATGCCTGGAATGTGCTCCCTACTTACCTCTCTCTGCCTCATAGGGTCCCTGGCTTCCTTCAAGACTGCTCGAGGGCCATTCTCCTGTCCTAATTGTCTTTCCCTTGATACTACTGTCTCCCTTCTCAAATCAGCTCAAAATTGCTTTGGTGTATATGCTACTTTTCTTCTAAAATACTGAGGTTTCTTAAAGGGACTGGGGGGGGCAGGGCGTTGTCTTTGCACCCTTAGCCCTGAACAGAGTGCCTTGTCTATAACAGGCGCTTAATAAATACTTGGAGAGTTTATGAATAAATGAATGAATGAATGACTTGGCCATGGCCAAACAGCTAGTAAATAACACACACAGGATAGATTAAAACCAACATTTGTAAGAAATAAGCAAATGAATAGTTAAACTGAAGTACTCTGGGCTCTAAAGTAATGTCATAAGCTATGAAGCACATCTGGCAACTCCATCAACAAAGAGAGGGAAGGCTCTGAATTCAAATGGAAATTGTAAAAAGTGGCTGAATAGCTTCCCATGGTAACTCTTCAATATCTGATATATGCATTTATATGTATCCATGTACATATATGTGTACATGTGTGTATGCCTGTGTATGGCGCGTTCAAGGAAGACTATCACCTCTGGTTTGAGGGTTTGCCAAGTCCTTTTCAGGGCTGCTCATCTATCTTTGGTGTGCACCTGTCACCCCACTCTCATTGGTGGCTCCAAGAAGCTGTAGCATGCACAGTGGCCACAACTCAATAAAACCATTTTGGCAGACAAGCTAACTAGTTTAACCCGACGGTGGGTTAGGCAGATGTGTACCCCAAGTATGTGAAGCCCTCCCCTAGAGGAATGGGTGGGTGAGAACAATTTGTTCCAACAGCCATAAAGGCAGCTGAATCAGGTGCTGGGGAGCGCTTAGAGCTTGGTCAGACACCAAAGACATCAAGGTCATTCACTACATCCCAGGTGATAGACAGTCATTCTGACTTTTGTCCTGCCACTGTACTTCAATGACTCTGGAAGAGAGAGCGAGGCTGACAATTTTCTGCAGGGGTACCTTACTTAAATCCGAAAATCACCCATGAGTCAAGAGAGCGTCCCATGATGTAATCAGACTCCTTCAAAAACAAAGGACAAACAACTAGATAGATAGACAGATAGCAGACAGAGAGACAGAGACAGAAAAAGGTAGATAGATAGATAGATAGATAGATAGATAGATAGATAGATACAGACAGAAAGAAATAGATAGATAGACAGAGACAGAAAAAGGTAGATAGATAGATAGATAGATAGATAGATAGATAGATAGATAGACAGATAGATATAGACAGAAAGAAATAGATAGACAGACAGGCAGATAGACGGAGATATAAAAAGATAGATTAGATAGATAGATATGGAGAAAGATAGATGATAGATAGATGACAGATAGATAGATAGATAGATAGATAGATAGATAGAGATAGTAAAGCTTATTAAGCAGAGCCAGAACTAGAATGGGGCAACTGGAGTAACATCTCAGGGTATGCTGAAATTTACAATGAGTACTGACTGTACTTTCAGTATGACAGCAGCATAAAAATAGCAGTAGTAGTGGTAGTAGTAGTAGTAGCAGCAGCAGCAGCAACAGCTAGCATTTATATAGCATTTTATGATTTGTAAAGCACTTTACAAATATTATTTCATGTTATCCTCACAACAACCCTCAGAGTTAGTTGTTATTTCTCCCATTTTACAGATAAGGAAACTGAGGCAGGCAGAGGTTAAATAACTTGCCTAAGGTCATATGACTAGTAATTATCTGAGGCAGGATTTAAACCCAGATCTTCCTGACTCCAAGTCTAACACTTGGCTCTATTGTACCACATAATTTTCCATAATGTCTTAACTTAGTATCTGATTAACAAGAATTATTAGTAAAAATAGAAAGCTACAAATTGTGGCTTCCTCTCTGTGGCAGTTATAAAGCTGGTGACCTATTCCCCTTCACAGACTGGTCCTGTTCCCTCCCCTTCTCAGCATTATGTCTTGGGGTCTTTGTCAACCTCTTACCCCTCACAAGTGAATTGAGGGATGCTTTGTGCTGATTATCCTGGGTACAAAAATTCTAGTAAGGGCTCTGAGGCTATGTGAGCATAGACTTACTTAATGACCTTGTAGAAATTTAAACTTTATTGACTAAAATGAGAGCAGAGATTAGCCTAATGCTCCACACCTTCATTCCTTTCACTGTCATCACTAGCTCATGGTAGATTGACCTAGCAATCCAATCCTCTAAGGATAAAGCATGCGAGAGGCCTGGGACATTTTTAGAAATGAAAGGTTAAGCTGGAGTGGTGGAAGAACATGTAAAGGCTCATTTCATAGTATCATAGATGCATTGCTAGAAGAAACCTTCAAGGCTACTAAGTTTAATATCATTTTATAGAAGGAGGAAACCAAGGCACAGAAAGACTAAGTGGTCTCCCAAGGTCACACAGGTATGATTATAGATTATGGAGCTGGAAAATTTCTTAGAGGCTCAGTTTATAGATTTAGAGATGGAAGGGACTTTTGAGACCATCCCCTTCTCTTTTACAGATGGGGAGACTGAGGCCCAAATTAATTAAATGACTTGACCAAAGTTACACAGGAAACAGAGTTGGGATTTGAGCCTAACTCCTCTCATTCTAAATTCAGCACTTGCTTTCCACTATACCACAATAAAGGCTTTCATTACACGGAGTGACTTAGATTCTTTGAGGTCATAGAAGCACCTTCTTTTCCTGAGGATTGGAACTTTGGGGCTGCCATTCCATCTCTCTTGCTTAAAGAGTCTGGTCCTTTGTCCAGCCAAAGTTACTTCCTAGTGGTAATAACCTCTTATGCTATGGTTGCCCTTAGAATGTTTAAGCAGAAAGAGGTCAGGATAGGTCAGCACTTATGTGAATGAGACATCTCCAGGAAATATGAAAATGTTACAAGGTGGCATGGTGGAGAATTTCAGATCAGGTAGGGCTTTTTCCTTCTTGTTTTATGAAATTCAGTATTGTCCAAGCTGTCATCCTTAAGAAAAGAAGTCACCAAAAAATTGCAAAGCTTTAACAAAGGGATTTATATTTGCCATAAATTTATTAATAAACCAATAAGGATTTATTAAGCACCTATTGGGTGCAAGATACCATGTTAGGTATTAGGGAGACAGAAAAAAATACAATAATCCCTGCTCTCAAGAAGCTGACCTCTTATGGGGTCCAAATCCAAAATAAATATAACTAATTTTATGGTATGTATGTGTACACATACATACACACATATTATGTGTATATATAATATAATATATACATATACCTACGTATATATATCTATATACATGTGCATGCATATATATATACATAATATGTAAATATGCACATTGTGTATATATATATATATACACACACATTACGTGTATATATATATGTACACATATAACTAATTTCAACATATATAAGGTAAGTGAAAAGTAATTTCAGGATGGACCTAATAGCTGGAGGAACAATTTATTTAAAATTTAATGAATTTATATTAACTCCTTCTCTCTACAACCTCCATTCAGTACCACTTGCCCAGATTATTAGAAAGACTTTTAATTGGTATTCCTGCCATCAAGTCTCTCCCCTCTCTAATATATCCTATACCCAACTGCCAAAGACATTTGGCTGAAACGGTCTGACCATGTCACTTGCTTATTTAACTTTAGTGGTTCCCTATTGCTTCTCGGAGAAAAAGAAACTTTTAAAGTCTTTAAAACCCTTCACGACGTTCCCCAAACTTGGAAAAATATTTTCAGCCTCATTGTACAATGACTCCTCCAGCCATAGTCTGCGACTCAGTCAAACTGGCCCTTTCTCCATTCCTCACACATGGCAATTTCATCTCCCACCTCCTTGCCTTTGTGCTGGCTGCCGTCATGCTTGCAAAACATTCTGCCATATGGAATCCCTTTCATAGCTCAAGTATCATCTCCTACATTAAGAATTTTTTTATCTTCCCTAGCTACTAGAGCCCTCCATCTCTAAGGTCAGTATTTAATTGTTTTGTATTTATTTCTATTTATTTTCTTTATATTTATTCTGGAAACACTGACATGTTTATTGGTTGGCTGCCTGTTAGAACGTATGCTCTCTGAGAGCAGGGATCACTTCACTCTTTGCATTTGCATACCCAGCCCCTAGCTAGTTAACAATTGCTTATTGATTATTCATGGGTTCATTGATATGTCTGAGGGAATGTAACCTAAGAGAAAGAATGTTGAACTTGAATTATGGGACCTGGGCTTAAATCCTGTCTCTCATACTTACTATGTGAACTTGGGCTACATCCAGATACTATGGATTCTTCTTCTTTAGAAGTCTTCAAGCTGAGGCTGGGTAATCGTATGATGGGTGTTTTAATGGGAATACTTTTGTGTATAGGTTGGGCTAGGCGGCTGCTGAAATTTTTTAACTTTTAAATTCTATGATTCTTTGATTCTATTAACAAAAGCATTGATAGTGATGACAATAATGAAATTAGCATTTATATAGGGCTTTATGTTTTGCAAAGTGCTTTACATATATTGTCTCATTTGATCCTCACAAAACCCTGAAAACTAAGTGCTATTATTCCCATTTTATAGATTAAAAAACTGAGGAAGAAAGAGGTTAAGTGACTTGTCCAGTGTCATATAGCTAGTGAGTTTCTGAGGCTAGAATTTGAACCCAGCACTTAGTCCAATCCTCCCTCCACTATGCTACTCATCTGGTAAATAAATACAAAATAAATCACAAAGCAATTTCAGAAAGGGCTGAGGGTCTTGAAGAAAGCACTAACAATTAAGGAGAAGGAGTAAAATAAGGAATAAAGCCTTTTATAACAGGTGGTGCTTGAGTTGAGCTTTGAAGGAAATACCACCCTAGTCAAAGAGTCATTCTGTACCTGCTGATGCTTTTAGGTTTGCCCTTGTCCAAGGTCCTTAACTTATGTAGGCATCAACATTCTCCTGCATAAAAGCTGCTTCAGTTTCTAAAGGATTGAAGAACATTTGTGGTGGCACTATATTCAAAGTACCAGTACTTCTGATGCTCGAATGTCTTTCACATAAGCTTGTTCTTGACCTTGAGCCTATGAAAGAACTGTTTAAATGAAGGGCTGATTTTATTGAGTCCCAGCCTTCAAGGACTTGCTTTTCACCTGGAAAAGAGTCCAAATGCTATTTTGGCAAGAAGTGCAGGTGGGTTATTTCTTCCTAAGAATGAAGAGATTCATGATGTATCTTTGCTCCAAAACATTTATATCCCTGTCTTTCACTTCATTCCTTTGCTTGATGAAGCATGGGATCATAGCAAAAGTCAGGATCATCCGGGCATGCATCTTAGGCTATTAGTAGTGAAGTAGAGGGGACTGGAGGAGAGAGTAACTAATGTGCTTCTATTGCATTCAGCCTCACATAAAGAAGGGCATCTGTTGTTTGCAATCTGAAATGGAGACAAAGCTTTTAGCAAGTTCCTCCTTTAAAACGAGTCCCATTTGGAAGCTTAGAGAAGTATTGTGTTGTCCTTCGGTATTTATAGTGCTGGAAGAGGAGAGCATCCAAGGAGATCCCTTCATTTTACAGATGAATAAACTGAAGTCTCAAAAAGGGAAATGACAAGTATACCCAAGGCCATGCAATATGCCACAATGAAGAATGTAAGTTCTGTTATGGGAACAACTCAATTTTTGTCTTTGCATCACCAACACCTAGCATAATCTCTTGTATCCTTTTGTTGTTGTTCAGTGGCTTTTCAGTCATATCTGACTCTTTGTAACCCCATTTGGGGTTTTCTTGGCAAAGATACTGGAGTGGTCTGCCAATTTCTTCTTCAGCTCATTTTACAGATGCAGAAACTGAGACAAACAAGATTAAGTGACTTGTCCAAGGTCACCCAGATAGTAAGAGTCTGAGGCAAGATTTGAACTCATGGAGATGAGACTTCCTGAGTCCAGACCCAGTGTTCTATCCACTGTGCCACCTAGCTGCCCATCTTGTATACAGTAGATACTTAATAAATGTTTCTTGCACTCAATCAAATTGAAGTAGCAGAATAAGAATCTGAGCTCAGGAATTTTGACTCCAGATTCAGTACCCCTGACATTATTCCCTGACGAGGAAGTTAGTGTATTGTGTTATGTGTATTGTATTCTAATTATTGGAATCAGAGAGCAATAGGATTCTCAGATTTTTGAACTGTTTAGGACCTTCAAGATTCACCAAGTTCAATGTTCTTATTTTTATAGGTGAGGAAATTTGGGCATAGGGAGGAGTGATTTCATGGAACATAGATTTAAAGTTAACAAGAGGCTTTAAATATCCTCTAGTCTAACTCATTTGTTTTCTAGCTGAGTAATGCCAAGAGAGGGGGAGTGACTTCCCCAAGATCACACAGATAGTAAATGACAGAGCCAAGATTCAAATACTTATGAGTGGAATTAGCTCCATAATTTCCAGATGATGGCCCATTCAGGCATTACCCTTACCTGACCTCTGTATAACAAGAGTCTGCTTACGGTCCCAGGGGACCAAGCATAAGCTATTCCTTCCAACCAGAAGTTACATTATCTCACAGATGATGTTGAGAAGGAATTGGGCTAGCAGGTCCTCTTCTTCCAAATGTAGAACTCTTTCTGCTATACTACTTCTTTTATTGGGCTCCTGCTTTAGAGAGTCGTTTGTTAATGGAACCAGCTGCTTAATTGAACCAAAATGTGGAAAAAATGAACCATTTGTGAATCATTATAGGCTGAAATTTCCCCTTCTAGAATCACTATTCTTGGTTTCAACAAAATGAAACCAGCATGTGATGGTGGAAGGAGCATTGGAATGGGGGAGAAACTGTTTTGTTGTATCATTTTTGCCATCAACTAGCTGGATGACCTTGAGTAAATTACTACTTAAACTCTCTGGGCTTCGATTTTCTCACATAAAAGTTAGAGCTGAACTTTGAGTTCTAAGGTATTCTGGTCTATAACGTGACAATCCTGGCCAGAGGTAGAAAGTTATTTTATGATTCTGAATTGAAGGGATTGGATGATGAGTCCAAATGCATCTGAAATGGTACAAAGAAAGGTCGAGGGATCTAGTTTTGTAAATCCCTTTTTACTTTAGTGCAGAAAATGTACACATCCTTCAGGCCCCCAGAGGTCATAATACTTCATGTCTGGTGCTGTAGCCAGACAAAGAATTTGCTCATCAAATCTGCGACCCAATTATGAAACCCTCTACTAAACACATGCTGCCAGTATGATGAATGCCTAGCTAATGTTAATAATCACTGCTGAGCTCAGTGGGGCTGGGGCACTGCATCTACCTCCTCTCCCTGAGCAGCCCTTCAACTCTGGACTTAGACACTCATGGACCTATGATTAGATCTCAGTTCTAGGGGAGTCCAGCTTCTTCTCAAAGGGTTAGGCTCTCTTATCTCACTCTCTGGCTCATTATGACTCTCACCCTAGTGTTCTCGGTGGAAGATTTAATTACAGCTTAAATTGTGACTCATGTCAAGGGTCTCCCTAAAGAGGGTGGTAGAAAGGTTCTTAATGTACACTATGAATCTGACATGGCAAAGATATTTATTTTCTAAACATAAAAGAAGTGTTAAAAGACAAAGATTCATCAGTCACTGACAGAATGGCTTAAAACAGGCATCATTAATTTATTTTGTAATTACTGTCATAATTTCTCTGGAGCTAATATAATAACAGGAACAGTTTGTAGACCTACTAAATATGTATTTCACAATTCACTCCACCTCTGCACTATTTAGTCAACTTCAGATCTATGTCATCCACTGGTGATCATTTTCTTGGATAAAGAAACTCTCCTTAATATCAGTCAGTTCCAAGTGATGAACCAAGTACCTCTACAGCTGACAAGGTCACCTCCAAGCCTGGATGTGTCCATATGAAGAAAGATGTTCTCTGCATCCAGAGAATGAACTGATAAATAGAAGTACTTATAGAACAACTTTACATATATATGTATATATAAGATGCATGCATACATGCTTATATAGACACACATATGTGTGTGTCTGTGTATATATATATATATATATATATATATATATGTTTGTTTGTTTCGAACGGTAGCCATCTATGGGGCAGAGAGGGGGTAGGGAAGAAAAAAAGAAAAAAAAGGAATTTGCATGATAATTTTGTTGTATGCATGAAAAGAATAGCAGGTTGTGCATAGCAGATTTGCAATTTCAGGTGCAGTCATTTTTTATTGCACTATGTGATAGATATGCATATTTTATTCCATAAATTAAAAATAAAATATTTAAAAAATAATGTTAGGTCACATACTTAGGAAATGAAACAAAAAACAGAAAATGTAGACACTGACCCACCTGAAGGTTCACCTAGCTGAGTCCACACCCCATGTGTAAGCAGCTAATGGTGGGGGGGGGGAGGTGAATAGTGGTATCCATCCATCTACTCTTTCATGAGAAGTCTAGTGCCAGTCTTCTCTCATAAGAGAATCAAAGGAAGGAAGTGGGCTGTCTCCCTTTTAAGTGACATTGTGTTTCACTCTCCTGCCATTATTGAGGGAGAGGAAGAGAACCAATGAAGGCTCTTCAAGCTTAGCCATGTCACACCAAAGAACTATGTTCTTTTTGTCTCTGAGCCACCATGTGGAAGGAAGCAACCAGAGGTTCAATGTCTGTGATACAGACACTCACTGTCTGAGTGATGTATGATCAGGTAGAATTAGAAAGGTCAACTTTGCCCATATCCTATGAACCTCCACTTATATTTATAACTCATGCTCACTTCACCCCACCAAAACTGGGAGCTCAGGGAGGCTGTTAATGTGCCGGCACAGAGTAATATCAGTGACGTTAGTAATGATATTATTATTAATTTTAGAAGTTTAATTGATGCCTTTTGATTTTACACAATCATTTGCAGATATACTTCACCTACTCCATCTCCCAATTTGAACCCTTTTCCAATGGAAGAAACTAGTCTTAAAGAGGCTCAATGACATGGGCTGGATTTTGATTCAGGTTTCTGTGACTTTGAGTTCAGTTTGCTCTTGACTGCCTCCTTAAAAAAATGCATTTTCTTGATGTCCTTTTTTATTTCACAGTTATCTCAATTCCTTAACACTGAACAGTTTCTCTTGACAAGAAAACAATTAAGTACAATGATACAGTGACTGTGTTCAACCATATCTATCAAAGTCTGTCCTAATAGAATCCAAGCTCTCTGAGATGATAGAGGTATGTTTCAATATCTGAAGACCTTCATTCATTTTTCAGTTATTTAGTACTTTCTTTTACTGATTTTTTCATTTACATTGTGGTAGCATTCAACAATATGTCGGTGAGCATTTAATGTGTGCCTGGCACATAGTCATTTTGTCATTGTGCATGCTGTAGTCATTGCCTATAGTGTTTTTTTGCTCTGTATCAGTTCAAGAAAATCTTCTTGATGTTTCTCTGAATTTTTCATGTTGGTAATTTCATATGGCCCCATGACACCCATTATATTACATGTGACATCTTTTTTCAGCCGTTTCTTAGTATATGGGTGCCCACTTTGTTTCCACTTTTTTGCAACCACAAAAATACCTGCTTTGAATATTTGGGAATATATTAAAGTTTTATTTCTATCTTTGACTTATTCTAGTTTAGCCGCCTTTCTTAAATAATTTCAAATTATTAGGTAGAATGTTTGAATCCTTTCACAGCTCCACCAGCAGAATACAGTCTGTCTTTCTGCATCTGCTCAAACACTTTTGTGGTTGTTCAGTCATTTCTGACTCTCTTTGACCCCATTTGGGGTTTTCTTGGCAAAGATACCAGAGTGGTTTGTCATTTCCTTCTCCAGCTCATTTTACAGATGAGGAAACTGAGGCAAATAGGGTTAAGTGATTTGCCCAGGGTCACACAGCTAGTAAGTGTCTGAAGCTAGATTTGAATTCACGGAGATGAGCCTTTTTGACTCCAGGTCTGGCATTCTATCCACTGCGCCACCTAGCTGCCCTTTGCTCGAACACTTACTGCTCTTTATTTGTCATCTTTGCCAACTTGAGTGGCATGAGGTTAGGCTTCAGAGACCTTTTAATTTGTATTTCTCTTACTGTTAGTGATTTGAAACAGGTTCTAAAATAATTATTTGCTGTTCATAATTCTTTTAACAATTATTTGTTCCCTTGGAGCTTTGATCTATTTGAAAATGGCTGTTATGTATTTCTGTTGATTAACTACATGCTTCATATATCAAGTTTCTATTGATAATATTTGATGCAAATATTTTCCCATTCTTTAATATTGCTTTTTAGTCTGTATTTATTGATTTTATTGGTGCAAAAGCTTTTAAAATTTTTTATCTTTTATGGTCTCTGTCCCATGTTTATTTAGAAATTCTCTAATTCTTATCAGAAATGGCTTTGTAACTTATAATCTCAGAGAGTCCATATTGCCTCTAGAATCAAATATAAAATCCTCTCTTTGGTTTCTAAAGCCCTTTGTAAACTTGACATTTCCCACCTTTCCAGCCTTCTTATACTTTATTCTTTTCCATGAACTCTGCTGTCTAGAGACATAGTCCTCTACTATTCCTCTTAGATAACACTCCATCTTTTGAATCTGTTCATTTTCACTGGCTGTCCAGTGAAAGTTGCTGCTGTAAATGGTAGCCAATCACTTTCTTTTCTAATGTGTATGGGATGATTTAATATCCAGGTTGTCTATTTTCAGTTTATTGTAATGTGTGGTGTAAGTTGTTGACCTAAATGCAATTTCTGCCAAACTAGCAGGTCTCATAAAATTTTGTTCTTGGATTTAGGAAATGCTGGTTTACTGTTTTCATTTATTTCCATTTATTGTTTATTTCATTTGATCCACTAGCCTATTTTTCCATATTTTTAAACCAGGAACAAACAGTCTACAAAAAATACTGCTTCATAATATAATTTGAGGTCTGATACGTCCGGTCTTCCTTAATTTGTGCCTCTTCCCATGATTTCCCTTGAGATTCTAGACATTCTGTTCCCTGAAATGGATTTTTATATGATTTTATCTAGTTCTAAAAAGTCTCCTCTCATTAAGTTAATTGGTAGAGAATCAAACATATAAATTTATTTAAATGTTATAATCATTTTTACACTATTGACACAGTCCAGCTGTGATCAGTGAATATGTTTCCAGTTATTTCATATCCTTTTGTTTCTATAAAGAATGTTTAATAACTCCATTTATATTTTTCCTTGTATTTAAAAAATTTGGGGTTTTGTTTTCTATTTTTCTATTCCTTTTTCTTTTATTAGGATCCATTTACATTCTCTCATCCATTCACATCATAATTATTTTTCTGTATTCTTCCATAAACATACTATATTAATAATACATAAAGTATATATAATTCCTCTTCTCTTGTTAATTGGCACTCCATTAAGTTGTTTGCTTATACTCATCTGAACCAAGTCTCTTCACCCCAGCTCCATTTCATTTAGTTTGCCTATACTCTCCCAAGTTCTTTTGTTTTTTTTTTCTTTTTTTAATTTCTGTCATTTTTTGTTTGTTTTCAGTTATATTTCAGTTGTGTCTGGGTTTTCTTGGCAAAGATACTAGTGCCATTGCTTTCTCCAGATCATTTTGCAGATGAGGAAACTGAGGCAAATAGGGTTAAGTGACTTGCCTAGGGTCATAGAAATGTCTGAAGCCAGATTTGAACTCAGGAAGATGTCTTCCTGACTCCAGGCCCAGCACTCTATTTACTGTGCCACCTACTTGACCTTTGTTTGTTTTACCCTTCCCTGTATCAGGACTTGGTCTGGAGTCTTGCAATATCTGTATTTTGACTATATGTCCATGGACAAGTCACCTAACTTCTCAGCTTTCTCCAGATCAAGTCAAGTCAAGTCAACAAGCTCTTAATAAATGCCTGTTATATGCCATGCAATGTGCTAAGCTCTGGAGGTACAAAGAAAAGCAAAAACAGTTCCTATTCTCAAGGAGCTCATAGTTTAATAGGGAGAGGCGAAATGTAAATAACTATGTGCAAACAAGGCATTTATAAGCCAAATGAAAGAGAATCTCAGGAAAGACACTAGTACTAAAGTAAATTTGGGAAACTGTTTCTTCAAGAATGCGGGATATTAGATGAGACTTGAAGAAAGTCATAGATGCAAGGAGGCAGAAACAGGAAGAGAATTCCAGGCATGGGGGACAGCCAGTGAGAGTGAACAGATTCAGGAGACTGAGTGTTCTCTAAGAGGAATAGCAAGGAGGGGAGTGTAACTAGATGGCAGAGTTCATGGAAGTGAATAAACACTAAGAAGAATGGAAAGGTAGGGAGGGTCCAGGTTACAAAGGGCTTTAAAAGCCAGAGAGAGGATTTTATATTTGATTCTAGAGGTCATATGTACTCTCTGAGATTATAAGTTATAAACCAGTTGTTGGTGAGCATTAGTAGAGAGATTTCCTATGCAGGGATTTACCCAGAACAGTAAGATTTAATATGGACCTAAAAAATAAGGTCAGATAATAAATCATTTATCTTTGGCATCAACCTCCATATTAAAAGTTTTGACAAGTGTTATGGTACCAATCAGGTATTTATGGAAAATGTCTGAATTGATAACACACATTAAGGTGTATATCAAATCAAACCTGATTTAATTAAATTCAGGAAATATTTGTTAAGCACATACCATACGGTACCCCATCCCCACCCCATAGACTGATATTAGCATTCCTAAACAGGCATATAACTAACTGGACTTAGGAACTGTCAACAGTTTTTTCAAGCTCTCTCCAAATGTTCTTTGGATTGCTATTTGTCTACTCTTTCAGCAGGGCTTAGTTTGAATTGAAACCTAGACTGTACTCCAACATCATGCCTCCTGTTTGCATTGTAGATTAATTCTGTGGTTATGGCATCTTTTTCTCATCTCAAGCTGTGTATTTTTTACTTCTGAAATTCAACTAGTTCATTTAACCTCTCAAAAATAGAATTGTACCTCACTTGGGTTACTGCTAGCAAGCTAAAGACCTGATGGGGACACTGATGGGGATGGGGATACGAACCTAGGTTTTAGCCTAAATGAAACTAGGTTTTAACCTAAAATATTCAATTCTCCTTCTCTGAAATAAAAGACAAATGATGAATATTATTGTGCTTTGGGTGGAAAGAAAAAAAAAGATCAGTGTGATAGTAATCAGCCTCCCAATACCTGAATAATCTAAGATTTTCTTAGTTATCGAAAGTCTTCTGCCTAACATTCTGTAGAAAACATCCCCCATAACTAATAAACTTTCCTAGAAAATCCTTTAAAAACACATCTTCTCCTTTCCTGCCATTCTGATGATATTTGCTTTCTTCCCATCAAATCTGACACCTATCCACAAATCCATTTGGGTAAACAGGTTACTTCCATAAGGACTCAGCCGAACAGGATGTGTAAAGAGGCTCCAGATGCGGCCATCTGGAAAGACTATCTTTTCAAATTTCTATTTAGTATTTGATTTTTCCCAGTTGCATATAAAAACAATTTTCAACATTCATTTTAAAAATTTTGTTTTCCAAATTCCTTCCCTCTCTCCCCACTCCCCTCACTGAGAAGGCAAGCAATTTGATATAGGTTGTATAAGTGTAGTGGAAAGACTACTTTGTTGAAGGATAGACTACCTTATTGAAGGACATTTTAAAAACCCATACTGTTGGCTAAGGATATTTAAAATGTTTTTAATAACCTCACTTTAATTGAGGGGAGAAATTAATTCCTGGAAAGATAACTGTGCAAAATAGCTCATAGTCACAGCTGTGGAACCCAAATATATTCAGTCTTAAAGAAAGCAGTGTTTGTTTGTGGTGGGGGTTGGGGGGATGAAGAGGGTTAGGTCATAGTATCCTAAATTTAGAAGTGTTCAGAAGTCATCTGGTCTGACTCCTTTATTTTATAGATGAGGAAACAAAAGCCCAAGTAAAAGCACATTGTTCAAGTTCACATAGGGAAGGAAGTAAAAAAAAAAAAAGCTGGGATTTGAACCCAGGTCCTTTGATACTAAGAATATTTAGCATTTATGTATTTAAATAGAGTTTTAAAGTTTGCAGATCTCATCCTCAAGAAAACCCTTTAAAGGAAATTCTATTATTATTTCCATTTTCCAGGTAAGAAAATTGAGGCACAGAGAGGTTAAATTTTTTTTTTGGAAGAATAGTGCTTACTACACATCAGGCACTGTGCTAAGCACTTGACAAAGACTATTCCACTTGATCCTTATAATAACCCTGAAAGATAAGTGCTATTATTGTCCTTAGTTAGTGGAGGAAGTTAAGTGACTTGCCCAAGGTCACAAAGCTAGTAAGCGTCTGAGGCCAAATTTGAAATCAGGTCTTTGTGATGCCAAGCCCGACATTCTATCCACTACACTACCTCCCTGTCTCATGGCCCTTTCCATTTTTTAACATAGTGATAAACATAGAATTTTAGTAAATGTAAGAGTGTAATATGCTGTCCATGTAGCTGTTTCTCAAGTTTCCTTGTAGTATTTGTGCTTTCATTTATTGGCTACACTTTCACCCTGAAATCTTGTCAGTATAGCAGAAAATATTTCCATTTTCTCAATTGTCCTGAATTGTAGTATGTTCTTTGCAAGGTTGTTGTAAGCATCTAATGTGGTAACGTGAGTGCCATGTTGTGCAAACCTTAAAGTACTGTATAATCATCAGTTATTACCATTGTTAACAATAGTAATTTCATTTGTATAGTTGTAATTTCTTTATTTAGTTGTCCATATATTGGCTTAACTTTCATAGCATCACCAAGCAATAGAATTAGCCAAAGTTAATAATAATTGTAAAAAGAAAAAAATCTATATATGTTAATCTCATGTTACTTTTTCTATGAATTTTTTAATGATATGAAGCAAATGGAGAGCTATGATTAATACTACCCACCTTATCCTTTTCTTTCACCACCTGGCTGACCTACCTCCTTTCCTGTTTATTTCCCTTGATGACAAACCTCACGTTACTGCTTGCATAAAAGTCACTGGTGGTGTTAACTGCAGGCTACTTATGTCCACTATGTGTTTCTCCATTGCTAGTTGGTTCATTCTTTGGATGGTGAGGCTATCATTATGAACTATTATAAAGCTAAAGATGATAAAGGCCTAAGCAATAAAATACCCTGGGCTTTTTTTTTGGTGGAGGGGGGAAGGGAGGTATGCAAATATTTATGTTCTCTGTTTTAAAAACCTGTTTTTAAAAAATAATATCTTAAAGAATATTTTAAAATTAGTATTAAAATGTTTAAAATAGTATTTTGGAAAACAATATTTAACTGTTAATTACAAAAGCTTCTTTGAATCAAATGGCTACTGCGAAAACTCTTAAAGTGAGTTCAATGAGCACTACATTTCAACTTTTCAAACAAAAACATCCTTTTTTCATAGAGGCTGGTTCCTTTCTTAAATGGATTTCTCAATATCTGAAAAGCATTAGAGATTTCCCTTTTTTATCATAGGAACTACAGAATGAATTATGCTTAAGATTTTAACATAATATATGTAATATTTTAGTAATTTGGGATGTCTGAATTTTTAAGAGAATAAGTATTTACCTACCTCAGTCAAAAGTATGTGAAAACATATATTAGACAATAAAAATTATTTCATGTTACACTTATGATCTGTCATATAGTGAAATTGGTGAAGATGAGATCTGTTTTGGACATCTGCATTTCCAGTACAAATATTCAGGTAATGACTAAATGAATGCCAAAGGTTTGTTTGGTGGTGGATTTGCTCAGTTTAAAAGCTGTTTTCACCTTCATCAATTAATTTCCAATTAAGCACCCACTATGTGCCAGGCATATGTTAGGTTCTTGAAATACAAAGACCAAAGAAAAACAGTGCTTTTCCTCAAGAGCTTATATTCTAATGGCAGAGACAGTAAGATGAAACAAGAAGACATATATATATATATATATATATATATATATATATATATATATATATATATATATATATATATATGATAAAATCAAGGTTGTTTTGGAAGGACAGACCCTAGTGGCTGAGGGAATCAGGAAAATATTCATGAAGAAGGTGATGTTTGAGTTGAATTTGAAAGGAAACAAGGGAACCTAAAAGGTAGAGATGAGAAAATGGTGAATTCTGGGAAAGGGGGACAGCCAGTGAAATACATGGAAATAGCAGATGTCATATGTGAGAAGTAGCAAGAAGACCAGATTGACTGAACTAAGGGAGGATGTGTAACAAGGCTGAGAAGGTAAGTTATGCCAGGTTGCATAGAAAATACAGCCAGAACATGCTTATTTCTCTGATATTCCATGAAATTCATGCTCTCATCAATGTGAATATTTTCTCCAATGATAGTTATGTTAATGGGAATGGGAAGATCTTTCCCATCCATTAATAGGCCAATCTGGTTTTGAGCCTGAGTCACATGGAAGGCTGAGTCACATGAGTCTGGGTCACATAAACCTGTGGTGGGAGGAGTTTGCCAAACTGGTGGAGCAGGAAGGGGTGGAGCAGGAAGTGAGTGGGTGAGACAGAGCAGTCAGAGCTGGGAGAGAGAGAGCAGGCAGAGCAGCTAATGTGAGTGAGAGAGGGGGTGATTTTGCTTAAGGGAGCTTGTTTGTGGGGAGGCCTGATGGAGGGAAGGCTTGGGGATGGCAGTGCTCTCTGCATCAATAATGTATATAGACTTCTTTTTTACTCTGACGGATTTGGCTTTCTGGTGTTTGAGTAAATGTCTTGGTTTCCTCTTTGAGCTGGAGAGTCCATTATATCTTGTGATTCAAAACTGTAAATACACCAGCATATTCATAGCAGCCGCTGTGGGTATCGCATTGGTGAGCTAATGATACTGAATTCTTCCCATTGATGTTCACCCATCTCATGTGACTCTTGTTTATTATAAATTCACCACACAGTATACCCAACATGATGCAAGTCTTCTTTCCATTTTCTTGAGGTGGCATGGATGCTAAGAGACAATGTGAGAATCCTTTATTCTATTTCTTTTATATGATTCCTCATTTGTAACGTGTTTCAATGTGCTCAGGCCCATTTTGGGCTTCTTCAGTGTTCTTTGTGTGATCCTCAATTTCAATTCTTTGGAGACTATAGTGTTATGTGATTCACAGCCAAAAACTTTACCAGAAGAATATCAACCTTAAAGCAATATCTTTTTGTTTCAAGAAAATCTGGCAATTCAACAAAATGATTTTAGTTAATTAAATTCATGAGTACATAGAAATGAACCACGATTTTTTAAAAAATATATATTTAATGTCCTTTATTTTAAAATGTTTTATTTCATTACATATTTCCCAATTACATTTTAAAAAATTTTAATATTTAAAAATTTTTGAGTTCTAAATTTTTCTCCCCTCTCCCCCTTCCCTTCATGCCCTTTATTTTTTTTAAATTGTGTTTATACTTTTTAACTTTGTATTTTTCTTGCCTCTTCCCAGAGAGCCATCTCATGGATAATGGTTTTTTTTTTTTTAAAGAATAAAGTAGGGGCAGTGAGATGGTACAGTGGATAAAGCACCAATCCTGGAGTTAGGAGGATCTGAGTTCAAATCTGGTCTCAGACATTTACTAACTGTGTGACCCTGGACAAGTCACTTAACACCAATTGCCTCAAAAAAAAAAAGAAGAAAAGAAAAGAATATTGCTTAACGCATTGAAAAAAATCCACCAATAAACATAATGTTCCATGCCTGTGACTACAACCTTTTTCTGAAAATGAGGTAGGGGAAGGCATCTTCTCATATTTCTTCTTTGAGGCCCCATTTTCTCTGTATAATTTTACAATATTCATCTTTAATTGTTTGTAGTTCTTTTCCCATTTACATTGTAATTGTTGCATATAATATTTTCCTGGCCTTTCCTTCACCTGTAAGAATTTCCATCTTTCTCTATGTTTATCGTATGTGTTATTTTGTAGAGCTTAGTAATATTCCATTACAGTTATGAACAATCTTCTTCAATTGATGGGCATCTACTTTGTTTCCAGTTTTTGCTACCATAAAACATTTATTTTTACACCAAACTGGCCAGAAATACCCATTTCTGATGAGTTCTCCTTTAAAAAAATCTTCTTTTATGACTTTGCTTTCATATATATACATACACACACATACATATATATGTATGTATATGTATATGTATATGTCTCCTCTTGCCTTGCAATGAGCAATCCAAATGAAAGAAAAGGGAAAGGAGTTCAACAAAATTAACCAATGCATCAACCAGGTCCAACAGGATAGGTAATACTCCAAACTCATCATACCCAACCTTGATAAAGAAAGTAGAGAAATTCAATTCCTGATTTCTTCATGACCAAGTGCATTTATGGCAGTTCCACAGCACTCAGTTGTTGTTGTTGTTGGTCGAGCTGTCAACTTCAACAAACACTTATTAAGCATCAGTTTTGTGAACAATACTGTTCTAGGTTCTGGCAGAGATACAAAGATTAAACGAGTAATAACTTTTGCCCTCAGGGAGTTTATAATCTAGGAGAAAACTGCAGCACTTGCAAAAGAAAATAGCAATAATACAAAATGATCCATGGTACCGGAGTAAAAGAGCTACAAAGCAAGCTCATTGCAAGATAAAAGGGGGAGAAACATTTTTATTGACCTGGGCCATGCTAGTAGGCTCCAAGGAGGAAATCGAATTTGATCTAGGCTTTAAAAAAATGGCTAGGATTTCAAAAAAACAGACACGGTAGGGCATGGCATTCCAAGTATAGGTTATAGAAGAAAGACCATAGGACATCTTCAAAGAGAAGCTGGCAGACCACACATGGGTATGTTGCAGTGGAAATTCCTTTATGTGGGAGTTTGATTAGATTGCCGCTGAGGTCTTTTCTAACTCCAATTCTGCGATTGTGTGAAATGCACTGTCAAGGTGGAAGAAGGCTGGTCAAAGGTGAACAACTGTTGAGAGTACACAGCTTGGTACAATTACTAACTATATCCAGGGCGACATCAATAGCGTCAGAAGTTGTTGCCCTAGAAACTAGACCTCAGTATACAAGTCAGAACTGGAGCCAGAGAACTGTGAGTTTATTGGAGTTGCCAGGGAGGCAACATGGAAACCAGCATTAAAAAAGCAAATAGAGGGCATTAATATGAATGTGAGTTAGTTCCACCTGTGTGAGTGAATGTAAAGAGCTTGGGAACTTAGCAGTGTTGTGGGAAGAAGTCATTCAGGAAAAGTGGCTCTGTGTATGTGGAAGGAGATCCAACATTGTAGAAGTCTTCAGCAGTTCAGAGGTTCCTTCTGTAGATGACACTTTGGATGATTGTTTACTGGATTCAACTACTTATTTCATTTCAGTTAAGGAACTTCTGAAGGAGACATAGAAGACCTTTGGGTACAAGCACTTTCCTGGTCAAACGATGCCATTCTGTATAGTATGTTGTGATATTTACCTTGAATTTTTTAGACTAACCCATAAAATTGATGATGTGAGGTGTCACAATCCTGATATACAGGTAAGCAATAGGATGATAATAAAATTGACATACCATAGATATACAAAGATGCATTCCAATTGCTATTGCATGAAAATTTCAGAGCTCCATAGTCATAAAAAAACCAGAATGCTAGAGCTGTGGAGGCACCTTGAGAATCATCTGGTCCAAGCTATGACTAACAGTCACACCTGAAGTGCTACGTGACTTGTCTAAGGTCACCTGGCTAGTCAATGGCTGGTAAGTCAGTAATCAGTCAGGTCTTCTGATTCCCAGGAGAATGTTATTTCTATTATACACTGTTTCTCCCTTGAGACCAGAAAATTTTAATTGATTCTATGACTGCATTTGTAGATACTATTTTAATATGATTAATGAGTTATTTTGTGAGAGTGATGCAAAGTTTTAAGGTTGTAGGAAAACCAAATCTTTTGAGATAGACAGAACTATTTAATGGGGTATGAATTTATGACCAAAGACAAGTTGTATCCTCCCAGTAAAATGCAAACTCCTTGAGAATAGCCACTTTTAATTTTGTTTTTGCCTCCTTAGTATCTTGCACATATTGGATTGTTTGGGATTGGAAAGAACTTAACCCACTGAGTTCCAGCTCTGGGCTGAGTTTTACAAGAGAGCTTTGTTCTTCAACTTTATGGAGGAAAAATATGACCCTTGAGTCTTCTTGGAATTAATGAGTAGCAAAGCCCTAAAGTGAAATGAGTCCCTGCTTCTTTAATTTCAATTTTTAAAAGCGCACTTATATTGGATTTGAATAATATAGTGAGTCTTTGGGAATAAATGTCCACCTAAGGGTGTTATCTCTTCAGTATAACATTTTCATGCTAATAATAGAAAAAATGAATAAAAATATTTCAATGGATTTGTTCTTTAAAGCATCATAGGCTATGAAAAAAATGATTTCTTGGGACTTGTGGGAGAGTTAATTACTGTTATTGGCTCCAGTGTGATACTCATCAGTGAGGTAAATGTATGGCCAAGTAAATGACTATTAGGCAAACATATTACTTTTTAAATGATATTGTTAATGTTCCCCTGAAGATATTATTTGTTGCTGTTTGATATTTGGGGGCATTGCCTTAACTCAATCGGTCAAGTATTTTTAAGCTCCTACTATTGCCAGGCACTGAGCTAGGTGCTGGGGGTGCAAGTGTAAAATGGTGCTAGTTGCTTATTTGAATGGTTTTATTTTAATCGAATGTGGCAGAGGAAAAAGACATTTGTGTGTGAAATAGTAAGAAAAATAGCTTTGAAGAGAAAAGTTTTTGGGAGATACACAGACAATTCTGAGATGACCCAAGAGAAAGCACCCCCTCGGAGGAAAAGGACTCACTAAGGAAAAAGACAGGTGACATGTCTTATTTCCCAACAGCTAATTTATCTGTGATTGTTTTGTGGGGTTTTGAGGTTGATAGCTGGGAAATTCTGATTATTAGAATTTTTGGTAACTATTGGATAATTATACATTTTTGCATTTCTCAACCCAAGAAAGCATGAAAAGGACCTGATTTGAGGCATTAGGAGCCAGACATCAGAAACCAGATCAAGATTCAATGACTGAAGCTGACTACAGAAAAGATATCAGAGAAACCAAGAGAAGCTGATCCCAGAAGCCAAGCTGTCAGAAGGAAAAATATGAAACACTATTTGAAGGAAATCTCCATTATTTGAAAGAGCTGATTGGGAGAAAGGGGAATCATCTACTGTGGGTAAAAAAACTGGCTGGAGGAAAGACTGCTTTGCTCTCTAGTTATCTACAACACAAAAGAGGGGAAACTCCTCAAAGGTTTTACCTATTTTGCCCTTTATTGCCCTCTATATCTCAAGAAGAGAAAGCCCTTCAAAGATTATAGAGAACAACATCTGAGTAGTTTTGCAGATCTTAGGATTAAAGGGAACTACTTTTCACTTGAAAATTGTCACAATACTTTAGTGCCTAGCCAAAGGAATAGACCAAAGCAACTCTGCATATGGCTTAAGGTTTTTGATGAGCTAGAAGAGTTTAATCCTACTTCAGATTAAAAGTAGCAAAGAAATAGCTTTGTTCAGCAAAAGACCAGGGAGTTCAGAAGATGAGAGATCTTACCCACCAGGTGATGAGTGGTGAAGACTGTTTCCTAAAGAGACCACCAATATTGAGACACCAACTGCAATCCAGAGTCATGAGTTTTTTTTTTCATGGACATGGCTTTCCCTACACATGTGCCTCACTGCTACATTTTTGTAATTTTGTGCCCATTCACACACACACTCACACACACACACACACACGAACACACACACCCCCAATAGATACTATGTACATTGGTGAGAGAATAAGATGCAGATTTGTAGGTGTATAATACTTTTTATTATTCTTGTTTTTAACCTTTGTTTAATAAATGCTATGATGTTATTCTTGCTTGTATCTTTTCTTTTAGAGCATGTTTGAAGCTTAAAAGTTAATAGTATCATTGTGACTAATTTGTGTAAATGGGAAGTACACTGGTGGGGGCTCAAAAACTATACTTTAAGTCTTTTTTCCGTACCAAGAGTTACACTTAAGACCCTGAGAATTGACTTGAAGTAGTGTGGCAGCCTTGATACCCTTCCCCAGTAATCCCTCAAGAATTGTCAGTGTAAATGTAGATTGAGGTGAGCCAACCCAGAGAGAAAGAGAGAGAGAGAGAGAGAGAGAGAGAGAGAGAGAGAGAGAAGTGAATGTGGGTACCACATGAGGTGGCACTGTATCTGATACATAGCCTTTGAAGGACCTTTCTCCTTGCTCATGTAAATAAGTTTTTAGGGAATCATTCCAGTGACTTTAACCTATGAATGGACCTGACATCAGTGAAATGTCAAATAGGCATCTCATTCTTAAATATAAAGAAACTAGACAGAGATCTGACTGAGTTATTCCATTATGAGCTTTATAACCTTTTCTTGTTCTTGACATTTTAGGAATCTGAAGAAAATACAATCTGATTTATTAAAGATCTATAATTTTCCCCCTGCTATTTGACCCTTACTTGTTTGCCTCTTATGTGATTCTACACTTCACTTCTTTAAAGACAGTGGTGTTTCATGACTCAGTACCATACAATATCATCAGGAGAATATTGGTGTTAAAAAGTTTTTCTTTCAGTTAGCAACTTGTGGCCATTAACATACTCTAAAGGCAATCTAGTCCCCTTTTTTCCCCTCCACTTCAGTTCTGGGCCAGCTGATTGTTCATGCTCAATGTCTGTCCCAGATATAGCCTCATGGACCACCTCTATAGATTCTCCATTCAACTACTTATTGACATCTGGGCAATAGGTATTCTTTATCTACCTGATTTTACCTGTAAGGAGAGTTAGGCTGAATTTTTTAGTGGTCTCATTTAGGAGTCTCTCTAGTGCTCTGGTCTGTTCTGCAACCACCATAAAACTATCCACAAAAGAGAGGAATCTGGAGGGCTTCACCATCCCTCTCCAATTTGGACTCTTAGGCTTTATTGTTATACTGCCTTTCTTTCATAGTACTCTAAATGCAAGCAGGAAAGATGCTACTGATGAGACTTTTCATCTCTTCCTTTTTCATAGGACCATAGTTATAGATCCTAGAATAATATGCAATAAGAAGATATTCTAGATTAGTTATGTTTTTTCTTATTTATCACATATTCAAAGATGTAGTAGGTGGTTTTAGAGAACATATGTGTGTGTGTGTGTGTGTGTGTGTGTGTGTGTGTGTGTCCCATTTCTTGATAGATTCTTAATTTATAATGCTATTGACCTGGTTCTCCCATTTACATATTCTGTTCCTTTTGGATAAAATGTACACATATATATTTCTGTTGTGATTCACTTCAGTTCACTCAATTCCCTCTACCACTTGCTATTCTAATCCCCTCAATTCCCTCACTTCTAGAGCCATGTTAGCATCATGGCTTCATCCTGTCAAGCCTCTGGGATGCTTATGGATAAACAAGACAAACAACATTTACCATGAGTCAGGCACTGTGCTTAACACTGAGGATCTGGGCTCAATTTGCCTTCTTGTGCCAGGATCATCATTCATTCATTTTGCTCGTTACCCAGGCAGTGGGATTTTATTATTACATTTTTGGATTTTTGTCTCCTTTGAACTTCCGAGTGTAACTTGTGCTTTTCTTTTGACCCTGTAGCTACCCTGTATGGCATATATTGTCATGGCTACATAGAAGCAGTGAGTTCCCTCCATCTTCTTTTCCATTGAAATCCCTTTTGATCATATTTTCAGAACTTCAGGTGTCTGGGCTGGTCCTGACTCATGCTAATTCTCAGGAAGCTGAGGTTTAATGCTGGAACAAAATGAGACACTTGTTATTCAACGCTTGACAAAAAAGACATATACTTAGCCATAACAGAAGAAAGATATTCAGCAAGAATAGGAACTGAGGGTACCTTGAATTGATTTAGTTGAATGAAACTTCCATGCCTGAATTACCCATTGTGATCTACTAGCCAAGTATAAGACCATCCCTGGATCTCCTCATGGCTGCTTTGTACTCAGGCAATGAGGAAGTGACATTTACAGATTGAGCCTTTAGACACCTGAGCCAATCAAAGCTCAAGGAATGTCTAAATTTTATCTTTAGGAAACTCTAATCTAACTTGCATGGTTGGGGAGGAAGCAGGCAGAGAGAGGTTACCAGGAGTGGGGAACCTCAGCCCTTTGACTGAATCCAAACTTCACAGAACTCTAAGTTTGGATTCAGTCAAAGGGCCAAACTTGAGGACCTAGAGGGCCACATGTGGCCTCAAGGCCACAGGTTCCCTACCCCTGTTTAGTCTATTGCTCCTACCACACCAGGCAAATACATATTTTTTTTCCAGTCTATCCTTATTTTAAGCTGTGGCTCCGAAATTCGAATACCGTTATAAGGCACCATTTATTTAATCAAATCTGTCCTTCCCTTCTGAATTCACTGTGTTTAATAAGCAGCCATGATGGATGACTCCATCCCTGGCCCTAATGGCTTCAATTTCTTGCCCAAGTCTTAGTAACCTTTAGTAATGCTTTGTACATTTCTAGGCAACATCACTTGAGCTCATGGGAATTTCCAGAGATGGTTAGCTGTCATTTGTCTTGTTAAGTCTTTATATAGTCTCCTGTTACATCTTGGATACATGCCCCAGGAAGAGAGTATACTTCTTTATTGTTTATTGCCTGAAAGATAGCTGCCCAATGTTCCTCACTGGGAAAATGCTGACCATCACCGGTGGTCTCTCCTTCCTTTGCCTCTGGAAGCAACTGTAGGTCTAAATCATCATTCTTTAGTGGACAAGCAGCTGCTCCCTCTCCTTGGGCAATAGCTTCATACTTCTTTCATAGGCCCAAGTTTTCATTGTTCCTTTTTCCTCTCTAGGTCCTCTCTGTGGCATTCTTCCATCATCCAACATCCTAACACTAGTCAGGATTACACTTCTTCAGAAAAAAGCAGCCAAGTGGCACAGCAGATGGAGCACTGGCTCAAAGTCAAAAAGATCTGAGTTCAAAATCAACCTAAAACAATAAGTCACTCTGTGAACATAGCAAGTCAATTAACCTTTTTAGCTCTCCATTTCCTTGCCTGTAAAATGAGGGCCAGAGCACCTGGCTCACGGGTGTTGTAAGGATCAAATGATATATTAGTACACTTAGTACGGTGCCTGGCACAGAATTAGTACTTAATGCTTGTCCCCATTCCCTCTTCAATATTGTCACACTGGGACACATTTTCTTTCTTTAAGAAACACTTTATTCTCCTTGATAACATTAAAAGTGGGGAAATAGCCTCCCTTGTAGAGAGGAGAGTACCCAGTACTTTGAACATACACAGCAGACACTTGGCTGTGGGAAAATACACACTATATAGGATGAAATTTACCTTACTCATCCCACTTGCTGGAAGTAAGGTCATCAGTCCCTGCAGTTCATGCTAGTACCCCTTCTGCAAAACTCCTTGTGAGAAAGTTTTCCATTCTGGATTTGTTCATCTCATTAGCACCTTGGTGGCCACACGCAACTTCTTTTCTCTTCTCTTAGAAACTCTCTGTCTTATCAACTTTTTTTTTAACTATGGCTTACCAGCTTATTCTTCTCCAGCCTTTCTTCTATATTTCTTCCTCCCCTTCTTCCCTTCCCTCAGCTCTAGTTCTATGATTTCTCTTCCCTTTCTGTGTGCCTTTCACCTTTTCCTTCTGTTTAAGTCCGTATCACCCTTCCCCTCAAATCAGACACCTCCTTCTACTTCCTCTGTGCGATCACATTCATTCTCCTCCCCCCAAAATTTAGCAACTTGCCATTGTCCATCTAATGCCATATTACCTTCTGACTTTCAAGTTGAAAGCCTTTTGCAATATGTCTCCAATGTACCTGGCCAGCCTTTCTTCATGGTATTGCCTTTCATATATTCTATATTTCAGCCAAAGGAGACTATTCTCCATTCCTTAGTTTTGTCCATCAATGAGTCATCTATATTCTTTTGATAAAACTGCTCCCCTCCCATGCCTGGAGCAGGCTTTGGCCCAGCTCCATTGTTGAAGCTGCTAACCATCTCCAAGAGCAATTTAAAAGGCCACCTTCCCCAAGAAGCAGTCTTGACCTTTCCCTCCTTTATACCCTCAGCTGAAAGTAACCTCTTGTCTTATGCCTTGTAACATTCTACCTCGATTTCTCCTTCACGTTTATCTCACATTCTCTTATATTCGTTATTGGTGTACTTGTCCTCTCTCCCAAGATTATAAATCTCTGCTTGACAGCAGGGACTATAACATATTTCATTTCGTGTCATCTAGCATAGCCCCTTGTACGTAGGATCACAGATTCCAAGACCATCTAGTTCAATGTTTCATTTTAATGATAATGTAACTAAGATCCAGAGATAGTTAAATGACTTGACCAAGGTGACACAGGCATTCAGTACAGTCAGATTTTGAATCAACATCCTCTAATTCCAAAGCCCTAACTCTCTCTGCTATAGCATGCTGCCTCCCTAAATAGAATGGTGATTATCACGGCTTGCAGAGGCCCAAAAGGTCCGCTATCAAAATACTATTTCCCCTGCCATCCTACTATGGTACCCAGAATTTCCACCATCATTCTTCAGATGAAGCATAGCATCCAGAGAGACCTTTTCTTTTTACCCGAGTTACCCATTAACCCCTTAATGCCCATTATGACTATAACATAGGACAGTTGACCAAATCACTTCTTTATCTTCTTGAGGAACAGAAAGCTGAGCCTGAGGAAATGAGGCACAGGACAGGTAAATTTTGGTGAGTGAAGTCCTGGTACCAGGAGCACTACCAGGGAGGTCAGGTCTGGGTGGGACATCATGGTGTGTTTATGTATATATGTGGATGGTGGTGATGGTGGGAGTGGGGGAAGGCAACTACAGGCATCAGGGAGTGGGGACATCTGCAAAGCCCTGCTCAAGTAGAGTACAAATACAAGAGTGCTACCAACAGAGTGCCACAAGATCACTCTTTCTCTATGTTCCAATTTTGCCCAAGGCAGTCCATAGGAATTTTCTGTGTATCAGTGTGACTGAAAGACCCACTGCAGGGCAAACATTCCTATCCACTCTGTGATCAACGGAATGAAATTAGTCACTGCTCCTTCTTTCAGTGACCTAGAAACATCTTTCCTTTCTTGCCCAGAATACATAATCCTAAGGGGGAGAAACTCTACTTCAAATCCTCTAAATGCAATTTACTTATGACAAATGAGCCTGAATTTGATGTACGTGTACTTAGGTTCAAATTCTCCAAAATATGCCATTCATAAGTTTTCTGTGATGCCTATCCAATGAGAGAAAACCTTAAAGTGTTTGGGATACAGGAGCATCTATCTCAGTACAGGGCAGCAAACTGGATAATCTAAACCCTCTTTCCCAGCCTTAATATTCAAACCTCTGATATCTCACAGTCTACCAGTTATATTTATTCTGACAAAATACCGAAGTGCTGAAAGGAGAAGATGTATTTATCAACTGCAAATTAATGATATTCATGCCACTAAGTAAACATATGTAGGCCTGCCCTTATGAAAGAAAACCAGAAGGGACAGGTACAAAACAACAAAGTAATTCTCTTCCTGAGGGATTTTTTTCCTTATACAGAAAGGGGCCATGGAAGTGTTCATCTAAATACTGAGCTCCCCAGGGAGCAAAACAGACCCTGCATGGGGAGAGAGAGGCTTAAAATGATAGAGCTAGGAAGCATAGGGATTGCCTAGGGATGATGCTTCATAAAGGAAAGAAAAGTATCTCCAGAATTCCAAGTTGTGCCTACAAATTGGCTAGCATGATTTTCAAGTAGCAGAGAGGAGATCAGCCCTCTGGCACACTAAAACTCAGAGGCATCCCGTGACTTGCCGGTGGCCATTGAGGCAGTCAGTATCAGAGGTGAGATTAGCTCCTAGGACTTCCTGACACCAAGTCCAGCAATGTCTACTACACTATAGTGCCTTTACTGTATAAAAACACTTAAAATTCTCCCCTGAATTCCCATTTTTCCACTTTAAAAATAGCATGTGTACCCCACCACAAGTCCCCTGTGGACCTTGAACTTTAACATGCAAATTGGCCAGCCCTAGGAGGCCACCAAAATCAGGGTTTAAGTATACCACTCTCAGAAGGACACTTTGAAGCATGTCACCTCTCCCCAGGAACACTCCCATGGGAACAAGCTTTCTCAGCTAATGGACCCATGTCTCTGTGCTCCCCAATGCAGCACCACCTTTATGTGAGCTTTACTCTATATTAGTATGTATATGTCTGAGTTGTGTGTTGAGTCCCCTTCTCTTCTTCTTCTCTCTTCCCCCATACTCTTCCTTATCATTTGCTAGTAAAATTTGAGCATTGAGCTGGTCCCCCTTTTTACGATACCCAAACTCATTAAAGGGTTTGTTTTTCCTGATGTCTCTGGATGTGGGCCTTTCTGGAGATATAAACTGAGTCTCCAGACAAGGGCTTTGACAGTTACACCTACTGGGAGGGGGCAGAGAGTGGGACTTGGGCAGCCCAGTCCTAGAAAGTAAAGGGCAATAAAGGAAACTATTAACTCCTAAGAGTGATTGTCTTATGTCAAAGGACTGTCACAAAAAAGCCACCATAAAGACAATTGAGATTTAGAGATGAGCTAAAGATATTGGAGCTAGTACAAAGAACTGAGTAGGTAGAAAACTCGCAAGAAGAATGGACTGAAACCAAGCAAATTAAATCAGTCCTTAATACTGGGTAACTTGGATGAGAAGTTTGACCTAAAGGATAGAGAATGGGTGGTGGAGCCAAAGTGGGAGCTGGAAAGCAGGGACTTGCTTAAGTTCTCCCCCAAATCCCTCCAAACATCTGTAAAAAATGGCTCTGAACAAACTCTAGAGCTGTGGAACCCATAAAATAGCAGAGGGAAGCAGGTCTCCAGCCCAGGATGGCCTGGATGGTCGCTGGGAAGGGTCTATTGCATGGTGCTGGGAGCGGAGCCCAGTACAGCATGTGCCACTTGGGACAGACCAGACCAGGAGATGGCACCGAGCAGGCCTTAGGTCCATGAATCATTGAGCTGTGGCAGTTACCAGACTTCTTAACTCACAAACACCAAAGACCATGGAGCAGGTTAGTGGGAAAACTGATAGATTGGGTTAGAAAGCAGTCCAGCCCCAACTCTGGGGGTGGCAGAAGTGGTGTGGTAGGTGGTGGTAGCAGAAGCAGGAAGCTCCTGTGGCTGCTTCCAAAGCTCCAGTGTCAGCTGCTTCCAGAGTCCCTGGCTCACACGGTGGGAGGAATCAAGTGGCAGACCACAGTGGGAGTGCAGGGCTTGCTTTGCCCTGCTTGGACCTGGATCACAATCCTGGTTGGCAGTTCTTGGAAGAGGAGAGCTGCTGTGCCAGAGCTTGTGGTAACAGTGGAGTAGAAGTAGCTCTGAAAAAAGCAGTGCAGCCCCTAAAGCTTGGGACAAAGCACTCTCTACTCTACAAGCAGTCATACCCTGACAAAAAGGTCAAAGGTCAAGTAGTTGGCTGGGAACATGGCCAGGCAATGAAAAAGGACACAGAATCAGGCAGACTCAGACTCAGACTCTAGAATCTTTTTCTGGTGACAAAGAAGATCAAAATATACAGCCAGAAGAAGCTAATGAAGTCAAAGAGCCTACATCAAAAGCCTCCAAGAAAAATATGAATTAGTCTGAGACCATGGAAGAGCTCAAAAAGGATTTGGAAAGGCAAGTAAGAGAAGTAGAGGAAAAATTGGGATGAGAAATGAGAGTGACGCAAGAAAACCATGAAAAACAAGTCAATGACTTGTTTCAACAATCTGGCTAGCAGTTGCTGTGGGGGGTGTAAAATCAACACAAGCCCAACAACAAGAACGCTGCCAGCATAGGTTCTTTTGATCTGCTTTACTAAGGAATGCAACGTTAAGGGGTTAACAAGCTTACTTTAATTCAGCATACAAATATCATTCACTTAGTTCAGGGGAAAAAGCCAGCACCCTGAACTTCAGAGCAAATACAAACAAATTACAAACATCGACAGACAGACCAAACACAATTCATAGTTACTAACATCTAAGTTCAGCCTGGGAGCTCATAACAAGGGCTGGCCCATAGTCATGTGCTCCACCAAGGGTGTGGGTAAGAGCTCAAAAAAAGAGAAAGCCAACCCTTGGTTTTATGTCTTTTTCAGGGTCAAGGGTGAGTCACACATGCGACTCACCCACATGACCTGAAATCGTCACAAAGAAGTGACTTAAACCCACGTGGTCTAAAAGCCTCTGATGTCCCAAACATGCCACTCAAACCCATGTAAACTAGGCCCTCCCCTGAGGCAAGGAGGTCACCAAGGACTCCCAATCTAATCAAGAAAACAAAAGCCAAACTCTTCAAGGGCACTTGGTTGAATGGAGTGCTAAGAGCCTATTTTGATTGCCAACACATGACTTGTTAAAGGAGACCCAAAAAAATACTAAAGAAAATAACACCTTAAAGAATAGACTAACCCAAATGTCAAAAGAGCTCCAAAAAGCCAATGAGGAGAAGAATGCCTTGAAAGGCAGAATTAGACAAATGGAAAAGGAGGTCCAAAAGACCACTGAAGAAAATACTACCTTAAAAATTAGATTGGAGCAAGTGGAAGCTAGTGACTTTATGAGAAATCAAGATATTATAAAACAGAACCAAAGAAATGAAAAAATAGAAGACAGTGTGAAATATCTCATTGGAAAAACCATTGATTGGGAGAATAGATCCAGGAGAGATAATTTAAAAATTATTGGACTACCTGAAAGCCATGATCAAAAAAAAGAGCCTAGATATCATCTTTCAAGAAATTATCAAGGTAAATTGTCCTGATATTCTAGAGCCAGAGGGTAAAATAGAAATTAAAAGAATCCACCAATTGCCTCTTGAAAAAGATCCCCAAAAGAAAACTCCTAGGAATATTGTCGCCAAATTCCAGAGTTTCCAGATCAAGGAGAAAATACTGAAAGCAGCCAGAAAGAAACAATTCGAGTATTGTGGAAACATAATCAGGATAATCCAAGATCTAGCAGCTTCTACATTAAGGGATCAAAGGGCTTGGAATATGATATGCCGGATATCAAAGGAGCTAGGATTAAAACTAAGAATCACCTACTCAGTAAAACTGAGTATAATGCTCCAAAGCAAAACATGAATTTTCAATAAAATATAGGACTTTCAAGCTTTCTCAGTGAAAAGACCAGAGCTGAATAGAAAATTTGACTTTCAAAGACAAGAATCAAGAGAAGCATGAAAAAGAAAACAAGAAAGATAAATCATAAGGTACTTAATGAAGTTGAACTGTTTTGTTTACATTCCTACATGGAAAGATGATGTATGTAATTCATGAGACCTTTCTCAGTATTAGGGTAGTTGAAGGGAATATACATGTATATAGACAGTGGGCACAGGGTGAGTTGAATATGAAGGGATGATATCTAAAAAATAAAAAATAAATAAAATAAAGTTAAGGGATGAGACAGGAATATATTGAGAGACGAGAAAGGGAGAGATAGAATGGGGTAAATTATCCCACATAAAATTGGCAAGAAAAAGCAGTTCTGTTGGTAGGGAAGTGGGGGCAGGTGAGGGGGAATGAGTGAATTTTGCTCTCATCAGATTTGACTAAGGAGGGAATAACATACACACTCAACTGGTTATCTTACCCCACAGGAAAGTAGGGGAAGGGGATAAAAAGGGGGGATGATAGAAGGGAGGGCAAATAGGGGGAGGAGGCGATCAAAAGCAAACACTTTTGAAAAGGGACAGGGTCAAGGGAGAAAATAGAATAAAGAGGGACAGGATAGGATGGAGCGAAGTATAGTTAGTCTTTTACAACATGAGTATTGTGGAAGTGTTTTACATAATGGTATATGTATGGCCTATGTTGAATTGCTTGCCTTCTTAGGGAGGGTGGGTGGGGAGGGAAGAGGGAAGAGAATTTGGAACTCAAAGTTTTAAAATCAGATACTCAAAATTAAAAGTTGTTTTTCATGCAACTGAGAAATAAGATATATAGAGAATGGGGCATAGAAATCTATCCTGCCCTACAAGAAAGTAAGGGAAAAGGGGATGGGGGGCAGTGGGGTGACAGAAGGCAGGGCTGACTGGGGAACAGGGCAGTCAGAATATATCCCATCTTAGAGTGGGAGGAGGGTAGAAATGAGGAGAAAATTTGTAACTCAAAATCTTATTGAAATGAATGTTGAAAACTAAAATATTAAATGAATAATAAAATAATTTTTTAAAAAATGAAAAAAAAATAAAGGATAGAGAACAATGTCTTGGAAAACATAGTTCCAGATTAAGAAGCTGAAGAGGCTAAAGACCTGTAGATTCCACAGTGGCAAGGATTTTATTAAAAAAGAAAAGTCTTTCTTTCTTTGCTCATATAGCTACATTTCTTCCTTTAAAAAAATAGCCACATTCCTTTTTATATATGTGAGCCTTCCCTTCCCCAACCTATTTCTTTATACGTTTCTGGATTACCGCCACTAACTGCCATGTTTCCCTTCATTCCTGATCTCTCATTTTATCCTGGGAAATAGAAGCTTGGATCATGAATAATAGGCCAGCTAGATTAGGGGGAAGATCAATATTCATGACTGTTTTGGAAGTGATAAACTGTTACATTAACCTCCATGAAATGCATATAGAGATTTCATAATGATGCATTACTTATCGATCTTGAATCATTTTGAGTTTTGCAATGTTTTTTGCATAAGACATGAATCCTTATTTCAATAAAAATCAGCTCAAGGAATATGTCCTGATTCCTTCATTTGGTTACGTTGAGTACTGCTCAAATGAAGCAGCCCATTGCATAGGCTTAGACATCTTTTTTTTCATTATCCTGGGTTTTTCCACTATGCCAGTTTTCTATGGTAGCTTAGAAGGCTAACGTGATCTTTAGTTGCATTATTAGAAGAGTAATATCCTGTTCCATAGGGAGGTCATGACCTCACTGAACTTCACCTTAATCAGACCATATATGAATTATTGTATTCAGTTTGGGGTGCCACCTTTTTTAGGAAGGTCACCAGTAAGTGAGAGAATATACAGAGAAGTTCAACCAGGATGGCGAAGTGCACTGAGTTCCTGAAAAATAAGGTTGAATGAAAGTAAGGTTGGATGTTTAGCCTGGAGAAGAGAAGACCTGGGTAGGAGTCAGGGAGGAAGCTGATTTATTGTTTATTATTATAAATCTTCCTGACTTTAGGCCCGGTACCCTATCCACTGTACCACCTAGCTGCCCTGGGAAGCTGATAGTTGGGCAATCATGGAGAATAGGGATGAGATTTGTTTTATCTGGTCCCAGAGGGCAAACTAAAAAGTACCAGTAGGAAGCTGCAGAAAAGCAGACTTGACCTTGATGTCCCCAAATGCCCTCCATAGATTAGAACTGATGTTTAGAGAAGAAAATGGCAAACCACTCCAGTATCTTTGCCAAGAAAACCCCATAATGTGGTCTTGAAGAATCAGACATGACTGAAATGACTGAACAGCATCAACTACAATGCTGGAATGGGATTGCCTTATCCTCTCCCAAGGCCTTCAAGCAAAGGTTGGATGGCCACATATTGTTTTGTTGGCTAAGTTGTAGAGGGTTTTCTTGGTTAGACATAGGTTGGACTAGATGCCTTCTGAGGTCCCTTTCAACTCTAGGACCCTGGGATTTCATTCCCACACTTAGTCAGTCAACAAGCATTTATTAAGTGCTTACTATGTTCCAGGTATGATGTTAAGCAATGGGGATACAAAGAGAAGTAAAAGGAGCACCTGAAACAAGGAGTTCACATTGCAGTGAGAGAGACAACATGTATAAATGTCCATTCAGCATATATACAGAGTAGGTGGAAGGTAATCTCAGAAGGAAAACAATAGCGGGGGTGGTGGGGAGACTAGAAAAGGCCTCCTCTAGGAGGTACACTTTGATCTCATTTTGCAGATGAGGAAACTGAGGCAAACAGGGTTAAGCAACTTGCCCAGGGTCATGTGGCTAGTATGGGTCTGAGGCCAGATTTGCCCTTGGGGAGATGAATATTCCTGGTTCCCAGACCAGTACTCTATCCATTGTGCCACTTAGCTCCCCCCACAACAAAAACAACAATTTCAGAGGTAAAACAAGTATTTATAGGCCTCTTGTAGGAGGCAAAATTTGCTCTGAGTCTTGAAGGAAGCTGGAGAATCCAGTCGGCAAAGGTGAAAAAGGAGAGTATTCAGGCATGAGGACCACCTAGAGAAAAGACATGGAGATGGGATATAGGTGCTATGGGCCAATATAGCAAATGGGCCAATATGGTCAGACTGTGGAACATTAACAGAAGATTAAAGTATGGAAAGAGTGTAAAGAAGGAAAGGAACAGGTTGGGAAGGGCTTTAAAAGCTAACAGAGGATTTCCTATCTGAGCCTGGACATCCCTGGGAGCCGCTGGAAACTATGGATGGACTAGGAGAGATGATGGGATCACACCTGAGCTGGAAGAAGATCACCCTGGGTTTTGCATAGGGGAGGAGCTATTACTGTCATGTCATTTTTGCCCAATGAGAAGCATATTCTTAGAGAAGCTCTCTCTTAACTTAAATGAATGTCACGTAACTCACAGGCAAATAAAAGAACTATACAAGCCAGCACTACTTTTAAAGAAGCGCTTAGGCTCTCTGTAAAAACGGTGTGTTGACATTCCTTCCAAAATTTCAAACATGACAATAAAGTCTTTTTTTAGATTATGAAATGTAAAAAGCAATCACAAGTCAGCCAGCCGCCAAGTAGAATGAATTTTGGTTGGAGGGAGGAGGAAGGCAAGAGGCTTTAAATAAATAAGGGGAAAAAATCTTTGCTGGAAATGTCATTCTAGAAAGGCTGTTGATCATACCCATCTTCTGGTTGATGACTTCCTATGAAATATGTATTAATCTCTTCAAGCCCAGCCATACATACAGCCTCATGGCATATTTATTTTCCTAGGATGGGCTATTCCATTTTAATTTCTGTGGCAGTTTTATTGAGGCTTCTTGGGTCTGCCTTGGAAATGATTCCACTCTCTGTTGCTCAGATCATTGCGTGATACAATTCAATCTATTTTGCCAGAGGATTTAAAATGCTGGGACAGTTTTCAATTATGATCCAGAAGGTAAGACTTGGGCTTAGAGTGTTGTGCTCACTGCAGGTGGAAGGCAGACTAATCCACAGCAACTGCCCAAAGCATTTATATTCAGTTTGTACATGAATAACTACCTTTGAGATTACACTCCCCTCCACCAGAGATCAAAGAGTTGGTTGTCCTTCCACTTCACTGAAGAAGATGAGCCACAACTAGGCCTTGGAACCATTCAGCTGTGTTTGGAACATTTAAATAAAGTCAAACAGAGTTGCGGAATCTAGGTAATCAGCCCTGTTAAGACTCTGCCCAAAGTCACGTAGATATCACTTCAGAGCTGTATCTGAGCCCAGGTCTTCATGACTTTGAGGCTAACTCACTAGCCACTGTCTCTTGCTACTGCTCCAAAGGAGGCACAGATACATTGCTTATCATCATCATCATTGTCAACACCACTACCACAATAACTTTATATAATACATAATTATATAATGCGATAACAATATATAATATATTATATAATAACATTATATAATACAATATGTAATACATGTATCTGTGCCTCCTAAAGGGTATTATTAATAATAATAATAAGAAGAAGAATGTGAGGATCTGATGAGATCATCTGTGTAAAGTGTATTGTAAAGGTTAAGTACTATACAAATGTTAGGTATTAGTTAACATTTCATTTCATCTCATTGGATCCTCACAATAACCCTTTGAAGTAAGTGCTATTATTAGGCCCCTTTTACAGATGAGGAAACTGAGGTTAAGTGACTTGCCCAGAGTTACACAGCTACTATGGTGCCTGAGGAGGGATTCAAACTCATGCCTTTCTGACCCCATGTTCTGTACTCTGTTCACTATGTTTCCCAACTTCCCAACAAGGTGTATAGATTTCCTGTCTGGCCTCCAATCGAGTGGTCCTCTGGTTTTCCTGTGCACCAGTGGAGGGGATTGGGATCCATTTTCTGAATTTTACTTCTCTTTGTTGCTATGGTTCTGGAGTTAGGAAAACAAAGAGGGCTTGATCTGATGGTGGAGTACCCAGGTTCAATTCAGTTAAGTTGCATCCAACAAACATTTATTAAGGGCCTACTCTGTGCTGGCCACTATGCTAAGTGACTTCATTCACTTCATTTCCCTGGGCCTCCATTTCTTTATCTACAAAATGAAGGTTTGGACTTGAAATCCTCTGCAGTCTCTCCCAACTCTAATGTAGATGCCCCTGGGATCTTTGTATTCAAATCCTATTGCGGCCATTGATTTCCATGTACCTTTGGACAAGCGGTTCCCCTTTGAATAAGTCACTCCCAGGTTCCTCATCTGTAAAAGGGGTGGGAGTACTATTTATTCTCTCCTTTCTACTTCACAAGGTTGTGGAATTGTTGGGAGGCTAAGATGATGTCAATGATATAAAAACATTTAGCAAACTGTAAATTCATCGCCAGGCACACATTCAGGGCTATTTGATCTTCATTGCTTTTCTGAATGCCAGCAATAAGGACGAAGATCTGTCTTTGTCCAAATGGGCTGTTTTTGGTTGCATTTCCTTTAGTGGATCCATCTATTGCTCTTCTGTGCTATAGTAATAAAGCTAGCTGACATTCATAGAGCATTGTAACATTTGGAAAGTATTTTTTGCAGACGTCACTACCTTTGAGTGCCACCACAACTTTGTGAAGGAGGCACTACCAGTATAATGATCTTTACAAATGGAGAATCTGAGGCTCAAAGAATTAAAATGATTTGACTGTAGCCATGCAGCTCATTATAAAGGTGGGATTTGAGCCCAAGTCTATCCAAGTCCAACATGCTACTCACTATACCCCACTGCCTTTCACTCTTGTTTTGTGCTGCACCTAGCCTCTCTTCACATGTTCGATTGCATCCAATGCCTCTATCACAGAATTACTCATTGGGCACATGCTCCTCCAGAGAGTTATTATAAAGAACATGTACACAAAGGTAAGAGAAAGACCATGGACTCACTAAACAAGTCTGGTTTACTGAGTAAAATCTTTTATTGTGCTTAGAAGTCATGAATTATGGAATACTGGTGTTAATCTTTGTGCTTTTTTTTTCCCTCTTGAACACATATAATTCAAATCGAAGAGGCAGCTTTGCCTAATGGGTAGAGAGTCAGTCTTGGAATTAGGAAAACCAGGGTTCAAATCTTTCTTCTTACTCTCACTGGCTCTGTGACAATGGACAAATTGATTAACTTATTCAAGTCCCAGGCTACTCTCAAAGACTTGAAGTCCCAGAGGTGCTCATTTTTATCGGGAGAAGAACTTTCTGTACCAAGAGTTTCTTAGGGTTGAAATCGCAGGTCTGGACCCCTTCCCCCCCACCCCCCAAAAAAGAACAGGAAATTGGTAATCATTCAAACTGTGCTGTTTTAGTAGCTATGGCTTGAAAGAAATTAGACTAAAACTAAGAAAAGTCATACTTTGAAGGGGAAGAACATTAGAGGAAAGTAAAATTATGACCAACTGTATTAGTTCTGTATTTTTTTTGGTAATGGCATTATTAAGAGAGATGGGGAAGGGGGCCACTAATGAAATACTTGGCAAGCTTTTACATTTTTATGGGTCAAAGGAATTATTTTCCTCCCAGTCTAATCATCATTTTCTCTTTGTTATTGTTCCACATTCACTGAGTTCTTACGATATTTCCAAGATGTCAGAACTGGGAGGAACTTTAGAGGTCATCTAGTTTACCTTCCTTTTTTTATAGTCTTATTGCCTTAAACAGAGGCTCATGGAGGGAAGTGATTTGCTTAAAGCTACAAGGGTTACTACACAGTAGTGAAAATCATAGAATTGGAGATCTGCAGCCAGAATGGAGCGTCAAGCTGTCCAACCAATGCCTTCACTTTACAAGGGAGGAATCTAAGACCTAGAGAGATTAAGTGACTGTAAGTTCACAAAGGTAATAAATAATCAGCAGGGTTGGGAGTTGAACCTGACTCCAGATCTAGAGTGCAAACCCTAAGCCCAATGACCCTTTGATACAATAAAGGATGGAGCCTTGCTTTCTCCCCTCCCCTTCATCTTTCTTCTCTCCTCCTCTGTCTCCCCCTGCCCCTTCTCTTTCTTCTCTTTCCCTTTATCTCTATCCCTCCTCCTCTTTTTTTAGAGGACAATGTTTTAAATACATATTATCGAACCAAATGCTCACTTTCAAGACACATGGAACAAAAGTTTATAAAACAGAGAGATCTAGAAAAGGAGATCAAAAAAGGGAATAGGATGACTGGATGAGTGAAAAATGCATTTATTAAGCACTCACTGTATTCTAAGAACCGTGCCAAGTGCTGGAGATGCAAAAAGAAAATGTTGGATAGTTCTCACTCGCAAAAAGCTCATCCCCCTCTGATTGAGATAGACAGCACACGGAAGAATGCTCAGCTTCAGGGTGGATGGAAAACCTGGAAGCCTTAAGGGGGCAGCATCAGGGAGCACCACGAGGACCAGTTGTCTTTAGTTATCACAGTAGGTCAAGTGCCGATGCTGGAGGTCTATAAGTAGGTAAGACATACATCATTTCTGTTATTCTGTAGGCTGCTAGAGTTGTTCTGTGGATGCTTTCATTGAGCCTACAACTCATGAGTTTATGTCCTACTATTCTTATTCAAGTAAAAAAACTAATTATTTATCTGTGTAATTGGGAAAAGAAAATTACATCTAGGAATGGTAGCAGGATAGAGACCTCTACAGGAACTGTTTCTACCTGGACTTTAATCAAAAATGATGAGAACATGATAATAACAGTTTACATTTGTATAGTGCTTTAGGTTTACCCAAAGTACAACAAACCTTTAAGGAAAGTGCTCTAAGTAATATTATTCCCATTTTAAAGATGAGAAAACTGTGAGCCAGAAGAGGACAGTAACTGGTCCAGTTCAATGCAATGTGATTCAACCACCATGTATGAATCAGACACTGATAAAGGCAATGTATTAAACTCAGGAACTACAAAAAGAAAGGAAGGAAGGAAGGAAGGAAGGAAGGAAAGGAAAGGAAAGGAAAGGAAAGGAAAGGAAAGGAAAGGAAAGGAAAGGAAAGGAAAGGAAAGGAAAGGAAAGGAAAGGAAAGGAAAGGAAAGGAAAGGAAAGGAAAGGAAAGGAAAGTAAATGAAAGGAAAGGAAAGGAAATTATAGGAAAGGAAAGGAAAGGAAAGGAAAGAAAGGAAAAAGGAAAGGAAGGAAGGAAGGAAGAAAGAAAGAAAGAAAGAAAGAAAGAAAGAAAGAAAACCTCTGTCCTTAGCAAGCTAACATTCTTCTTCTTCTTGGAGAGGAAGGGAATAAGTGTAAGAGATGATTTGAATCCATGTAACTTCCCATCCATTGCTTATTGCAGTCATCCATCCTCCCCAAAGTAATTTCAACAAACTTCATGTTAAGTGTATTTCTCAATTTAGATAATTGTTGGAGAACATTTTTCCTTGTCACTCATCACTGGCTTCATTTCCAGTAAGTATATGCTGCTGCATATACAGGGGGAAGAGCAAATGCCCATTTGGCTGACAGATTACTAGGCATGATGCTGCATACATGGAGCAAGATCTCAAACCTGATTGTCTAGGAGAATGCACAACATGACACCATATACCGGCAAGTAAGGCATTTATATCTGCTGGTTCCAACCAGTCTTCAAAGAGAGAGACACATAGGGACAGAACAACACACATAACCTTATAGAAGAAAGTCAGTCCCTGCCTTCAAGGAGTTTCCATTACAAAAGGGGAGCTAGAGGTGAAGAGTGAGCTAGCGGATAAGAGTGAAGTCATATATTTTAGGTTTATGGCTAGAAAGTGCTTAGGGAACCAGAGACCAAGCTAGATACAGTGAAAACTCACCCATCAGAACCCAGGGCTGCAAGGGCAGGATTCTCATTTGTGACAGGAGGGAGAAGCAGCTTGATTGCAGGTGGTGTGGCTTGGAGAAGACCAAGATGTACATATTCATTTATTCATTCATTCATTCATACATACATTCATCCAATAAACATGGAGTGCCAGCATGTACAAGGCACTGATAAGTACACACAGGAGATACAACCACAAGAGAACGAGAAAGACAGGAGATAGAACCACAAAATAGTCCAGGCCTTCAATTTGCTTGAGTTTTCTTGAAATGGCCTTTCACAAGAAAGCTGAAGAAATTTTGTGAATATTGGGACTATTGGGACTTTTCCATCTTTCTTAATGTTCTTAGTGATTGCCTCTTTTTGCAGAGGCAGAATGATATAGCAACTAGAGTGCTGGACTTGAATTCAGGAAGGTGTGGGCTGGACAAGTCATTTAACCTCTATATGCCTAAAGCAATTTTGTAGGACTTATCGAAGTTGTAGACAGGGTGTAATCTGTATTGCTGGAGGAATTTCCCCAAGCTCAAAAAACCACAGATCCTGAACATATATTTTCTCTTGAATTGGTTCTGGGTTCAGTAGGGCCCTTAGAGAAAGCAGGGTAGAGAATCCTCTCCCCCTAACATGGATCTCAGTTTCTTATTACCACAGGAGAAAATCTAGACTACTTTGATGGTGTGCATATAGCGTTTGGTGCAGTAACAGAAGGAATGGACGTAATCAAGAAAATCAGTGAGACTTTTCTTGACAAAGGCTTTGTACCTTATCAGGATATGAGGAGAAAGCATACAGTGATTTTGTGTAATCCATTTGATGACCCAACTGGCTTACTAATTCCTGATCAATCACCAAAACCAACCAAGGAACAACTTGATAGTGGAGCAGATGAAAAAACTCAGGCTATTCTCTTCAGAAATGATGGGAGATTTTCCTGATGCAGATAACAAACCTCCAGAATATGTCCCATTTGTGGGTAAATTGAATCCAGTGACCACAGATGAAGATCTGGAAATAATATTCTCATAAAAAGCTGTGACATCATTTGTGACTGGAAGAAAGAAGAGTCCCTTTGTTATGCCTTCATTGAATTTGAAAAGAAAGAAGATTGTGAAAAAAACTTTTACAAAATGGATAATGTACTTGTAGATAACAGAACAACAGATAGATTTTAGCCAGTCTGTCGCAAAAGTTAAATGGGCAGGGAAAGATGGGAAATATACCAAGAATGATTTCAAGGCATATGAAAAGGACCAGGAAAAATCTTCTGAATTTGTTCTCAAAGATAAAGTAAAACCCAAAGAGGATACAAAATATGATTTTGTGCTGACGAACAGAGAGGACTTTAAATCAGGTCATTCACATACTAAAAACCGAAGAAGAAAACTTGTCACTGCTCTGAAGAGGATTATACAACAGCAAAAAATTCTAAGGATTCCAACTAGGAGTGGGTCAGAGGAGATATGAAGAAGAGTTGTAAAGAGGAGTGAAAGAGTGAAGAAAGGAAAAAGACCTCAAAGCCACAGCTGTGACCACAGCTGCAGTCAATCTCAGATAAAGATGTCTACTATAGTAACAGTAAGCTTAAACACTGAACAGAACTCTGTGAAAAGAAGAGAGACAAAAGTCAAAGTCCAAAGAAAGATCTAAGTACAGATGAAGGAAGATGTATCTGAAAATGGCTTCGAATTTTCTCTGGTGTGACATCATGCTAATTTTGGACTTGTACAGACCAGAATCAAGTCAGTCAGACACTATTCTTACCTTTTCCTTGCTTAAGTCTTTCACTGGAAGTATATAGATATTTTCAATTAATGCAAAGTAAACAAGACAGTGAAAAAGTCTCATGAAAAGATTTTAAAATTTAAAACGAAACAAGAACAACCTATGAAAAAATTAATATCTTGTCTCTGGACCTGATTTTTCTCATTTGTGATGTGAATGTATTGGACTGGGATGGTTGGTAAGGTCTCTTCCAGCTATAATCCTGTGATCCTTTGATGTAAGTCTAGTACTCTCTTGACTACCCAAGGCCTAGACCAGGGGTGGGGAACCTGCAGCCTCAAGGACACATGTGGCCTTCTAGGTCCTTGGGTGTGGCCTTTTGACTGAGTCCGAATTTTACAGAACAAATCTTTTTATTAAAGGGATTTGTTCTGAGAAGTTTGAATTCAGTCAAAGGGCCATACTTGAGGACCTAACAGGCCATATGTGGCCTTGAGGCTGCAGGTTCCCCAGGGCCCTAGACCGAATACTTATTAACTGACTAGTAAGCTGGAAACCTCTAGCTGTATGGAAGTCCCTTAACTTAACCATGAAATTCAGTATACTTCAAGATAGGAATGGGGGAGGTGAAGCAGCTGAATGCAAAATGGCCCTTGGAGGGTGCAAAGCCAGGCCAACTATGGCTTCCCAGGGTGGCAGCCTTTCAAGCCTTCTAGTGCTACTGGCATCATTATCTCTGTCCACCTGTGGTGCTCCTCTTTCACTGTTCATCAGATTTCTCCTCCTTTGTACCTCCTTGCCAAAGGCTAGACGAAGTAGGCGTACGTGTAGGTGAAATTTCTGGGGCTGATGGGATGCCTGCCTGCCCAAAGTGCTCAGAGGGGATCAAATGGCATTACCTGAGAAACCTAGGGGACTTTCAGCAAAGAGATTCCCTTCTCACTCCCAGGGAAGCCTCTATGTTTAGAAATAATAATACGAATCTAAAAAAATGCCGCCCCCCTCCAAAACCAAGCCCTGTGCTATATGGTTTTAAGTACTAGGAATATCCCTCCATTCAATAAGCAGGTGTGTAGGTATGTGATGAAGGGAAGCAAGTGAAACACTGTGAGCCTCATTATCACCCAAATCAGGCCTTATTCTAAAGAATGACAGCCCCTATAACTCATTAGGTCCTTAGAAGTAGGGATCAACTTTGAAGATATCCCAGTGTCTTCAATAATAAAATTATAAATGAGGTTCAGGGTGCAGAGTATTGAACCTGGAGTCAGAATAGGTTGGAGTTCAAATCCTGCCTTAGACACTTAACTCACTACATGACTCTGGTCAAATCATTAGAGCTCTGTTATCCTCAATGTCCTCATCTGGAAGATGGGGGTGATAATAGCACCTACCTCACAGAGTTGTTGTGAAGATGAAATTAGATATTTGCAAAGTGCTTTGCAGACCTCAAGATGCTACACAACTGTTGGCAGCAGCATAAAGGAATGAACCTTAGAGATTGCCTATGCCAACTCCCTCATTTTGTAGGCGGTGGTACTGAGACTGAGAGATTGGATGATTTACATAACCAAGGCCCAGCTGGTCACTGAGACAGGATTGGAAGTTACATATGAAAAGAGATTGACCCATTAATTATATTTGTACTTTAGTGCCTAGCTCAGTGTCTGGAAGATGGTAGGAGCTTAATGAATGCTTGTTGATTGGTTGATCCTACAAAGGTTAGAGGTATAAGGGACTTCAATTAATCCAACTCTTTCACAAACAGGGAACTTCAAGCCCAAGTGATAAGGTGGCTTGTCCAAGGTCACCAAAGTGGTGGGTGATGGAGGTGTGATTTGAAACCAGGTCCTCTGACTTGGGTCAGTCTTCCTTCCATTGGTCCAAGTCTTCCTTAGTTAACAGTGGTTTCTCTGTCCCTCTCAACTTCACGTTTCTAATCTCATGCTGAGACACCCCTAACTTTGTCCCTTTGCTTTCCTCCTCCTCTCTAATGTATTTTTCTTCATGTAGTTTTATAAGAATTTCACATATAAGTTTTGGGTCCCACTAATAAAATGGTATTGTATTGATATGACATGTTTCATTTGAGATACCCAAATAACTTTTGGATCCTGCCTGGATGTACTTTTATCCTTCATATTTAGTGGGTAACATTTCTAGGTCTCGACTTCCAGTCAATGCTCTTTGTCTGCAGAAATTTATCTACAGAATGTTGTGGTTTTCACTTTTATTTTTAGAAGGCCAAACAGAGACCATCACATCTCTGGATAATTCAGAATAATTAGCAGTTTGATGCAGAAATGCTGAGAGGGCTGGAGGCAAGCAAAAATTAAACCACAGTAACACCAAGGACTGAATTCACAATATGACTTTCTGTTTTCTTTGTCTGGCAAGAGTAATAAGTCTCCCTGAGGTATGTTACGGCTCTAGAAAGAAGACTAAGTCTGTAGAAGAGGCAGTGTGGTACAATGTAGAGAATCCTGCATCTGGATTCAGAGGACCTGGGTTTGAATTCTTTTTATGTCACTCTTAGTACCTATGTGACCCTGCACAAGCCATTTCACTTTTATGGGTCTTAGTTTTCTCATCGATAAAATGGAATTGAATTTAGATATCCTCAGAGATCCCTTTGAAATTTAAATCTTTGATCTCATGAATACTAGATTATCCCTTCCTAAATCTACTCTCATTGTAACAGCTCCCAATCTCTTCACATCCAGAATTTTCCTTATCATGTTCTGATTTATGAGAGTCCCTTCCTGGTGACTCCAGACCCTGGGATTCTGTTCTTCTCTGGACCAGAGATTGGCATGCCTTACTGAAAGACATAACTATGGCCTCCTGTTTCCTCAACCTCCTCAACCCCCATGGCCTTTGTCTCTAATCTACCTCAACTATGCACTGAAGTTACCAAACCTTAATCACACACACACACACACACACACACACACACACACACACATTGTACCAAACATTAATCCCTGTCCTCTCTATCCCATCAGTTCAAATTAATTTTCCTAGCTACTGGAATTGCTGACTGCAGCTTTGAATCAAGGACATGTCATCTCCAATTCCACTCTGGTTGTCTATACAATTGTACACTGAATTTTATGGTTGCCCTTTGAAAAATTCCAGATGAACAGCTGGGACATTTTGCATCCAATGAAAAGGAATACAGATAAGCACATGTACACCTGCATGAGTCAAATCCTAATGCATCTGGCCCTGAAGCTAATTAGAAACTTTGTTTCCTGATGACAATTAGCCTTTGAAAATATCGGGGCACACTGAACCTGTTTAGTCGTGTAATGACAGGCAATTAGTTATAATTGTCCTACTTGGAGAGGAAGAAGTAATAATAGGAAGGAGATGACTGCTGGAGAAATTGGAATAAGTTTATGTTAATTAAAAAACATGGCAAAGGGAATTTATTTTAGGAATCTTCAAACTTGCCAATCTCTGTGTATGGAAAAAAACATACCTTATTTGCTAAGCATAGTTAATGCTGGAAAGTCATAAAATGATGGGTTTTGATGGGGATCTGAATGGGATCATAGATTTAGAGGTGGAAAGGACCTCAGAGACCATTTAATCCACCATCCCTTCCTACATTTTACAGATTAAGTGGCTGTTGGTGTACAGGACTCCTGACCTCTGATGAACTTCTTGTACACCCTTCCCGATTCAAAGTATTCTCTTTGGAGTTATCCGTTCAGAAATAATGCAGAATTGCAAGGAACACTCATGGCTCTGTGTCTACCACTGTAATGTGATAATTGACTATAACTATTCTCTTATCAGGAGCTATCTGTAACCTAGTAGCTCTATGATATTATCATCACTTCATCATAGTGGTTCTTCCTTGTTCACTAAGCCTCCCACTTGTTGGGAACCTGGATGATCTAGGTAATGTTAGCTATACACAAGTGTTCTATTCAAGATTTTTGGAGTAGAATGACAAGGTCATACATTAAAAGTGGGATGAGACCTCATTGTTCATCTAGTCCATTGCTTCAGCTTACAGAAGATTACAGGACCATAGATTCAGAGCTGGAAAGGATATCATAGATCATCTAATGCAACCCCCAGATATTACAGGCAAAGAAACCGAGGACCAAAGAGATCAAGTGATTTGCCCTATATTTCATTAAGGAAGCAGAGCTGAGATTTGGGACCCAATCAACTGGCTCTCAGCTATATAGTACTAATGGAGCGGAATAGATGGTGACCTAGGGAACTAAAGGGAACTGGATGTAAGGTGCTAGTGTGGACAAAAGCCATGTTATACATGCCCTTCTCTCAGTCTGTGCCTACCATGTCCTAGTAAAAAGTTTGTTTGAACAATAAGAATTATAAATAAGACTAAAGGTTTTCATGTTTTTTTTTAGCAGAACAATGTGGGTCAAAAGATCGAAAGGACCATGAAGGTCAGTGAGTCCAGCCATGTCATTTTTCAGATAATGAAAATGCAACCCAGAGTAATTAAATGACTTTTACATGGTGAGCCAGCTCATTACTGTTGGAAGCAGGAATTAACCAAAAGTCTTCCTGGCTCCAAATCCAAATCCAAAATTAATCTACCACATACCACACTACCTGTTCAGTTCACTTTAGATAGATGCCTTCAAATAAATAACTACCAAAATAGGGAATTCAGAAAATATCCTTCTTGATCACAGGAAGTAAAATGGATAATTTTGATTGTATGAAATTAAAAAGGTTTTGCACAAACAAAACCAATGCATCCAAAATTAGAAGGAAAACAGGAAAATGGGAGGGGGGATTACAGCAGATTTCTCTGATAAAGGCCTCATTTCTCAAATATGGGGACCTAAGCCAAGTTTATAAAAAAATAAGAGCCATTCTCTAATTGATAAATGGTCAAAGTATATGAACAGGCAGTTTTCAGAAGAAGAAATCAAAGTTATCAACGGTCGCATAAAAATTTTCTAAATCATTTATTAGTTAGAGAAACGTAAATCAAAACAATCCTGAGGTACCACTTCCCAGCTATCAGATAACATGATACAAAGTGAAAATGACAAATGCTGGAGGAGATGTGGAAAAATAAAAACACTCATGCACTGTTGGCAGAGTTGTGAACTAGCCTAACCATTCTAGAGAACAATTTGGAACTATGTGGCCCAGCAATGCCACTAGTAGGTCTATATTGCAAAAGAGGTCAAAGAAAAGTAAAAAGGACCTATATATACAAAAATATTTATAGCATTTCGTTTTGTGGTAGCAAAAAATTTTGGGGAATGCCCATCAATTGGGGAATGGCTGTGGTATATGACTGTGATGGAATACCACTGTGCTATAAGAAATGATGAGCAGGATGGTTTCAGAAAAACCTAGGCAGACTTATACGAACTGATGCAAAGTGAAATGAGCAGAACCAAGAGAACATTGTTTATGTTATTATGTTAACAATCTTGTAAGGATGATCAACTGTGAAAGATTGAGCTACTCTGATCAATACAATGATCCAAGACAATTCCAAAAGACCCATGATGAAAAATACTAACCATCTTCAGATACAGAACTGATGAATTCTGAATTCAGAGTGAAGCATACTTTTTCACTTTCTTTATATTTCTTGCTTTTTATTGTTGTTGGGCTTTTTTTAACAGCATGAATAATATGGCAAAAAGAAAAGATTCCTTTCTAATATGCTCTCAACTATTTAGTTTGGAGGTACCATGGCCCAATCAGGACACCCAAACTAGTGGTCCACCTTGGTATGTTATTTTCAGTTTAGTTCAACAAATATTTAGGAATCTAGGTGTCATTGTGGGTAGAATGCTGGACTTGGAGTTTGGCTTGAATAACAGACCTAAAGTGCTAGGCTGGCTAGGCTTCCAGAGCAGCTGGCTGGAGTCTATAACACAAAAGGGCTAAAAGAGTCAGAGGCCAACAGCCCAGGAATGGTAATACTAGGTGATCTTTTTGCAGGGTACTCATGCTTTCCAGGAACTAAATGCCATTAGATCTAGATCCCCAGCAACTCTCCAATGAGCTGCAGCCACCATCTCTTGGAGCATCAGCCAAACGGCCCTATGAGCTGCAGCAGCAGCTCAGTGAAGAAGCTGCCTTTCAGATGAATAACAACAGATGCACACAGCAGTTAGCAGTATAGTAGGTCAGTAAAGACATTAACAAGAATCCAGATGTTCAACAAATATCCACCAGAGAGCAGTACGATGGCATTGCAAGGAGGTATAGGCAGCTATGCAGTATAGGAGGCATGAGTTTCCCAGGGTTCTCATGTTCTCTACATATGTGTCCCTCCCTATATGTGTGTCCTCTGGTCGCATGTATCCTCTGCTTCAGAGATGTCAAACTCATATGCACAAACAAGCTTCCAGAGGGTGCCTAGCTGAATTAAAATTTAATTGGGAAATGCTTGACAAAATAAATAAAAGATAACAGGACACAGATAATGTTAATTTGTGCTTTTCTAAGTCAAAATGTGAGTAGTAGGGATCTTTATTATTTAAGTCTGAGACTATTTCTCTACTCTACTAGTAGCATGGGCTCCATAGGACAGTGAGTCCTTGTGTCTACATGGAGCAATATTCTTATTTATTGTATTACCACATTTGATTAGATGCATTTGCTTTGTATCGTCTCATGGGTGAAAGCAAAGTGAACACCTCACTGGAGCCTTGGGAGCTATGGTTTTGAAGAGTTTGATGGTTTTGATACTGCTCCACAAAGCTAGCTTTGGAGGGGGTATTGGGTACAATGTCTGTTTTGCCATATCTATGGTATTTGTAAATAAAAGATTCTGAAACAAAGAAAGCTGTCTTCTTCTGTATTTGGAAAAGAGTGATCCTTTCCCCTCCCCATCCCATTCCCTAATATGCAAAATTCAACAGACAACTTAGCAGTTTCAGTAGTGAATGAGAGACACGGCATTTAATGTATTGAATCCAGTTCTGTGTAATGCAGATAGATGATCTAGTCTTTAAGAAATGAGATGTTTCTAGTATTCCCTTTTTCTCATTGATCAGCTTGGATTTTGAGAGGAAGGCATTTTGCTTCATAAACAGTATCACTCAATCATTTATATGACCTGATCATTAGCATAAACAATTCTGGCAATTCCTTTCTTCTTCTCCAAAACACATCAGGATATGGTACACAATTTGGAAAAAATACTCATTTCTGGCAGTGAATGGTCTTCTGGAAGCTTTGGGACTCCATCTAGTATTTTTAAGTTTGGCAAACTGGAAAACACTCTGAAAGAGAAGAGACATCAGAGTAATTAGGTTGACCTGCTAAAGACCCAGAGCATTCTATTTCAGCTACAGTCTCTAAAATAAGCTCTCTTTTATGTTCCCCATCATTATAAGAAAGATGGCAGCATTGCAACATCAGTGAACCTGACCCTAGTGTGTTTCACCAGCTTCCACGTGGAGGTGATAGGATTATAGGATCATAGATCTAGAGCTAGAAAGGACCTTGGAGGCCATCATAATCAACGATTATACATTTCACCTGGGTGGGCAATACTGCCCTGCTTGGCTCAAGACACGGGATTTAACAGGTCTTTGACAGACTGTGACTTTTGATCATAGATGTTGAATGCTACACAATTTGTTTTTATAACTGAAATAAATTTCAATTGTTACAGACTGCTCTAGGGAAAATCAATGGAGGAATTTAGCTGAGTGGCGCTATTACAGGAAGAAGATGATGGTCTATGAACACACTGTAAAGTTAAAAAAAAAAAAGAATAAAGCCCCAACTGTGAAATAAGATTGAAAGAAGAATTCTAGTAGAGAAATAATGAGAGGATGCCAGATTGGGGGAGGGAGAGCGGGCTGTTATTCCATCTTGACTGAGGGCACCTTTCTGAAGCTCACATTTCCCATTTACAAATCAGATTCTGAGTTCAGAGGGACAGATCATTCTCATGCCAAGTAAACAGTTGCAACTGATATTCACTAGCAGATTTTTTCCCCCTCCAAATCAGGCATCTGCTTGACTTTACTTCATTGTATGCGGCCTATGGAGAGAGATCTGGTATCTCTCTGACTGTCTAGGATGCCAGAAATGGAAACTTCTCAGAGTGAATTCTCCTGAGGATTGACTGATGGAGGAGTAAACCATCCTTATAAAGGTTACAGTATGATTTCCTCTCCTATAGCAGCACAGATTTTTAACTGAATAAGACTTTAAGGGTCACCTAATCCAATTCCTTCATTTTATGGATGAGGAAACTAAAATGCAGAGAAGTTAAATGATTTACTCAAGATCATGCAGCAAGAAATTTTAGATTTGGAATTTGATACAAGGTCCTCTGACTCAAAATCCAGTGCTATCGAAAATCTTTGCAACTAGTATCTCTGATAAAGGCCTCATCTCTAAAATATACAGGGAGCTAAGCCAAATATATAGGAATACAAGCCATTCCCCAATTGAGAAATGGTCAAAGGATATGAACAGGCAGTTTTCAGAGGAAGAAATTAAAGCTATCTACAGGCATATGGAAAAATGCTCTGGATCGCTGCTGATTAGAGAAATGCAAATCAAAACAACTCTTAGATACCACATCTCTCCTGTCAGATTGGCTAAAATAACAAATCAGGAGAATGATAAATGCTGGAAAGGATGTGGGGAAATTGGAACATTGTTGCATTGTTGGTGGAGTTGCGAGCTGATCCAGCCATTTTGGAGGGCGGTGTGGAACTATGCCCAAAGGGCTATAGAAATGTTCATACCCTTTGACCCAGTAATACCACTTCTAGGGTTGTATCCCAAAGAAATCACGCAAGCGGGAAAAGGACCCATATGTACAAGAATATTTATAGCAGCTCTCTTTGTGGTAGCCAAGAATTGGAAAGCAAAGGGATGCCCATCAATTGGGGAATGGCTGAACAAGCTGTGGTATATGAAGGTGATGGAATACTATTGTGCCATAAGAAATGGGGATGATGCAGACTTCATAACAACCTGGAAAAACCTACACGACATAATGCTGAGTGAGCGGAGCAGAGCCAGGAGAACGTTGTGCACAGCCACAGAAATGTGGATTCCGTGAGGACCAACCCTGACATACTGCGCTTCTCTCAGCAACCTAAAGGGGCAAGGACAACTCCAGGGGACTCACGATGGAGAATGCTATCTTCATTCAGAGAAAGAACTGCGAAGTTTGAATACAGACTGAGGCACACTACATGCTCGCCTTTTCTGCTTCTCTTTTGTTTTTGTTTTTGGTTTTTTTTTTTGTTTTTGTTTTTTTTGTTTGTTTTTGTTTTTTTTTTGGTTCTGTTTCTTCTTTCTCATGATTCATTCCATTGGTCAAAATTCTTCTCCACGACTTGACTAGAGCATAAATTAATTCAATGCGAAGTTATACATGACAGTTATATGAGACTTCACGCCGTCTTGGGGAGGGAGGGGGGAGGGAGGGGAGAAAAACTGGAACTCAAAACTATGTAGAACCGTGTGTGGTAAACTAAAAATAAATAAAGAAAAAAAATAAATAAATAGTAATAAAAAAAAAAGAAAAAAAAATCCAGTGCTATCTCCACTGTACCATATTGCCCTTTACTGCCTTGGAGAATCTCTAGCTGCAGGAGGAGAGAGGGAAGGAAAGGGCTGGGGCTTTCCCAGTAAGAGCTCTGGAATAAGCTGCTTCTGAGAGTCTGGGACTCTTTCCCTGTTTTTTTTTCCCCTTAAATGCATTTTATGATATAGGGATCAAGAGTTTTCCACTTGCATATCAACAAATGATGGCTGGGGGGTTATCCAACTGCCTACAATGACCTAAAGTATTGTCCATGAACAAAACCTGGAGATATTAAGTTCTCTATTTTTGGACTGTGATGTCTTCTGATTGGAGGATCTGAAACAGAGGAGGAAGGACAAAGATGAGTAAGTCTTTGTGACAATTCCAAGTGATAATGAATAAGAGAAGCATATAATTGTTTTATTCTTTCAAGCATAGTTTTAAAGGGTCATTTTCTCAGTCTAACATGATAGCTGGCTGTCACCGATGCTCAATGAAGGTTTTAGGGCACTAATAAGTCATGTTTCAAGGTCATTCAAAGTCTACAAATGACTTCTTCGGCTGCAACATTTGGGATAACTACTATAAGTGGTATTATCCTCACTTTATCAATGAACATACTGGGACTTGGAGAGGGGCCAGGAGTTGGAGAACTAGACAGTGGCACAACCATCGAAAAGCATTAGGCAACAAAAGGAACCTGGTAGCAGTCTTCACATTGCAGGTACTTGGAGAACAGACCTCACAAGGCCAGAGGCCTGGATAACTTGGGAACAAGGCAGAGGAAAAGTGAGTTGGAATTTGATGCCAATTGCTACCCTCATTACGCTCATTTGGATTTTACGATGACTTACATCTCTCTGTTTGAAACCAGCCCTTGCTGCCTTCAATAGATTATTTCTAGGGATCAAAATGGTGATTTCATTGGTAGAGGGATAAAACTTGCCATGCCAATGTAGGTCAGAGCATATTCTGCTCCTTAGAGATGTAGAGCCTTACCTAGGCTTACATGGTGTGGTACACCTGTGTTCAAGTCACTAAGCCTCCCTCAGCTTCAGGCTCTTCATCTCTAAAATTTAGATAATAATAGCACCTGCAACACAATATTGCCATGAGGATCAAATTAGATAATTTACACACAGTGCTTTATAAACGTTAAAAGCACCATGGGCTGCAACAATCCAATCTGCAGCAAAGGGAAACTGAGGCACGTCTCTGAGCACAATCAATTTATTAATGAGACCAGCAGACCCTAAGCAACTGAATCCAAGTCCTTCTTGCAGTCAAGGATCCCTCTGCTCATTGATCCATTGCTTTGATAGACCTTGGGAGGTCACTAAAAATAGAATGAGGCATTAAAATTCATAATTGATCATTGTCAGAAGTAGGGGAACTCCTATGATCGGCCAAGGGAGATATTCATCAACCACTAGTATTTCATTGGCAGTATTCTGGGGCTTTTCACAGGCTGTAAGGACATTTATGACAAGGGAGCAAGGAAACTGGTTTTTCATGTATAGTTCACTTATAGGGGGCAGGGTAGTGAGTAGTGCTAACACAGCAGTTTCCTAACACAAGTTAATGTAAGTTCTTATGACAAACACAACTAATAAAGCACAAATTTATCCTATAAATCAAGTGGAAGCAATATTATCATCAATACATGGTGGGTTAATTAATTGTAACCCACATGACTCTTATCCTTACAGTGTTAACTAAATTAAACTTAATTCTATTGTACTTAACTCACTAATACAATCACTGAGGCCCATTAAATCATAATGAACTGAGTTAATACTGATTAAATTGAGTAGGATTAGCAAAATTATTTTCACAGCACTGTATAAATCTGAACTAAATGCAGGGTGTCCCCAAAGTCTTCGTGCAGTTTTATGCTATTAAAACTTTGCTAAAACTTTTTGGCCACTCTATATAGGAATCTAGAAATTAAGTTATTTCTCCTTGAATTCAAAGTTAGCTCTCTATCCACTGTACCACATTGCTTCTCTCAGTAAATATTGCTAAATAAACATATTCAGTTGTTCTACAGCACTAAATTATGGATTGGGATACAGTCTTCCTGGATTCCAAACAACAATAATAATTAATGATGGTGACGATGATGATGATAGTGACATTGATATGATGCTTACAAGTTTATAAAGCACTCTTATTTGATCTTTACTGCAACTCTATGAGGTATTATTATCTTCCTTCAACAGATGAGGAAACCAAGGCACATGAGTTTAGGTGACTTGAACAGGGTTACACAGCTGATAAATTTTTTTTAAATAAACTTATTATTTATTTATTTTTAGCATTCTTTTCTTTTTTTAAAAATTTTGAGATTCAAATTCTTTTTTATCCTTCCCTTACTCACTGAGAAGGCAAGCAAATGGTATCAATTATACATATGAAATCATGCAAGACATATTTCTATATTAGCCAATTTCTATATTAGCAAAAAAAAGCCAAAAGAAATAAAGTGATAAAATTTTACTTCAATTTGCACTCAGAGTTCAGCAGTTCTCTCTCTGAAGGTGGATATCAATTTTTTTTTTATTATGAGTCTTTTGGAATTATCTTGGATCATTGCATTGAACAGAGTTGCCAAGTCTTTCACAGTTGATCATCATTAATTGCTGTTAGGCGATGACCTCCTGACTCTCATCAGTTCATAAAGGTCTTGTCTTTATTTTTCTGAAACCACCCCCTCATCATTTCTTATATCACAATAGTGCTCCATCACAATTACATACCACAACTTGTTCACCCATTCCCCAATGAATGAGCATCACATTAATTTCCAATTCTTTGCCACCACAAAAAGAGCTGCTATAAATATTTTGTACATATAGGTCCTTTTCCTTTTTCTTTTTTTGGGATAAGATCTAGTCATGGTATTTCTATGTGCAGTTTTATTTTGGGGCTTTTTTTTGGACTTTTGGGCATAGTTCCAAATTGTTCTCCAGAATGTTTGGACCAGTTCACAACTTCACCAATCATTTATTAGTGTACCTATTTTTGCTCATTTTCTCCAGCATTTGTCATTTCTGATAGGTATGAGGAGAGGCGACCTCAGAGTTGCTTTAATTTACATGTCTCTAATCCATAGTTATTTAGAACATTTTATATGACTATTGATATCTTTAATTTCTTCTCTTGAAAACTACCTGTTCATATCTGTTGATCATTCATCAATTGGGAAATTCTATTTTTAGAAATTTGGCTCAGTTCTCTATATATTTGAGAAATGAGGCTTTCCTCAGAAAAAATTTGGTGTAAAAATTTTTGATATTGCTTCATTGTCTATGGCAAAATGTAGTTTCCCTGATTATGTCTTTTAATTGAGTCTCTTTGTTTTTGCTTGTCTGAGATCATGATTGCTACCCATGCCTTTTTGACTTCAGTTAAAGAATAATAGATTCTGCTCTAGCCTCTTACTTTAACTCTTTGTATGTGTGTGTTTATCTGTTTCAAGTGTGTCTCTTATAAACAACATACTGCTTGATTCTAATTTCTAATCTATTCTGCTCTCTGATTCTATTTTATGGATAAATTCTTCCCTTTCACATTCACAGCTACCATGACTAATTATGTGTTTCCCTCCATTTACTTTTCTTCTGTTTATCTTTCTCTCTCTCTCTTTTTATCCCACCCTTCCCTAACAGTCTGTTTTCCTTTAGAATACATCCTCTCTTAATCTGCCTTCCCTTTTATCATCCTCCATTCTCCTTCCCTTTATATTTCCCTATTGAGTAAGATGGATTTTTATATCCAACTATATGTGTGTGTGTATCCTTCTCTCTTTAAACTGATTCCAATGAGAATGAGGTTCAAGTGTTGCCCACCCACCCTTATTTTCCCCTTCATTATAAAAGTTCTTCCTTATCTCTTTTATATAAGGAAAATGTTCCATTCTACCTCTCCTTTTCCCAGTATATCCCTCTTTCTCATTCCTTCATTTTTTTACATCACTCCAACATAAATAAACTTACATTTATGCCCTCTGCCAATATAGACCCGTTCTAAATGTGCTAATAATGATACTTCCCATACAGGAATGTAAACAGTTTAACTTTATTGAGTCCCTTATGATTATTTTTTTTTCATTTTTTGTTTTTCTTTTGAGTCATTTGAATGCCAGATTTTCTATTCAGCTGGTTTTTTTTCCATCAGGAATGCTTGAAAGTCCTCTATTTTATTAAATATCCTTTTTCCATCCTAAAGGATTATACTATTTTGCCTAGCTCCTTTTCCTTCCAGAATATCATGTTCAAAGCCCTTCACTCCTTTAATGTGGAAGTTGCTGAATCTTGTGTGATTCTTAACTGTGCCTCCACAATGTTTGAATTGTTTCTTTCTGGCAGCTTGCAATATTTTCTCCATGCCCTGGGAGCTTTAAAAATTGTCTATAATATTCCCAGAAGTTTTCATTTTGGGGTCTCTTTCAGGAGATGATCAATGGATTCTTTAAATTTCTATTTTACCCTCTGGACTAAGATATCAAGGCAGTTTTCTTTGATAATTTCTCAAAACATGATGTCTAGGCTTTTTGTCAATAATGCCTTTCAAGTAGTCAAATAATTCTTTTTTTTGAAAGGGAAAGACAGAGCAATAGGGGTTAAGTGACTTGCCCAAGGTCACATAGCTCGTAAGTGTGGCAAGTGTCTGAGGCCGAATTTGAACTCAGGTCCTCCTGACTCCAGGGCCAGAGCTCTATTCACTGTGCCACCTAGCTGCCCCCAATAATTCTTAAATTATCTCTCCTCAATCTATTTTCTAGGTCAGTTGTTTTTCCAATGAGATATTTCACATTTTATTCTTTTCCTCAATTCTTTTGACTTTGTCTTATTGTATCTTTATATCTCATGTCATTAGCTTCCCATTGCCCAATTCTAATTTTTAAGGAATGATTTTCTTCAGTGAGCTTCTATACCTCTTTTTCCATTTGGTCAGTTCTACTTTTTAAGGACTTCTTCTCTTCAGGGAACTTTTGTGCCTCTTTTGCCATTAGACAGCTTCTGTTTTTTAAGGTATTATTTTCTTCAGTAATTTGTGTGCTCTTTTTACCAAGGTGTTAATTCTCTTTTCATCATTTTTTTGCGTTATTCTAATTTCTTTCCCCATTTTTTCCTCTACCACTCTTATCTCCTTCTTTAGCTCTTCCAGCAATTTTTGTTGGGCATGGGTACAATTAGCATTTTTCTTTGAGGCTTTGCTTATAGCTGTTTTCACATTGCTCTCTTCATCTGAGTTTATGTCTTACTCTTCCCTGCCACCATTGTAGTTTTTATGATCCAGTTTTTTTGTTGTTTGTTCATTTTTTTCAGTCTATTTCTTGGCTTTGCATTTTATGAAGTTGGTCTCTGCTGACTCGGGGTTAGGAAGGCACAGTCCCAAGCTTTGGGCTTTTTTGTGCTGTTCTTTCCGGAGCTAGTTTGGGGAGTCTGCAAGTTTTTAGTGCTTCCAAGGTGAAATAATGTGGAGAGAGGTGTGGTTACTGCTCTTTTGGTCTGTGCTCTGGTCTTTACCCAGGAAAGGGCCCTGGTTCCCTGCAGTCACATGGGCTAGTACTTCTCTTGGTCTTGGGACTGTGATCAGGTCCCCTGTTCCCTCGTAACAGATAAGAAACTACTGTGAATTCAAATATATATGTTCATGGGATTCATTATTTTCACTGATCAGGAATCGGCTGGACTTCACTACAACACTGCTTCACATAGAACATGTTTCAGTAACAATTAAATCACAGCTACTTCACCTTAACTTTAATTCCCCATCAGCAGCTTCCATCAATATGTGGGCTGCACAGGATGGGCAGGGATGGAGCGGTTGCTACATTGATAAAATCACATATCTAATGTAGGCGCCAGAGCATTTGTGAATTTTGAGTGGATTATTTTTAAGTGTCTTCCACTACAGCCTTCCTCCAATGTTTTGATGTGGCATAGAGGTGACCTTAGGTTTGCAGAGACTGTGTCAGTAGACTGTCTACTCCAATAAGGGCTAGAAAGCTGCAAAGACAGGCCCAGCCATGGAATAATGAGTCTGACATTGGAGGACTAGCCTAGCTAGGGGAGAAGAGCCTCATCCTCATACATTTGGCTATTTAGTAACAATTTGCTTTTTGACCATAGCAGCTCATGAAACCATCTACTGCCAGGGCTTGGAAGGGGTTGCCATCTTCATGTACCAGGGAGGGGAAGATCATGCACCCCAAGGAAATTACGGATCCTTGAAGTATTCAGAATAAGTGCTTTAAAGTATGAGTTGGAGGAAAACAAGTGGCTGACTTTGCCATCATTTAAAAAAAATAGCTGCTCATAAATTAACAAAAATAATGCCTGGGAGCAAGAAAGGATGCCTAAGGCTGTGATTTTTATTAATGATGAACCCACCGTCTGTTACTGGGAAATTTACTCCCAGTGTGTCACCTAAACACAATTAGCAATGCTATTGAAATAACTGCAGCACCCACTCTCCTGGAAGAATGACAAGATGGGGACAGCTTGGTCTCGGATGACAATAATGCAGAAGTTCACTGAAACTGCAGAATTTACTTTCTCTTTGGTAGAATATAAGATCCTTGAGGGTAGAGATTGGTTTTTGTTTTGACTTTGTATTCCCCAGGGCCTACTGTGTGGTACTTAATAAATGCTGATTGAATTGGAACTAGGCCAGGTCATCATTCTATGTTATTTATCCAGCTCCTTGAGGATAAAGGACCTTCATTTATCCTAACCTAAGGGTGTTATGGGATAGATGGTATGGTATGGTATGGTATAGAGACGGATAGGGACTAGGGTTGGGATTTCTTGGGTATGAGGGAATTCCTGGTAAGGAAACTCCTTCTAGCAATGTGTGTTCTTAGAAAATTGACTAACACTGAGAAATTAGGTGACTTACCAAAAGTCACACAACCAGTGTACGGTAGAGGTGGGGCTTGAACCCAGGTATTCTTGGCTGCAAGTCTAGCTCTCTTTCCACTCTGTCACACAGCTTGTCTTTAATCAAGAAGCATTTTTATTTGTGTGGCTTTTCACTATGAAACAGGAGTGTGGAGACTTCTGAGAGCCAGAGTGACATAGTGGATAAAGAACTGGTCTTGGTATCAAGAACTGGGTGATCCTGTATGGCTTCTACATATGTGTTATCATGTTGTCTCTCCCATTAGATTATAAACTCCTTAAGGGCAAAGACTACCTTTTTGCCTCTTTTTTGTATCCCCTTTGCACTTTGCACAGTACCGGGCATATAGTAGGAACTTAATAAATGTTTATTGATCAACATTAAAGTCTCACTTCATACACTGCCTAATGGCTGAACAACTGTGGGCAAATCACTTAAGCTCAGAGTTCATTAAGCAAATCTCTGAGACATTAAGTTGCAGGGAAATTGCCCAATTGCCTTAGTAGAGGGAGTTTCCTCACCAGGAATTCCCCTATACCCAAGAAACCACATGTGGGAACAAAAAATAAAAAGAACATGATGTATTCCAGAATTGGGGAAAGGGCATTTTTGATAAAGAAGAAAATAAAAGCTATGCTGTATTGTTAAAATATAATGAGGATAAAGAAACATTAGAATGGAATTTTAAAGCTGGAGAAAGACCTTAGAGCCCATTGGAATAGAAAGAACAGTAGCTCTGGTGTCTGGATCTGGGATTAAATCCCACCTTGGATGGGAGTTCACCTGTGTGAATTTAGGCAAGGTCACACTATTGAGTGACATGAGGTAGAATTCAAATCCAGGTCCTCTGACTTCAAATTTTGCTTCAGTTTTTCATACATAAAATAAGGAGGGAGATTAGATAGCTTCAAAGATCCCTTCCATCTCCATATCTATGAGCCTGTAAATGTAGAATTTGGGATCAGGAGACCCAGCACCTAGGTTGGAATCCAACCTCTGCCCTTTACTGAGTGGCCTTGGCAAGTCAAGAAATCTCTCTCAACTTTAGGTTCCTCATCCATTCAATGACAGGGTTGGGTTTGGGGGACTTCTGGGGTTCCTTCTAGGTGGCTCAGTGGATAGAGTGCTGGGCCTGGAGTTCAGGTAGGACCTGAGTTCAAATCCAGCCTCAGAAACTTATTAGCTATGAGACCCTGGGCAAGTCTTTTAACGTATGTTTACCTCAGCTTTCTCATTGGTAAAATGGAGACCCTTGAGAAGGAAATGGGAAACCAGTCCAATGTCTTTGCCAAGAAAACCACAAACAGGGTCACAAAGAGTCAGGGCTAAAAATGACAATGACAATGAGGTTCCCTCTGGATTAGCCTTGCTCCCCACATTTTAAGAATTGAAGAAATTGAGACCCAGACAAGTGAGCTAACTTGTCCAAGATCACATAAGTTAATGACAAACCCAGGATGAGAACTGAATTCTCTGTGTTCCCCCTTATGCTCTACCCTTCAGATTTGCTATAAGTGATAACACTGAGAAAGGGGCCCAGGAGCAGCAAGACATCCGTCTTCATGCCATCCTTCCCAAGGTTTCTTGAATTCTATTGTACCTCCTGGGCCTGTTCCCAATAGTGAAGAAGGGAGTAAACTCACTCATGCTTGGCAGGTATATTACCTCTTTCAGACTACTGTGGTATATTTAATAAATTATCTCTTTCTGTTCACTAAGTGGATCACTGGAAGCCAAAAGAAATGAAAATGCAACCAAAGAACGAGCATGTTGGAAGGATGTTGCCCTGTATCTAATCTAAGCCAGATCCATATTCAGAAAACAACAGAAATGTCATCCATTAAATGCTGGAGAGAAAAATGCATCCAGGCAGAATTTAATATGCCACAGAGTGTCTCAGATGAAATGTCCTACAAACGTGTAAAGTTATCTTGTTACTGCTACCTAAAGCTGACACATGACAATCTTTTCGAGAAAGGAGCAGGCTGGAGATAATAGAAGATAGTAAGGGTATAAGGCATCTCCAAATTAGACCAGATTCATGAAGTAATGGTAACAGGGAAAGAACATGATTGGTTAAAGAAAATCCAATCAGGTCAGGAGCTTTAGAAGTTACTCGTTTAGAAATAGCATAACTCAGTGTGAAGCGTGAATCAGCCTTTGTTTATTTGGTGGTGCTATGGTCAGAGTACTTGTGCTTGGAGTCAAGAAGACTTGAGTTCAAATCTGGCCTCAAACACGAACTAGCTGTATGACCCTGGACAAGTCATTTTACCTCTGTCTGCCAATTTTCTCACTGGTAAAATGGAGGTGATAATAGCACCTACTTCCATGGATTGTGAGAATCAAATGAGATATTTGTGAGTATTTGTAAAGTGTGTGGCACATAGTAGGTGCTTAGTAAATGCTTACTCACTTCCCTTTGAGGACTTACTGTTTTCTGTAGTTTTGGTGAAATTCACAGGGATTCCTCTTGAGCACGAGAGATTCTAACGGAGTGGATTGCAAGCTGGAGAGTCCATTTAGGGTCATGATCTGGTTTTCAGCCAAGCATAAATGCTGTATTTCAGGTATCTTTGGCAATTGTTTGAAAGATGTAAAGCAATTTTTGCTGACATTTAATTCTTTGCATCTGGGTACAAGAAAAACAATTCATACAGTATCTTCTCAAGAGGGCAAAGATCCATTGACTTTTCTAGTGGGGTTATGTATGTTAGACATACTTTTTCAATTCAAAAAATAAAACATTAAAATAACCACTTGACAAAAAAGATGAAAATACCCTAAAACAGTCTAGTGAATGCATTTCTTTTCCTGATGAATAATTCCCTTCAGCATGTGGATTTAACACCATAATTTGATTAGGTTGAGCCTAAATTGCTAAAAATAAGTCACATCATTATAACTTCCACAGCATCCTAAGGACTGTGGAAAATATTATACTATTTTATATCATTTCTAATTTCAAGCAGACCCAGAGCCTCCATTAATGAGTAACTGGATGAAGATCCAGGACCTGGGCTTCTTTGTTCTCTCTAAAAGTTTGCTCAGGCAATACCCTTACCTCTGTCAACAAGGCCAGATCATTAAGGACATTACCCTAACCTCAAGAGAGATTGCCTTGCTTAATATTCTACAGGTATATACTATGTTATGGAACGTAATGAGACACAGAGATGCTGGGCTGTAGTTTCAACTGACTTTTGTCAACATCCTTTACAACTCTATTCCATTAAGGAAAATCCTCTTCTTGTATCATGGTTAAACATACATGAGGGTCATAAAAGATGAGGTAATACAGGCTAGCTAGCTCTGCTAAAATAACGTATATAAGTTTTTTCATTGCTTTGTTCAGGCAGCCAGAGTTTATGCTCTGACTCCTTGTACATACAAGTAAGCTAGCTCCACTATGCTTTAAGGGAAAATAATAAACAACATGGATTTTTCTATCACCTAGTTCTGTTGTTTCCTTCAACCAAATTTTCAGGTTTAACAGGACAATGATGTAAGAGTCCTTTGTTATTAAAGTCCTGGTGAAAAACAGCCACAGCTTAAGGCATGGGACTGAGGTATCTGCCTGTCAGGGACTGGGAGGCTCTTTTGCACAGAATGAGTGATCAAGACTATGATGGTGTTACTCTGATGATGCTTAAATTCTGTAAGAGGAGTCAGGTGAGAAAATGAAAAAGTAAAGACAGGGCTTTTTAAAAACAAAACTGATATGAAGACTCAAGGTAAACTCAGCTTGCATTAGAAAGTTAATTTATTCTTAAAAGTCTGTTTTTCCTAGCAATGCAATTATGTCCCAGAATAACATTGTGGCTTCCAAAGATTTAAAAATTTGGCCCTAAAGTTGATCTGTACTATATGAATAATGGGGTGAAAAGCACATTTACAAATTGTCCTCCCAAAGCAGGGGTAAGGACATGTAAGGTGGGGGAAATAAGCATGAGGATTTCGGGGAGCTGTTTGGCATTGGAAAGGATTGTCAAGGATTGTTATTCAATTTAGAAGTGATTTCCTAAAAAAAAAAAGTGATTTCCTGGTTTCTCCCTTTGCGCCCTGTGAATGTTCTTTATTCTTAGAATGCTTGCCACATCTTACTCTTTATTGGCCCAATTTCTTTCCCTTCCTCAAAACTCATCTTTAAAATTAATTAACCCCCCAAAAGTTGCCCACAAGTGGCTACACATCTTATTCACTCCTCTCTCGGTGCTCATTCTTGGTAATTCAATTCAACAAACATTTAAAGTACCTACTATGTGCCAGGCATTGTGCTAAGTGCTGGGAATACAAACACAAACATGAACCAGCACCTAGTAACACTTAATAAAAGCTTAATGGTTGAATGAGGACAATCAGAGATGGTGGGGGACAGAGAGACAGAGAGAAATGAAGACAGATGCACACACACTTATATAGAGACAGAGAGAGAGACAGAGACAGAGAGACACAAACAGAGAGAAACAGAAAGAAAAAGACAGGGACAGAGACAGACAGAGAGAAAGAAAGAGAATGAATGTCTCCCTAGAGCTATTGAAAGCCAAACTCATCTCTTCTCATTCCTTTGTTTTCCCTCATGGTGACTGAGTCATAGAGTTTCTAATACACAGGTGCTCAGTGAATAGTGTTAACTGACAACACCTAACTCAGGAATAGAAAGTCCATGCCCTGTAATCAACACTGTTTTTTCCTCCTCAACAAAAAGGACAGCCTTCTCTGCTCACTCGACTGTATGAATATATATTACTCTTCTATGACTCTAGGGTAATTAGTGCTTAAAATTAATGACTGGATTTGAAAAAAAATCCATTATCTCATTTTCTTTATTTGCAAATAAATTTATTTTCATTGATGTGATTTAAGTCATCTATACAGCAAAAGGCATTCCCTCTTACTTAATATTTAGTGTGCTTATAAAATGGGCCTTAAAAATATTTGTACTTTTGAAATGCATTTATACCTGATGAGAAATTATTTGAAATAAGAATTCTACCATTACTGATACTGACAAGAGATGTATAGTTACGATATATGTATAAATACATTGCCTAGACCAATGATTTCTTTGGGTTTAAGGAACTATGCCAGTTAACTCCTTCTGATGAATGCAGATCAGCAACTATTTCTCAGTTTATGTCTGAGTGAGTTACTTGAGACGCTAAGATGTTAAGTGACTCTTCCAGGTTCATGCAACCAAAAATAAGTCAACAACAGACCTTTTGACTAGGTATCTGGGTCCAGGGCAGTTTTCTATCTCTCATGCATGGTTAGTATGGATGACTTAGTTTTTCCGTAATACACCATGCCCTAGGTCTTTTGGAATGTTCTTTCCCTGCCATGCTTAGAGATCATGATCTTAAACCATCTACTGGGTTGGTAATTGAACATGTTGTAAGTACCTGGGCAGTCTTATGGCACTTAGATCTGTCAAAGAATTGTCCACCAGCCAAAGGGTTTGCACTCGAATTAATCTTCGGAGGATCCTGTTCAAATTGTCTGCTTGATAAGGGTCTCCCAAAGCCTGAAATGAAATGTTCAAATTCTGGAGGGGGGCAAGAAGGTGAAAAAGCAATTTCTTTTTTGTGACTTTTTTCAAAAACTATTGTTTTTTTTAAAGACCTGATGAACTCACACAGAACCACATAACTATCTACTTCCCCTGGAACCCACAGTTAATGACAATTCAGAGTCTTGTGGATATCATGCAAAGAAGATAACATCAGTACTTTATTTTTGAAAAAAAAAAACCTGTGGATTTATGCCTAAAATAACTGTGAAAATAACTTTAGAAGTTGGCTGATTTTCATAATCAACCACCCTATCAATTTTCTTGCATTCAAGGGACCTAAAATAATTTCTGTTGTAAGCTCTGTGAGCTTAAAGAGTCATGGTACCTATAAAAATCACATTATTTCCTTTTTAAATGAAATTTCTATATGATCACTATTAATTTCTGGAAATAAAAAATGTAGAATAAGAGGAAGTGTGAATACATTTAACTTTTTTCTAAAGTAAAATTGCTTCCTGTTTTTAAAGGACTTTCAAAAGTCTAACATCTGGCAATATTATTAATGTCTCTACAGAGTTTCTATGTGTTTTTGACATAACACAAAGAAAACCCTAAATGATTTAAATGTGACTTTTACCAAAAATGAAGGTTATTAAGACAAAACTACCATGTAAATGCTGAAAGGCCACATATTAATGAAGTGCACCTGGAACTGTTCAGTCCACATCTACATGGATATTCCAGTAATTAGGTCCATTTGGCCATTCAAGGTCACTTTAGTTAGGAACACTGTTGACCACCTTGAAGTCAGAGGCAAATTTAGCCCTAACCTTAATTTCACCTTATGGAAAGTCTCACTGTTGGGATATAGAGGAGGTGATCTCAAAACCTAAGATCTTTTCCTCTCCTCATTTATTTAGGGTCAAGGCATTTTTGGCTAATTTGCATATGCAGATCAGACCTTGTCCCATATAGATAACCTGGGATAGGTCATTCAACCAAAAAATGCTGCCATGCTGGCCATAACTAGTAATTCTGGGATCTAGTGCAAATACAGAAGAGCGGTGAAGAGACTACTTTGATTGTAAGGAAGAGAGCCATCACTCTAGAGGGCAGGGCCAAAATGGGCCCTTTGGTGGCTATATCCCCTAACATTAAGTTACTCATTGACCAATGGCTTATGAAGTGGAAAGAGATCTTAGAGACCATCTCATTCCCCAATCGATAAATAGTCAAAGGATGTGAACAGGTAGTTTTCCAATAAAGAAATCAAAACAATTTATAACTATGTAAAACTTATCTAAATCATTGTTGATTAGAGAAATAAAAATTAAAACAACTTTGAGATATAATTTTACACCTGTCAAATTGGCCAAAATGATTAAAGGGGAAAGTTGACAAATATTGGAGGGGATGTGGGAAAATTAGGACACTATTTCATTGTTGGTGGAATTGTGAACTGATCCAGCCATTTTGGAGAGCTATCTGGAATTATGCCAAAAGAGTTACTAAACTGCCTATGCCCTTTGACCTAGCAATACCACTGCTAGTTCTATTTCCAAAGATGATTAGGGGAAAAGGAAAAGAACATAAATATTCTAAAATGTTTATAGCAACTCTCTTTGTCATGGCAAAGAACTGGAAATTGCAGGGGTGACCATCAATTGGAGAATGATTGAACAAAGTATGGTATATAGTTGTGGCCATCTTGTCTAATCCCCTCTAAGGATCACAGTTCTAAAGCCAGATAGGGTTCCAGAGACCATCTAGTCCAACCTTTTTAGTTTAAAGCTGAAGAAACTGCATCATTAAGATTAATACAGAAGAATTAAGTGATTTGCTGCTTCCTGACTACAAATCTAAAGCTAAAAAAAGATCATAGAGGCCATCTATTCTAGCATAATCAGTTTATAAATGAGAGGAGGAGAAGTGACTTGTGCATAGGAAGTGAGTGGCGGAGTCAGGATTTCAAGCCCAGGTCTTCTGTCTCCAAATCCCATGTACCTTCCAGTACACAGTGCCACTTCTCATTGACAGGAGGTACTGCCTTCTCACATCTGGATTATTAGGGTACCAGAAAAGTTTTTAAATCCCATGGAGTAAGATGTTTATTTAGTTTTTTTTTGTTATTGTTTTCCAGTGTGAATCCTCTTCTAAAGAAGTCTTCAAGGATATATCTAAACAGGATAACTGGGTCTGATTGGGGGTCTCAGACTCAGCTGTATGATGGATCTAGCTTATCTGTATAGAATTATTCCAGCACAAATAAGACCTTTCCATTGCTGAAAGAGATAAGGAACCTAGCTCGAGTTTGAACATAAACATAGTAACTTTTACTGGAAGAGACCTCAGAGTTCAGTTAGTTCAACCACAGTCTGGAATTCTAACACCCTGGAATACTCCATTAAGCCAATATCTACATGCCTATTATGTGCAAAGCACATGGTCAGGCACTGATGATAGAAAGGTTAAAAATTATGAAAGCCTAGTCCTCTAGAAGCTTACCTTCTATCTCGTGGGGAACACATTGCATCCATAGTTAAGAATAATAAAAAGGAAAACATGTGGTTAAAGGAGAGATCCAAAGTCATCATTTGTCTTCTGCTTGAAGGCTACTTGTGTGACCTTGGTCAAGTCATTTAATTTCTGTAAGCCTCAGTTTCTCCATCTCTACAGTGAGGGGGTTGGGCTAGATAGCACATAGGATCACACCAAGCTCTAGATCTTTGAGGTGATGAACCTTCAGTGGGAGGTTTTCTCTTAGAAAACTTGAAATGGAAAGGGAAGAGCCAAGATGGCAGCTGGAAAGCAGGGAATTGTGTGAGCTCCCCACCCAGGTCCCTCCAAAAACCTATAAAAAATGGCTGTGAACAAATTCTAGAGCTACAGAACCCATGGAATAGCAGAGGGAAGCAGGGCTCCAGCCCAGAACAGCCCACTGGGTAAGGTCTATCCCACGCAGCTGGGAGCAGAATGGAGCAGAGCACAGGGTGGGCTGAGCCAGGACCAACCAGACCAGGAGCTGGGTGGAACAGGCCCTAGCACCCTGAATCAGTGGGCTGTAGCAGTTACCAGACTTCTCAACCCACAAACACCAAAGACAACAGAGAAGGTTAGTGGGAAAAGCTGCAGGGTTTATGGTTCAAACACCATGCTTCTGGCCCCAGGCCCACCTGGTAGGAGGAATTAAGTGGCAGATCAGAGCAGGAGTGCAGAGCCTGCTTAATATCTGAGTTGCTGTTCTGGGTTGGCTATTCTTGGGGGAGGAGGAGCACTGGTGTGGCGGAGCTTGCTGTGTGGAAATAGCTTTGAAAACAAGAAGTGCTACCTCTCAAGCTTGGGACAAAGTACTCTCTACTCTACAAGCAGCCATACCCCAATGGAAAACTCAAGGGTCAAGTAGTTGGTTAGGAACGTGGCCAGGCAGCGAAAATGGACTCAGATTCAGACTCAGACTTTGGAATCTTTCTTTGTTGACAAAGAAGACCAAAACACACAGCCAGAAGAAGTCTACAAAGTCAAAGAGCCTACATCAAAAGTCTCCAAGAAAAACATGAACTGGTTTCAGGCCATGGAAGAGCTCAAAAAGGATTTGGAAAAGCAAGTTAGAGAAGTAGAGGAAAAATTGGGAAGAGAAATGAGAATGATGCAGAAAACCATGAAAAACAAATTAATGACTTGCTAAAGGAGACCCCAAAAAATGCTGAAGAAAACAACACCTTAAAAAAGACTAACTCAAATGTCAAAAGAGCTCCAAAAAGCCAATGAGGAGAAGAATGCTTTGAAAGGCAGAATTAGCCAAATGGAAAAGGAGGTCCAAAAGACCACAGAAGAAAATACTACCTTAAAAATTAGATTTGAGCAAGTTGAAGCTAGTGACTTTATGAGAAATCAAGATATTGTAGAATAGAACCAAAGGAATGAAAAAATGGAAGACAATGTGAAATATCTCATTGGAAAAATCACTGACCTGGAAAACAGATCCAGGAGAAATAATTTAAAAATCATTGGACTACCTGAAAGCCATGATCCAAAAAAGAGCCTAGATATCATCTTTCAAGAAATTATCAAGGAGAACTGCCTTGATATTCTAGAGCCAGAGGGTAAAATAGAAATTGGAAGAATCCACAGATTGCCTCCTCAAAAAGATACCAAAAAGAAAACTCCTAGGAATATTGTCGCCAAATTCTAGAGCTCCCAGGTCAAGGAGAAAATACTGCAAGCAGCCAGAAAGAAACAATTTGAGTATTGTGGAAACATAATTAGGATAATACAAGATCTAGCACCTTCTACATTAAGGGATCAAAGGGCTTGGAATATGATATTCCAGAGGTCAAGGGAGCTAGGATTAAAATCAAGAATCACTTACCCAGCAAAACTGAGTATCATGCTCCAAGGCAAAATATGGATTTTCAATAAAATAGAGGACTTTCAAGCTTTCTCAGTGAAAAGATCAGAGCTGAATAGAAAATTTGACTTTCAAACACAAGAATCAAGAGAAGCATGAAAAGGTTATCAAGAAAGAGAATTCATAAGGGACTTACTAAAGTTAAACTTCCCTCAAGGTATTATGTCCTAAATAAAAATCATAACAAAATACAAAAGAATATCATTATGATGCTGGCTTTGGGGAAGAAACAAGCAGAACTCTAGCTGGTTTGGGGCAATCAGGGTTTGTTTTGTTTTGTTTACATTCCTACATGATAAGATGATATGTATAATTCATGAGACCTCAGTATTAGGGTAGCTGAAGGGAATATACATACATACATACATACATACATACATACATACATATATATATATATATATATATATAGACAGAGGGCACAGGGTGAGTTGAATATGAAGGGATGATATCTAAAAAAATCAAATTAAGGGATGAGAGAGGAATATAATGAGAGAGGGAGAAAGGGAGAGATAGAATGGGGTAAATTATCTCACATAAAAGTGGCAAGAAAAAGCAGTTCTGTTGGGAGGGAAGAGGGGGCAGGTGAGGGGGAATGAGTGAATCTTGCTCTCATCGGATTTGACCTGAGGAGGGAATAACATACACACTGAATTAGGTATCTTGCCCAACAGGAAAGGAGGAAAGAGATAAAAAGAGGGGGGGTGCAATAGAAGGGAGGGCAGATGGGGGAAGAAGTAATCAAAAGCAAACACTTTTGAAAAGGGACAGCGTCAAGGGAGAAAATTGAATAAAGGGGGATAGGATAGGACAGAGCAAAATATAGTCTTTCACAGCATGAGTATTGTGGAAGGGTTTTGCATAACTATGCACATGTGGCCTATGTTTAATTGCTTGCCTTCTTAGGGAGGGTGGGTGGAGAGGGAAGAGGGAGAGAATTTGGAACTCAAATTTTTAAAAGAAGATGTTTAAAAAAAAGTTTTTGCATGCAACTAGGAAATAAGATATACAGGCAGTGGGGCATAAAAATCTATCTTGCCCTATAAGAAAGTAAGGGAAAAGGGGATGGGGGTGGGGGGAGTAGGGTGACAGAAGGGAGGGTTGACTGGGGAATGGGGCAATCAGAATATATGCCATCTTAGAGTGGGGGGAGGGTAGAAATGGGGAGAAAATTTGTAATTCAAATTCTTGTGAAAATTAATGCTGAAAACTAAAAATATTAATAAATAATGATTTTTTAAAAAAAACAGAAAACTTGAAATGATCATTTGTATCATTTACAGCTGAACTTACTGATTCACTGTCTCCAGGCAGAGCTACATAGAAGGGACAGGCTGGTCTAGTTTTGTCAAAACTGTATGAAATACAGGAATCATTTAAGATGATAAGAAGATTCTTTGCTTTGCACGACTAGCTTTTTTCCTTGCTCGAAGGAAAGGGCTTTTTCCTGCACTCTTCTAGACAAATTTCAAAGACAATTTCCAGTAAGAGCAATATAAAAATAGGGCTTAAAAAACAACTTGATGGCAACTGGATGAGTTCCAGTTAAGGATCTAGATGACTAATCCATTATGAGGGACTCTCAAAAAATGAAAGGGAGAGACAGAAACACGGTTAATTTTTAGAGGAAGATTCACTTCCTTCTGATCAATAAATCCAATCCAAATCAACAAGCACAGATTAAACATCTACCTTGTCCTAGGCCTCAAGGACACAGGCTCCCAGCCCCTGTTAGGCACTGTTCTAGACAGTGGGGCATTGATACAAAGCCCAAAATAAAATCATCCCTGTCTTCGAGCAGCTGACATTCTCAGGCACTCTAGAGAAATGGTAAAATAATTCGTGTAGATTGGTGTTTTACAAAAATTATCCTTGTTGGTTATTTTTTTAAAAGTCCTAGTTAATGAAGAATAATAAAGAATGTGCACATGTTTAGGTCATGGACCTTCTGAAAAACTCTTACCGTACATTCTTCCCAGTTTTCTTGTTGCCACTTTTCCCATTTTTCTTTTTCAAGTGCCTTTTTCTTTGGAGGGAAAAGATATTCCTCATGTCTAAGAAGCAGGTCTTCTTCAGAAGGTCCTAAATAAAAATCATAACAAAATACAAAAGAATATCGTTATGATGCTGGCTTTGGGGAAGAAACAAGCAGAACTCTAGCTGGTTTGGGGCAATCAGGGTTTGTTCCTGGGTACTAAAATTTAGAGGCATCTTGGTAGCGCTTTCAGTCTCTCTGCAGGACAGAAACAGTCAAGTATGTAGTTATCATGGGTAATTAGCTGACATAGGAAAGGAAAGGACATGGCTTCCTTCCCTCAAGGTATTATATCCAGCAGAGCTTCCAGGCTCTGCCCTTCCCTTCCCCACTCCCAGCCCATAGCAGCCTTCCCAAGGGGAATTTTAAAGCATCCTAGAGTATGCTCTCTCTGTCTCAAATGAATGAGAGCACATTTTATATCACTTGCCCTGGCTATAAAATTGCTAGTTACAGCTCTGGGAACATGACCAATAACTACTTTTATAAGCAACCTGTGTAATTTAGGGCCTTTGATGTACGTTATTTTCAGGTTTCAGGAGATAGGATATGGCAGGTTTATATCGAAACACTCCAAGTACGAACCAAACATGTTATAACAAAATTCTGCTATATCTGGTGACTTTTTAGGCTAAAAAAAGGGAAAACTTCTCCATATTGCCAACTTCTTAATCATTGCAAATCATTCTTCTCGTCTTTTGCCTTGTATGAAATGAGATGTGACAAATACGCTGCTTCTCACAAGCCTTCTGAAGCAAATGCAACTGTATTTCCTAATATAAAAACCCCCTATTTTCACACCAGGTCTAAATTTTAGCAAATGGTTGGTTATTTGGATGTTGACACTCATGTGAATGACTCATTTTGTGAATGACCCTGTTTCCCTTTTAATGACAGCTTAGTTTTTAGCCATGCTGCTTTTCCAACCTAAGGGTGAGCAGCGAAAAGGAGAGAAAGAAAAACTTTGAACAAATAGTGGCATCATATTGTGGCTATAGAGTGGATGGAGTAGTGGGATTGGAGTTGGGAAAAATCTGAGTTGGAATCTTGCCCCTGACACTTAGCTTTGTAAGCCTGGAGAAGGTATGTTACTTCTATCAACTTAAGTTTCTTCATTTGGAAAGTGGGAATAATTAACAGCACCTACCTCAGAAGGTTGCTGTGAGGATTAAATGAGATAATTTATGCAAAGTGCTTTGGAAATTGTACACCTACATATGTCAGATAGTTATTATTACATTTGGTTTAATGGTTCTGTTAAAGACTGTGATAGGATCATTAAGGACTTCTGATAAAGCAGCATTTTATATTGATCAACAGGATGCATATTCTCTCTTCTCATGGATAATCTTGAGCTGGTTATCACTCAGGATTTCATAAAACTCCATGAAAAAATATCAGCTCACCATTGTGTCAGGAATTAAACTGATCACAAAAGACCTCAAATCAGCGTTCTTGAGTGCTAGTGTACTACGTTATGGCCTTAAACTGTGTAAGGCCCTAGAGGGCAGGGGTTGGTTCGTTTTGGCTTTATATGCCTCTGCACGGTGCTTGGCATATTGTTGTTGTTTTTGTTCAGTCATATTCAACTCTTCTTGATCCCATGTATAAGATAGTGGAATGGTTTGCCATTTCCTTCTCCAGCTCATTTTACAGATAAGGAACTAATGTACACAGAGTTAAGTGACTTACTCGGTGTCACACAGCCAGCAAGTGTCTGAGGCCAGATTTGAACTCACAAAGAGAAGTCTTCCTGACTCCAGGCCTGGCATTCTAATCTCTGTACCATCTGGCTTCCCTGTGCTTGGCATACAGGACATACTTGATAAATGATCATTGACGTTGAAGTCTCAGTTGACTGGATATTCAAAATGTTTCCCATAAAGGCAAGGAGAGGAAGAAAGGACATCACTGTTGGGGATAGAATGACTCACTATTTTGAACTATCTTTTAATTCACTATTTGAATTATCTGACAAATATGAGTTTCTGGCCCTGGAAAATGAGCCAAGTCACCAGAAAGGGCAACTTTAGCTATCCAAGTATTTTTCTTTCAATAATATGAGTCATTTTTTTCTTCCCTCTCCATACCTTTCCCCATCCCAAATATCTTGATCGTCACCGATGAAAATAATCTCCCCACATCACACCTGTTTCTGTACCTACTTCCCTAGGAATCAGGGAAGTGGTGGCTGTCTTCCTAGCATTCAGCCAGTGACATGGGAAATTGCTTGACACCTTAAAGTAATGGGCCTGTCATCTTCCAAGGCCATTTCAAAACTAAATGCCCAACAATTTTGAGCATATATTCTTGGTTCATTATGCTAAGCTCAAAGAATCATAGGGATAAAAAAAATGAATAATCAGCTAATTACTAGGGAGAGAGTTTCTGTACCTCATTGAAGTGGGAGAAAAAAAAAGTTTGGGTCACATTTCTGTATGGCTCATGTCCCAGAATTACTCAATTCTCCTCCCTTTGTTGTTGTTTGACTTGTATTGATCTCTTGCTCCCTTAATTATTTCTCTTTAAAGGGACTTTCAAAGATTTTTTTGAAGTTGGAGGCCAAAAGTCACCTCAATGCTGAGAAGCTGTATTAAATTGGATTGCCTTTTTTTAGCTCAGTCTTGGATGGTAATTGAAGCTATATCTCAATTCCAGTCTTTGCTATCTGACAGCTGAGATATGGTGGCATGAACCTCATACCTCACAGCTTATTCTTCCTTTCTTGCCAGACTTACAACTCTTAATAAGCAGTCACTGAATAACTTCCTGAGAGATTTTCAAACAACCACAAAAAATATCCTCTTGTTTCCCCACTGACTGTTTGCTTTTTCAGTTTGATTTCTAATTGGGAGACAGTAATTTTTAGCATTATCTGATAATCAGAGTCTCAGGAACTAATTGTTTGTCATACGCCAGATAACCTTTCTTTTCTTAGAAAACTCTCTCTGGATATCTGGGGAAGAGCTAAGCTATTTTTGATGACTACTTCAGGATTTAATCTAGAGAGAGAAGGCAATTGTTGTTAGAAGGTATTCGTTTCTTTTTAAAAAAAGTTCTTCCCTGGAACCCAAAGTGAACCTAATCTAGTCCAAAGTCTTCCTTTTATAGATAGGGAAACTGCCACCTGGAGAGAATAGACACATTTATTTCAGAGAATCATAGAAACTGATAATTTAGAGGGTTGTTTTAGATTGCAGTCAAGTGGGCATCATTAAATCAGATTCCTAAGCCAAGCAGGAGTCCTTTCAGCAATATCCCTGCCTGGTGGGCATCATGCCTCTTCTTGAATATGTCCAATGGCAAGGAACTCATTATCTGTCAAAGGAGCCCATTCCATTTTTAGATATCTCTTAATAATTAGTCTTTATGTTGATTAGAAATCTGTCTCACTCTAACTTCCATCTCCTTGCCCAAGTCTTATATTCTGGATAAGACACCTGGATCAGTCTAACTTCTTCCAGATGATTGCCCTTCGATTGGATGAAGATACTGATCATATTTTCCTCAAGTTAGTCATGCCCAGTTCCTGGTCACTCTTTGTCATATGCAGTGTTTTGAGTCCTCTCACCATGACCACTGTCCTCTGGATATGCTCTGGCTCATCAATGTTCCTTTTGAAATGAGGCAGCTGGAAATGGACACAGCAGTCCAGTCACAGCATGATGAGTGCAGAGTATGATGGAACTATTGCCTTCTGTGATCTAAATGTAGCCTACTTTTTGAAGAAGCCATTTTACACTATTGACTTACGTTGGATTTCCGAATGCATTTACCAGTCAAATGACCCTATCAAAAAGGAAAATGACCTCATGGAACCTACACTTCCCTGGAGGGGTATGATATACACACACATAAGTGTAAACTAGAAAACTGGAGAGGAGAAAAGGCACCACCAAGTGAGAGAAGATCAAGATGGGTTTCACAGAGTAGATAACATCTAAGAAGATCCTTGAAAGAAAGTGAGGCTTTTGGTAGGCAGAAATGAGGAAGAAATGGATTATGTTTTGGGAAAACAGCTTGGCCAAATGTGCAGAGGTAGGAAATAGACTATTAGGTTCTCACAAGCTCAGGTAATAGCTTCCATTTTTACTGGAATACAGAGTAGATGAAGGGGAGGAGAATCAAATAACTTTGGGAAAGTAGATGGGCGCCAAATTATGCAGGGTGTTATTGATTAATTTAAATTGTTCTATTAATTAAAAGTTCTATGTATTACAAGGCATAGGATTGTGAATCAGAGAACCTGGGCGAAATTCCTCTCTATTCTACTTATTACCTATATGACTTTGGACAAAATGTCTATCCTCTCAGGGTGGCAGTTTCCCCTATCTATAAATGGAAGACTTTGGACTAGATTAGGGCTTCCCAGTCTCTGGACCACAGACCCCTGGAATGCTGAAGAATTATTGCACCAGGCTCCCCAAATCCATTTATGCATCACAAAACAAGTGAATGTTGAGTTGGTTTAGTTATATATGACTCTCCATGATCCCACTTGGGGTTTTCTTGGCAAAGATACAGGAGCAGTTTGCATTTTCTTCTCCAGCTTGTTTTACAGATGATGAACTGAAGCAAACAAGTTTAAGTGACTTGCCTAGCATCACAGAGCTAGTAAATGTCTGAGGCCAGATTTGAATTCATGAAGAGGAGTCTTCCTGACTCCAGGCCCAGTGTTCTATCCACTGTGTCACTTAGCAGTCCAATGAACAAATTGTGTTTGTTCTTTGTTTTTGAAGAGGACCATGACATCAGGGAAATGACATGACTTGCAGTTGACTTTGATTTGAGTTAGGGAGAGCTGTGCAAGGTCATCAGCTTCACTTTGTCCTCCAGAGCCATCTGGGTCCAGTGACCAGATATTCATCAGGAGGACTAGAGATAAAAGCCCCAGTGCATAAAATGGTACCTAGCCCACAGTAAGCACTGGATCACTTGTTGACTGACTGATCACTGAAATTGTATCAGCTTTTGGTCATGAGTATTGATATTGATCAGAGGCAAAATGTCATGAGTAGAAAGATGACTTCTGGAGTAGGGAATACCTGGATTCACACTCCTGCTTTGACATAGCCTGTCTGCATGACCCTGGGCAAATCATTTAACTTCTCAATGGCTCAAGTAAGTCTAAGACCACAAGTTGCAGAGCATTTGAAGCTCTGCTTTGGTGGAGGGAATTGGTTCAGTGGGAGATCCCCACCTGAATGAAATGACAGGTCTGTACCAAGGAAAAATGAAGGTTGCACTAGACTTCCCCTGTGCTTTCTTCCAATTCTGACATTCCGTGATTCAATGAAGGGCTGTCATGAGGAACCAGGACTAGACATTTTTGCTTTGGCCCCGGAGGACGCAATAGGTGTAGTGGATGGGAGTTTCAAGGAAGCAAATTTGCATGATATAAAAGAAAACAAAACTTCCTTACAATAAGATTTGTCCCAAAGTGGAATGGTTGCCTCAGGAAGTAGTAGATCCCCTTGCTTTGAGATTTTCAGGGGGAAGGGGAATGGTTATTTGTTGTGTATGTTGTATGTAATGCATAATCTTAAGATATATGTTGGACTGGTTAAAGGCTTCAGAAGTCTCTTCCAATTTTAAGATCCTGTGAGTCTACAAAATCTTAGAAATTTGCTCTGGGTAACATAATGTCAAAAGTAAGTAGAAATTCTATTAGACTGTGATGCTTTTGAAAAATTTATTCAAAATCAAAAATCAAATGGCAGAAATGGAGATTCAGAGTTTTATACTGAATCTTCTCTTTGTGTCTTCTTGTATGTATGGAAATGCTAGAGGGTAGGGGGGAAGTTTAAGTTCAAAATTTTGAAAATAAAAAAATTTTAAAATATAAAAATAGAATTGCAAAGAGAATTTATTAAAACAAAAATTTTCCCAAAACATATATGTCACATCCACTTACGCTTGCTATCATACCTTTCCTCACTCTGGGACAGCGGAGTTGGTTTCCCTGAACGTCATGTTGGTCTAGCTTGTTCCAAGTGAGATATTTGAAAGAATCTGATGGAAGCTAAAGGAAAGGGGGGGGGGAGGAAATTAAAAGAGAAATGAAATGATGGGGTAATGACCGGAGGTCCTGTTAACTGGTTTTTATCTGTAAAATGAATGTGAGACACTGGCTTCTCCAATACCAGAAACACCCAAGGGTTAGTTCATAGAATCATCAGAAGTTTTTAACTGGAAGGAAGCTTGGAGGTCATTTAGTCCAACTCCTTCACTTTGAGACAAAATAGATTTAGGGCCCTACCTAGGTTTACACAATAAGCATTAAAGCTGGGATGGGGAGACTAGACTCTCTGACTCCAAATGCAAAGCTTTTCCCACTATGTGATGGCTATGTTGTCTAGCATCATCCCTGAGCAAACCAGAAAATAATTCACTAAACAGTCATTTTACTCAAAAGCAGAAGTTCTTGACTTGGGGCCCACAGATAGATTGCACAGGGTCCACGAACTTAGAAATAAAAGGATTGTATGTTGTTGTTGTTGAGTTGCTTCAGTCATGTCTCACTGCTCATGATCCCATTTGGAGTTTTCTTAGCAGATATACTGAAGTGGTTTGCCATTTCCTTCTCCAGATCATTTTACAGGTCAAGAAATTGAGGCAAACTGGGTTAAGCGAGTTGCCCAGGTCTAGTTAGTAAGAGTCTGAAGCCAGATTTGAACTTGTGAAGGTGATTCTTCCTGATTCCAAGCCCAGTGCTCCAACCACTGTGCCCTTTAGTTTCCTTAATCTTTTTTTTTTTTGGAGGGGGAAAGGCAATTGAGGTTAAGTGACTTGCCCGAGGTCACACAGCTAGTAAATGTGTCAAGTGTCTGAGGCCAGATTTGAACTCAGGTCCTCCTGACTCCAGGGCCAATGCTCTACTCACTGCGCCACCTAGCTGCCCCTAGTTTCATTAATCCTAAACTGAATTTTAGCATTTCCTTCATTTATGAATGTAAGGCAACAAACACTATTCTGAGAAGGGGTCCACAGGTTTTACCAAAGGCATCCACAACACAAATAAAATGAAGAACTCTTCCTCTAAAGAGACTATGCTATTAAGTACACACCTAGTGAACTCATTTACCCATTAGGGATATACATATTGATATATATTTTATACAACTACACCTGAGATAAAAGAAGAAATTCGACAAGTCAAAAATGTCAATTTCATGCCTCTAGCCGGTGCCTAGGAAGGCTAGATTATTGAATATCTTCTATTTGACCATTTTCAGTCTTAACTGTCATCAATATTTCATCATGACCTTAGTTATGTCAGATAGATGTCAAACTCTTCATGTACAAAATGAGACAAGTCATCCATGCCCTCCATCTCACATATACAGGTATGCTCATGGAAAAGCTAGCTACAGAATGCCTGAGAAACAGAGACGCTCCTAGGTATTCTTATTAACGGAACCACAGAATTAGAAGGGGCTTCAGAGCCATGTGTTCCAGCCCATTTCTGAAAACAAATCCTCTCTATAATATACCTACCAAGTGGTCACTCAGCCTTTGCTTTAAGGCCTCCAGGGTAGTGGAAATCCACTACCCCTTGGACAGCCCATTCTAATGTTGAAGAACTATAATCGATAGGAAGTTTTGTTTTGTTTAATTTTCCCAAGCCTATATTCATCTTTTTTTTTTTTTTTCAAATTCTACCCTTTGCTTCTAGTTCTGCTTTCAAAGAACAAACTTGGCTTTAGTATCCTGGTCTAACCACCAGTAAGCATGAGCACATTCTGATTTGCTGTGAGTTAAGTGCTGTTACACTGTATTATTTAAAAATAAACTGAGATTGTTTCCAGTTGAGTGTTTTTTGGAAGCCTCCTTTTCCAAACTGTTTTATGCTCTTGAGTTATTTTTCCACTCCTACACCAGGAGCAAAATTGCCCGGAAGGACAATCCCCCAGGACTAAAACACTCCATTGCCTTTTTATGTCTTCAGATGACATTATCGTCATAAAAAAAAAAAATTAGGGACAAACAAAAGTTGCAGTGACAGAAGGGAAGGAGGTATATCTTACTGGAAATAGCACTGCTCTGAGCATGAGAACTGGGTTCAGACAAATGCTACCCTTCTGCCCCATTTACTAGCCAGATAACCTGGAAAATTCCAGAATGTAGTGGAAGGAGCAGTGGATGGCCAGTCAGAAAATCTGAGTTCAAGTTCAGCTTCTGGCACTGACAAGCTACTAACCTGGGAAAGCTCCTCTTGTTGACCTTTATTCATAATCCAGTTTTCTTTCCAATGCACTATGACACCCTCCATTCAATAAACTCCAGTGGCTCATTATAATTTCCAGGATTAGATATAAAATCCTGCTTGGGATTCAAAGTCCTTCATGGCCTCCTCCTACCTTTCCAATCCTCTTATGCTCCCCACCCTCCCATTATCTGCAATCTAGTGACACTGACCTGGAACGCCCTTCCATCTCCAGCCTCTGGGTATTTCCACTTGCTGTTCTCCATGCCTGGCATAATCTTCCTCCCCATCTCTACCTCCAGGCTTCCCTGGTTTCCTTCAAATCCCAGCCAAAACCCCGCCTTCTACAAGAATTCCAGATTCCCCCTTAATGCTAGTTCCTTCCCTCTTGATTATCTGCAATTTACTGTGTATTTATCTTGTTTGTACATGGCAGAGTGCCTGGCACATAGTAGGCACTTAATAAATGGTTGTTGACTGACTGACCAATCATTTTGTTTCACCTATTAGACTGTGAGCACCTTGAGGGCAGGAAATGTCTTTTGCCTTTTTTTGGTGCTAATAAGAGCTTACCGATTGCCTGACCATATCACTCTGAGTCTACGGTATCTCAAAAGTCCCTTGCAGCTCTCCTACTGTGTAGCTCTGATTTATATTTTTCAAAGGATTTCAGCAGAAAGAACACTGGTTCTGAAGTCTCAGGACCACCAGTCAAATCCCACTTCTGATGTTTACATCCTTTGTGACCTTGGCCACAAAGTCATTTAACCTCCCTGGGATTTAATGTCTTTTTCTTTAAAAGATGGAGGTGGAGTAGACAGCTTTTAAGATGCCTTTCATCCCTTGATCTATGATCTCATATTCCTACAATAGTTCACACAAATAGGGGCTCCTTGGGTGATGAATGAATGTATTTTTTATTTAGTTTCCTCTGCAGATTTTTTTAGAGGGGTGGAATGCACTTGAAGTGACAGTGGATATTCCTTCCATCAAAGTGGATCACCAGTTATGGAGTTTAGGGTCTTAGAGTTGCCTCGGGGCACTGATTTGTTCAACTTCACATGGTCACTAGGAGTCAGAGGCAAGATTTGAACCTCGGTCTTACCTACTCCATGGTTGGCCCTCTAGTCCTAAAGCTACTTGCTTTTATGGTACTGTGTAATACAAATTTTAAAGTTTTGGAATAAACTCAAGATTTGCTGCTATTTGGGATGGAGTATGGGGTAGTCACTTGGTTATAGAGACTGAAACATTTTGGAACTAAGATATTTGACATGAGACTCATACAGACTTGAAGATATACCATGGGCTGTGTCTATATGACACAAAAATCTTGGGCCAATTCAGGGAACATCGCAATTTATTATGTAGACTATTAACAAAATAAAACAAACCTCCCGAAGACCTCTAAAGAAATCCTAATCTGAAACTGAAACTGAAGCCTTCACCTTTTTCTTTTTTTAAAAAAAAGCTTATTTTATTCTGAAGTTTAGAAATAAAATAAGCATTTCCACAACGTTATAGAATAAGGGGGAAAAACTGATTGTTCATAAAAATGTAAATCTGTTATGTACACTTACTATTTCTTTTAAATATATAATAAAGTTATCATGTAACTTTTTTTTTTCCTTTTTCTCTCTCCCATCCCCCAGGCCTAGAGATGGCTACCATTAAACACAAATATATAGAAATATATGTATTTGTGCATGAGTGCCCATTCTATACATACCTCTATTTATTGGTTCTTTCTCTGGATGCAGATAGGATCTTCCTTTACATGTTTTCGTGGTTAATTTGGATATTTATGATAGTCAAAACAACTTAATCACTAGAAATTTGTTTTTAAAGCAAAGCCTTCACTTTTGAACCGGTGTGTTTCTGTCTTATGGGCTCAGTCTTTGAAATATTAAACTGTTTGATATTATGTAGACCAAAGTTCAGCTTGTTGACTAACTTTTCACATTTCCTTCAGCTATTCTAGTCCCGTATAAGGATAGCCAGGCACCAATACTATCTTCTTCAAGAGTAAGGTGATATTATCACCTTTAAACTTTTGGCATATTAACCAAGGGAGTCAGTCTGGGTTCTATGAGATCATCAACTGACTTGACACCATCCCAAGGAAATAGAGGTGTGACTCTTCAACAACAATAAGGAATCCAAGGGAAGGGCTAAACATGACAGCCTAATTAACTCTACCATGTTTAATTAACCTCCAACATATCAAGTTGTCTCTAGGTCAACCTTTTCACAACCCCTAGAGTGGAGATTCCAAGCTGTTCAAAAGAAAATGCATTTGTAATGAAATTTTAGAGGCAAAGAAAGATACAGACTGTGAAAAGAATTGTTCTGGGTAAAACCAAGCTTTATTTCTTGCCATGTTTAGACTATTCAATGTTTTATATGTTGATTTGTCTAAAAAGGAGGATGTTCAAATTTTGAACATACATATTTATTGGTCCTATTCATCTTTTCCTCTTCACAGAAACCACTTGTTTGGTATATAGGTCTATAGTAGAGGGTATCCTTTGTGAAGTATGGATTGTACTATACGGCCAAAAAATGGTTTTCCAGGCCTCTGGCTAAAAGCCTCCAATAAATTCAGTCCCACTCAGAGTAGCTCCAGGACAGCCTTCAAGTTTTAAGAAATTCTTCATGATGTCAAGCCTGAATTTATCCCCTTGAGACTCTCACTCACTACTCCTAACTCTGTCCTCTGGATTCAATCTGAAATGTGTTCCAGGGGTTCTTCATCTTTGGGGAGTTTTGGATCCCTTCATGAGCTTATGGAATGTTTCTCAAAATGTTTTTAAAAGCATACATTACTTATAAAGAAAACCAAAGATATTGAAATTCAAGTATTAAAATATGGTTTTCAAATTTTTTTATGTATCTTATTTTTGAAGACAATTGGGTTTAAGTGACTTGCCCAGGGTCATACAGCTGGATTTGAGGTTGGATCCTTCTAACTTCAGGGCAGGGCCACTATCCACTGTGCCACCTAGCTGCCCCCAAAATATGGTGTGAGTTGGTTTTTTTGTTTTGTTTTGTTTTTTTGAAGTTTACACACTCCAGGTAAAGGACCTCTGACCCAATCCTTATTCTGAATGACAGCCCTTCAAACTTCTTAAAATCATCATGTCTGTTCTTTTATCCACCCACCCAGCCCCCAGTTTCTTTTAGAAGCTAGGTGGAATGTGCCAAGCCTGGAGTCAGGAAGATCTGAGTTCAAATGTGACCTTAGACACCAACTAGCCATGTGACCCTGGGCAAGTCACTTACCTTCTATTTGTCTCAGTTTTCTCATCTGTAAAATGAGGATAATAATAGCATCTACCTCCAAGTGTTGACCTTTCAAATCCCAGCAAAAATCCCACCTTCTACAGGAAGACTGTCCCAATTCCTTAATGCTAGTGCCTTCTCTCTTGATTACATGCAATTTATCATGTATTTATCCTATAGCAGAGTGCCTGGCACATAGTAGGCACTCAATAAATGGTTGTTGACTGGTTGATTGACTAGTGGTTTCCATTTTGTCTCCCCTATTAGACTGTGAGCACCTTGAGATCAAATCATATAATAATTGCAAAGTTCTTGGCACCGTGCCTGGCAAAAAATAAGCACAATATAAATGTTAATTATTAGCATTATTATCATTCAGGTTAAAAATCTCCAGGAGTTTTTTTTTTCCAGATAGTTATCAAATCTATAAAATAAGGCAAATGAACTAGGGGTTGAACTCCAAAGTCTCTTCTGGCTTTAAATCTAAGATCCTAATTGAGAAGATCTTACAATATGGACTCTTTCTCATTGCCCCTTCTTGACCTTCTCCAGCTCTTCAATGTCCTTCCTTAAGTGTGGTCTGCACAATTGACCATGACACTCCAGCTGTGTTATGATCAAAGCCGAGTCCAATGGGACCATCATCTCTTTATTTCTGTTCACTATGTGACTCTCCTAATGCTGCCTAAGACCACATTAGACATTGTTTTTTAATCACACTGATCCACAGTGACTTTGTAGTTTACTAAACTCCCCAGATATTTCCCACTAAATATATTCCACTAAAATCCCTCAATATTTTCCGAAAGACCTGATGATTAGCCATGCCTCCTGAATGTTATACTTGTGAAGGTGATTTTTTTAATCCTACATGTACGATTTTGCATTCATTTCTATTTTAAACTTAATCTTATCTCATTTGATCCACTGCTCAGGCCTGTCAAGACCTTTTTTCTGGATCCAGGTATTTGCTACCCCTATCAGCTTTGTATCTTCTGAAAATTTCATAAGCATGCCAGTTTTGATTGCTCCACAAACATGGCACAGATAAGACTTAATTAACATCAGTAGAAGATGAGGTGGGCCACCCTTCTGACATTTTTAATAGCTCCAAAACCTCCTGGGACAATGCCTTTATCTATCCCCTATGCTTTGCTTTTCTTCTCCTTCCTCTGCCCCCTCAGTCCAGGTGTTTGTCCTCTTCTTTACACACACACACACACACACACACACACACACACACCCTCACTTCAAGCCTACGGTAAATGAATTTCCCTTCCCCCTCTGCAACATCTGTCCTTGACAGAGAGATCACAGGTTTGTTTGCAAATCTGTTGAAAGTGTTGAAATTTTGCCAAGAGAAAATATGCTTTATAAAGAGCTTCAAAGGAAAGAGGATCAATGATCAAAGATATTTACCGGTGATGAGATGCCTGAGTCAGAATACGGATGTAATGCTCCTCTGTTTCTACACAAAGTGGGCCAAGTATTTGTTTCACTCAGTTCAGAGTAGTGGGATGAATTGGATTTGTAAGTGTCCCGACTGCTTCTGTTGAGACCTGAGGAACTGAGTGGGAGAATGATTAAAATATAGGATATATTCCTTTCCAAGTGTTCTTCTGTGGTCTATTTTATATGTATAAAGATTTTGCTATTTTTAAAAAATCTCATCAGGGTAACATAATTTGAAAAGCTAATTTGAACTGGCTACACATGGAAACTCCTGGAGAGTGACTCAGTTTTCCAGGAACATGCTTGCTAGTTTCTCAGTTTCTACATTAGTTCTATTTTAAAGAAGCTTTTCAAGGTCAACTGCAACTACAAGTACTCTTCACTTCTGATTGGAATGCCTGGCTTCCTTCAAGAGCTCAAATGGTGTCTCCTGCAGGAGGCCTCTTCTGGTCTCTTCAGCTTCTACTCCCTTTCCCTTTAAGGTTACTTCCCCGCTCTTCTATAAGTTTCTTGTATACACCTATGTCTCTAAGTATTGTCTCTCTTATTAGAATGTAAGCTCCTTGAAGGCAAGGACTTTTTTTGCTTTTTGTTTATATCTCTAGTGCTTATATCTCTAATGCTATGCACCAAATAAGTGCTCCATAAATATTTGCTTTATTGAATAGAGTCAAAGTTTTCCATATGCGTTGAAAAATGTGGGCTCCTAGATTGGACCCTAAAAAGATATCACACCTAGCTAGTTTTTTTTTGGGTGGGGGTACAAAGTAGACCTGTGATTTCATAGGCATAAACTTCCATTATGAAAGCTCCATTCTTGATGCATATCAGAAACACACTAACAATATTAGAGAGATTCCTAGGGTATTGAGAAATGAAATGACTTGGCCACAGTCACACAGAATGGCAGTTCTTCCTGACTCCAAGCCTGGCCCTCTGTTCACTATCCAATGCTGCTTCTCAACTACTTAATGGTAGTAAGGAATTAGTCCCAGGAATCGGGTCAGTCTTCCCCTGTGGGACTCTGACAGCAGGTCTGACATACCATTCTTGGGTGGTATAAATGGATAGAACCTGTAACTCTCCATTTCCTCATTTCTCAGATTCCCTTCTAGTGCCTACTTCACTCACAGGGCTGTTGTCAGTCAATCAGGTGCAAGCTTGCATTCATTAAGGCTTACTATGTGTCAGAAACTACAAAACCAAGTCTTGAGGAGATAAAGAAAGAAAAGGGGGAAAACTGGCCCCTGCCCTCAAAGTGCTTACATTCTAGCAGGTGAGAAAACATGCAAATAAATAACTAGGTACATTCAAGATAGTATAGAAGGTTATCTCAGAGGGTCAGGCACTGGATGAACCAAGAAAAACACACTGAAGAGCTCCAATGAGATAAGGTAATGAACTTTGTAAAATGGAAAGAGCCATATAAATGACCCTTATTTTTCTTCAGCTACTCTTCCCTCCCTCCCCCCCAACCTCAAATTGAAACAGGAGCCCAATGGGCTGCATAGATATACAGGATATCCCCAAAGTCTGAGTGCAGCTTTAAGCTTTAGTATGTTAAAACCATACCAACACTTTTGGAGACAATCCTGTATCCTGCAAAGGTTAAGTATGACATTCTTTCTGTTTTACCAAACTGAGAAATAAAGGGAGAAAAATGACAAGGATGGGAGAAGAAACAAGGCGAGGGGAGGAGAACAGAGGGGAGAGGAGTTCCTCAGCCCATCTCAATCACTTTGCTTCCTTTTCTATTCATTAAAAACTCTCCTAATTATCCCAATTCCCTGTGTGCTCCTATTTTCATACCACCCATTTGTAGAACTTGCTGCTCACATCCCTTATCTTCAGTTTGGGGGCCTTTCTTGCCAATCTGATCTTTTCTTGCAGTCCTTCGTTTCTCTTCCTTCTGCTGTTATTTATTATTCTAATTGAAGTGTTTAAGATTCTGTGTATAAAGATGATACTCTCTCCAGTTGAGGAGCACTACACAAACAACTCTCCTGGATTTTGTTACCAGTAGTCCTATTGATCAATTTTTTTCCAGACCCTAAGAGTGTTAAGAGGAGGTAACCTATATTTTATGTTAAAGTGACTGCCACTGAGCCAATAAAATCTGCCTTCCTGGAGTGCCCTACGGGTATGTCCAAAGGGCATTTTTCACCCACTAACTAGAATAAAAAAGCAATCATAGCCATGAAAATTGTTGAAATCCCCTTTAAAAAAACAGAAACAAGTTTAGCACTGTTAGCAGGAAAGTAATTGTACTTTAAAATGCGATAAAATAGTCAAGGATGTGTTCTTAATCTTTCCAAAGCTGCAGTACGATGGATAACCCAAGCTGAACAAGATTCTCCATATATAGCAAAGAGATCTCAATCACTCTCAGCTTCTTTGGCAGCTCTAGTTTCCTTCAGGTATGACTTTGGGAAAGTTTTCATCATCATTCTTTGGAAACTTAAACCTGCCAATTAGATAAGGATTCTTCTACTGGGTACAAAATATTAACATTTCAAATATGAAATTAAAGGAACACCATTCAGTTGTTTGAGCCCTAAGCTATTTGGCAGACAGAAGGGCTTTTTCTCAATGACGATCTTGTCTAAGCCTTAGCCACCAAAGTGTTAGAATAACTGAGTAAGGAGAGAATTCAGTAAATTCCTCAATTCTCTCATTTTATAGAAAAGGAAGCAAAGATTATCCAGGAGGTAAGCTTCAGAAAGTACCTTTGAATCCAGATCTTCTGACTTAAGAGTCAGAATGCTTTCATTGTATCATATTAGATTTATGTGTGTGTGTGTATGTATGTGTGTGTATATATATTTACATACGTATACATACAGATAGACAGAGATAGATAGATAGATAGATAGATAGATAGATAGATAGATAGATAGACAGATGAGGAGGTGTTATGAATTGTCTGGTTTGCTCAGGTTTAAGCCTGAAATCTCTTGAGTCCTCATTTTTGAAACTATTTAAAATAGTGCCCTCTTCTGGCCTGAATGATAATGACTCAGTTTGGGGGTTTACAAAATATTTTTCTCACAACCTCTCTTGGGGCAAGAAGTGCCAATTTGATTGTCCTGATTTTACAGCTGTGGAAATGGCGGGGGAGGGAGGGTGGTTAAGACTCAATAATAGGCAATTGATCAGTGCTTGTGGATTGACAGATCTATAGAAAAGGATTCAAATCCAAGTCCCATGACTCTGGATTTAATGTTCTACCTAGACTGTCTCTCAGTGGAGAAGGGAACACAATTTTAATTTTTAGTGACTGAGGATCTCAAAGTACATTGACCGTCATTCTGAATCCAGTCACCAACCAGTCTGTCAGTCACAGGCTCGCACATTTGGAGCTGGAAGGGATCTCAGAGGCCATCTAGTCCAACCCTCTCATTTTACAGTTGAGGAAACTGAAGTCCAAGAGCAGGAGGTGACTTGGTCCAATGTAGCAAAGTTAATACCAGAAAAAGGATTTGAACCCAGTTCCTGTCTGTTGTAGCCAAAAACAAAAACAAACAAAAAACACTGTTTACCGTATCAGATTCCAGGACCAATTTACTCTGTACCACTGATCTTGTGTTCCCTGCAACTTTCAATCAATCATATAATGGTATATTTCAGGATCCTATGATCAAAGATTTAAAACTAGAAAGGACTTCAGAGGTCATTCAGTTCAATTCCCTCATTATCCAAATGATGAAACTCAGTCCCACAGAAGTTAAATGTCCAAGGTCATACAATAAATGGCAGGGTCAAGATTTTTTAATCCTAATTTCCTGACTCTAAATTAAATACCCTTTCCATTATTCCACACTGTTGCTCCCAAGATATAGTTGACTGTATGACATTATTTGAGGAAGCGTATAGTTATATACCCACCTCACCACAGGACTACTTCCTAAATTTGCACTTTCACTTACTGGTTAAAGTCCCCCCAGGACAGTTATTACAGCTTTTATTCTCAGGACTCAATGGGTAATCCCTTTTTTAAAAATAACATTTTATTTTCCCCAATTACATGTAAAAACAATTTTTAAAATTTGTTGGGGTTTTTTGAGTTTTGAGTTCCAAATTCCATCCCTCCCTCCTTCCCTCTTCCCTCCTTCCCCTCTCCCTGAGATGATAAGCAATCTGATATAGGTTATACATGTGCAATCATGTAAAACAATTCCATATTAGTCATTTTGTGTAAGAAAACTCAAAAAAAAGAAAGAAAGAGAAAAATAATATGCTTCATTCTGTATTCAGACAGCATCATTTCTTTCTCTGGATGTGGATAGCATTTTTCATCATAAGTTCTTTGGGATTGTATTGGATCATTGGGTTGCTGAGAATAGCTAAGTCATTGATAATTCTTCATTGTACAGTATTGCTGTTACTGTTTGTGGTGCTCTCCTGGTTCTGCTTACTTCATTTTGTATCAGTTCATGTAAATCTTTCCAGGTTTTTATGAAATCATCCTGCTAGTCATTTCTTATAGCATCATAATATTCCATTACAATTTCTATGGACAATCCTAAGAGTCTAAGCTTTCTAGTACCATTGTTCAGAAGTCCTCATCAGTATTCTTCCCCTTCACAATCAAACAGCTGAACTCCATTAGCTTTTATAGAAGGAATTTACTGGGAAGTAATATCAAGACTATGTGGTGAAAAACACTCTGCCCCCAAACCAAGACACAATCTCATCTTCCACACATAACATCCCTGAGGAAAAAAAGGCTCAAACTTTAAGTACCAAAGAAGTCAGGCAAACATTTCTAGACAGGTGGAGCCAAAGGGTACCAGAAAGCTCTTGCCCCCTAGAGTCCTTTTCTCCTATGGAATCCTCATGATGTCCACTGTCTGCTGGGCTCTAAGGAATAACATCTTTTTGGGATCCATAGCTGGTAATTCTCTCTGTCATGATGGATCACAATTCCTGAAGCTGATACCATCCTTGAATAAATGTCTTCCCACCCACCCAAAGGTGCTTTCTCTTTTCATCAGCCATGACTGCTCTTTGGTGAGTGACATAGAACTAGTAAGTAAGGAGATGTCCACCAATTAGTGAATGACTGAATGTAGGTCTTGTATATTAATATGACGGAATACTATTGTGATGTAAGAAACACAAAAAAAGGGAACCATTTCAAAGAAACCTGGAAAGAATGACATGGACTGATAGTGAAGTGAGCAAAACAATCACAATTTATACTGTAGCATCAAGATTATAAAAATGAACAATTTTGAAAGATTTAAGAACTCTCGACAAGGTAATGACCAATCATGATTCCAAAGGCTAGTGATGCAGAATGCAACCTGTGTATGGATAGAGAGGTGATGGACAAATAAATAGAATAGCATGAGATTTTTGGACTCCGGCCAATAAGGGAATTGATTATGCTGGACTAAGCTTATATGTTACAAAGTTTCTGTTTTTCTTTTCTTTTTTTCCAGTATTGAGAAGAGGTAGGAAGAAGAAAAAAAAATAAATGCTTAATCATTGAAAAAATAAAATCGAATTTTAAAAAGTCATCTATCACCTCCTAATTTTTCATATGGAGAAAGTGAGATCCAGAGATGAAATGACTGCTTGAGGTTACACAAGGAGAAAGTGACAGAGCTGAGATTTGAACCTATGTCCTCTGATGCCACTGTGAATGTAAACTCCGAATGAATATGAGTCAGATCATAGCTTTAGAGTCTTAAGGAGCTTTAGAGGCTATCTAATCCAATCTCCTCATTTAATCGATGTGGAAAGTGAGACCCAGAAAGATTAATTGACCTGCCTTAGGTCACATAGGCAGTAAATAATCTTCATACATTGGAATAGAGTTCCCATTAATGACCATTCATTTTTTAAAACCCACAAAAAAGAACCATTTTTAGAGCCAGATTTCTTAAGTTTAACTAGTGTGCAGATGAAGTCTTTTTAAACCTTTCTGCTTCCAGTAAACAAATGATTATCGTAAATTAGCGATCTAAACCCTTATGAAGATGGAATTAATTTTTTTATTGCTCCAATATAAACCTGCCATGGAGAAGGTGCCCATGTAAATCTGGCCACAAGTATAAGGGAGGATAGATTATATCTTCTTAGGGGATAGCACTCTCTGAACTCGCCTTCAATTGATTTCTTTTAAAAGGGTAATGGAACAGGTGAAGAAGGAAACAGGTGAATGGGGAACAATATTATGGTATGAAAAACAATAATAACAAAGGTGATCCATTCAGAAGTATCTTCCATTCAAAGATGATATTGCTCCTTATAATCATTAAGCCTCCTCAATTCTTTATGGCAATCGCCATTATTTAATTGCCACCTTGGCGATTATGCAACGGTGTAACGCTGGAGAAGCAAGCAGTAACAGCCCTGGTTTCTGAGACATGGTTTCAGTGGTTGAATACATCCAGGCCACAACACAGGAGCCTAATAAGGGTCAGGCCCTGCTTTGACTCAATCATGAGCATTTATTAAGCACCTACTATATAACAGGCTCAGGGGATCCAAGTACAATAAACATAACACTTACTAATCTCAAAGAACTTACATTCCAATTGCATGAAGGCACTGAGTGCTGCCAAAAAAAAAAAGTACAGATAATTCGACAAGTCAGTTTTAAAACCCTCTGTTTGTTATAGTGGGGAAAGAGTCATTCCTGGAATCAGGAAAACTTGGGTTCATCTTCTGACAGATGCTGGCTATGTGATGTCTGGCCAATTCATTTCAACTTTCAAAGCCTCAGGAAGCTCTCTATGACTATAAGGCACAGATGAGTTGCTTATGTATATTGGTGAGAGGATTTTCCTCACCACGAGTTCCTTATATCTATGCAAGAAAAAAATACTGTTTAAATAAACATGATAGGTTAACCTGACTTCCAATTTCATCCAAGGGAAGTTTCCCTAAAATTCAGGAAATACTGCTAAGGATCTCAGACTGTTGAATTTTGCCACACTTTAGTCCTGAGATTCAGAATGACAAAATTTTCACAGAGTTTAAATTCAATTCCTTATTTTGACTTCACCAATCATTACCTTGGAGCCAGAGGACTTGGGTGCAAGCCTCATTTCTCCTGCTGGCTACCTGATTAATCTTGGGTAAATAATTTAACTTCTCTGGATCTCAGTTTGTGCATCAGTAAAATGGGAGTGGTGAGGGGCTGGACAAGATGAATGCTAGGTTCGCTTTTAGCTCTAAATCTACATATGATCCAATTACTAACTTGTATCTCCATTTGTTCATTTATTTAAAAGGGAGAAGGGAGAATGGCAATATTGATTCATTCAATAAAAAGGCTAATGAGAAAGACAGAAATAATCTGAGTTCTTGAAAATAGACAACACAGATATAGAAAGGACCTTAGAGGTCATCTAGTCCAAACTCTCATTTTACAAATGTGACAATTGACTTCCAGAGAGACCGTTAGCTCACTCTGTTCTAAATAGTAGGGGTAGGATTTGAATGAAGGTCCTCTTAACTGGGCATTAGGGGCCTTTCCACTGCATCATGCAGTCATGTGATTTTGGATCTCTACACTAGTCTCATATAAGCCACCAATTAAGGGAATAAGAAAAATAAGGGAGCTCCCCTGGAAAAGCAGAAGAAAATCCAAAAAAGTTCCATAGTTGCCAAATGTATTCAGGACACGAAAGAATGCCCAAGTAGTTACAAGTATCTAAAGGCAAGCCAGATAGGTCCAAGTGACTACAGTCTGCACTATTGAGTTCTGTTTAGAAATATCCCAAGCTGAATTGGAACAAACACACACAGCTGTGTGGCTTAGGAGATTTCTAAACCTGCAGGCCAATTTTCTGCTCCCTAGTTGGGTTTCAGCTTTGAAAATCCAACACTAACAGAGTTTCAATGTGCTATTGAAATGGTAATGTAGACACTAAAGGGATAATATATCCTGGGAATAGTTCTTGTGAGCAAAGATAAAGGCCCAAATGAAGTTGACTGAATATTAGGAATTTAGAATAGAAGAGGCACTTGACTTCCAAAGGGCTGAAAATGTGCCAATCCTAAGGAACCCAGTTCCTTATAATTGACCAGAAAGTGAAATTAAACGAGGTTCTAAGAAAGATGATTTTTGCATTGGTTTGAAAGTTGGGCAAACAATCCCTTAGGTAACCAGGATACTTTTGCCTCTAGCTTTCTTATGTAAACATTTTTAGAATATAGTGTATTGGAGGTTCTGGGAGTGAAAAGGAGAGAGAGGTGTTGTCTATAGTATTCCAATGAGCCAAAGGGAACCACATTTAAAATGAGATAACAGTGAAAGGAATGTTTACAGGAACTACAAAGCTACTGGTTTGTTCTAGCCTCAGAACCATGGAGGTATTCAGTGCTTTGCGAGAAGTTGTGCCATTCAGCTCGATTTTGTTGAGAGGACTCCTTTCCCCAGTTATATGTGTGTGTGTGTGTGTGTGTGTGTGTGTGTGTGTAAGTATTTTAAGACAGATTAAGAGGAAAGAAGGGAAGGAGGGAAAGAGGAAAGGAGAAAGGGAAGAAAGAAGGGAGGAAGGAAGGAAAAGGAAGGAGAGAGGGAAGGGAGGGAAGAAGGCAAGGAGGGAGAGAGGCAAGGAGAAAGGAAAGAAGGAAGGAAGGAAGGAAGGAAGGAAGGAAGGAAGGAAGGCAAAGTGGGAAGGGAGGCAAGAAAGAGGAAAAGAAGGAGGGAGGGAGAGATGAAGAAAGGAAATAAAAATGAATCAATGTTCATTTTCTGAGAATGTCATGACACCTCTTGAGAAAATTGGGGGGAGGGACACTCTAGAGATGCTGCAAAACCAGAGCTTGGAACCATTGTCTCAGCTTCACCTTAGGGCTCCTCTTAACCTTCACTCCTCCAAAGGAAAAAATCAGCCATCTTCTATCTTCTAGGTAGTGAAGGCTGTTAAATTGATGGAATGAAAAAAAAACTCATACTTTCATGGACCATTGTTATTTTTTTTAGAGGGCTGCTATTATGAGGGGAGAAGATAATGACACAATAGGAAAAGCATTGTCTCAGAAGTCAACATAAAGATTAAAGTTCCTTTTATCATTTTGTTTCCTACCTTTCAGACATGTCTTGTTCTGCATAAAGTTCACTGGACTGTCATAAGGTTATTTCCCTGAAAGTGTTTTCTATCATCTTTCCGGGAGGCGATTTAGCAGCTGTCTACCAAGAAAATGTAGATTCTTTAGTGAAGGCAGTGCCACAGACACATATTGTGGGGTTCCCAGTGAAACAGGTAACTGGAAACTATCTGTTCCCTAGCAACGCGGTGTCCCTTGAAGAGGTATTGTTACCAGTCCCTTAAAGTTCCTCCAGGGAATTACTATAACAAGAAACAGCCTTTTCTAGGGATTGTTTTTAACTAAGTCTTACTGAAGTTGGAATGGATATGCCCACGGTAGGACATAAGATTATTCCTTGAGATTGTTGGAGAGCATTCTCATATTCAGATCTCCATGACTTGAACTGTTCTCTTTGCAACTCTGTTTTAGTGAAGGTAAAACTTGGGCACCATCCTTGAACAGTGTTTAGTTTCATGCTCCTCTTCTGAAGTTTCCAGCCTCTTACTGGGAAATTGGCTCTGGTGCTACGCAAACCAGTATCTTCCAAATAAAGGAACTGCACCATCCAAGCATTACATTTTTTTTTCCTCAAGAAAAATTGGATTAAAAAAATTTTAATTGTATTCTACTTTTAGGAGAAAAAAAGGACAGATATTCAATAATAGTATTCTTTCATTGATTCCATTCTGGCATAGCTCCAGGCACTGTTCATCTCTTTAGTTTCTGTAGAAACTAAAAATACTGGAAATTTCACTCCTTATTATTCAAGGACCAGGAGAAATTCATTTGTACTTTTAAAAATAATGTTTTATTGATGTCTTCTATTTTTATAAGCATAGTTTTTCCAGCTATGCTCCCTTCCATTACAATCAAAAGAGTATTCCCTTATAACAAAGAGAACCAGTTAATAGTACCAAGTAACACAGAGACTACTTTGGACAACACAGGCAGATTTCCATACCCATACTCTACCTCTTTAAGGAAAGGAAGGAGATGCATTTTCTTCTCTTTTTGCTGAGGCCAAGCTTCGTTATTACAGTTACTTAGTGTCCAACTTCATTTTAGCATTATTTTCATTTACCTTATTGTAACCATTGTAATACTGTTTTTCTGGTTCAACTTTCTTCACTCTTTAACTCTTCATAGGAGTCTCCCAATATCTCTTGGAATCCTTCATAGTCATAACTTCCTGTAAATTACTAATATTCCATTATATTCATATACTGTAATATATTCATCCATTTACCAATTGATAAACTCTCACTTTTTTTTCTCTTGCTACCACAAAAGAAGTAAGGCCAATATGTTTCTGTTTTTCTGTCTTTCACCTTGTTGGTAGATATGCCCAGTTGTGGGACCACTGGGTCAAAAGCTACAGACAGCTTACTCAGTTTTCTTGCAAAATTCCAACAAATTTTCCAGGATGGTATAATATCAATTAAGATGGGATTTTTTACTGTTTTAGAATGATAAATTAATTAAGTGTCTTTAAGCCTTTTTAGGTGCAAAGCTCCAGGCCTAAACCCCTATCTACTAGGTGCTAAGCCTATGTGGGCATGAAGCCCTCAGGGTCCTAAGGGGAGGTGCTAAGATCAGAGCCAATAGCAGGAGCCTAAGTTCTGGTTGTTCAGATGACATTTGATGAGGGCTAAAGAGTATATAAAAAGAGAGAACAGGGCTATTTCCTTGGGGCTCTCACTCTTGGAGGAGTGTTGATATGGAGACTCTGAGCAGCTGTAGTTAAGAGCCCTCCAGCTTGTGAACCCAGATGTTGATGCCTTCTTTATAACTATTAATTGTATTTGGTCTGTTTATAACATATGTTTGTAATTTGTTTGTATTTGCTCTGAGGTTCAGGATGATGGCTTTTTCCCCTGAACTAAGTGAATGATATTTGTATGTTGGGTTGAAATAAGATTCTTAACCCCTTAACATTGCTTTCCTTAGTAAAGCATATCAAAAGAACCTGTGCTGGCAGTGTTCTTGTTGTTGGGCTTTCACCCACCCAGCAGCTGTGAGCCGAGTTGTTGCAACTGATGGTAGTACTAATTCAGAAATCTCATGTATTAGTATGGTACAGTGAAATGAATCTTAGTTCTAGAATCCAAGAACATGGGTTCAGAACCTTCCTCTGTCGCTAACTACTTGTGTGTCACTTCCACATCTTCTGACTTCTGATACCTTGCTATCTTGGGGTTTACTGGCTAGATTTCATTCCTAAAGAACTTGCCTTAAACCTAATTCACTTTGGCTCTCATTGATTGGCCAATAATAGGTCCTTGCCCAAGCACCACCTGATGGTTATTTGGGGGGGGGGGGGGGGGGCGGGGCTGATAGCTCAGTGTGAATGTAAATAGTAATTGTTTCTCTTTTAGGCAGAAACCCTGAGGGTCTTCCCCTCCCATTTTGATTTTTTATTTAATTAAAGAGGCAATCCCTTGGCTCACTTCTTAAACAACCCTAAGGATTGCATGGATATTGCTTCAGTCAAAGTGAGAACTCAGAAAGACCGTAGTTTAAGAAGGCTAAGGTCTCCCACTGCATCCTGGGCCATCTCCAGTTGTCCTGATCTGTATCTGGCCACTGGACCCAGATGACTCTGGAGAAGAAAGTGAGGCTGGTGACTTTGCATGGCCTACCCTCACTTAAATCCAATTCACTTGCAAGTCATGGCAACATCTTCCTGATGTCATGGCCCTCATAAAGAACAAAGGACAAACCCTACAAGGTGACATTGGACAAATCCTTTAGATTCTCTGGGTCTCAGATTCTCATCTGTAACATGAGGGGCCTGTTTGAGACAACCTTTGAGGTCCCTTCCAGCTCTAGTCCTATGTGTCTATCCTTTCTATAACCCCTCTAAACTTGACTCTATCTTTTGTCATCTTGGTCAGTCCATTGGGTATGAGGCAGAATTTCAGGGTTCATTTAATGCACACATCTCTTATCATTAGTAATTTGGAGGGAGAAATGCTTCCTGTTTGTTGATGGGAAAAGGAGTATAATTAGTTCTATGATGACAAAGAACATGCCTAAATGGCTCAATGTGCAACATAATTGGTAAGCCACTTGAATACAATTTTTGTTCAAAACCAGTTTTTGGTATCCATGTAGAAAAGAAATAGTGTTTTACAGACTCTTTTCTCTTTCCAAACAAAATGGTAGTTCCATCTTTGATAAAAGTCCTGCAGACTAGTAAATGTACTCATTAACAAAAGTTTGACAAAGCTCCAACATTATGGTCGTCAGCATTTCCATTACAAAACCCAGTTCCCTAGGATTTCTACAGTGGCTGTAAAATATGCTTCGGGCTGAAACAGAGGATGCAAGATTTCTGCCTCAAATTAGCTTTTTCCCAAAATTTAATAAATATCTGGAAATAGATCTACTTCCTCTGAGTCATCAGATATTTTAAAAATAAAATACATCTCAAATTTCCTCCATGAACATCCTATTCAGAGGCCTCTCACATGGTGTAGAGGTGCCTTTGAATTCTTGAAAGTTATATCAGTAGGATGTAAGCCTTGCTACATCCTACCAAGAAGACCCTGAGAGGATGGAGATTAGTGGTCCTCCTGTAAAAGGAATCACATGTGACTCTATGTATGACGGGGGGAAATGTTCTTTTGCCTTAAACAAGCCTGTGATTGATAGTGTTCATTATTGAAGATAGTTGAAGAAAAAAATCCATATCCATGAAGAGTTTAGAGAAGGGCATTGGGGAAGATTATTTGCCCTGTAGAAAAAAAGGCAAAGCATAACAGTGATGTATTCAGGGCTGGCCCTACATATGGGTGAAGTAAGTGTTTATCATTACGATCTGAAAAAGGTTGAAATATTTCTTACTGACCTCCTTGACTCACCATATGCCAATGTCTTAAATTCCAAACATGAGTCATGCTTTTGTTGAAGGAAGCATAAATTCAATCTAGTCCAATAATCATTGTTTCATTTCAAAAAATATCACTTTTTGTTTTTCAATTAACATGAAATGATTCTCTCTCTCTTCTTCCTCCACCTCACTGAGAAAAAAAGAAAAGAAGTAAAAAGTAATAAATATGCATAGATAGTAATAAGAATAGCAGTAGCAGCTAGCATTTGTATAATGCCTACTATGCATCAGGCACTATGCTAGGTGCTTTACAAAACTGTCTCATTTGATCTTCACAACAACCTGGGAGGTTGATATTATCATCCTCATTTTATAATGGAGGAAACTGAGGCAGAGATGAAGCGACTTGCCCAAGGTCACACAAACTAGATGGGCAATACTGAAGATAGAAGGCCATCCTTAGAGTCAGAAAGCCCTGTATTCAAATATTACTTCTAACATATGCTGGCTGTTTGACCACAGGCTAATCGTTTTACCTGTTCATGTCCCCAGACAACTTTCTAAGATGGTAAATTCCCAGACATCTCTGGCCATTCCATCTCCACTTGGGCTGTCACCTCCACTTATCCCCTCTAGAAGATTGGACTCCACTCCTCCAACCACCTTGAGGTTTCACAGGCCAGCTTTAGCTCAGTTCTAGAACCTCCTACCATATTAAAATGAAGAACATCTTGAGTGCAGATACTGTATTTTTTGCTTTTATTTGTATCTCCAGCACTCAACACAGCACTTGGTACATAGCAATCATTTAATAAATACTCTGTCTCTAAATTACAGGAGACTTCTTATTCTACGTTGGCAAAAGGAGTTCAACAAACCAATGACATTACAGGTCCAGACCAAAAAAATATATAATGAACTAGATTGTTGGATTAACTAGTCACATAACAGGAGCTGGAGAAAATCAGGTACAGAACCAGAAAGACAGAATTTCAGAGTAGGAAGGGACTTCATCAACCCTCTAATCCAACCTGAAAAAAAATGATCCCATCATATCATACTGGCCAAGGGTCAGCCAGCCTCTTCCTGAAGATATCAACTGAGGGAGAATCTAGGACCTCCCAAGGTAGCTCATTTCTCTTTGCTTAGTTATAAATTTGAGTGTGGTATTGGGCATCTCTACCCTTTCAGGCCCCCCATGGAATATGCTCAGAGATGTCCTTTCTGTTTCAAATTGACAGGGTGGAAGCTTTGTGACAGGCTTCCCGTCCTGTCTGACCCATTTCCAAGGGGATTGATTTGTTATTGACCTCAAACAGTAGATATACCTGAGGGAGCAGTCCATGCTTTAGACCAGGGCTGTCCAAAATGCTGCCCATGGCCGCATGACGCCCTCAGTGTGATTTATGTGGCCCACCTACAAGCATAGAAATTTACATAAATGCTTTAGTAAATGAAGCCAAGCTACGGCAGAGCTCTCACCAAAATGGCAAATCAAAATATATTGTCTATTGTTTCAATAAATACCTAAGGTTGGACAACCCTGCTCTAGACAGTCTTTCTCTGAGTCTCTCCTAGTGATATCATATGGCTCCAGTGATGAGTAGGAAAAGACAATTCCTTCTCTATGATATTATTATGACAATCCCACCTTGTTCCTCAGGTAGGTCAGGAGCCCAATAAGGTGAACTTGTGTCTAGTCCCCTTGAAGCCTGTGACTCTTTTGTATTTCCTTTCCTCCATAGGTGACTGAGCAGGAACATCCAGATGGATCTACCCAGGCTTGGAAGCATTAAACATGGATAATGTCATTCTATGGATCAATCAATAAACAAGCATTTAATAATAAATAAGCATGGGAGCATTGGAAGACACATTAGTGTTCACTAGGACCATAATGGAGGCTCTGAGCATTCTAAATGGGGCTAGGGGATAGTTCTTGCTATTATGTCTTATATTCAGTTTAAAATTTGACTCTTTACAACTTCTATTCATCACTCCTAGCATACATAGTACAGGGAAGTTTTCATAGAGGTGAGAGAGGTAATGTAGAAAGGGAACAATTTTGGAAAATGGAGGATTTGAAGGAAGTTTAGCAGTCATCTCATCTAGCATATGAACCAATGTAATATCCCTGATGGATTGACCTCCCTGATCAATCCCCCTTCTTAAACATTCCAATGATGGTGAGCTCAGTATTTCAAAAAGCAACATTTTGTTTTTGGGGGCAGCTCTAATATTTAGGAAGCTCTTCAACCTGTTGATGTGAAATTTGCTTTCTTGTCCCTTCCATCCATTAGTCTTTCTTCTGTCCTTTGGCAATTTATTGAATAAATGTAATCTCTTTTCCATAAGATCATGATGTAGTGGAATGAATGCTGAACTTGGAGTTACTGGATCTGAGTTCAAGTACTGACTCTGCTACTTAACTACTTGTATTCCTTTGGAAAAGTCCCTTCATCTCCCTAAACCTCAGTTTCTTCATCTATAACATGAGGGGATTGTCCTAGATGTCCTCTATGATCCCTTTTAGCTCTAAGACAATGATCCTATGATTACATTGGTAGGGGCTGTTCTTCTAGTCACACTTTCTCATTCTGTGCAATTGTGTCCATGGTGTCCATAGATGTTCCCTCATAGTGCTAGGAGGCCCTCCCTCCCTCCTTTTCTCTCTCTCTCCCTCTCCCTCTTTCTGTCTCTGTCTCTCTCTGCTTCTCTCTCTCTGTCTCTCTGTCAGTCTGTCTCTCTCTGTCTCTCTGTCTCTCTCTCTCTCTGTCTCTCTCTCTCTCTCTCTCTCTCTCTCTCACACACACACACACACACACACACACACACGCAATTTGAGCTTACCAATGGAGCATTGAAGTTGTCCATTTTGTCCAAGCTTATCCCTTGCTCATGACACCTGACTAGTTCCCTTCCTTTTCTCTCAATGATACATCTAATACTATATCTCAAGTGTAAATCACCATCTGACATGCATTTTGGCCTCTTTGCACCCACCATACATCTCCTCATTGCTTTCTGGGTCATTTGCAACATTAATTCCTTGGAGATTTGGAGGTTCTAAAATTCACAGGCAGAGAGCATCACTGAAAGGACATTTGTTTCAAAAAGATGGGTCTTTGCCTTAGGGAACATCTTGGAATCAGAAAAGCACCACACAAGTTCCCAAATGTGATCTATTGCACTCTTCTGCATTTAATTCTTGATCCAACTCATTGTCTAGCTAAAGTGTTTATAAAAAATTAATGTCATCATGTACAAATTCAGTGGATTCTTCATCCTACTGCATGAGAGAGAGAGGAGGGGGGAGAGAGAGAGAGAGCCCTAATGTTATTCTATGGATCAATCAATAAACAAGCATTTAATAAGCCCGCATTATATTCTTATGTCTTCACATAGGCACTATCCTCAGTGGGACTAGACCTGTGACTTCATTGATATAGGGAACTTTTATGAGGAAACTCTCTCTACTAACACAAACTCTAATCCTGCCAACAATTATGATCTTTGAAGTACTGGGACACTAAAAGGCAGAGTGAATCATCCAGGGTCACAAGGTCAATATATGCCAGTAGTGAAACTTGAATCAGGTCTTGCTGACTCTGAGGAGGCTGTTCTCTATATACCATTCCATATTGCTTCTTGCTGGGCAGAAGAGTATCCTGTTTTTAAGCCTCCATGGTAGAATTCTTAATCTCCTTTAGTAACAATTACTGGTGTGTGCTACCAAAATCAAGCCAAGTTAAGTCAAAAAGTACTAATCAAATGCTACTAGGTGCTAGGCACCATGCTAAATGTATGGATTTCAAATGAAGGCAGAAAGAAAGATAGCTCCTTCCCTCAAGGAGTTTACATTCTAACATGGGAAGACAATACATAAAGAGAAGCTGAAAAGGAAGGGAGAGATTAACAATCCCCATCACGGTAAAAAATAGTAGAGAAACTCTAGGGGTTCAGGAATACAGCCTGGAAAGTAATAAAGACATGACCTCCTGAGCATCCTTTATGAAATTGAGGTCCCAGGGAGACCAAACAAACCGAAAGGAGAAGCTACAGGGGTTTAGGTTTACTCCCAATGTGAGAAGTCCAAAGATGGAGTGAAACTATAAGGTAAGAAGATTTCTGGGGCATGCAGATAAAGTACAGATTAGCACAATGTCTGGCACCTAGTAAGCACTTAGCAAATGCTTGATTAATTACAAGGATCAGCTAAAGATATTAAAACACAACTTAGTGGTGAGGCGCCCAAGCAATGTGCTCATGAACCATGAAGCACATGGAAGGCAAGTATCAAAATGCACATGGAAGTCATAATGTATATATTCGAGTGCTGAAAATGCGGAAGACAATGAACTAGATTCATTTTTATCTATACTAGTCTATGCATCTGTGCAAGCAACACTTTTTTTTTCCATTTTATGGGTTTCAAACTTTTAAAAAATTCAAATGCTGCCTTGTTCTGACAGTTATTAGTTCAAAAGACTCAAAGATATTGATAAAAGTTGGCCAAAAGTTCACTGACCAAATTTTAAAAGACATTTTTTTTCTAATCTTGCTTGCACATCCGTGTGTGTGTGTGTGTGTGTGTGTGTGTGTGTGTGTGTGTGAGAGAGAGAGAGAGAGAGAGGGAGAGAGAGAGAGAGAGAGAGAGAGAGAGAGAGAGAGAGAGAGAGAGAGAGAGAAAGATCTAGTGTGGTCTGTAGGAAGTTTCATCTTTTTTTCTGCCAAAAACTATTCAAGGTTATTGATGCTTTCCAACCATAAGCAGCGATTGCTTAGGGTATTAATAAATATTTGACGTATGCCTAAAGAATCTGCTGTGTACTGTGTACTTTTTACCGGAGTTGTGTATGTATTAGCAGGTTTGTAGTGAATATATTGTATCAACACCCTATTTCAGAAGCAGGCTTGTTTCTGCATCTCCCACTGTCTCGAAGACTTTCCTTTTTGAAGTCAATTAACCTGTCTTTACCAGTAAAAGTCACCTTTCCATATTTATTGAATAGCCATAACACAGAAGCCCCAATGAGGATTTTGCTGTGTCAGTTGTTTTCAAAACTATGATCTTTACCTCTTTGACAATGGATCGGACACTGCAGAAATCAATTAAACAACAGCAGGTCATTTCTCTCAATTTCACATCAGTTTCATTGCATATTTGTGCCCTTAGAGTCTGGCAGTTTGCTCCAAAATGTTGAATAGCGAAATACTTTAGTAAGCAAATATCAGAAAATCACCCAAATGCTCCCCTAAATCCAAAGACTTTTTTTTCCTTAATGGTTTCTGAATCTACTTTTTTTAAAATCCTATAGGAAAACTTCCAAAACATGGGATAGCGTTAGTGTGGAGAATCAATGAATCAACAAGTGTCTGTATGTGTCAGTCAATGTACTTGTCTCTAAAGACAAACATGAAACAAACATGAAACCTCGAGGAGTTTACATCCTTTGGGAGAAGAATGGAAGGTAACATATACATCTATAGCCATATACATCATAAATACAAGGTAATTGAGAGGAAGGGTAATAGCAACTAGGTCGATCCCCCAAAATGTAGAAAGTGATACTTTGGAAAAACCAAAACAAGGGACCCTTAGGAAGCAAAAATGGGAAGAGAGTACATTCTCAGGCATGGAAGACAGCCAAAGTGAAAGCACAGAGAGGGAAGATGGAGTGTTGTGGGGTTTTTTTTTTGTTTTTTTTTTTTTTGGCATGGCAATTGGGGTTAAGTGACTTGCCCAAGGTCACACAGCTAGTACATATGTCAAGTGTCTGAGGCCAGATTTGAAGTTAGGTCCTCCTGGCTCCAGAGCTGGTGCTCTACTCACTGCGCCACCTAGCTGCCCCATGGAGTGTTGTGTTTAAGGAAGAATGAGGAGACTAGCATGGCTGGATTGTAGATTGTGGGAAGGGGAGTAAAATACAGCAAAGTTGGAAAAGTAGGTTGAGAGCGTGTGGGAAGTCAAACAGATGAGTGTATATTATATATATATATATATACATATATATATGTATGTTCATATATACATGCATACATATATATACATACATATATTGCTAATCCATATATATATATTTATATATATATATATATTAGCAAGTTGTGAGAGTTTGGAGAGAGGGATAGAGAATCCATTAGGGAGGAGTAAGAGCATTGTCTTGACATTATGAGGGTTTATTTCAAATTAGATAACAAAGTTGTAGAGGATGCAGTAAGTTCAGTTTCATGTAAGTGGGAGGGAGAGGAAGGACACAAACATTTTTTAATGACCTTCTTTGTGTAGACACTGTGCTAAGCATTTTACAAATATTGTCTCATTGATCCTTACGACAAACTTATCACCATTTTACAGATGAGAAAACTGAGGCAGACAGAAGTTAAATGATTTGCCCAGGACCACAAAGCTAATTAAGTATCTGAGGCCATGGTTTAGTTCAGGACTTCCTGACTCCAGGCTCAGCATCCTATCCACTGAATGACCTCTTTGAAGTGGACGAATGGTGGACATGATCCAGGATTGAAGTTTGGCAAGGTATGATCAGGGGCAGCTAGAGATAGATGCTGGGCTTGGAGTCAAGAAGACTCATCTTCTTTGAGTTCAAATCTGGCCTCAGACACTTCCTAGCTGTGTGATCCTGGGCAAGACATTTAACCCTATTTGCCTCAGTTTCCTCATCTGTCAAATGAGCTGAAGAAGGAAATGGCAAACCACTCCAATACCTTTGTCAAGAAAACTCCAACTTGGTTGTGGTATATGAATGTAATGGAAAACTATTGTACTGTAAGAAATGATGAGCCGGCAGATTTCAGAAAAACCTGGAAAGACTTACATGAACTGATGCTGAGTGAAATGAGCAAAGCCAGGAGAACATTATGCACAGTAACAGCAACATTGTGTGATGATCAACCATAAGCGACTTTGCTCTTCTCAGCAACACAATGATCCAATACAGTTCCAAGAGACTCATGATGGAAAATGCTATCCACATCCAGCAAAAGAACTATGGAGTTTGAATGCAGACTGAAGAATACTATTTTCACTTTTTGAATTTTTTGTGGCTTTTCCATTTTGTTCTGTTTCTTCTTTCACAACATGACTAACATGGAAATATGTTTACATGTTTGCACATGTATAACCTGTATCAGATTGCTTGTTGTCTTGAGGAGGGGGTATGAGAGAAAAATTTGAAACTAAATCTTATAAAAATAAATGTTAAAAACTGTTTTTGCATGTAATTGGAAAAAATAAAATACTATTTACCAAAAGAAAAGAAAGAAAACCCCAACTTGGGTCATGAAGAGTCAGATGCAACTGAAACAACTGAACAGCAGCAAAGGCATGACCACCAATAAAACAAAGGAACACAGATTGGGACAATACAGGAAAGTGTGACATTGTACTGGTTAGCTGTAAAGTTGAGATTAAGAGGGAAGGAAAGTGGAGTAAAAGTTGATAGCCTGGGAGAGTACTGAGAGATGGAGCCATTGGAAGTCCTAATGAAGATTAAAAAAATAACATCTGTGTTAAAGAGCAGTAAGTTACAGGAAGAGACGGAATGATAGAAGGTTACATAGCGGGGCAGGAATTTCAGAGTATTGGGTTATGGAAGGAGAGTGTGTTTAGGTGGTGATGAGGTCAAGTTTGTGACTGTTCCTCTGGGTAGTTGTGGTAGAGAGGAAGTGTAGGTTATGGGAATTGAGGAGACTGACAATTTGGGAGGTTTAAGTTTTTAAGGGGATGTCAACAATGCATGCTGCATAGGAATTGGGATGGAGAAGAAGACTGGAATCCAGCTATTGAACTTCTTGAGGAAGGAGAGAAAATCCTTCTAGTCCAATAAGGGATAGTAGTTTCTAAGCTCTGAATTGAGGAGCAAACTCAAATAGAAGAAACCTCAAAGGAGGAAAGGTTAGTGAATGGTTGTAGTAGGGAGACAATCAGCGAAGGATGACATAACATTCATTCACTGAACCGACAAAGGCTTTCTATGTACCAGGCAATGATCTGGGGATACAAAGAAAGGTAAAAATATTTCCTCCCCTCAAGTAGCTCATATTGTAACGTGGGAGAAAATATGCAAACCACCAGATAGTATGAGGAATATACTGAGTAAATTGGAAGTAGTCTCAGAGGGAAGGCATTAGCATTAAGAGATATGGGAAGAAGCTTCTTGCAGAAAGTAGAATTTAAGCTAAGGTTTGGAGAAAGCTTGGGAAACCAGGAAGGAGTGATTAGAGTGGCAAAATGTAGCTTCCCTGATTGTCTGTTTTGGGGAGGGGGGGTGACATGCTTAGGCCTGTGCTTCAGGAAGATCATCTCAACAGCTTTTACTTTGTCTGAGATCATGATTGCTACCCCTCCCCTACTTTTTTCTTCCACTGAAGCATTCTACTCCTGCCCCTCATTTTAATTCTGTGTCTATCTTTCTGTTTCAAGTATGTGTCCTTTAAACAACATATTGTTTAATTTTGATTTCTAACCCTTTCTGCTATTATTTTCTATGTAGTTAGATGGAGCAGTGGATAGAGTGCTGGTCCTGAAGATTCATCTTCCTGAGTTCAAATCCAGCCTTAGACCCTTAAAAGCAGTGTGAGCCTAGGCAAGTAACTTAACCCTGTTTGCCTCAGTTTCCTCATCTGTAAGAAGGAAAGGGCAAACCACTCCAGCATCTTTGCTAAGAAAACTCTAAATGGGGTCACAAAGAATCAGACACAGCTGAAATGACTGAACAATAAAATTCTCTTCTATTTTATAGGACTGATGGGGTCTTTCCCTGTGACTTCATTAGTTCTCCATAAAGAACTTCTTTTGAGGAAATTCCAATAGCAAAACAGGTCAGCAACTTCTTTGAAACTTTCGGTCTTAGATAGTTGTTTCAAAGACAGAAAAGTTAAGAGATTGATTCAGTGTCACAAGGCCAGGATATGTCTGAGGTAGGATTTGAAATGAGGTCTTCCTGATTTTGAGGTCAGTCTTTTACCTACTGTTGCGCTATCCTTATATAAAATAGCATTATAGGGTATGAGTGCCCCACCCCCCAAAACTCCCCCCACCACACACACACATACACACACACACACACACACACACACACACACACAAGGACTGTGAGCAAGGCTGGGGCTGGCCCAAGGTCATCCAGCCTGGCAGTTGTAGGGGTGGGGTTTGAACCTGGCTCCCTTCCATTCTTCCAGCCCAAGTTCATGAAGGGCCTGCTACTAATAATTAATAGCAGGAATGATAATAAAAGCAACCCCAGCATTCTGGTTCAGCATGTTATCTCCTCTGAGCTGCCTCCTGGCAGGATATGCTTGCTTCAGGAGCATTTCAGCAACTGTGTTTCCAAGATGATTTGAATTGAATACCGAGCACCTGTGAATCCAAGCGTGGACCTTTGAGGGGTCTTTCTTGGCTTTTGAAGAAACCTCTACCACTTATGATGATTCTGTTGATGTAGATGTTTCCAGTGATAGCTTCTGGGAGTTTGGAAACAACAAGTGAGCAGTCAAGAGGATTAATGATGGCCTCATGAGCTATATCCACCAGCCCACCCTCATGGAGAAGGCCAACTGAAGCAGCTAATGCAGTGGGCCGAGTGATGGAAGCAGCTCATGGAAAAAGGCCCACAATGTGGGACCATAAAAAACGCCTGTGATTTCTGAAGTGGAGAAGGTGAGCAAGCTGCATCTTGAAGTGAAGGCCTCCCTGATGGATGAGGATCTGGAGAAGATGTAGAATTGGCAGAAGGAGGCATTTCATAAGCAGATAATGGGGGGAGGCAGGGATTCAAGGAGACCCGAGAGGCAGAGGATGGATTTAGGAAGGCCCAAAAGCCCTGGACGGAGAAGCTCAAGGAAGTGGATTCGAAGAATCCTTCCTAGATCCTTTCTCTCCTTTCTACCTTCATTTCAATGATGGGCACAGCCGATGGTGGATTCAGCTCATTTTCTTAGTGATGCTTTTAAGATTTGTTTTATTTCAAGGCACTGTACAGTTAGACTTTTTTAATACACATTTTCTCCCTTTCAGTTCTAATTAAATCATGACACCAATCTGCACTCTGACCTCAAGTTGATCATGGCTCTGTGTCCCTGAATATTGTGCTGATGCAGAGCAGCAGCAACTGTAGGTGACATCTGTTGTAGTGGATCATGGGAAGATTGGAAAATATGATATTTTCCTCTCTATCCTGAGTACTCGTGGTGCATTTTTGGCATTTAGATGTGATTTTCCAAAGTAGTCTTAAGTAGCACTCAAAAATTCAGAATATTCCAAAGCTATTTCCTTTATGGGATTGCTTCAGACTTTACTCTGCAAGTTGATTGACAATTTTGTCAGTGATTCAGAAAGTTAAAAGAATGAAGACTAACTTTTACAGGAAATGCAACTGTAAAATTAATTAAGCAGCTTTTTATTAGCCTCTGCGTCATGTCTCAGTATATATGTATGTGTGTGTATATATATATGTATATTTATGTGTAAAATTTGGTTTTCAGAAAATCTAAAGAGAATTTCTACTGTTTTAAAATTAGCTGAAAGACTTGACTGTGGATGTGATTTTGAGACAGCTTGATGACTTTAAATTAAGGCATGTTTAAATCTTCTTGGTGGATCCCTAAGAGTTCTACCCTACTGTAGTAGACATGGCGTCTGATCACACTCCCAAGAGTCCAGGACTGCCATCTTTTATTTTGGAAATCAGTTGAGGCTTCAGCTGTAGATTCGCATCAGTCTCTCTGTGGGTTCTTGTAGTGGAACACTGTAAAAACTTGCTCCATTTTGTTAATAGCTGGAGAGCACGTTCATACATAATATTGAACCGACATTGTCCATTTGTGATCAATGGAAAACAAGGCCTTCCCCATAGTCCAGGAGTCAGTCATTGCTAGGTAAGTTGACTTGTTCCTGTATAAGAAGCTGCACGGGCATTACTTGCTGGGGTGGGGGGAAGAGGGAGGAAGAAAGTCTTTATTTTGTGTAACTAAAATACTGTAGGCACTGCTTGGTTATGCTCTTTGCTTTAGGAAATCATAGATTATATATTCACAGAACATTTCCCATGAGCCTAAACAGTTGCTTACAGTGCATGTGTCTGTCATGAAAACTTACCATCATGATTATCCTACCACAAGCTAAAGATTTGCCAAAAAATTGTCAAAACCTCAGTTTTGGGGTCTCTTTGAAATGCATATTTTAGAAAACCAATAAACTATTAATCTCAAAAGCATTATAGATTTTGGCTCATGTGTCTCCTTTATTTTTTAAAGCATAGTGCATTTCAATTGGTTGCTATTGGGATACCCTGGGACCAGCTATGCTTTAAAAAAAGACATAAAAATGAGCTAAAACATATAACATAATTGATAATATACACCTTGCATGGACTATGGGTTCCCTTTAGATGGTGAGGTCCTCCAGAAGCTCCTGTTTGCAGATAAAATTGCTAAATAAGAAAACTAATCATTCAAATTATTTCATCCTAACTATTCACACAGATAAAACAAAGTGGATGAATAATAATAGTAATAAAATAATCAGCATATAGCACTTTAAGGTTTACAAAACTATACACACATACATATTATAGACTTCTCAATGTCTCTGTGAGATAGGTGCTATTATTATCCCCATTTTATGGATGAGGCAACTGAGGTTCATGGATGGAGAATGCTTATTGTCCAGATTATGATACGCAATTAATTGGAAAATCCATACAGTTGGCTAATCTGCATATATATATTAGATAAATGGCTGTGAATTGGACAACAAACTCAGTCTAGAATTGAACTGAAGAGAGCAGACTTAAGTAGAGGAGAGAAGACTGCATTGCTTTTGGGAAAAACAAAAGGCTATCCTTTGTACACCAACATATTTCCAGTGATGTGGTATGGCTGCAAATCAGTAATAGACTCTGAAGAAAAGATGTTGAGAATTAGCCAAAGGACAATGGACAAGTGCATGATGGGTGTGAACAGGTTGTAACCCATTACAAACAAGGAATTATACAGAGGAAGCAGCGTAGAGGATATTATCAGAGAAGGGTGTGATTTTAGAAAAAAGAGGTGGTCCCATGATGTGAGTGAAAGCTAGCCCACAGGTGATCCAGGGACTCTACTAGTATCCACATAAAGTGAGAAGAATATGAGAAAGGATATGAGCACGTTAAGTCCATAGCAGATTTGCAGGAGTATCTGGATAGAAGCCACATAGGATAGGACGGCATGGATGTATGGCCTTCTGTGTCATTGATTGGTGGAAGGAGCGACCTCATGGAGAACTTGTGAACTGGTGGATCCCAAAGGTGAAACTGAGAGTCTTAGAACATTATACTTCAAAGGTATCTTAGAGAATCTAAGATCTCCAAAAGCCCTTCCATCTACCATCCCTTCATAGAAATATTGTTTCCACATTGTCTTTCTTAGTGATCCACTCCAATAAAAGAAATCCATGCAGGGGCAACTTCTACAGGCATAGATCCCAACCTTTCCACAGTTTCCTGATTTGCTCTAGTAACAATGACAGCATACACACTTGTTACATACATACATACATACACACATACACGCACAAATGAGTGAGTGAATGAATGGACAAATGACAAATAGATTATAAAGATATAGTTGATAGACAGGTAGACAGACAGGTAGATAGATAGATAATCAGTATGCGGTGGCCCACCTTCTATTGATGAGTTTAATAAAATAAAGAGACATGACTTGATTTGTCCTTGAACTCAGTTTATTAATGTAATTCATCTAACAGAACATGAAAGCTATACTTTTGATGACTGCGCAAAATAAACTAAAAGAAATCTTACCTTTATATAATTTTTCACAGTATATAAAGAGGCAGCTAGATGGCATTCGAGATATAGAGTAGTGGATTTGGAGACAGGAAGACTTGAATTTTAATCCTATCTCAGACATTTACATGTTCTGTGACCCTGGGAAAGTCACTTTAATTTCTCTCAGCCTTAGTTTCCCCATCTATAAAATGGAGATAATATTAGCACCCTTTTCCCTGGGTTGTTGTGAGGAGCAAATGAGATAACATTTATATATATTTTGTGAACTCTAAAGTATTATGTGAATGTTAAAGATTAGCTATTATGTCTCTTTCTCACAACCCTGTGAGGCTGGTAGTGTAAATATCACTACCCTTTTTTCTAAAAGATGAGGAAACTGAGTCAAAGAGACTATGTCTTCCTAAGCCTACACAGCTAGTAAGTGACAAAAAACTAGGTCTAATACATACATACATACAGACAGACAGATATGTGTGTGTTTTTATGTATGCATGTATATTCTGGACTTCTCAACGTCTCTGTGAGATTGGTCTGGGTCCAAGGAAGTTAGGTGGTGAATGGATAGAGCACCAGACTTGAAGACAGGAAGACCTGAGTTCAAATCTGGCCTCAGACACTTAGTAGTTGTGTAACCCTAGGCAAGTCACTTAACCCTGTTTGCCTCGGTTTCCTCATCTGTCAAATGAGCTTGAGAAGGAATTGACAAACTACTCCAGGATCTTTCCCAGGAAGACCCTAAATGGGGTCACAAAGATACAACTGAACAACAACTGGGATGCAGCCCCATCTCTGTGATTCCAAATGCAATGATATCTCCATATCTCCAATTGAATGGCTATAGCATCACCTTTTCTCCAATTTCACAACTACTGTTCTCTCAAATAGAGAGCAGTGAGGAAATATGTGGATCAAAGAAGATTTGGGCTCCAATCATGCTTCTGTTATTTATTAGCTGTGTGACTCTGGGAAAGTCACTTAACCTCTCTGAGGCCCAGAACTCTCTAAAGCTCTAAGGGATAGAAGGTTTGCAATCAGCTCAGGGGGAAGGAGCTCCCATAGAAATGACAGGTCCCTCAACAAATGCATTGCTTTTTAAGACTTTACTTAATGAAATTTTCCCATAACTTATAAATTTGGGGGACAGTTAAAAGGCCAAGGAAGACACTGAAAATGTATCTTTGACTAGTATAAGGAGTAGACAACTCAAGCTGATTTCATTTTGATCTGTCACTTGAATGAATACTGGGTGGAACTGAAAAAGTACTCTGCCATGGCTGGATAAACATAGGTTTTTCCTTTGGGCACTGGTCTTTTTCCTTTTGTAGAAATATCAAACCTGACACTATAAAACTGTTATATATGATGGATGAAAATATTTCCAAGGAGAGAAATGTTTTAGGATTCAGGGGAGGAGGGGAGGGTGAAGTGAGGGGCTGGGATAGTCAGGGAAGAGAATACTTACTGATGCTCTCAAGGACTATTATTCTCCAGTAAGAGTTCTTCCAGCTTGTCAATAATTTGTAACAATCAGGCTTTTTACTTGGAATCATGGGATTGTGCTTTCTCCTCGATGGTCATCTTGTCTTTATAAAGTGTTTTGTATCTCCATGTAGCCTTCTCCATTAGAATGTAAGCTACTTGAGGACAGGGGCTGGCGTTTTGTTTGGTTGTTTGCTTTGCTTCTGTTGCTTGTTGTGGATTTGTTTGTTTTGCCTTTTATTTGTATCTCCAGAGCATAGTAGTGCCTGGTACATACTAAGTACTTAAAATAAATACTTGTTGACTGATTGATTTAATGCCAGAAGGAACCCTAAAGGTCATCTAGTCCAATACCTTCATTTTCCAGATGAGCAAATTGAGACACAGAGAGATTTAATGACATACAATCCTAGATTTAGCACTGAAAAGGAGATTGGAGGCAACTGGAGCCAATCACCTCATTTTATACATGAGGAACTTGGGCCCCCAAAATGTGAAGTGACTTGCCCAAGGTCTCTCCCATAGTAAGTAGCACAGCCCACATTAGAACCGGGACCTCTGACTTCTGGGCCAGTCCATTCCTCCACTGTACTCACTGATAGGAAGAAGTATAAACATATGATGGTTTCATTAGAATAGAACAAAAGGTCTGTTTCTTTAATTCTTTCTTCCTATTGAAAATTTCAATTTAAAGGTATCCATTCTATTTTCCCCCTACTCTCTGAGTGTCTGTTTAGAAATGGAAGACTGGAGTTATCCTAGGACTGAAGTGATTTTCAGAAATTAATTAACATTCGCATTGTTTATGCCTTCTGTTATGAAAGCCTTCTTTCTTTCTTTTTTTTCCTACAGACTCTGTTCAGAACAAAGATTCCAGCTCCCTTTTTCTGCATCACTTTGAAGATAGGAAAACTACAGCAAAGGCAGGAAGCCTTTGTAGATCCTTTTTAGTGATAGCTACATTAGGTGGGCATAGCTTGACTGTGAATGAGCAGATACTCCTAAGTTAACAATAGGAAAAGGTAGAACTCAAGTAACTGGGGCTCTCCCCTACTTTGACCCTTGCCAGAAAACAGAAGCCTTTTCTCTAATTCTTTCTAGAGCATCTTAAGTCCACCACCAGATGGCAGAGGGTACCAAACATTAAGGAATTCTGCTCCTGAAGGGAAGCTGTTTGAAAGATCCTCTGTCTTCATGGAAAGCCCAAAATGCCTTCTCTTTCCTTTTCTCCATCCTTCTTGTATTCAAGAGTTCATTCTTAGGGTCTGATGTCACCTGGAAGTTTCCTAGTATGTAGACAACCACATTGAATGTTCCAGTGTTTTGTGAGATGTATGATTCCAAAAGTGATCCTGAATTCTGAACAGCAGCATGAAACTGAAAGTGAAATCACAAAAGTAGGGGGGGGGGGAATTTCATTGAAATTGCCAGGAAGATGAATGGTAATGTACTGGGAAGCCTTCAACTGAGGCCAAGTAATCTTACAAGGAAATGATGCAGAGGGTACAGAGCAAAGTTAATCCACTTAGAGTCCACTATGGAAAGGTTTTATTGCAACAAATAGAAATACTATTTATTTATTATATCATTATTGTGGCTATTTATCCCTTATATGGAAGAACAAAATAAAGGTTACTACACCAAAGAGGAAAATTAAGTAAGAGTAGAAATTATTAATTCATGATATGGCGGTTATTGAGTTGTTTTTTCCCATGAGACTACAATATTAGAGTGTCCAGATATGATGATGCTGAATAAAAAGTACTTGTGTGTGAGGCAAGTCTATTAAAAATGAACATCAAGTTTATAAATGCACGGAATAAGCCTAATGTTTTCATTTTAGTCCAATGAGAACTGTAGTTGGATTCCATGGGTTCTCTACTTTTCAGATTCTCACATGATTGGGTTGGAGTTCTGTAGGATTTTCAATCAAGGACTTCTCACTTAGTGAGCATAAGAAAAATAAGTGTACTTGACTAACATTGGAATATCTAGGACCTTAAAGAAAAGATACTGCTGCTGATGCATTTATTAAGTGCTTACTAAGAATCAGAGACTGAACAAAGCTGTTGTTTGTTCTTCATTTTCGAAGAGTACTAATGACATCATGGTGTGGTGTCTTGACTTGTGAGTGAATTGGATTTAAGTGAGGCAGACTTGCACCAAGTCATCAGCCTCACTCTCTCTTCCAGTTATTGAAGTCTAGTGGCAGGACAAAAGTCAGGTTGACTGGTAATGGCCTGGGACGCAATCGATGACCTTGTCATCTTCAATGTCTGACCAAGCTTTAAGTGTTCCACAGTGCCTGCTTCAGCTGCCTTCATAGCTATTGGAACAAATTGTTCCCATCTGCCCATTCATCCAGAAGTCTTCACAGGTTTAGAGTAGACACCCTCCTAACTCACCAATGGGTTTTAGCCTCATTGATCATCCTCAACCTAGTTTATCCCATCTATTGAGACAGTTTACCAGGATGAGGCATCTGTATGAGGTATAGCTTCTTAGAGCCACAGGTGAGAATTGAGTGCCAGGTGGACACCAAAGGTAGATGAGCAGCCCTAAAACATGAACAAGAAGTTAGAAAGGGGAAGCGTTATGGTTTGGAAATTCCAGAAAGTGGACTAGAGGCTTGGCTTCCGGAACGATAAAATGAAAGCTTGCCTATGAGATCCCAAGTACTGAGGGCAGAGTACTGTTGGTTCTGGTGTGGGGGTTGGTGGGGTGCAGGAGGGGTGGTCCTGGGGGAAGAGGGGGTTGAGGATGGTAAGGGTAGAGATTGACAAAAAAGGGTTAGGAGATGAACAAGCCTCCCAATTATATCAGTTTGAATTCATAATCAGGTAGTCAACTAGCATTTATTAAGCACTTTCTATTTGCCAGGAGTTGTGCTAAGCAGTAGAGATACAAAGAAAACCCAAATAATAATTAATAATAATAATAACGATAATAATCTCTCCCCTTAACAAATTCACAGTCTAATGGGGAAGGACCATACAAACAATTATGTACAAAGAAAATATAGACACAAAAAAATGAGGATAATCTTAGAGGAAAGACACAAAGATTCCAGGGTGCTAGAAAAGGCTTCTTGCAGAAAAGTGGGATTTAGCTGAGACTTAAGGAAACCAGAGAAGCAAGAAAGCAGTGATGAGGAAGGAGAGGGTTCTAGGCATGGGGTTTAGCCAGAGAAAACATTAAGAGTAAAGAGATGGAGTGTCTTTTTTCTAGAAGCAGCAAGAAACAGCAGTGCCACTAGATCAAAGCCTATGTAGAAGAGACTAAAGTACGAAGGAGACTGGAGAGACAGGAAGGGTCCTCAAATGTCAAATAGGATTTCATTTTTGATCCTGAAGGTAATAGGGAGCCATTAGAGTTTATTGAGGGGGATGGTGAATGATATAGTCAGACATACATTTCAGGAAGATCATTTCCCAAGTTCCCATTCATATTATATAAACACATAAGAATAAACTGCTTGTGAATAGTCTACCTACATCAAGTTCATATGCTATTTGCAGTATCTATTTAACCTAAGATCTAGAAATTCAAGGTCTGAAGCAGCTTTAATTTGGGGACTAACTCTAATGTCTCAACTCTACTTCATTTGGCCCTTATGCAGGGTTTCCTCTTGAAACTTCCGCTTAAATCTAGGTCTTCACTGATGGAGGTAAAGTGTCCCTAGCTCCTCTGCAAGCATTCAGGGTAACATGACATATCAAGTGTAGGAAGGTCTTTATTTCGTCTTGCAGGCAGAATGCAGAACAACATAAGGACTCACAGTAACATATAAATAATCAATACAGTACTCCTCCACTGAGATCTATGTTCCCCAGGGACCTTAATGTGTGTGTATAAAAGCCAGTCAAATTCAAACAAGTGACTATTTTAAAATAACTGATTAACCACTAAATAGTTATTTAATTAAATCTGAGAAATTTCCCCAAAATAACCAAATACTTTATGTACTATCTCTAAATGGTATTTTACTCATTTTATATTTAATTTCCCTGTATTTGAATCTGCAAAAGAAAATGATGTCCAAGTCCTGATGTAATTAATAGAAAATGAAAGCACAGCACCCCATGAAACAGGCAGACTTCCTTTTGCCATCCATCACAGGATTTTCTATCATTGGCTAAAAAGAAAAATGTCCTTTTGTTTAACCCCAAATAAAGAAGTCTAACCACGAAAAGTTCGGTCTGTAGAAACCAATGAGAATATTGCACTGGGAATAAATGAATATGGATGCTAGGGCAGCGAAGATCAGGTTACATCATCTCTTTCTGTAGTAAGACATTAAACCTAGGTTAAAAGCAAACTGTAGGAATCTAAGGTGATTGGAATATTCCCTAATGTTCTGATTTATGAAGTCAGTTAATTTATCGTATCTCTAAAATATGTATGTAAAAACTAGAAAAACCTCACCCTTTCATTTATCAATTCTCTATCACCTTCCCCACCCCCCCAACTCCCATACCTCACTCTGATACACATCACTGGTTTATCCAGACTGCTTTGCTAATGTTCCAGGACATCTCTCTGGATTATCAAGGGGTTTATACATTTGGATTCTTGCCTGCTCCCAATCAATCTGGATTAGAAGAGGTTGTGTTAGAATTTACTCTAAATTGTGCCCTGGAGCCTAGACAGAGCTAATTGACCCAGCTTGGCTCATTGTCCTTGAGAAATGCCAGGCAAGAGGGAAAATGAATGAAAGCTTTCTGCTTAGTCTTTTTTCTTAGAGCTTCACTGGAGAAATCTCTCCACTGTTGGAGTGGCCTGAAAGATTTCTTTTTTTTTTTTTTTTAATTTATTTATTTAACATATTTGGTTTTCAGCATTGATTTTCACAACAGTTTGAATTACAAATTTTCTCCCCATTTCTGCCCTCCCCCCCCACTCCAAGATGGCGTATATTCTGGTTGCCCTGTTCCCCAGTCAGCCCTCCCCTCTATCACTCCCCTCCCCTCTCATCCCCTTTTCCCTTCCTTTCTTGTAGGGCAAGATAAATTTCTACGCCCCATTGCCTGTGTATCTTATTTTTTAGTTGCATACAAAAAGTTTTTTTGTTTTTGAACATCTGATTTTAAAACTTTGAGTTCCAAATTCCCTTCCCTCTTCCCTTCCCACCCACCCTCCCTAAGAAGTTGAGCAATTCAACCTAGGCCACACATGTATTATTATGTATAACCCTTCCACAATATTCATGTTGTGAAAGGCTAACTACATTTTGCTCCTTCCCAACCCATCCCGCTTTATTGAATTTTCTTCCTTGACCCTGTCCCCTTTCCAAAGTGTTTGTTTTGATTACCTCCACCCCCATCTGCCCTCCACTCCATCATCCCCCTGCCTTTTATTTTTTTTTTTATCTTCCTCCCTTTTCCTTCCTGTGGGGTAAGATACCCAACTGAGTATGTATGGTATTCCCCCTCAGGCCAAATCTGATGAGAGCAAGGTTCACTCATTCCCCCCTCACCTGCCCACTCCCCTCCTCTCCTAGAACTGCTTCCTCTTGCCACCTTTATGGGAGATAATCCACCCCATTCTATCTCTCCCTGTCTCCCTCTCTCAGTAAGTTACTCTCTCATCCCTTAATTTCATTTTATTTCTTTTAGCTATCTTCCCTTCATCCTCAACTCACCCTGTGTCTGCTCTCTTTCTTTTACATATATATATATATATACACATACATACACATACATACATATACACATAGATACATGCATACATACACATTCACTTATATATATACATAAACATATATATATGCATATATATATATGCATATTCCCTTCAACTACCCTAATACTGAGGTCTCATGAATCATACTCATCATCTTTCCATGTAGGAATGTAAACAAAACAGTTCAACTTTAGTAAGTCCCTTGCAATTTCCGTTTCTTGATTACCTTTTCATGCTTCTCTTGATTCTTGTGTTTGAAAGTCAAATTTCTATTCAGTTCTGGTCTTTTCACTGAGAAAGCTTGAAAGTCCTCCATTTTATTGAAAGTCCATATTTTGCCTTGGAACATGATACTCAGTTTTGCTGGGTAGGTGATTCTAGGTTTTAATCCTAGCTCCATTGACCTCCGGAATATCGCATTCCACGCCCTTCGATCTCTTAATGTAGAAGCTGCCAGGTCTTGGGTTATTCTGATTGGGTTTCCACAATATTCAAATTGTTTCTTTCTGGCTGCTTGCAGTATTTTCTCCTTGATCTGGGAGCTCTGGAATTTGGCAACAATGTTCCTAGGAGATTTCTTTTTGGGATCTATTTGCGGAGGCGATCGATGGATTCTTTCAATTTCTATTTTGCCCTGTGGCTCTAGAATATCAGGGCAGTTCTCCTTGATAATTTCCTGAAAGATGGTATCTAGGCTCTTTTTTTGATCATGGCTTTCAGGTAGTCCAATAATTTTTAAATTATCTCTCCTGGATCTATTTTCCAGGTCAGTGGTTTTTCCAAGGAGATATTTCACATTGTCTTCCATTTTTTCATTCCTCTGGTTCTGTTTTATAATATCCTGATTTCTCATAAAGTCACTAGCTTCCACTTGCTCCAATCTAATTTTAAAGTAGTATTTTCTTCAGTGGTCTTTTGGACCTCCTTTTCCATTTGGCTAATTCTGCCTTTCAAGGAATTCTTCTCCTCATTGGCTTTTTGGAGCTCTTTTGCCATTTGAGTTAGTCTATTTTGTAAGGTGTTGTTTTCTTCAGTGTATTTTTCAGTATTTTTTTGGGTCTCCTTTAGCAAGTCATTGACTTGTTTTTCATGGTTTTCTCGCATCCTTCTTATTTCTCTTCCCAATTTTTCCTCTACTTCTCTAACTTGCTTTTCCAAATCCTTTTTGAGTTCTTCTATGGTCTGGGGCCAGTTCATGTTTTTCTTGGAGGCTTTGGTTGTAGGCTCTATGACTTTGCTGTCTTCTTTAGGCTGTATGTTTTGGTCTTCTTTGTCACCAAAGAAAGAATCCAAAGTCTGAGACTGAATCTGGGCGCGTTTTCGCGTCCTGGCCATATTCCCAACCAACTAACTTGACCCTTGAGCTTTTCAGTGGGGTATGACTGCTTGTAGATTACAGAGTTCTATGTTCTACGTTTGGGGGGGAGGTGCCAGCTCTGTCAGAGCTGCACTCCTCCTTCCCCAAGGACCCCCAGTCCAGACTGGGCTCAGATCTTCGGCAGGCTGTGCACCCCTGCTGTGATCCGCCACTTAATTCCCCCCACCAGGTGGGCCTGGAGCCGGAAGTAACAACAGCTGTAGCTGCCCCACCTCCGCTGCCCCCGGGGCTTGAAGCCGAACCGCGAACTCCTTCCACTCCCGCAGCTTTTCCCACTAACCTTCTCCGCAGTCTTTGGTGTTTGTGGGTCGAGGGGTCTGGTAACTGCTCACATATTCAGGGCGCTAGGGCCCCCTCCACCCGGCTTCCGGTCTGGATCGTCCACGCCGCTCAGGCTGGGCTCTGCTCCACTCCGTTCCCAGCTCCCAGCTCCCAGCTCCCAGCTCCCAGCTCCGTGTGGAATAGAGCTCACCCAGAGACCATCCGGGCTGTCCTGGGCTGGAGCCCTGCTTCCCTCTGCTGTTCTGTGGGTTCTGCCATTCTAGAATTGGTTCAGAGCCTTTTTTATAGGTTTTTGGAGGGACTCGGGTACGGAGCTCACTCTAGTCCCTGCTTACCAGCCGCCATCTTGGCTCCGCCCCCCGGCCTGAAAGATTTCTGGCACAAAATTACAACCCTCTCTTTTTATAACCCTTCATTAATTTGCAGTATAGACTATTATGATGCCATGGCAAGTTTGAGTTTATGCTTTGGATCCCTTGATATTCAGTTACATTTGGAAAAAAATGTTTGGCCTGTTTGTTCACTGTGCAGTAACTTGGAAACCCTGATTGCTCTGAGGGATGCCAATCTATTCTTTATTAATAACCCCATGTACTGTGAAACCCATAAAGGTAAGGTAAGAGGCAGTACCCATTGGTCTCAATAGAGATATGAAAAACTAAAGAATTAATTTGTGTAACTCTTTTATTGCAATTATTTTTGAAGCAGTTCACCTCTACATAGCATACACACCTACTGTGGGGATACCAAGGCAAAAATTAAATAGTCTTTGCTCTCAAGGACCTCATTTTCTATGGGGGGGAAGAGATAGATCTCATTTCTTCATTCCTTTCTTGGCTCTGCTCCTAATTCCTTAGACTTCTTTCTCCACTATGACTCGGCATACGTCTCATTCTGCAATGTCACTCCACCCCTTGATCCCTCTCTTTGACTGGCCAATTTTTCTTGGAAGCTCCATTTTAAGGCAAGCACCAAGGCCAGTTATGTTTGTCCTACTTCTTTTTGGGCTCTGCTCTTGACATTCCAAACTTCTTTCTCTACCATGTCCCCAAGCGTATATGTAGTCTTGCCCTATTAGAATGTAAGTTCTTTGAAAACAGGGATTGTTTCTTTTTAAACATTCCTCAGAACAGCGTCTGATATATAATAAGTACTTAATAAATGCTTGTTGTTGTCGATGATGATGATGATGATGATGATGATGATGATGGGGTAAGAATAAACAATAGATGTATATGAGAATATACAGTAGACATATAAGAATACACAAAATATATAAATATATAAAAAATATGTTTGCATGATGTAATTGGGGGTCACTAGCAGCTAGAAGGGTCAGAAAAGACTGTGTAAAAAGTTGTGTTTGATCTGAATTTTTAAGGGAAAGGGGGGGCTTCTGGGAGGCAGGAGTGAGGAAGGAGTGAATTTGAAGCACAAAGGACAGACAGTACAAAGGTACTGTATGAAAGGTGGAATATTGTATGTGGGGATCAACAAGAGGTTGGGTTTGATTAGACCAGAGTGTGGGAAAGAGGGGAGAGGGACTTTGAGATGAGGCTGTGAAGAGTTTTAAAAGCCAAACAGAGTTTATATTTGATACAAGGGAAAATGACTTGTTGAAGTTTCTTGAGTAAAGGAGTTATGTGGTCAGAATTGCACTTTAGGAAAATCACTTTGGCAGCTGTGTGGGGAGGGAGGAGATTTGTAACACAGAGAGCAATTTAGGAATCCATTGAAATAGATGAGACAGGAGGGGATGAAGACCTGAACTAGGGAGGTAGCCATTTTTTGAGTAGAGAGAGTATACTGGTAAATATTTAACAATCAGCTCTCTGAAAAAAATATGCACAGCACACTTTCAAGTTTAATCTCCATTATTAATATTTCCTCCATCACTCTCTTGCCTAGAAATCAACAATACAATAAATGAATCCCTGCTGTGCAGTATTTGATGATTCATGAGGTGTAAATGCTCACATTGAAAATTCAACCATCAGTTCTTATGAGCTAGTTGGAACTGGTTCCATCACAGAATAAGGGAATGCTTGGGAAAAATGTCATGAAGGCAGAAACTAACATTTGGTAACTGATTGGATGGTTAAAGTAACAGAGAGTTAGGAGTAGATGATACCAAGAGCATGAACCTAGGCAAACGGAGAGTGGACAGAGGAGAAGGATGGTGGTAAGTATCTATGTCTCCCCACCCAAGCCTAAGCTAGTTGGGTGGAGTAGGAATACATTTCTCTCTGAAGGTACCTAAATGCTTATTGACTCACTTCCCTGTGCCTTAGGTACATCTGTATTATTTATGGTAGCCTTATTTGGGAGCATAGGACAACAACGTATTTCTCTTCTGTTGAACAGGATATGAAGAAAAAACAAAACAAGGAATGAGCTGTTCTTCTTAAGCAAATTTAACTCTACTGGAAATAGTATAGGCTTAGGGAAGAACTATGTGTAGGCTATACTCTTTCGGGTGGGCTAGCATAAGTTTTGTTGATGATAATGAGTTTTTTGGCTTTAGGAACAATGGTTGATCGTCTAATCAAATCAATTCATCAAGCATTTATTAAATACCTACTGTATGCTAGGCTCTATGCTGATCACTGGGGACAAAAAGAAAGACAAAAGATAATCTCTGCTCTCAAGGAAGTTACAGTCTAATGGAGAAGACAAGGTATAAGCAATTGTGTCCAACCAAGATATAGACAGGATAAGTTGGAGATAATCAACAGAAGAAAGACACTAGCATTAAGGGAGATCAAGAAAGGCTTCTTGTAGGCGGTGGAATTTTAGCTAGAGAAGGAAGGAAGCCAGGGAAACCAGGGAAGCTGAGAGGTATAGATGAAGAAGGAAAGAATTCTAGGCATGGGGGACAGTTAACCAAAATGCTTGGTATCAGAAGATGGAGTTCCACACGCTAAAAACTTCAAGGAAATCAGTGTCATTGGATCACAGGGTAAGGGGATGCTTAAGACATAAGAAAACTGGAAAGGTAAGAAGGTGTCAGGTTATTAAGGGCTTTGAATATCCAAGGGTAGATTTTATATTTGATCCTAAAGGTCATAAGGACCATTGGGGTTTATTGAGTAGGAAGGCAACATAGTCAGACCTTCACTCTAGAAAGATCAAGGTAACAACTTAGTGGAGGATGGATTGCATTTGCAGGGAGACAAGGAAACTTATCAGAAGGCTATTGCAGAAGTCCAGGCATGAGGTGATATCGAAGGGTTGCTATATATTGGTTGTGAGGAGTGTCTGCACTGATGAAATTCCAAATCTCTAGCATATCAAAGTATTGGTGTTGGTAAAATGGGACTATAACTAAATATAGCTAGATAGCTAGCTATCTTTCTGCTTCATACAGCTGTTTATTTATGTCTATGCCCATAGATACAATTAGCTGAGATGCAGTGGTATCTGTAGTGACATGAAAATATATGAAGCAGGTATGATATTTGTTTAATTCAATTCTTAATTTTCCTTCTTTTCCTCAATTATCATTCTATAATCAACCAATGGTTTGGCTCCTCCCACCTTGAAATTTTTCACTATCTCAGAAAATACTCTGACATTTCCAGGTCTATAGAGTTTCATTCCATCTCTAACTCAAATACATCTTTCTGCCTATAGCTGAGTTGCTGTTCCAGGCAGAAGGCAAGAGTTTGCTGGATAGAAGCCTTTTCTTTGCATTACTAAAACATTACTCTCTATCTATCTATCTATCTATCTATCTATCTATCTATCTATCTATCTGCCAGACTTGTGATTTAATCTGTGTAGGGATTTCTTCTACTGAGGCAGGTCATCACTTGCTCTGCAACTTGTAGTTTCAGAGAATTGCCCAGAGGATTGAAAGGTTAATTGCCTTGCACAGGGTCGAATAGCTAGTATATGTCAGAGGTGGGTCTGGAAACCAGGAAAGTTCCCCCTGATTAGTTCTACCAGCAAAAGTTGTTGAGCAAATGTATAATCAAAAAGAAAATAATGAAGCAGAAGAATGGCAGAGTGGATGATAGAGAGTCAGTCATGAACTACTGTGTGCCAGGCATTATGCTAAGTTCTAGGATCAGATCATTTAAACTGACTGCAGCCCCCTTCTCATTATTAAAACTAAGCACCCTTTACCCCTCTATGAGCAAAACCTCTTGGTCCTCTAACCTCTGTACATCTTTTCATAACTCAGTGTCAAAAGTAAAGACTCAGATTTTCTATATCTCTATATTCACATAACTCTTTTAATCCTACCTTTATCTATTTCTCTTGAATACACAATATGAAGGTATGGTAAAAAAAATGAAAAGTTAAACCCTACAACTTCCTCCATACCACCATTTGCAGGGCATGTTCAGGTAGCCAGACTACTCTAGACTAATTTCCAATCTCCCTCTCTTTTGAGCTTAGGAAGCTACTTTCTGACTGATTAACTGTACTGGCCAAAACCGATAAACACATGTGTAAGAAAATAAAAGACAGATCCAGTAAGGAGGAGTGTTCAGGGCATTGGACTTGGAGTCAAGAAGACCTAGGTTCAAATCCTGACTCAGACACTTACCAGCTGTGTGACTCTGACCAATTCACTTAACTTCTCTACTTCAGTTTCCTCAACTGTAAAGTGAGAGGATTATATTCATTGACCTCTAAGTTCTCTTTTCCCTCAAATTTATGATTCTATGAAACATGAAGCAAATCCCATTAGCATAACTCTTGGTAAACATTAGTGACAGAAATATAGTAAAAAATAATTTTATTAACTACCATAAGTTTTCCATTTGGTGTTTGTTGCATGGCTTTCTGATATGGAAAACAACAGTTGCCAAAGAATTTAAAATGGATGTCATACTGAATGCACTGGAAATGTGTGTGGTACGTGTGAACAGGCTGCACTTATAACTGATGAGGAACTTCAGAGAACCCAAGGAAAAGATATCATCAGGGAAATACATAAGAAGAAAAATAAGCTGATGACATGAAACATATGAGGCATGACAGGTGAGAACCAAGTGCTCCTCTGGTAACTTCATGTTAGTGAGGAAGGCTTCCAACATATCAGTGGACCTTTGTTGGAAAATTGGTATGAGTAAATGAAGAAGACTTGCACGGTGTGGGAAGGCATGTGATCTGTATTATTGGAGACAACAACAAAATTAAGGAAATCACAGATTCATTAGAATGTTTTGAATTTGAAGTTCTTTATGGTAGAATACTTTGGCCTCTGTCCCAGGTGCTGACTGAAGTTCTGCATTCTGATACATTCACAACTGAATGGATAAGAAAAAGCTCAGACGGTGTTGCCAAGGGAACAGTTATAGCTGACCTTGTCACACAATCGCTATCAAGCTCTTTAGGCAGTATACTCTATCTAAAACCTCAGGCAGCTCCCTGCCTCCAGTCTCTCCCTGATCCAGTCTATCTTCCATTCAGATGACACAGTGATCTTCCAAAAGCACAGGTCTGATCATGTCACTCCCCTATTCAATAAACTCCAGTGGCTTCCCATCACTGTAAGATCAAATCTACAATTTCATTTTGGTATGTAAAGTCCTTCATAACCTGACCCCTTCCTTCATTTACAGTCTGATTACCCTTTACTTCCTTCTGTGTATTCTACAAACTAGTGACATTGACTTCCATGATATTTCTCCACCATTCAGTCAATGTACCAGGAACTGTGCTATTCATTAGGGATAAAGACAAAAGTGTGTGTGTGTGTGTATGTGTGTGTATGTATATGTATATATGTATACACATATGTGCACATATATGTAGAGAATGTATGTATGTATTATGTGTGTATGTGTGTAGCCAGTCCCTGCTCTCAAGGAGCTCATAATCAAATGGAGAGTCAACATGTAAATATCTATGTACAAATTAACTATTTACAAGATAAATTTGAAATGGTCGACAGAGGAAAGGCATTAGAATTAAGGAGGGTTTAGAAAGACCTTATGTAGAAGGCAAAATTTCAGCTGGGACTCGAAGGAAGACAGGGAAGTCAGGATATGGAGATGAGGAGGGAGCACATTCCATACATGACAGAGAGCCAGTGAAAATGTCATAAGTCCAGAGTCAAATTGTCTTGTACAAGAAATGGCAAGGTGACCAGTGTCATTGGATCACAGAGTACCTGGAAGGATATAAAGAATAAGAAAATTGGAAGGGTGTTTAGGCAAGGTTATGAAGGTCTTTGAACACAAAACAGAATTTTTTATTGGATCCTGGAGATGAAGGGAGTCACTGGAGTTTATTCAGTAGGGAGAGGGATGGTGATATGGTCAGAATTGTATTTTAGGACCAAAGTGGAAGAGAATTGTGTCAGGGAGAACAGCTAGCAGGCTCTAGCAATAGTTTTCGTGTGTGGTGATGAAGATCTGTGCCAGGGTGGTAGCAATGTGAGAAATTGAAATGGGGCATAAGTGAGAGATGTTAAGAAGATGAAATTGACAGGCAATAGATTAGCTATATGGGGTGTGAGAGAGAAGTTGAGGATGAAACCTAGGTTGTAAGTCTAGGTTACTGGGAGAATAGTAGTACTCTCAGCAGTAATAGGGAAATTAGGAAGATGGGAGGGTTTGTGGGTGGGGATAAACATAGTAAGTTACATTTTGGACAGGCTGAGTTTGAGATGTCTAGGAGACATCCAGTTTGAGATGCACATTAAGCAGTTGGGGATATAAAAATGGAGGTCAGCAGAGAAGTTAGAGTTGGATAAGTGAATTTGGGAATCATCAGCATAAAGGTGACAATGGAATCCATGGAAATTGATGAGATTATAAAGTGAAGGCATCCCATCTCCCAGCTCCAAACATTTCCACTGGATGTGCCCCATTCAAGAATGTCCTCTCTCCTCATCTCCAACTCCTGGTGTCCCTGGATTTCTTTAAGTCTCAGCCAAAACCTTCCATTCTGCAAGAAGCCTTTACTCATCTCTCAATGATAATTAGTCATTTCCCGAGGACACTACCTATATCCTCCATATATACTTGATTGTTAGTATGTTGTCTCCTTAGAATTGGAGCTCCTTGAGAGCAGAAACTGTTTTCTAAAATTTCTTATCACAGTGCTTGCTATATAGGGAATGTTTAATGAATACTTGTTGATTAATTGGCTAACAGAATTGCTGTATTGTTGAATGCACACATTCAATACAAGGAAACACAAAGAAAGAAATAAAAAGTGGTTCAGGTTAGTAGACTCCCTAGAGTAGCATGACTCTATCCTACCTGGGTCCTTTGTTCTCACTCATATCAGCAAAATTGTCCCCAGAATCATGGTAAAAGAGGAAATTTCAGAGACCAGACAAAATGACTGGATTCTCCCTACTTTTCACATGTTGTCTAAAGGTAGCCTTAGAATGGAATATATGTTAATACCATCTTTAGCACTAGTCACAGCAGCTATTACCTTCCTGCTCTGCAGTTCAACTGTCCTGCCTTTCTCATATTATAATAATTTATGCATAAGCTCCTAAAAGTTCTAAAATTACTCAGATCACACAGAGGTGGGCTTAGTGATATAAATATTTCAAAGTTTAGAAAGTCTACTTACAAAACATCTACAATGGCTTTGTTATTATTGCTGCATAGGTATGAAGAAAGAAAGAAAGAAAGCAAGAAAGCAAGAAAGAAAGAAAGAAGAAAGGAAGAAAAAAGAAAGAAAGAAGAAAGGAAGAAAAAAAGAAAGAAAGAAGAAAGAAAGCAAGAAAGAAAGAAAGAAGAAAGCAAGAAAGAAAGAAAGAAAGAAAGGGAGGAAGGGAGGGAGGGAGAGAGAGAGAAAGAAGGGAGGGAGGAAGGAAGAAAAAGTTATGAAGACATGTCTCTGTATAGCTACAATGTGTAGTTTTCTTAGAGTATGTGCTTCTAGTAGGCAGGAAACACATCTTTTAAATTTTGATTTCCTTATTGTATATATACCACACTTATGTGGGCATTAAGTAAGTGCTATTTGGGTTAGAATATAACTCAGATGGTTGGAAAGTATCATGGAAGCACTGAATCAGTGCTGGAAGGGACCCCAGCAGCCATCTAGTCTGACTCAAACATGTACAAGAATCCCCGTTACAACTTAAACTACACATTTTTGTCTCTCCTTTGCCAGAAGGCCTTTACTGAGGTGACATCAGTTGCATTCCACACAGATCTTTTCACTTTGGGATAGCACTAATTGTTAGGAACTTTTCCTCATATCAAGCTGAAATTTGCCTTTGTGCAGCTTTACCTCATTATTCTTAATTCTGTTCTCTGGATCCTGGCAGGACAAATGTAGTCCCTCTTCTAGGGAAGGTTTGTGAATATTTGGAAGGTTGTCATGTTCTCCCTAATATTCTCTTCTTCTGGGATAAATTAGTTCTCCTGGGACATTATCTTGAAGTCCTCCATCCTAGTTACTTTCCTCCAGACATTCTCCAGTGGATCAATACCCTTCCTAAAATGTGTCACCTACAACTGAAAATATAATCCTCTAGATAAAGTCTGACTAGGAGTCATACAATGAGACAATAATCACTTTACTCACAGACACTATGGCCCTCTTAAGGCCATAGTCTGAGATGGAATTACTTTTCTTTGTCTCCATAGCACATCATTGACTCTTATTGAGGTTGTAATGCACGGAAATCCCTGGGGTTTTTTTGGTGTGTATATCCTGACTCACATGTATTTTGGTCATAAAGTAATTCCATCAGTCTAGTAAATTGAATAGAAAGACCTCCTGATACAAATGACTACAGTAAAACTCCTCAAGGGCAAGAACTACTTAGCTTTTCACTTGTGTGCCTAGCACAGAGGACAGTTCCTAGAGTGTTGGGGTTTTTGTTTCGTTTTGTTTCTTTAACCAAGCCCGGCCTTTTTTTTTTTTTTTTCTGTGTGTTGGGGATTGGCTACCACTCTTCAACTTAAAGTTTTAGAGCGGTGCTTGGGACCATGAGATGTCATATGATTTTCTCACAGCCAACAAATGACAGTGAGAGGTTCTGAATCCAGGTTTTTATAAATCTTAAGTCAGCACTATATCCATTACGCCGTGCAACCTGTTACATAGCAGGTAATTCATAAGTGGTTGTTAGATTGAATTGTAAAGAAGCAAAGTGGTCGAAGAATGGGGAGAAAAGATCATTTATATTGGTTGTCTGAACTGGTCAGACTAACCTATTATAATTCACCAAATTTTCATTAAATAACTACTAGATAAAATAAGAATAAATAAAATTTATGCAGTGCTCTTAGATTTGCAAAGTACTTTCCATTTGTTATCTCATTTGATCCTCATAACACGTCTGTCAGGTGGGTGCTACCATCATCTCCAGTTTACAAACGAGTAAACTGAAGCAGGTCAAAGTTAAGCGACTTGCCCAGGATCACCTGGCTACTAAATACCTGAGGTAGGATTAAAACACAAGTCTTCCAGACTCCAGGTCCAGCGGTCCATCCCCTGCACTACTTAGCTACGTGTTACTATGAATGAGGTACCATGTCAGGCTCTGGGGATTCAAAATCCAAAAGGAAAGAGTACTTATTCTCAAAGAAATTACATTCTATTTCTGATACAGACTAATGTAGGACTAGCTAAAAGACAAAGATGCACCTTACACTTTACATCAACTTTTGTTTTTAAAGAATCCAACTCACGTAGAACTAGCCTTTAATGACAATATAAATGAGAAAGTAATTTGATTTTCCTCTAAAGGAAACAGCATTACACACTGCTATAATAAATCAAAATTTGGGGATGGTAAAGAAATTATTGGCACAAAAGGCAGATACCAAAACTATCCAGGCCATTAGAAAATTATTTGCACCCTGGGGGGATGGAGGGTAGAGAGAAAAGGTATTGTACTAAAGTGGCCTATTTTGCTCATCTTTGTTTTATAGAATATTCTGCTCTGTTTTCCCCTACTTTTGTGTACAGATGTTTTTAGAAATTCCTTTATTCTTGGCCACCCAATATCATATTCACTATTCTTTAATGTTGCTAAGCACCATTTTCCTCAGATGAAAAATGAATAGGGATTATACCTTCCCTGCTAATCTCAAAGAGTTTTTAGAGTGGTTAAAGGAGATGATATGTGAGAAAAAATGCTTTGTAAACTGTAGAGGATCACTCGAATACAAAGTATTGGGTAAATAAAAATGCTCGTAGTTGAACTATTATCAGCACATTGAAAAAAAATAGCATTGTGATTTTGTTGAATTTTGAGACCACCCATCCTGTCCTGCAAACAGGAATGTGTGAGACATAAGCTGGGTTTTAATCTTTTTTATGTAATAATATATTGGTTTTTGTATTTTTCTATCCCGATGCCTTAGAAAAATCTTACGGAAGTTACATAAAAAGATAATATGATGTGAGATTTCCACATTGGCTTTTCCAGGAAACCAATGCATGCACAAAAGAATCAAGACAATAGATTTTGCCCAAAACTTCTTAAAGCTATGGCCACAAGAACAAAAAGAAATAGAAACTGGAGGCTATTGACCGAAAAATTCTGACAGAATCCTTTTAGCATTAGCACAGCAGAGGGGTTTTTATGCTGAATTCCCAACACTGACTGTGTACAGTCAGGCTCACTTCATAACTGCTTAGCTCTCTAATCATTTTGTCTATATAGTTAGCATTAGGCTATGCCTAAACTATTGATCCATTCTGCCAGTGTCATGAAAAATAAAAATAAAAGACAGACTGCTCATTTGACAGACGCGGTAGAACTCAACTAGTTGTATGTGTCTATGGGGGTGCTGTGTAGACATGGCTGTAGGACTTTTTTTTCTGTTGTCCTATTCAGTATAATGAAATCCCATGCTTGATAATGGAAAATATGACTATAAAAGTCTATGACTCTTACATGGTTTACACCCCTTTTCATTTCCATCCAGAAGAAGAAGCAGAATGTTCTTAAGATAGAAAGTTTTCATAATAAGTTTATTTAGGTATGTGCTATTGTCTTATGCTGGATTTGTTAACAGAAGACCCGAGTTGGAATCCTGGACCTTGCATAACCTTTCTGGACTTCATCTACTTTTTAAAAAGAATGACAACTATATCTATATAGTTTTCTCATCTATATAATAAAGGTATGGAAATGTATGCTCCTATAAATTCTTCCAAATGCTACAAAGAACCTCCTTTATGGTTTCTCAGAGACAGTAAGGAAGCTGTTGGGAAATTAAGTAAATGTATATTGCTATTTTTACTTATTTTAATGACAGACTCAAAACTTCTTTCAAACCCTCAGAAAAAGCACAGATTTTGGCATCATAAGCCATAGATTTAGATTTTTAAGGGACTCTGGATGTTATCTGCTCTAATCCCCCTCCCAGATGAGGAAACTCAACTCTTAAAACAAGAAGGCAATCTAGTTCACCTCCCTTATTTAATGAATGAAGAAAATGAGTCTCAGGGGCTAAGGGTCACACAGTTAAGCATCTGAAGCACCAGCTGAAGGGAGTCCCACTGTTTCTAGAGTCACTATTCTTTCTCCTGTACAATGCTGCCTCTGCAGAGCACATGGGTTGGAATCCTTGGATCTGCTGCTAAGTAGCTAAGAGGCAGCTAAGTGTGGTTCAGTGGACAAAGCCGTGGACCTACAGTCAGGAAGACATGAGTTCAAAGCCAGCCTCAGACAGCTGTGTGCCTCTGGGCACGTCAATTCACTTCTCAGCTTCAGTCTTCTTATCCATAAAATGTGACAATTATAGCACCTACCATACAGGGTTGTTGTGAGGATCAAATATGACAATGTTTGTAAAGGACTTTGCAAACCTGTGGGTGCTAAATAAACTCTGGCTTTTAGCTCTATGGCTTTGGTCTAGTTCAGGAGTGGGGAACCTGGGGTCTTGAGGCCACATATGGCCCTCTAGGTTGGCAAGTGTGGCCATTCAAGGCCCCATGTGGCCTCAAGGCTGCAGGTTCCCCATCCATGGTCTAGTAATTTAACCTTTCTGGTCCTCAATTTCCTCCTATGTAAAAATCAATGTGGCATAGAGGAAAGAATATTGACTCTCAAATCAGAGCACTTGGGTTCAAATACTGCCTCTTATACTTGTTATCTCTGTGACTTTGGGCAAGTTATTTAGTCTCCTTGGGCCTCAGTTTTCTAATCAATAAATCAAGGGTGTTGGACTACACAGCCTCTGAGTTTCTTTTGGTTCTAGCTCTATGATTCTATATTTCTATGTCAAGATTGGCCTCAAATCTTCCAGTTCTAAATTTGTGGTCCTAGGACCCATCTGTGATAACCATAATGGAATTTGGTCCCTCAAAAGGAGGGCATAGAAAATGCTAGATTCTCTTTGGGGTTCATTTTACAGCAAGCTGTGAAAGTATTTACCAACTTTTTTCTGATAAATGAATGCAAACTATATGCTGATATTTCAGGATTTAATTCCAACCTTTGAGCCATAACTAAAAGGCGTAAGCAATGAGGGAAATGTCATTTGCAATGAGGTAAATAAGGGATTTCACCCTAATTAGAACTATGCTATCTAGGGCTTCTTGAAGTTCAAGGGATAGAGAATTTTCTTGAACAGCTGCTTTGCCAGTTCCTTGATCAGTGACCACTTTCTCACAAATGTTCTGGGGACCTGCATAAATAAGCCTGATCCTCTCTCAATTTGGAACCAGAAAAATGGGATTGAATCCTGCTTCTCCCATTTATTATATAGAGGACCTGGCAAATCATTTTACCTCCCGAGGCTTCAATTTCCTCATCCATTACAAAAAAGAAAAGGAGGAGGTCAGATTGGACTAAGTGACTTCCAGCTCTAAGTCTATGATATTATGATGAGGGTGGGGGTAAAGGGACCATGTTTCTAATGCCACTCTGACACTTACTAGTTGTGTGGTCATGGGCAAGTGAGGTAACCTCTCTGGGCTTCAAATTTCCTTATCTGTAAAATGAGGGGTTTGCACAAAATGACCTCTCAGGTCCTGTATAAGATGGCACAAAGGACAGAATGTTGGAATTGGAGTCAGAAATACCCAAGTTCAAATCCTTCCTTAGACATATATCAGCTGCATAATCCTGGACAAACCTTTGAACCCCTTTTCAGCCTCAGTTTCCTTCACTAGCACTTACTTCACAAAATTGTTGTGAGGATCAAATGATAACATATGTAAGTCACTAATGAGAACTTTAAATCACTGTGTGAATACTGGCCTTTATTACTATGACCAGGAATAAAAAAAGACCTGGATTCAAATCCCATTTCTGCCACTCTCTAGCTGTATGGCCATGGAAAAATGGCTTAAGCTCTCTGGGCCTCAGACCCCTTATGGGTAAAAGGAGGAAGTAGGAGTGAATGACCTCCAAGGACTATTCCAGCTCTGAATCTGCATTTCTCTAACCTCTTGCCTCTCACTTGTACTTAATAGATGGTGTTTTGAGAGTTGCTGTGGCCAAGAAAAATCAATATCCCACAGGTAATGAACCTCTCATGAGGTAGCTGGGCCTGTCCCAACTCCCCAAAATTCCCATTTAATTTCTTATGTGGATCTTATGCAGACCCACAATATATGGAAAACTCAATGAGAAAAGTTACAATGTGGAAGGGATAACTGTAGTTATCCCCATGAAGCTGGATTTGAACTCAGGTGTTCCTGACTCCAGGCCTGGCACTCATTCGCTGGCTGCCCTGGTCTTAGAATACCTCCCAACCATATATTTTTTCATGCACCAAGTTCTTTTCTCCCCCATTAAAATGTGAGCTCCTTAAAGACAGAGACACTGTTTTTTTTTCCCTTTCTTTATATCCCTTGTGCTCAGCACAGTGCCTGGCACATAGTTAGCACTTAATAAATGCTTGTTGACTGAATGACTCATATAGAAACTGAGGCTGAGAGAAGTGAGATAACTTGACCAGAGTCACTCAGATAAGAAGTAACAGACCCAAGAGCTGAATCCAGGTTTTGAGGCTCCATATCCACTCCTTTTTTTTTCTAGAGACTGTAGTGTCCTCTATCTTGAAGTTGTTCTCCACCATGGTAAGAATATTGGTGTGAAAAAGAAAGTTCTTTTTCTTGGCCCTTCACTCTATTACATAAGATAATACATGTTATTTCATTTAATCTTCACAACAGCCATAGGGTTGGTATTTCTATCAGTTGGTATTTTTATCCCCTTTTTACAGATGAGGAAACTGAGGCTGAAAACATAAGTAACTTGCCAAGGGCTGCCCAGCTAGTAAGTATTTGAGTCAGATTTTAAACTAATAGCTTCCTGACTCCAAGTCCAGTGCTCTCTCCACTGTGCTACCTATACCGGAGGCACGATTCCATTGTAGTTTTGTGTTTAGCATGGGCCACTGTCTTCCCTGCAGCAGGAATTGAGCCAAGGTAGTGAGTTAATCATAAGTTTTTGACAGAGGCTGAGGATTGCAGAAGGGATTGCATTTTGAATCCTTCCATTTCCCTCAGGGTTCAGCTGTTTTCAAGCATCTTTCCATCTTCTTCATGCGCTCTACTGAGCCCTGCTGCTGCTGCTGCTGGTGCCGCGGAACAGTTGCTTGGCAGGCTCTTCCTCATGGTCCATTGCATTTCAGTGATCCAATTTGCAGTGGTTCTTAAGGTGCTAGAGGGGTGGGGGCTTGTCTGGCTGGAGAAAGTCTGGCTAATGTGAGTCACTAACAAAAAAGCCCTTGCTACTGATGAGGAATTTGTCATCTCCAGTCATCCTGATGGATATCTGGCCACTGGACCCAGATGGCTCTAGAGGAGAAAGTGAGGCTGGTGACTTTGCACAGCCCTCCCTCACTTAAATCCAATTCACTTGCATGTCATGGCATCACCTCTCTGATATCATGGTCATCTTCGAAAATGAAGGACAAATCACAATATCATCTTCCGCTACTGGATCTCTGCTGATCTAAGCAGATCCTACTTCTATTATTGGTTCCCATCATTAGGAAGCACCCTTTTGTCCAAGTTGGTCCTAGACCCTAAGAAATCAGTGGCCAGAAAGATGAATGCTCTTTTTTTACTCATCCTCATTCCAGAAGAGCACTGACAACACCATTGAAATTATCTGCTCAGACAGGTGAACCAAAAGTAAAAACATGAGTGCTTATGTGTGTCACTATCCTGCTCAAGAAACTTCAGTGACTTCCTATTGATTCTATGTTAAAATATAAAGTCTCCTTGGTTTTTAATGTCCTCCACAATAAACCTCCAGCCTACCATTCCAGACTTATTATACACATCTTGCCTTCCTCTACCTTGCTTTCCAGCCAGACTAGTCTACTTACTGTCCCCTGCACTTGACATTACCTCTCTTGCCCCTGCAGCTTTGCACAAGCACTGCTATTCATGCCTGGAATGCACTTGGTGATCACCTCTGCCTCTTGGAATCTCAGCTCCCTCCAGGGCTCACCATTTGTGCCGTCTCTTATAGGAGCCCTTCCTTATCTCTTGTGCATGTTATCTCCCTTTCCCTCAATTAGGCAGCTGGGGAACAGTGGAAAATCCTCTGGTCCTGGCATTGAGAAGCCCAAACACAGTCCAAACCCTGCTTTACACGAGCCTACATGAACCTGGGAAAACTACATTTTCCAAAGAACGGTACATGCCCACATCATCCCATTATCCTGTTGTGAGGTCCATGTCTCCATGACCCTCAGAGCTCCCTTGCAACATGAGTGGCATGGGTATCCTTGTGGTAGGTAGCTAAGTGGCTGGAGTTCTGTACTTGGAACCAGGAAGCTGAGTTCAAATCCTGCCTTGGATACTTACTAGATATGTAGACCTGGACAAGTCACTTATCTTCACTCAGACTCAGTTTCTCTATCTGTAAAATAGGGATAATAATAGTACCTATTTCATGGAGTTGTTGTAAGGCTCAAATAAGATTTCATATGTATGTATAGGTATATATATTTGTATGTGTGTGTATATATGTATATATGTGTGTATATATATACATGTACATATATATATATATATAAATCTTGCAAATCTTAAAGTACTATATGTTTGCTCTTCTTACCAGTCATGCACATTTCTGTTTATACATCGTATCCCTTCCTCAGCCTCTCCAGTAGAAGGTAAGACCTTAGAGGGACAGGGACAGCTGCTGTTTTGACTCTGTGCCTAGCAGAGGGCCTAGTGCAGAGTAGGCGCTTTTATAAAGCTTGTTGAAATTGCATTGTGATGGATTAGATTGGATTGGATTTTCCCCCTACCTTCCTAGGCTTAAGTTAGACACATTCTATTATTCTTTCAATAAATAAGATCCATTTTCAGTGCAAACAACAAGGATTTTAAATTGCATTTGGTTTAAATTATAGTTCATGTTGAAGATTAATTTTTCTAAATACACTCTGTGGCTTCTTGAAAATGAATTAGGTCACTGACATATGCCACCAATTTCTAGCTATAAGGGCCAACTAGCTATAAGTGCTTCCTAAATATGGTTTTGTTAGCACAGAAATCATTGCACTGAATGCTAACTGATTTGCTTGCTAGAAAGATAGACTCAAAATCTGAAAACTCAGTGGCCCAAGGATTACTGGATCATGCTTCCCATTGTATCCCATCTTTAGCAAGGCATTTTGCCCATAGTTGATGTTTTATAAATGCATGTTATGTTTATTGATGTATCTATTGAACACTTACCATGTGCCCAGCACTCTGCTGGGTCTGCCAGGAGATATGAAGAAATCTAAGGCAGTTGCTGCCCTCAAGGATCTTCCAATTATTAAGGAGATTAGACCAATACAGATGACAAATAAAATCATTGTATAAAGGATTATTGAGAAAGCCCACTCAATTTAGTTGATCTTTATCCTTTCACTTTATCAAGTTAATAAAGCTTTCCATTCTGGGTGGTTGAATCAACAGCTGGAGCAACGGTCCCTTGTCCCTTTCCCTTGCTTCTCTCTAACTCTCTGGCAGTCCAAACCGTGTCCAGACAGTTGGGTGGACAGTTGGGAAGAGCAACATGACTGCTCACATTGAATGAATGAACTGTGACTTACTTTTGATGAGATGAAAAAGCATCAGACCTTAACATCTGTCCTTCAACTGCACCCTCCAGACCCCCAGCTCCTGCTATCCAACCTACTGATATGCCCTAAGGACCCCTAGGCTTTTCTATCTGCCCTACAGCTGACCTCACCTTCATGTGTTGTGTTCCGCCATCAGCGTTTGAGCTCTTGTGGAGCATGATTGTCTCCTATTTGTGCTTAGCACAGTACTTGGCACATAGTAGGTATTTAATAAATGATGTTTCATTCATTACTTTAATCCAATAAACTTAACTGACTTCTCTTGACCTCTCATTTACAATTGAAATGCTAAATGGTGTCGTCTCTAAGTATCTAATAATTTATGTCTATAATTATAAATTCAATAGGAGTTCTGGGAAGAGAGGGATCATTGTAGGCTTGGTGTAGTCACAGATGGCTTTATGGAGGTGGTGAAAAATTAGATCTTATAAAATTAGTATCTAAGGATCATGGATGCAGAGCAAGAAGGGACCTCAAAGGCTATTTAGTCCAACTCTTTCATTCCTGCCTCCTAGTTTTACTGGAAATCTTAAACCCATGAAAATTAAATGACTGGCTCAGTGTCATTAAGAAAATAAACATCACAGGTGAGATTTTAACCCAGAACTGAAGCTCTGGTACCTCTCTGGATGCTCACTGTGCCATCCTTCCGCCTCAATTTCAGTGCTTCCTGTAGGATAACAGGGTCATATATTCAGATGTAAAAGGAACCTTCAAGGTTAGTTAGTCCAATCCCCTTGCAGTTTTACAGATTGTAATAACTAAAATTTATATATGTTTGCAAAACCCTTTCTTTACATATATTATCTTCATACTCACAACCTACTATTATTCCTTATTGACAGATGAGGAAACAGAGGCTGTGTGGTGGCTAGCCTAAGGTCACAAAAGTGCTAAGTGGCAGAGCTATAAGTAGAAGTTGGGTCTACAGACCCCACACCCACTGAGTCAAGAAATATAGAAATTGCATTGTATAGGGAGCGGGGAGGAAGAAATCTGTTGTCAAACTGCTGCTATTGGCCTTAGTCTCTGGTTTGTGTCAATTTCCAGCACCTCACCCCCTGCCTCTATGACCAAATAGCTATTTTTTAGGAGACTAAATGTCTTCCCATAATTCCATTTTTGTCTCTTTTTGAGCTTTGGGGCAACTGCCTCCTGCCAAACAAGATGGAAGCCCATTTCCCATTGATTCCCTTCAAGATATTATGGTTGGTGTTTTAAAAGGGAAACTACAATCCAGGAACAGCTGTTTAGCCATTTAGAAATGTTACATCTGCTTCAATAGAGGAAAATTCCAATGCCTGCCAAATATGCCTCTTTTGGAACTAAGTAGGCTGGCCTCTCACATGGTGGTAGAATGCAGTCTCTTTAGATCCAAGTCAGATATGCCCAACAGAAGGCACTAGTCTTGACTGAGTATTCAGATTCCCAAATGGTTTTTGAATATCATTGCCTTGAGTGGGTAGGTTCATTTCAACGATAAAGAACATTACACTATCATGCAATATGTAACTTTAGCAATGCAATTTGAGGTTTAATGTTTCAACAGAATATGGTTAAATTCATCAACATGGAAGAGTGGTACAGGGCGTCTAGATGGACAAGTATCATATTTTAGCTGAAACACTTAGTTCTGGCAACCCAATGCAGTGCTTAATGGAAATGGCCTCACTTATCCAAGAATTTGGATCATGAAATGTAAAAGTAAGACATTGAATAGGAAGGGGAAAAGGGTTATAATAAGATCATAAGTTTTATAGTTGGAAGGGACCTTAGGGATCATAGGGAAAGGGGGGCATCTAAGGGGCTATGCAGCAATTGTCAAAAAAATATCTGTGTGTTTCGGTAGACCTCAAAGTCCCCATGAGTTATCAGCATGATGGGGCATCCATAGAAGCTAATGTGACCTTGAGCTGCATTGAAAGAGGAATAGATTCAATGACTAAGAAGGTGATATTCTTTCTTGCTGTGTCCTGATCTGATATCTAGAAAATGATATTTAGTCCTGGGGACCCTGGTTTAGGAAAGACTCTGATAAATTAGGGAGTGACCAGAGGAAAGAAAGTAGGATGCTGGTAAAGCACCTGGAGTCCATGTCATATGAGGATGGGCTGAAGGAGCTGGGGAAGAAGAAGACTGTGGAAGAGAAGACTCAGGAGGCACACCATAACTGACTTCAAGCACTTGAAGACCTCTCAGGTAGAATAATGCATTAGACTTTTTCTTTGTGGTTCCAGAAAGCAGAACAAGATATAATAGGTAGAAGCTACAAAGGAGGAGATTTAAGTTTGTTACCAGGAAAAACTTCCTAATAATTACCATTGTCCAAAAGTGGAATAAACTTCCTTTGGAGGTAGCTAGTTTCCCTTCATGGGAAGTCTTTGAGCAAAAGAGCTGGTCACTTTGGGTGATGTCATAGTAAGGCTTTCTTTGTCAATGGGCTTGAATTAGATTTCCACTAAGGTGTCTTCGGACTACACAGTTTCATGATGGTACAAAAACCTTGTGTTACAGAAGGAAATTGAGACCCAAAGACATGAAGGGCCTTGTACAAGGTCACATAAGTAGCAAATTATAGAACAAAGATTTGAACTCAGATTGTCTAATTCCAGATCCACTTTTCTTCCCACAACACCATACTCTTCGCACTAATTTATTCCTTTGTACTTTACAGTGGGTGATCTAAGATTCACCAGTATCAAGGCCTAAAATAAGTGGATCTTATAAGAGCAGTTTTAAGAAAAAATCTGGTATGCTTTCTTATTAAGAAAAATAAGTCACTCAAATTATATTTGATAAATATTTATAAAGTGCCTTGTCTATACTCTCTAAACAAAGTGCACATATCATCCCGTATATAATATAATTAGGAAAAAAAAAACAACTACCTTTAGATTTTCAGTAAGAAAGATGGATCAAATCTATGACCTAAGACCCAGGGTCTTCTCCTGACTACTTTTGTTATCTTGTACAAATCTCTTCTCTTAGCTTGATCTCTTAGACTCAGTTTCCTCATATAGAAAAAGGTGAGTTTGTCCTAAATAGCCCCAAAAGTCCATTAACACTTTTAGGATACATTGAAATTCTTCTTTCCTTCAAATCTTACCTTAGGTCACTCATCACCCATGAAGTGTTCCCATCCTCATTAGAGGTGCCTTTCAACTTCCTGAAAGGCCTGATGCTTCTGTTTGGCCTTCCCCAGACAATTACTATTCTAAAGCTTTCCCTCAAGGAGAAGAAAAACTTCGGAGCAAGGACTATATCAATTTAATTTTTGTATTTCTATGCCTTGTGAATAGTGGGAGTTTAATAGATAGATGCCAAATTGAATTTAATGGAAATTTTCTTTTTTTTTTAAATTCAAGCCTTATCTTTAGATTGTGATACCAGTATTTTTCCTTTGGTTTTTAATAGGATAGGTTCTTTCCTTATGCATAATGGATGTAATACAGCACCTCAAGGAAGGAGATACCTGGCTTAAGTCTGTCCTGAGACACTCACTGTGTGGGCCGGGGCAGGTCCTATAACGTCAATTTCATTATAGGTAAAAGGGGGAGGATAATAGTTCCCACCTCCTAGGGCTGCTCTGAGGATCAGATGAGGCAACTGATTTTAAAGCTGCTGGAGAGACATGATTTATGAAGCTCAATCACGGAATAAGCATGTTTTCAATGTCAGGTGTGGGGAGAGGCATTAGTTTTAGAAAAGCAAAAACGAAACAGTCCTCACCCACAAAAAGCTTATATTCTATCCAGGGACGCACTGTGTGCATTTGTAAATATACACAAAATAATGCCTAGTGGGCCACACTCAGAAGCAGAAAGACATGGGTTCAAGTCCTGCTTGGGACGCATCCTGGTTGTATGATCTTGGGTAAGTCACTTGGCCTCTCAGTGATGTGGGCAGCTCTCCAAGACTCTAGGTCTCAGAGAAGATGCCAGTCTGCTTTGGTAGAGAAGGTTCTTCATCTGGGAGTTCCTTATACCAATGTAATCATGAGTCTAGTTCCTGTTACTATGCAAAATAAACACAAGGTAATTGTGAAGGTGCTGGTGAAACCCTAGCTTTCCATAAGGGCTCTCACTTAAAGTTAGAACTTATCTTCAGTTTAATTCTAGAAAAGCAAACTTAACACAGACAGCTAACATAAACAGCTAGTGTCCTAAATAGGGAACCAAACAGCAATGGAGAATTGGAGGAGGGGAGGATGTTCAGAAAGCAGTTTTTCCTTTCTCTGGTGTCCTCCAGGCCTCCTCCTTCCTTGCTTCTAATAGGGCTTACATGTCCTTCTAGAGTCAAAGGCAAAGTAATCACACCAGTAATGGTCCCCGAGGCCAGGTATGCCCCTTCAAAGCAAAGTTAACTGTTGAATGAATTTGGCCAAGGTAGACAGCCAACCTAGAAAGCTCAGCTCCCAAAGGAGCTAATTATCTGCTGATAATGATTCTACCTTCACCTGCCTTTGGCTTTGTGGACCCAGCTCAGCAAGCAGATTGATTAGAGGATATTAGCTTCTGGTTTTTGAGGACTTCGCCTCCAGCTAATTTTTTGAAAAGAGAATAGGTCTTTTTCTCACCTGTGGAGCTGTGTGCTTAACTCCTAGATGTTTAGGGGAAAAACCCTCAACTTTTGAAAGTTGGAAATGGGCCTCCTAATTGGAATGCCTCCCGTGGCATGTAACTACTCTGATTTACTTTCCCCCTACAGATGTTTAAGTATTTTATGAGGGGGAAAAAGTGCATTCGCTGGGCGTTTGGGCCAGTCACATCCTATTTGTATGATTTAATAGGCATTGACATTTGGCATGATACATGGTCTGGATTGGATAATATCTGAACCATCAAGAATAAGTTAGTGAATCGCTGCTAGTTCACATTTTTTTTGGAAGCTTTCCAATGGACAGTCATAAAGTAAACTCCCATTTATCTAGAATTTTTGAAAACCAGAAACATCAAATAATGAGAATCCTCACCCCACTCCCTCACACAAGTACCCCACAGTGATGTGGGGTATTCATTATGATGACCCTGGGGCACCTAAGTTCCTAATATGCTTTCTGAATCATTAAAGACAGATTACATTATGCTTAGCACCATTAGATGTATTTTGTTGTATTTAAATGCCCTTAAAGTTATTCGTTAAACAAATATTTATTGAGCTGCTGCTATGCAAAAGGCCCAGCTGGTCCACAAAGCACACACCCTGCCTCTCAAAGATCTTATAAGAGAATTAAGAGGTACAATCACAGAATCACAGAATTTCATTGTTAGAAGGGACCTCAATGGCTCCCAACTTCAATCCATTCCCAAATGAAAATTCCCTCTGACAAATACTTCCAAAGTCATCATCCAACTTTTGCCAGAAGACATCTAGTAAGGCATCCCCTTTGACTTTGGGCTGGTTGTAATTGGTAAGAAGTTATTCCCCACCCCCAGTCTAAAATTACCTCTTTGTAACATTCACCCTATTGCCCCTGACTCTGCCATCTGTGACCAAAGAAAAAATGTCCATTCCCTCTTCCAGATGATGGCCCTTCAAATACTTGAACATGGTTATTATTTTCTGGCTAGATCTTCTATGATGATGATAATGACGATGGTGATGATGGTAGTAATATAGCATTTATATAGTACCTACTATGTGTCAGGCACTGTGCTAAGCGCCTTATCCCAAAGAGATCACACAAGTGGGAAAAGGACCCATATGTACAAAAATATTTATAGCGGCTCTTTTTGTAGTAGCAAAGAATTGGAAATCAAGGGGATGCCCAGCAATTGCGGAATGGCTGAATAAGTTGTGGTATATGAAAGTAATGGAATACTATTGTGCTATAAGAAATGGGGATGATACGGACTTCATAATAACCTGGAAAAACCTACATGACATAATGCTGAGCGAGCAGAGCAGAAGTAGGGAAACATTATACACAAACACAGATATATGGATTCTATGATGACTAACCTTGATAGACTTCACTCTTCTCAGCAATACAAGGTGCAAAGACAGCTCCAAAGGATTCATGATTGAGAGAGCTATCTACATCCAGAGAAAGAACTATGAATTCTGAATGCAGATGGAGGCACACCTTATGCTTGCCTTTTTTTCCCTTTGTTTTTTTTTTCTCTTTTGTTTTTCTTTTGTTTTTATTTTTTTGGTTTTGTTTCTTCTTTCTCATGATTCATTTCATTGGTCATAATTCTTCTCTACAACTTGACTATTGTATAAATAAGTTCAATGCAAAGTTATATGTAGAAGATATATCAGATTCCATGCTGTCTTGGGGAGGGAGGGGGAAGGGTGGGGGAAGAAAATCTGGAACTCAAAATTATGTGGAACTGAGTGTTGGAAACTAAAAATAAAAAATCTCAAATATTATCTCATCTGCTCCTCACAACAACCTAAGGAAGTAGATGCTATTATTTCCTTACTTCCCAGTTGAGGAAACTGAGGCAAACAAAGGTTTAAATGATTTCTAGTTAAACAGTCTATAGGTGAACAAGCATTTATTAAACACTTACTGCATGCCAGACCCTGCGCTAAATGTTGGAGATTCTGAAAAGGGCATCCATTCGTATTTCTTTCAATACATTCTCACATGGCAGGACTGCAGCTAGGTGGTTCAATGGATAGTGTTGCCAGGCATGGAGTTAGGAGGACTTATCTTCCTGGGCTCAAACTCAGCCTTAGACACTTACTAGTTGTGTTACCTTGGATAAATTCACTTAAACCTGTTTGCCTCAGTTTTTTCATCTGTAAAATCAGCTGGAGGAGGAAATGTCAAACCACTCCAGTATCTTTGCCAAGAAAACCCCAAATGGGGTCACAAAGAGTCAGACATTACTGAACAACAAGAAGACTCATTGCTGTCCTGGCCATTTTCCTTAATCTTCAAGCTCAAAGAGAATTCTCTTTTAAAATATGGCAATATGTGATAGGTATCATTATGAGTAGCATCAACCCCATTTTATAGAAGAATAAGGAAAAGAGGAGTCCCTTCTTTCAGGGATAACTGGAGAAGGCAGTTGAACTGGGACCTGAATGATAAGTTGGATTTCAAGAAGAAAGACCAGTGAATCCCAAGCAAAGGAAACCACATGGGCATAGGTGAAATGGCAGGGATGCATGATGCATCTTTAGGGAAAAGTGGTAATGGTCCTCATGGGCTACCACAGAGGACAGGGGACCACTCATGTGTTGGCATAGATCAGTGGTTCTTAACTGTGGGTTGTAAAATCGGTTTTTAAGAATATTTTGAGAACTGTATTTCAATATAATTCAGTTCCTTTTTCATCCTGTGTATTTTATTTCATGCATTTAAAAGCATTATTCTGAAAAAGGGGTCCAAAGGCTTTGCTAGACTTCCAAAGAGGGTCAGGACACACACACAAGGAAATTATTTGAAGCATAATTATTTATAATTCAATCTAGATGATCTCTAAGATTGCATAAAAGTCTGAGTCTGTAATTCAGAGATTCAATCTTGGGAACTGGTGAGAAATAAGGAAAGGCATATTGGAGGATCTTCTAAGGATACCACCAAGTGATAACGATGATAGCATCTAACGCTTGCAAAGCACTTCCAGATTCATAAAGTGCTTTATATACATCTCATTGGCTTTGATCTTTAAAATAACTCTTGAAGTAAGTGTTATTATTCCCATTTTGCAGATGAGGAACCTGATCCTGAAAGAGGATAGTAAGTGAGTGTCTGAGGAAGGATTAAACTTAGGTCTTCCTGACTCCAAGACAGGCTCTCTTATTCACTACTCTCCCCAGGTGACTCGGAGCATCAATGAAAATTTTAGCAGGAGAGTGTGACATAACTATTAGAGATGCAACAGCCTCCTAATTGGCTTAGTCTCTCCCCTCAAATCCATCTTCCACGCTGCTTCCATATCAATTTTCTAAAAGTACAGCTTTTATCATGGAAACTGCTTATTAAAAACTTTCAATGGCTCCCTTCTGCCTAATAAACAGAGTTTTAACTTGTTAGATAATGCTTAAGTTCCTTCATTATCTTCTCTCAATTCATTTCTCTAGACTGATCGCCCTCGACTCACCTTTCCTCACTCTGTGCTTCACACTGCTGTCTTTGATAGTTCCTTATCATACCTCACACTTTCCTGCTGTTTTTCTCCCTTCCAAGGCTGTTCATGCCATTTCCATTTGTCTAAATCTTTCCTTCCTTCAAGAGTGAACTCAAATGCCATCTTCTCCATCAAGCCACATTCACTGTGCTGTTCCATTGTCCATGAATATCTTCATTATTAAAATGATCACTACTTTCCAAAGTCCCTTATTCTATTTTTGAAATTTTGGTTTATTTTTTTCATTTGATCTTAGACTTTAGTAATTTGTGATTCGTGTAAGAATCCCTCTGAAACAAGGCTTTAGGTGAATATAAATATTAGGTAATATGCTACCTAGCATATAGAAGTATTTCATCATTTTTTCTTACTTGTTTGTTTCATGCTTCCATTCACATATTTATTCATCTATCCATTCATCTATTCATTAATTATTTTTCTAGTCTGGACCTTAGCAGAATGAAGCATAGAATAATGTTTTGTCTAATAGTTATTTTCTTCCTATTTGAAAATTATTCATTATCCTCATAGAATACAGAACTGACCACTGCATCTCCTTTCTCAATTTAAGATAATAGACAATGGAAAATTAAAAAGAATGTAGAGTAGAGGGTAGAAGGAAAAAATATATATGTACATACATATGCATATATATGTATACACACATATGTGTTTATATGTGTGTATATATACACATATGTGTGTATGTGTGTACATGCATATACATATACACACCCGTGTGTGTATGTGTATATATATCTTATATATATATATATATCTATATATATATATATATATACATATATATATATATATATATATATATATATATATATATATATATGTCCTGCCCACTTCAAATCCAGTTCTTTATTTGTTTTGCTCCAATGGCCAAGACCTTGCTAGCTGACATTAGCAGAGCTCTTTTAAAGCTTGTGAGAAGATTTATAGATATTATCTCATTACATGCTTAAAATTTTGTGAAATAGGTACTATAGGTGTTATCATCCCATTGTACAGATGAGAAAACTGAAGCTTAGAAAGGTTAGGAGAGATGCCTATGGTCACACGCCCAAGGCCAAAGATGGAATCTGAACCTGGGTTCTCCTGACTCCATACCTAACTCTCTTTCTACTGTAGCACCTGAGATGGTCATTGAAAGAAGAAAAACATTTAAGCAGATGGGGATGTGAGGGGTAGGCCAGTGTGCTTAAAGTCACAAAAGTGAGAAAACGATGTGATGAAGTTGAGAAACAGGGTCCTCCAATTTTACAGAGAATATGTGAAGGGTAGTAGTAGATAAGGTTGTAAAGACAGATGGCTTTCCGATGGTGTAGGGCCTTAAATCTCACATAGATCAGATGAAGTTTGACAAGGCCTGGAAACCTCATTCTGCCCATTTTCAGGTGAACTGGTCCCAAGGGTAAAGTGGAAGGCAAGGCCTCTAAAGTACAAGGATAAATTTGATTTACCGTATAAGAAATGATAAAGTTATTTTTAAAGAAGCTTATGCTGAATTCTAAAATGAGTTAATATTAAAACTCAACTTTTTTGAATTGACAGCAATTCATAAAGCAACAAGATAAATTGAAAAACACAGTTTTGATGAATATGCTTCTGTTCTTGATTTATTTGGAATATGAAGGCCTGTGAAGAGATTGGTGTAAAAAATATTTCCTGTGCCTTTCTACGACACTCTTTAGTTCTTATATATTTCATATAATTATATTTTATCTGGTTATGTAACAATTCCAAAGACTTGTCAAGCCAAATTTAGTTTAGCACAGTTACACAACCAAAATCTGCTTTAAGCAAGTCTATTCCAAGCAGAAAAACAACATTAGTTGAGTGATTGAACATATTTCTTTCCCTCTCTCAACAATGAAGTCATTTCTATCTTTTGGGGGAGAAAAAAAATGTTTTTCTGAAAATTATTTCCCAAGTTAAAGATGAAAAGCTGCTATGATTTTGAAGTTAAAAATAAATTTTGACCATCAGAGACCTAATTTAATGAGCTATAAAAAATTAGAGCTATAGTTAGTCATTTCAGACTCACATGCTTCAAATCCCTATTCACAGCGTCTTTGTATTGGGGAATATCTTGCATCTGAAACTTGCCTGAAAAATGTGCTATTAACCTTCAAAATGGTTGTTTTCTATTCTTCTGTATTTGCTGAAGTACACATTTGAATTATACTGGTTTCCACGCAGTAATTTATTACTTCTTTTATTAAACTATCAATTGGCTTTTGTCAGTAGAAAATAAAATGCTGCAGATTTGAAGAAAATTTATTATACTTATAATAGTTATATATACACACGATTAAACCATTATAATCATAATACTTTTTTCCTTCAAATATGGTCTAATACACACTCTAGCAAGGCAGTGTGACATAATGGATGGAGAACTGTCCCTTGAGCTGCGTGTGCCCCCACTTCTGACAAATGGTGGCCATGTGTCTCTGAGCCAGTCACTCAACCTTTCTCTAAACTATTAGTTTCAAAGAAGGTGCTAGACTGCATCAGCAGAGGGAGTTTTCTTACTTGGGTGTTCTCTTTACCAATGAAATCACCTGTTCAGTCTCTGTTCCTGAGTTAAATAACAAAGTGATGGGCTGTTTCCCCACTGTAGTCTTTTTTTAATGTCCATTGTTGGCACTGACATTGGATGCAGTGCCCTTGTGTTCTCTGAGGCTATGTTTGGAGGGCATGAGACTGGCAGAACCTTACAAACCGGAGAATCTCTCAAGTACAGATCTGGTCATTAATGAGATGTCTTTCTTCCCTAGGTGAGGTTAAGGCTTGTCCCTGAGATGGCAGTGGCATAAAGAATTGGTGGAGGGTGGTAGGATTGGAGCAGCAGATCACAAACACCATCTCCTCTGCACTGATGGGTGGGAGTATCCATACCGAGGAAAGTCTACATGATTGAAGTTCAAGATGGAGACACAGTGTCAAAGTCTAGGGGTAGGTATCTAGGAAGAGTATCAGCTAAAGATCCCAGGTTTAATGCCAGGTTTCAGCAGAAGTTTGGGGTAAGGAAGGTGGTACCATAGAAAGAGCAATGGATCTTGAATCAGAGGACTTGAGTTCAAACCCTACCTCTGAGATTCATTCCTTACATGACTTTAGGCAAGTCACTTATCCTCTCTGGCCTCAGTTTCCTCATCTGTAAAATGAGGGTGTTGGACTAATAAGCTATTTCTAGATCTAAGTGGCTTGTGAACAGACTACTTACTATACTAGAGTCATGAAGATCCAAGTTCAAATACCCCCTCAGATTCGTGTGTCACCCCGAAAAAATCTCTCAGCTTCAGTTGCCTCATCTGTAAAATAGGGGTAATTATAGCACCTATTTCACAGGCTTTTTGTGAGGAGTGGATAAGATGTATATGCAAAGTGCAGTGCAAAAAGTAACTCTTAGCTGTTGTTCCTATATGTAGACATTTTATGTAGAAATATGTATGTGCAAACACACTTGTTTATACATCTTCACAGACACACATATACATTAAGTTACATGTATAGCTGATTGTGTGTGTGTGTGTGTGTGTGTGTGTGTGTGTGTGTGTGTACACAGGCATACAGTCAGAGCCACAGACTATACCTGATGTCTGAAAACCAGCCCAGCTAAGTATGGAGAGAGTATATTGTCTCTAGTCATTTGGCTGCTAGGTGGCTAATTCTTCAACTAGCATAATCCATGAAAAAAAGGACATTGCAAAATGTCCTTTAGCCTTGTGTATTTCTTTTTACGTGTCTGTAGTGACTATGGCAGAGTGCTGAAAAGAAGGGAGAGGCTTTTTCTAGCACATGTGCTTATGTATCACTCTTCATCCCTGCTTTGGTTACCCTGAGCCCAGATAAGGAGGGGCAGCTAAGCCTGATAGGGGAGGGAGTGAAGATACTACTACCTCGAGAAGTGTTTTCACCTAATAAACATGCAACAATTGAGGAGAGGAGAGAAGAGGAGAGGAAAGGAGAAGAAGGGGTGAAGGGGAAGGGAGGGAAGGAGAAGGGAGGAGGGGGGAGGGAGTGAAGATATTACTACCTCTAGAAGTGTTTTCACCTAATAAACATGCTACAACTGAGGAGAGGAGAGGATAGAGGAGGAGAGGAGAGTGGAGGAGAGGAGAAGGGAGAGGAGAAGAGAGGAAAGAAGAGGAAGAGAGAGAAGTGGAAGCTAGGGGAAGAGGGGAGGAGAGAAGGGAGGGGAAGGATGGGAGAGGGAGGGGAGGAGAGAGGGGAGGAAATGAGAGGAAGGGAGAGGAAGAAAGGGACAAAGGGGGAGGAGAAGGGAGGGGAGAAGAGAAAAGGAGAGAAAAGGAGAGGAGGGGAGGAGAGGAGAGGAAAGAAGAAAGGGAGCCAAGCCAAGGATACTAAGAAGCACATATTTTTAGACTGCAAATATTAATTAAACTATTATTCCTCATAATTTGAAATTTTTGTACAGTGACACCAAAGGATGACCTATTTTTGGAAGAATTGAATATTGGTATTCTTTTCAGAATTGAAATCCAACAATGTAAGCAAGATACAGTTAAATGGTCAGATGGTTTATAAGTTCTACTTGGAGACAAAAGGGAGTTGTCAGGATCAGTTTCAATGTCGGACCAAAGGCAATGAATAAGAAGCATCATTTCATAGGACACTAGGTCATCTTGTCTGGGAGTGCTTATGATGAGCATTAAAAAACACCCCCAAAAACCCCAACCCTAACACAAAGATAATTGCAGCTTAGACACCAACATCTGTTTTAAAGGATGAAGAGGTAAAGAGATTATACGGGGAATTCAAGAAGATTTTCTGAGTCAAGTGGTCCTATCTATGATGACGCCTTGCTAAACCTCAGCTTTATATCTCTACTACCAACCACCTCCTTCATTTCTATTCAAGAGTTGCTGAAAACAAAAAGATATCACAAAAGTGACCAGGCTTGCTACAATTTTATGTTACATAATCTCAAGGGCCCTGGGTTGCTAACCACTATGTCATGTTGTCTCTCTAAATATGAGACAGAGACAGAGACGGAGACAAAGACAGAGAGACAGACAGACAGAGAGAATATGGATAGATACATACACATATGCATACATACACACATACATACATATGTAGGTGTAAGTAGGTAAACAGAAGAACAGACGACAAATAGATAATAAATATACATCTCTTGATTCTCACAACTATGGCATTAAAAGAAAACTGAAATTGAACAGCTAAAAAAATGACAAGGCAGGAGTGGAACCCCTCCCCCCTCAGATGGTTCCAAGCACTCACTATCTTCTTAGGAGAGAACAGTAGATGGAAAGAGGACAGGCTAGTTTTGATGGTCAGTAAAGGTCATGGCAGGCACAGAGTGCTGCTAAGAGATGGACGGCAGGGAGGGTACCACGCACGCACGCAGGAAAGAGGGAAGACCAAGAAATAGCTAAGTTCTTTGAGTGCCAGGGGCCCAGGGGGAGGGAGCTGGGATATGCGAGTCCGAAGCTGACTACCAACACTGGAAGGAGAAGATAAACTTTGCCTCTTTGCCAGCTCTCCCTTGGGCTGGCGTTGGACTGATTGCCTGTGTCATTCCCACAAGCTTCCCCTGGAATGTGGCAAATGAGGATTGTGGGAGCAGAGCATCAGTCCCCCGGCTCCGGGGCAGCACACTGGTCGTGTTGCTGATAGCTTAGCAGAAGGCACGGGAAGGCTGGAACAGGACAGATTTATCCAGTGCTAAAATTAGGGCATCGTTGACGGGGCCAATTATTAGTCATTGCAACATTTTCTCCCAGAAGGAGGAAGTCTTGCTATGTGCTGCTGAGGCTGTTAGCCAAGCAGGTGGAAAGCAGTAGGTCCCCCTTTTCAGTTGGAGGAAGGCTGTACAATGAGGGAACCCAGGAGGCTTGCGACTCAATGTCTCAATGTGAAGCAAAAGTAATTCTGTTTTGTGAGATCTTGGCTCTCCCTCACTCAGTTTATGCCCTTACACCAAGAATATGAGCCTGATATCATTCAAATACATCTAACACCATAAAGAGGGAGTGGTTCAGTAGATAGAGTGCTATGCCTGGAGTCAGGAATTCAAATCTGGCCTCAGATGCTTACTAGCTGTGTGACCCTGGGCAAGTCACTTAACCTCTGTCTGCCTCAGTTTATTCAACTGTAAAATCAAGATAATAATAGCACCCATCTCACAGGGCTGTTGTGGGTATCAAATGATAAAATATTTGTAAAAATAAAAACCATAAAAAACAAAACCTTTAGCACATTGTATGGCCCTATATAAATCCTTATTTCCCTCCTTTTCCCATCCTCCCTTCATCAAACATTTATTTTTTGAATTTATTTTTAGTTTTCAACATTCACTTTTATAGAATTTTGAGTTCTAATTTTTTTTCTCTCTCCCTCCCCTCCCTGCTCTCCAAGATGGCATGCGGTATGATATAGGCTATCCATGTACAATCATATTAAACATATTTCCACATTAGTCATTCAACAAGCATTTATTAAGTGTCTCCTAGGTGCTAGACACCGAGGATGCAAAAAGGGGAAGAATCCTTGTCCTCAAGGAGCTTATACTCTAACTTAGTATTTACTGGTCTGCCTACTCTTCTTACATAGATACACATACTAAGTGGATGGGAAGGAGTAGGAAGGGGTTCAAATATGTAGATGGATAAATATATACAAAGTGAAGTAAAGTACTTTCCAGAGGGAGAGAGGATTCAGGATAGGCCTGGAGGAGGTGGCAGAAATTGAAGGAAGTGAGGGATCTTGGAGGTGGAGAGGAGGAAGGAGAGCATCCCAGACATGGGAGGCAACTTCTACAAACAGTGTAGTGGCAAGAACTCTGGGTTTGGAGTCAGAAGCCTCCAAGTCACTACACTATCATTGCTTGGTCCATCTTAGCTTTCAAGTAAAGGCTAAGCCCAGGTGGCAGAACAGCTGGCCAAGAAAATCAGTTGTAAATAAAATATTTTAAAAGTTTCTCTCTCAATCAAGCAGTTAACAAGTATTTGTCAAGCACCACCTATGCATCAGGCACTTCGCCAGGCCCTGGGGATGCAACTGCAAAGAATGAAATGATCCCTACTCAGAGATCACAGTCTATTGAGGATGAAATCATATACATGAGGACACAGGAGAACTACATTAATACAGGGTATTTAGGTAGGAAGGACACTATTAGTTGGGGGATCAGGAAAGGCTTTGTGTTAAATGCTTAAGTCAACAGTCGACAAGAATTTATTTAAAGCCTACTATGTACCCAGTACTGTTTTAAGCACTACAATCCTGAGGACCTTCTTAATTTTTGTGGTTGAAGTAAGGACATCGTTTCATGACCTAGAGCATGAATGGACATCAAGGTCCATCTAGTCCTAAACTCTTCATTTTACGGATAAGGAAACTGAGGCCCACAGAGGCAAAATGACTTGTCCATGGTCCCAGGAAGCTTTGAGCCTTGTGGTTCAAATAAAGATATTCCTCTTTCCACTGTAACACATTTCTTCTCATGTTGACAGTAAATAATTACTTTCCTTTTAAAATGTATCTAAAATTTTTATACAGAGAATACGATTTCAAAAACTGAATTTAGATATGTAAATATTTGTTCTATTCAAATTCATCTGACACTAGCTATGTGACCAGAGGCAAAGGCACTTTACTCTGAGTTTCATTTTTCTCATGTGTAAAATGGGAGTGTAACAATGAGTATTATACAGATATCAGGGTTGTGGTACGATTCATAGGCGGCACAGTAGATAAGAGTATTTGACTTGGGGTGACGGAGACATGAATTTGGATCCTACTTCAGACACTACATAGTGATTCTGGGCAAGTCACTTAGTTTGTCTCATCTGTATAATGAGGATAATAATACCATCTACCTCACAGAGTTGTTGTGAGGATCAAATAAAGTAACATATTTAAAGTGCTTCACAGACCTTGCAGCACTATAGAAATGCTAGCTATTACATGAGAAAATGTATGTAAAGTGGTTTGCAAATCTTAAAACACTCTATTAAAATGTCAGTTATTAGTGTTATTATTGCATTTTAAAGAGATAACCACAGGTGTTTCACAGAGAGGAATTTTTTTATTCAGAAAGCAGAGGCCCATTTTACATGAGCACATAAATATAATGTTTGAATTACTTTTGTAATAACAGAAGAAAACTTCATGCTGATCCACAGGGAAACACTATTGACAAAGATTTTCAATTCTGAGAATCAATCTTTATGCTCATTTCTCCACCAGCAAATAAAGTAGATTTTTTTCAGGTAAATTTTGAATGACATCCTTAATAATCAAACCATTTGGGAGGTTTTAAAGATGATCTATAGTTCTATATTTCCAGGGCCTCTCATTTCTGTGTGTTCTCTTTCACTCAATATACTTAATCATATTCCTTCTATTCCTGTGTATATGATTTCCAAGGCCTAAACCTTCACCATACTGTGACAACACTGGGGATGAATCTTTCCAGGTTAGAGCAGCTAGGCTAGTCCTCAGACAACAGATAGACAGTCTATCTCCAAGTCCATAGTCAAAGCCTTTCCAGGTTGGTAAAGCTTTCTAAAGCTCATTCTTTGCTGGAATAATCTGAGAACCTGGCAACCAAGATCACACACACACACACACACACACACACACACACACGCATGCACACACACACACAGTGATGACACACTGGAGCATTAGTGGAAGAATTGTGTTCTGTTGAATTGTAGGAACAATGCCACATTAAATGTACTACCCCACTGTCACATTCAGGGTTCTAGCACTTGCTTGGGTTTACCATCTATTTAACCAGTAGTAAGGAGCCCCTATTTTTTTCTCTGGACCAAACCTAACTGGACAGAATTAAACATGGGATAACGTGGTGCTACAATAATTTGCTTTATTTAAGCCTAGGATACATTATTAATGGCCCCTAAAGACCACTTGATTCTGTTCTCTTTGGCTTCAGGGAGTTTCTTTTAGATGAAAAACTAGGAGTTCAGTCCCAGCAGCTCTGAGCCCCCAGTTAGGAAAATTCTGAGCACTAAGGAAGAGGTTGAACTCTCTAACTAATTTTACATTTAGTTAACTCCTGAACTCTTTGTGGTTGAGGCAAAATTCATTTTACTGGAAATATTCAGGTAATTCAGATTATACTGTTGTGTATAATGCATATCTATACATGCACCAAAAAGACAAGGAGGGGAAAGAGCCAATCCTTTCTTGGGATTTCCTTCATACTGGGTCTTCTGCTTTGAGACATATGTAGAATTGATGACCCTCCTCAATATTTCCTTTCTTGCTTATAGCACCTCAGAGATGTGTTAGAATGTCACACTTGCTCCTAGAAGCAAAACAGAGTCACTGGAATTTCTTGGGAAAGGGAGTAACACGGTTAGACTGGCACTTTAGGAATATTGATTTGGTAGCTGTGTGGAGGATGGCTTGGAGAAGAGAGAGATCGAATGCTGGGAGACTCATCTGGAGGTTATTGAAATACCCCAGGTGAGAGACAATAAGGTTCTTATGAATGAAGAAACTGGCACAGGTCTGAATTATAAAATGATGATAGATAGGAGATAGAGATGTACTGCAAAGGCAATATTGACAATATCTGGCAACTGATTGAATGTAAATGGTGAAGGAGAGGGAAGAATTGAGGATGATTCCAAGTTTAATCAGGTGGCTCTAAGGATGATGGTACCCTTGACAGAAATAGGGAAGTTCAGAAGAGCAGAATATTTCGGGGGAAACTTGCATTCTATTTTTTATGTATTGACTTTGAGATGTCATTATCTGATTGACAATGTCCAATAGGCAATTGGTAATGGAACACTGGAGTTCAGAAGAGAGACTATGGCTGCATACAAACATCTGAAAATCATCTGCATACGCATAGTTGAATAAATGAAAGCTGATGCAATTACTATGGAATATAGTACAGAGAAAAAAGAATAGAGCATAAGACAGAGACATGGTATAGAACCCCACACAGGTAGGAAATAGAAAATGACCTGAAAAAGGAGACTGAGGAGTAGCCAGACAAGTAGGATGATAACCAAGAAAAGGCAATGTCTCAAAAACCCAGCAAAGACAGGGTGGCTGGGAAGAGAGGGTAGGGTGATCAAGTGTCAAAAGCTGAAGAGATATCTAGACAGATGAGAAATGAGAAGAGTCCATTGGGTCTGGCAATTAAGAGATCATTGGTTACCTTGGAGAGAGCAATTTCACTTGAGCGATGAGGTCGGATGCCAAATTGCAAAGGGCTGAAGGGTGAGTGGGAGTTGAGAAAGAGAAGACAGCAAAGACAGCCATTAGCTAGTAAAATATGGATTGTTCTTTGTGTGTGTGTGCTTTTGTTTATAACATCCATTCTATTCCCTAATGTCACACTCTAATGACATATAATTACAGCCACCGTAAGAATTATTTTCTTATTAGGATCAAATACCATTAGGACTCCATTCTTAATTGGTAGAAGGGATTTTTCCCCTCAAATGAATAATACAAAAAGGCTCAAACTGGAGTTTCAGACAAGACTTCCACTGACTTTATTTGAAAGTCAAATCATATGCATTAGTAATTCAAGGAAAATGGAAGATTTCCTTTAGCAAAGCCTGAAGAATTATGTCTGAGTAATTCTGTTACTCTTATTTATGGGCCCTCCTAGGACCAGGGTTTTATTTCACCTTATTCGTGATTGGGGCTACTTCTAAAATAAAAAAGATAGACAATAGAGCTGACTCTAATGCTGAACAACAGCTTTCAAAGAATATTAATGGTCAAATACAACAACCTGCTCTTTCCATACTAGACCAGCCGTGGGCACAGAGGGAAGATACCAACCCTTGCTGTCTTCATTTCTTTCCATTGACCCAGGAGAGGGGCAAAATATAGAGTTGAGTCTTTCATGCATTGGGAGCTTAAGTTCCCTAAATTAGATTGAGAAGCAAATAAGCTCCCTTGCTCAGGATGTTTCATGCCTGGCTAACTGTCATTATTGTGATACTGAAATATTTTAGCCAATTATGGGGAAAGCAGTGAGGATTCAAGCTCTTGGGGCAACCGTGTATCATTATTTGAAAAGGCAATGATAAATAGATCATTTCCTTGGGGCCTCACTTTCTTCTTCCTATCTCAGGGCATATGTGGACTACAATTCAGAGAGAAGGAAAAAATAAGATCAGGGAGGCATAATTATATTATCCAAATTGTATTGAAATAATGAGCAAAGGTTCTAGCATGAACAGCAGGAAAAAGGAATTATTTTAAACAAATAGGCCCTTCCCTGTTGTCCTCCCACACACATCTTGCAACAATGAAAACTGACATAGCAAACTTGACAGTATATGTAAGCTTCCTCATCCGTAGTCCTTTGCCTCTCTACCAGTGGAGGGAAACATCTTTCATCATCTGTCCCCCAGGCTAAAGATTGGTCATCACATATGATCTGGGTTTGAACTACATTTTTTAAAGGAAAACTGCAAAAAGATTTCAAACTATGACCACCATGGCTATGAGGTCGCTGACCCAAATATGTTGGTCAGAATTTAATTTTTAGCCAACAACGATGTTCAGGCAATGATGAAAAAGTTTTCAGGAACAGATGAATTATGTGATGTGGCCCCTTTTAGCTGAAAATATTTGGTGCAGCGGCCTCTCCACAGATCTGTGATGTGGAGTCTGGGTTGTACTTAAGTCCTTAAAATAATACTATATCAGGTACAATTTAGAGCTGGAAGGGATCTTAGAGATAGTCATTGAACTAAAGGAACTTGCCGAAGGTCCGGCAGGCAGTTAATGGCAGACGTGGGATCCAATTCTATTGGTTACATGGTTCCAAGTCTGTTTCCATTTCCTGTATGCTGCCTTCTCCTAGGTTTCAGAACTCTCTCATGGTTGGGTTTCCCTTGGTTGTGAATAGTCCCTTTTCTGGGGTCATAGAATCATAAACTTAGAACAGGAAGTGAAATTAGAGGTCATCTTGTCCAACCTCCTCATTTTGAAGATGAGGAAACTGAGGCTCAAAGAGCCAAATCAGCTTGCTCAAGGTCAGGCAGGTAGTTAATGGCAGAACTGAGGTCAAATTCAGGTGGTCTCACCCCCAAATCTAGTGCTATTTCCAATATAGTCTTGCTGTCTTCTCTTATGTTTCAAAATCTGCCATGGTTGGATTTCTGCAGTGGTCTCTTTGGCTATAAATTAGTCCCTTGTCTGGGGTCCTTCTTCTCTGTATTGTCTATTCAAAAAAAATTGTTGGGTGGGGGAAGTGCTAGGGTTGAACAGTGTCTTTCTCTTAAAAAGAAGAAGCATGATTTCTATTTCATTTGTGTTCTGAGCTGCCCCATCCCCAAGTCCTACCCATTTTCTCTGCCTATAGGCACACAACAGTTACAGTGCAGTGGAAAAAGTCCCAGAGACAGGGAATCTAGACTTGCCCTCAAGTCCTGCCTTTGCCATTAGTAAGATATGTGACTTTGGGCAAGTCACTAATTGTTTTCTTGGCTTCATTTTCCTTATCTTTAAAATGATAGGGTTGGAATGGATGATCTTTAATGTTCCTCTAGCTCTAGATTCTACAAAATCATTTCCCTGATAAGATGTAATTTCTTTGAGGGCAAGGACTGTCTAGTATTTGTCTTTGTATCCTGTGTGCCCTAGATGGTGCCTGGAACACAGCAGATGCTTAATAGGTGCTTGTTGATAGATTATCTGCTTCTCTGGGTCTGGGCACCTTCCCTTTCCTCTTCTTCTTCTTCCATACTTGGCAACAAGAGGTCTATCCAATTAGCATGTCATTCTCAGGAGGTGACATATCTATTGCCTCCTGATGAGACATTTAGTCCTGATATTCTCTTGTTTTAAGCTTCCTATGAAGCCTGCCCACTCCCCACCCCCAATGTCATAATTGTTCCCTGAGCAGTGCTAAGTAAGAAGACCTCATTGGGGTGGGGAAAGAGTCACCAAAATCAACTAACGTTTGTATGCCCAATGCTTAACACAGTGCCTGGCACACAGTAGGCACTTAATAAATGTTTGTTGGATAAGATTGGATCGATCTCTCCCTCTCCCTTTCTCTCCGTGTCTCTGTTTCTCCTGTCTCTCTATCTCTCCGTCTCTTATACATGTGTGTGTCTGTATATATATATATATATATATATATATACATATATATGTATATATATATACACATACACATACACATATATATGTGTGTGTGTATACATATGTATATATACATATGCAGAGAGAAAGAGAGAGAGGAAGGGAGAGAGGCAGAGAGAGAGAGAGAGAGAGGAGGAGGAGGAGGAGAGAGAGGATAGTGGACTGGAGTCAGGGAGACTTGAGTTCCTATCTTTTCTCTGACAGTAACTGAATAGCTATAGTCCAGTCATTTAGCTTCTCCCTGCCTCAGTTTCTTCATCTGTAAGGGGGGGTGGCATGTTTAATAATGATGTCCACAGTGTCTACCTCACAGTGAGACTGAAATGAGATGATAATAGTTTACAAACCTTAAAGCGTATATAGTTGTCAATTATTGCAAAATTGACATAACCGAACCATTCCCAAAACTTCCTCCCTCCCACTTTCCCCCTTTTCTAGATGATATTTGGATAACTGATGGACTAAGGAAGGCACCATTTGGGTCATTATCATTCTCTGAGTTGGGGAAGGCAGGTTTTTTGGCTGTCATGGAGCCTATTACTTTGAGAACTTATTGGGGGAGCTCAGTGTTCTTCTCTCAGTGATGCTTCTGACTCACTCTGTGCCCATCGGGAAGCAAACAAAACACTGAACTGCTTGGACCTCTCTCTCCATCTGCACTGTTATTATTTAGAGCTTTGAGTACATTTCATCATCTCTAAGTGCTGTAACACTGTTTTAATTTATTCTGTCATTGAAACGGGATTGCCAAGAGAAAAAAAGTAAACTTAAAAACTAGGCCAGTTTATAAAGCTCAGGCATAAGGATCTTGAATTTCAAGATCAAAAGCAAAAAGGTGAGAACCAAAGCTGTGTGGCTGCTTACAGGGGAATTGAAAGATAACAGGTATTCTGTAAATAAATTAGGCGCAAGTGGAGGGCCTCTGAATGCATTAGACCTTTATTAGAGAAAAAGGGAAAGTTAATAACAGGTGACATTAAAAATATCCCTTTTAAACATCCCAACTGATAAAATATTCACAGTTAATCAAACAATAAAAGCAGATGCTATCAGTGATGAAAGGATAAGAACTCCAATGAAAGCAGGCAGGAACAGGTGCAAAATACATTCTAATGCCCTCTGGTTTCAGTGCCAGCCAGGTGGCATGCTCCTGAAATAGACAATGCATCTAGAATCAGAGGACCAAGGCCTATAAGGGGCCTTAGGGATCATATAGACCAGTGCTTCTTAAACTTTTTTGAGTCATGGACCCCTAATCATTGGACACCTGCCTGACCCTAAGTCTAAGGACCCTTTCTTGTGTCAAGGTTTCAAGAGCATAATACCTACGATTACAAAGGAAGACAATTATTTTGAAATATAGTTATAAAAATATCTTAAATTAACCAAATTCATCGATTGCAGATTAAGGACTACAGAAAATCCAACTGTTTCATTTTATTTCAATTAGCCCTTCCACTGTGCCCTCTGTTTCATAGGCAACAAATTTACTTTCATCTTAAATCTTTTCCTGTACCACTTCTTACGCCTCCTAGCCAGAGACCTGGCTCTTTTGACATAGCCTCCCTGGTCACCCTTTCTAGTACTGGCTGCACCTTCACTCATTACCAGCTCACTGGTTGAGGTGGGGGAATTGGGATTCTTTTTCCTCCCCATTGCCACTTCTAGGTTCTCTCTCTAATTTCATCACTCAGTAAACTCTCTTCCTTTGAGGTTCATATTATTTATATCTACCACCCCCAAAATCCTGGTTGCTGTTATCTAGAGAGCCCCATGTCTTTCCCCTTCCTTTCTCAACGAGTTTGGTACCTGGCACCCAATTTTTTCTCTTCCCTAACTCCTGCTTTCACCCTAGGGAATTTCAACATATGTATTGATATTGATAGGCCTTAACCACTTAGTTCCTCAACTTACTTTCCACGAGCTAATCTTCCACCCCACCTCAGCCTCACACTCTTCCTCTGCCTTCCCTTACAAAATCCTACTCTTCATCTGCACCATGACCTACAATACCTTGACTCCTCAATTCTTTGTCAGGCCATCCCCCCATACCAGCCAGTCTCTTCTTTTCCTCATCTGACCTCTTGATGAACTAGTTCAACTCTCCATCTTCCTCCTCTCTTGAATCTCTAGCTCCCTTATCATATTGCTAATTGTTCTCCTTCAAGCCTCAGCTGTGGATCATTCCCACGAATTTCTGCCTTCACTTATACCCATGTGCTTCTAAATGAAGATGGAGAAAATCACATAGCCATTCTGACTGGGTCCACTAGAAATACAGACCTTCAATTGGGCCCTCACTACTGCTAGGCAATCCTACTAACCACACCCCCCCTAATTAATTCACCATCCCACTCTCCACAGCAGCTCTTTCAAACCTTCTCATCCTCCCTCAAATTGTCTGTGGCTCTCTCTCCCTCCACTCCTTCAGTTGAGAACTTTGCCTCATATTTTGCTGGAAAAAAGTGAGACTCTTCTCCATGAGCTCTCTTTTTCCCCCTCTTCTGCATCTCTTATCACCCAGGTGCTTCCTGCCACTCTCTCCTTCATCCCTATCTTACATGGTGAAACAGCCTTACTTTTGTGCCAAGGCCAATTCCTCTATGTTTGAGTGATCCCATTCCATCCGTTCTCCTCTAACAGAGGGCCCCTCTGTCATCTCACCTCGGTCACTTATTTTCAACCCCTTCCTATCTATGACTCATTCCTACTGCCCACACACATGTTCATGCCTCCCACATCCAGGAAAATTCCTCACTTGATCCTTCCATCCCCATTATCATCCCATTTCTCTTCTGTCCTCTGTAGCTAAGCCCCTCAAAAGGTTTTCTCCAATAGGTACCTCTGCTTTCTCTCAACTGTCACACTCTCTTCTTAACTTCTTACAATCCAGCTTCTGACTGTATCATTCCATTCAAACTGCTCTCTCTAAAGTTCCTAATGATCTTTAGCTGCCATACCCCAGGGCCATTTCTCCATCTTTGTTCAACTTGACCTCTCTACAGTCTTTGACACTGTTCATCACTCTCACTCCTTGATACTCACCTCTCTCTAGGTTTTTGGGACCTTACTCTCTCCTGCTTCTCCTCCTATATATCTGACCATTCCTCCTCTGTCTCCTTTGCTGGATCCTCTTACAAATCATATTCTGAAACTGTAGGTGTCCCTCACGGTTCTGTCTTAGGTTGTCTTTTCTTCTCCCTCTACACTACTTCACTTGGTGATTGCATCAGCTCCCATGGATTTAATCACCGTATCTATGTTGACAATTCTCAAATCTACCTATCCTGCCCCAATCTCTCTACTGAAGTCCGATCTTGTATCTTCAACTGCCTTTCAGGCATCTCAAACCGGATGTCCAGGAGGCATCCTAAACTCAATATGTCTAAAAGTGAACTAATTATATTTTGCCTTAAACCTTTCCCTGCCCCTACTTTGCCTATTACCACAGAGGGTAATACTATCCTCCCATTCCCTCAGGCTTACAAAACAGATGTCATCCTCAACTCTTCACTGTCTCCTCCCTCCTAACCCTCCATATGCAATAGGTTGCCAAGGCCTGTCAATTTTATCTTCCCACTAGAGGAAATATATGCCTACTCTAGAGCAGGCTTTCATCTCCTAATACCTGGACTATTGCAATACCCTGCTGAGTGGTTTGCCTACCTCGACTCTCTCTTCACTCCCACCCATCCTCCATTCAGCCACTAAAGTGCTGGTCTGACCATGTCATGCCTCTACTCAATAAACTCCAGTGACTCCCTATTGCTTCTAGGATCAAATACAAAATGCTCTGTTTGGCATTCAAGGCCCTTCCTAACCTAGCCCTCTCCTACCTCTCCAGGCTTCTTACACTTTATCCCCTGAGGCATACCTTTCAATCAGCTTCTTGGCCATTCTACAAATAAGAGGCTCTATCTTTCCACTCTAGGCATGCTCTCTGATTGTCCCCTCCTTTCTGGCTATTGACAGCTCCCCACTCCGGTTTCCTTTAAGTCCCAGCTAAGCTTCCATCGTTTTCTGGAAGTCCTCCCCAACCTTTCACAATACTAGGGCCTTCCCTCTGCCTTCCGTTTATGCCTTCCTATTTATCTTGTGGGTAGCTTGTTTAGGTAGCTTCAGTTTGCATGTTGTCTCCCCATTAGATTGTAAGCCCCTTGAGCACAGAGAATAATGTTTGCCTCTTTTTGTATCCCCAGCACTTAGCACAATGCCTGGCACATAGAAGGCACTTAATAAATGTTGATTGATTGATAAGTGAGGGTACTGAGACTCAGACAAATAAAATGACTCATCCAAGGTCACACAGCAACAGAGCTAGGATTCTACTCTAGGTTGTATGTCTGCACATCTAGTCCTCTCTCACAGTGTTTTTTTCCAGGAGATCTAAAAAGTATATAAATAAATTTCAGGGAATTAGTGAATAAACTGAAACATCCCCAAGAGCCAAGTGTGAATGAGGGTGGAGGGTTCAGCAGAATAGCCCAACTCATAAGGTGATGAGATGAAAAGAACATCGTATTCTCAGTTAAATGGTCTGGGTTGCAATCTCAGTTGGGCTAATTGTTACCTGGGTAACCTCAGTAAACCACTGAGTCTGAGCCTGAGACTGTCCTCCATAAAATGAGAGCAGTTGGATCTGTAAGGTCCATTCCATGTCTAAGTCTCTGGTTTCAATCCATGGGGGAGAGAGGATGGTACAGAGGAAGAGTCCTGGATTTGGATTCCAAGGCTCCAGGTTTCAGTCCAACTTTGCCTGCGTGACCTTTTATTTCTATGTCCTTCTTCAAAAGGAAGGTATTGGATCGAGTGATGTCTAATGTCCTTCCCAGTTCCAAACCTCTGAATCTAAAGTCCTCTGAAGTCCTATGTGTTGTGACTTGATGAGAAATATTTGCCAACTATGTACTTGACTTTGAGAATGTGAGTAATTGAACGTCTTCTTATATCTGAAGACAGCTATCACATTCTCTCTTACCCTACCCACCCACGGAATTTTTTTTTGTTCAGTCTAAACATTGCTAGTTCATACAGAAGTCTCTCTTCAAAATGCAGCCTGTGTTGTATTTTTAAAAGGACAGAAGTTATTTATGACCCAAGAGAAGCTTGAATAATTTGAAGGATTTATTGTCTCCTGAAATACATGACTGCATGCACAAAAGATGACAGATATTTTGATGGATCTGTTATCTTAGGGATGTGTATACTCCCCATTTCACTGGTTCATATTCCCATCACCTTCTCCCCCTGGCCCCCTCCCCTCCAGGGCTTTATGCACACACACACACACACACACACACACACACACACATACACACATACACATTCTCTCTCACACACTCTCTCTTACACACATACACTCACACTCTATATCTCTCTCTCACACACTCTCTCACATGCACACACACACACACACACACACACACACACACACACACACTCTTTCTCTTCTCATGACTCTTGTCCATTTCCTCTCATAAAGCCTCCATAGAGGATTTATCCAATATGGTGGAGGCCTCCCTTTGGGCTTAACATTACCTGGATACCAGAGCAGTGCTTCAAGTTGCCCATCTGTCATCCCTCTATGGATCTGACCCATCCCCTTTATCCATCATAAAATGATAAACCCTTTGAACTGCGAAGAATCCTGTTTAAATTTGTTTTCCTTCGAGTCTTGTTTTATTGATGGTTTAAAAACATTCAGGAGGATTAAGGTTCTGACCCCTTATTACAAAAAAAAAAGGCAGTAAACTAGGATTGGCTCAGAGTAACTTAATGGAATAATAATAGAATAGTAATAGAACAGTTTTGTTCCATGCATTCCAGAAAGTCAAAAGGGAGGTGGGAATGGTGGGTCTGGGTCCCAAGAACCTAACCAGGAATTCTGATCGCTCTCTACTACTTCTGTGACCTTAGGAAAATCATATTCTCTCTGGGACTCGGTTTATTTTTCCAAAATGAGAAGGTTCAACCAAATCAAAGGTTCATAATCTGGGGTCCACAGACCCCAAGGTGTTCATGGATGGATTTCAGAGGGTCTGTTTTGATTTAATTTCAATATAATTGGTTTTCTTTGTAGTCCTATGTATTTTATCTTAAGCACTTAAAAATATTATTCTGAGAAGGGATCCATAGGCTTCAACACACTGCCAAAGGGGTCTAGGACACAAAAATAATTAAGAAATCCCAAAGTCAATGTTCTTGTTTAGTTGTGATCCATGCTTCTCTCTGCCCTTTTAAAAAATTCTTATTTGTTTATTTATTTATTGTTGTACATCAGGCCAAGTGACCCCCTCCTCCCCAGCCTTTTCCATCTCTGGTTCTAGGAATAATAACCAATCAAATGACCATGGTTGTTGGAAAGTGCCTGACAGTTGACCTGTACAGCTTCATTCAGCTTCTATATGACTTCCTAGACAAAAACATTCCCCCCTCACAACCGCCATTCCCTGTAGGTAAGGACAACAAGATATAGGAATTATTATACTCTTTTGACATATAAGGCTGTGAGAGGATAAGAGACTTGCCCATAGTCATGCAGCTAGTAAGTGTGTTCTTGTCAAAATTATCTTGTATCTATTTTCTCTTCCTTCCTTCTTATCTTTCTTTTTCTTTCTTTCTTTCTTTTTCTTGCATCTATTTTTGCACCTATCTTTCCATCTAGTTATCTTTTTAGCTACCTAGTTTTGTACCTAGCTTTCAATCTATCTTTCTACCCATCTGTCTATCTCTCTATCTCTATCTATCTATCTATCTATCTATCTATCTATCTATCTATCTATATCTATTATAGTCATAATGTTTCCCTTATCTAGACTGTAAATTCTGAGAGGGCAGGGACCATTTTACTCTTGTCTCTGTCTCCCCAGTACAGTGTACAGTGCCTGTCAGGTACAGAGTAGGAAATTAGTAAGTGCTGCTTGACTGGTTGCAATGTCAGAGGTGGGATTCAAACCCACTGTCATTCATCCAGGTTCAATCAAGCCCTCTATCCAATGCACCATGCTGAAAAAAAGTCTGGATTGAGCATCACATCCGAGAAAGATCAACAGGCAGTGAGCTTTGCAGAGAAAGCCACAACAACGGTTAACAGCCACATCCTCAATCTGCACATCTTTTCCAGCTACCGATGCCCCAAGCAAATCTCACCACGGAGTTAGATTGAGGCAGCTCAGCTCTAACCAAGCCAGCACCACTGCAGGCCAGGCAGCTTTTAGGAAGTGTAGGTCTTAGCGCCTTAGAGGAAATACAAAGAATAAGGAATCCTTGAGAGAAGAAAGTCACCTCAGGGCTATTTCTGTCTTCTTGGCAAATGCTCAGTTTAGGTATCTAAGCTGGTTTAATCAATGTAGAAAGATCTTCCAATTTAAAAGATAAACAAACTTGCAGGTTCTACCTCCCTCTCACCCTCCCCTGGGGTAGCATCCTTTGCCTTTTCTCCTTTCCCTACCAAGGAATCAATAGAAGCACTTCTCTCCTAAGGCTAGGACACGTGCAGCCTCCTGAATGATTCCGCAGCAGCCTCCTTGAAGATGACTTTACCGAAAGCCTTCACAGGGAGCTTTTTATTTCTTCTCTAGAACACATTTTCTCGCATATGTTTCAGATATTAATAAGATCATTTGAATTACTGTGGGTTAGTACTAATTCTCCAAGTTACTTTCACAGGCTGAGGAGAATACCTAAAGTAAAAGGCTTATCTTCTTTTTGTATGTTTCTGGTCAACTGTTCATGAGTTGGATAATATGGGTTCAAAGACTGTCTCTAATGCTTATTATCTGTGTGACTTTGGGCAAGTCCTTTAACCATTATGAGCCTCAGTTTCTCCCTCTATAAAATGAGGGGTTGGATGAGCTGGCCTCTGGGGTCCTTTCTAGCTCTAGCTTTAGATCTATGATCTCTGAAATTGAGGTAAACTTTAGTTGTAATAGTGGAGGATGGTGAAATAACCAAAGTTTTCGCATCCAAAGGATGAGAATTTTCCATTAAAAATGTCTCCTTATAAGGCCATGATTTTTTTTAAAGCCAACTTGTCAAAAATGCCCTTCAAATGAACACTATCTCATTGTTCTAATCACGTTGTTTGGGTGTCATGGACATGTTGGAAGATAAAAATTCAAAATCCAGAAGGTAAGACTCTGATGGGGAAGTAGCATGTTATTTCTCCCTCTAATAAATAGTAACAAAGATCTTACTGGGCAGAGATGGGCTAGAGCCGGCTTGTACTGGCTCAGGAAAGCTGATTATTAAATTTTTGGTGTGATCATATACAACTTGGAAACTGGCAAATGCTCCCAAACCAGGGCTTGATTGTTTTGTTAATTGTATTGACTTAAGATGGCGATGGTTAAGATACTAATGATGCAGGTCAGACTTAAAAGTGTGTTGTGGGTATATTTTTTCCCCAAAGAAGTGGTTGTTAAACACTTACCAAACATCACAGATGCTTAGTTATATGAACTCCACCCCGCCCCCCGCCTTGGACTCACCACTATAGCTGAAATAAAGCCATTTATTCTTAATCTATAGGGGAGAATCAACAAGAGGGTTGATCTCATATGTCATAGACCTCAATTAATACTTCAGTGAATCTGGGATTTCAGTGATGTGGGCACTCGCTTCTCTGGTGCCCATCAAAACTCATTCATGCCTCCTCATTCTGTGACTCTTGCCCATCTCCTCCTATTTGCTCCCTTGAAGATCCTACCCAACTTGTTGGATGTCTTCCTCTAGCTGTTTAAATACGTTGCCTATAATATACACATTATTTTTATGTTAACATTCAATAGGCCCCTACTTCCTGCACAGCATTGTGCCGGGCAGGGGGGGATGCACTGGTATATATGACACAGACCCTGTTCCCTAGGACCTTACAATCTAATAGGAAGAGGGTGACATGTACACAAATAACTGATACAACATGGAAGAATTCCTTGTGAGGTGAGGATTGTTTCATTTTTGTTTTTTTAACCCCAGCCCAGCACCTGGGCGGTTATTAAATGATTAATAAGAAGTACAGAAAAGGTTCTGAGAAATTGGGAAAGGACAGTAATATCAGTTACGGCAGACAAGGTGAGAGTGAGGAGGATGGATCAAGAAAAACATCATGGAGAAAGCTGCACCCGAGTTAAGTCTTAAAGGAAAGAGGGCCTGTCATAGAGAGGCAGGTGGTGTTAGGGTTAGGGGTGGAGAGAATCCATTCCATTCCAATAGGACTTCTTCACTATATTTGAATCTATGGTACTTCTGGTTTCTCCAATTTAAAGTTGGCAACCCTTCGGTTCATACTTTGGAGTGGAATAACTTGAAGATACTATATGCTTGAATTCACCTTGGGTATGGACTCTCCTTTGTCAACATCTCAGGAACTCTCCGATGTGCTTATTGTATATTAGGAGTTATATCTCTCTTGGTAAGAATCTTTTCCAACTACCAGAATGTAAATTCCTCGGAAGTGGGGATCATTTCCCTTCCCCAGAGACCAGAGTGTAGTTGGGACCTTCACAAATGCCTGTTGATTGATTGATTGTATATATTTCAATAGTAGGATGTAAATCCAAAGAGAACTTTCTGCAAATAAGGTCTAAGGAACAGTTAAGTCCGTTGGGATTTTGTGCAGCTTGCTAGAAGTTTATTGTTTTTCTTTTTTGTCTTTCAATGCCTCTATTGTCAATGGCCCTTTCAGTGGAACTAAGAACCTTAGTAGGCATGGAGAGTCTTAACCCTGCCTTTGCTCCATAACTTGACTTGTACGCTTTATTTCCAAAGGTTTTTTTTCTCTTCCTTTGAAGTGGAGCCCCTAGGCAGTTGGAAAGTGTTGCTTCAGGACACGGAAAGAAAGGTTCTCCCTCTGAAAGGAGGCTTTTTATCCCAGAGGCTCTCTCCAAGGGCAATACATGCCAAGTCCAAAAAAGCCAACATCTTCTGCTCTTATGATGCTCCCAACCACTTCAATGCCTATCCAAGGAAATCCCTTTTCTAACAGTGTTAGCAAGCATTTAACAAATTAGGCATGAGTAATGGATATGTGTCGAGAGCTTGTCTCATTTTATTAGGACACAGTGACATCTGGTGGCATAATTTCTTTTGTTGAGACTGACATGAGGACCACTTAAGAAAATCTTGGTCTTTGGTTCAATCAGAAGTCTTTCAGCTTTCCTTACCATTTCCTTTCACATCCTGTATATAATGGGCTACTAAGTGTGTTTCAGAAGTATTTCAACATCATTGGTCCAGACTCTTCTTTCTTCTCTAATTTTTAAACAAGTTTATTTTCCAACAAAGTACATCACTTTGTTCAGCCTCAGTATAACCCCAGATTCTGACATACTTTGTCCCAACCCTTTTCATCTTTTCATTGACCTTTTCATTAGAGACATAGAAATGTATCATAGAACCTCAAATCTGGAGCTGGAAAGGATTGAAAAGGCTGCCTAGACCAACCCTGTCATTTTGCAGATAAGGAAACTGAGACCCGAAGAAATTAACTGACTTGCCCAAATCACCCAGTTTATGAACCACAGTGCTCTTTCCACCCCAAAGTACCTGTGTGGGAACTCATGCCACAATGGCAAAGGCAGCTAAGTGGCACAGTGCTTGTTTACTTTTTCCTTCTGATGTGGATCACAAAACATATAACTTTGAGTGTTAGTCAAATGGAACTCAGAGAGGATGCATGATTTGCCCATGGTCCTACAGCTTATAAGTGCCAGAGACAGGATTTAAATCCAACTCTTCCAGATTCCAAGTCAAGCATTCTACCTGCTATATCATGTTTCTTCTTTGGTCCAACTAAGGGTTATAAAATTAAAAATACTCTCTTCTGCTCCTTAGGAATCATTGCAATATCACAGTTTTTATGAATCAGTAAATCCAACCGTTAAAACCAATCTGACTGGAGAAAAGATTTTATTGGGGAAAAAAAAATCTTATGGTAGATGCAGAGAAAAGCTATTTAACCATTTAAATCTGGTAATTACCAGGATCCTCAAGGACTGCCTGTAATTAGTACATACATTTTATAAAATGTTTTTAGGTATTTTGAACAGATGTAATTTTTTTTAAATAGATTATCTGAGCATCAGTAATAGGCATTTCCCCTCCATGCTGTAGCCTTTAATATTCTTTTCCAGGCCATAAGAAACTTTATGTTTCAGAGAGTTTGCAATGACCCTGTTTACAACATTTTGGCTAATGATGGATTGATCAGTTTCCCTAAAGGACTGAACATTGCTCTATTCAACATCCTCCCCACCCATTACATGGTTCACATGTTTTCTGCCTTCATATGGACTCTGAACCTGCTCGTCACTCTCATTGCAGACTCCTGGGTGAGTTCTGGTGACCAACGACAGCAAAACCATTTAAAAAGTACAGGTGGGTGGCTAGTATTCTGAATCTGTCTACTCTGTGATCTTCCTACCTGCTGAGACCATTCTAATCTTACGGTGAGGAGAATAAGCACTTAACTAGCATCTACTACATGCCAGGCACTGTGCTAAGCGCTTTACAAATCGTTCATTCTAGGCTACAAAGGGGTAGGCTATCACAAGAAGTTCCTAAGAATAAGAAGAGGAGGATTATTTAATGACCAATTAGAGCAGAGCAGAGACTGCTCCCAGAGCCAGATGTAACAGTGATTGTGTAACACTTTCTGGAACGAGGCATGTCATGAATAACTGCCCCCACAGTTCTTACAGAAAAGTCCAATCCGAATGTTATCCTCTGCATATTCCAAATAGAGAAAAAGTGGTTCTATGGAACGTGGTGTGTGTTTGAGATATCTGTTCGATCCTAATATACCTGGTTTTATAATTTTACACCAGCCAATATCTTTCTCTGGTGTGGGGAGGGAAACTGAGGCTTAAGGAGAGGGAAATGACCCATCCAAGGTCACACAGTGCATTGGAGCAGGGACTTGAACCTGGCTCTCCAGGCTCCCAATGCTTCTGACTCTTATGCCTGCACCAGCTTGTGATTGGACAGTTTTTTCTTCCCTCCAGTACCTCATAGTGGAATGGCCCTTTGTTCTCAAAGACTGTGCCTATCAGCACAGCAAAGTCACCAGCCGTCTTTATCATTCTGGAACAGCTTTGAGTATCTCCTGGTCACAGATGGGCCCCCTGAGAGGACGTCCTCACTTCATGGTGAATAACTTGGTCGTGGCAGCCCATGAAATAAAGGAAAATACAAATGGACATCAGTCTTATGTCACTCCCCTCTCTGTCACCCTGTTTCTTAAATGTAGGTGGTCAAGGTAGAAAGGGGGACAGTTTTAAGGTAATTGGGTGGCCAGGCAGATACAGTGCTTGGACTTGTAGTCAGGAAGACCTGAATTCAAATTCTACCTTAGACATTTACTAGTTCCATGTCTCAAGGCAAGTCACTTAACAGCTCTCAGCCTGCAGAATAGGGATAATAAGAGTGCCTATCTATGGAGGAAATAATAGCACCAGGACCTTCCAAGGTTATTGTGAGGACCAAATGAGGAAAGAGAAAAAAGAATTTATTAAGAGCCCACCATTTGCTAGGCTGTATTAGAAGGGCTTTAGAAATATCTCACCTGATCCTCACTCACCACAACACCAGGAGACGTCATTCTATCATTCTCCCCATTTTACAGCAGAAGAAACTGAGGCAGAGGTTCAGCGACTTGCTCAGAGTCACAAAACTGTGTCCGAGGCTGAATTTGAACTCAGTCTTCCTATTCCGGGGCAGCTAGGTGGTGCAGTGGATAGAGGGCTTGGCCTGGACTCAGGAAGACTCATCTTTCTGAACTCAATCTAGCTGTGTGGCCCTGGGCAAGGCACTTAACCCTGTTTGCCTCAGTTTCCTCATCTGTAAAATGAGCCGGAGAAGGAAATGGCAAACTGCTCCAGTATTTTTGCCAAGAAAACCCCAAATGGGGTCAGGAACAGTAGGACAGGACTGAAAATGAGTGAACAACTTCCTGACTCCACGCCCAGTACTCAAGATGTACATGAGATGATACGCATAAAGTGCTTGGTGAATCCTAGCTATTATTAGTTTGTCTATAAACATTAACTGTTGGCTTGCTAAATGTGATGATATCCTTGTCCAATAACCAATAATCAGCTGCACTACTGAGGCGAATGATATCAGCTTTGACATTCTTGGCATATCATGTCAAGGAAACTGAAAGAAGTCCACCCCCTCTCTACCAGTGGTTTGGAGGGAGGCCAAGTGGAGGATTAATGGGAGCCCATGGACAGCTGTCACACAGCTGGAGGAGACCCCAGGAGGGGGTGGGGAGCCACACCAACGTGAGGTAAGGAAGTTTCTTTTTCATATCAAGCACTTTCCTAGCTCATAAAATCCAAAGCTCTAAGGGACCTTTGTGTTTATGGAGTCAAGCACCTCATTTTCCAGATGAGGAACCTGAAGCTCTTGGGGGTCATGTGATTTAACCAAGGTCACACTCGTAATAAGGAGAAGAGCTGGCAGGCGAGGCGAGGCCTCAGGTGCCAAGACTAAGGCTTTCCTGTACATCATGTCACCTTATCATACAGAGATCAGAACCTTAACTGATGTGACGCCTCATCGATTTTTGGCTTTTATTTGTGATAATGTGGAACTGCAGAGCTCACCTTTCACACTGAGCCAAGATACTGCACAGAAAATCAAAATGACTCTTTAGGGGCAGATCATCTACTGGCCTCTCTCCCAGAGACGCCTCCATTTCTTGCTATTTCCAAGAGTCTCATAGAGGCTTTCACAATGCTCTGTGCTGATGATATTGGCTGAGACCAAATGAGAGGAAGCAAGGTTAGGTTAAACATGGCATCCCCTGGAGAAAATGCAAGATGTGATCAGAAGTGACAGAGTTCTTCCTCAAGTTCCTCCTTGCTTTTAAAAGAGCAGCTCAGAATGCCTCCCTGTCTTCAATTGTCCTCAGTTTGAAAGGAACACAGGTAACACCATTTGATGTATGGATTTCCTGCACAGACTCCAAGTGTTAGAAAGATCTCTGTTTACTGGTGGTGAATAGGAAAGAAGGCAACCCTGTGCACCTGACACATCGGAGATTGTTAGGACCAAGGCCAAGAAGGTTTTTCAATTCATATAAACATGTATGTCGGTATCTGTGCATAGCTGTTTATATTTATGTAGATGTGTATGTATCAAGCTTTCTAAGGCTATAAGTTGTAGGGAAGGTGTCTGTCTCCATGGATGGAAGAACTTACTTTCTGGGAGTTCCCTATACTGAAAAAATCACAGATTTGGTGACAGACAGACAGATATGTAGATAGAAAGAAATACACACACATACGCATGTGTATGTAAGTCCATTTACATTATGTGTTAACTAGGCTTTTGCAGGTGATGATAACAACAATAAAAATAACTTTATATATTTATATAGCGCTTAATGGGTGCCAAGTAGTCAGTACTAAGTACTTTATAATTATTATGTCATCTGATCCTTGCAACAACTCTGAGAGATAGGTGCTATTATTACTCCAATTCTATAGATGTAGAAATTGAGTCAAACAGTGGCTAAGGGATCACTCAGGGTCACATATCTAGAAAGTATCTGAAACCAGATTTGAATTCAAGGCTTTCTGACTCCAGGCCGGGCATTCATTCTATCCATTTTGCCACCTAGATGCCCCCAGGTGCTGAGAGAGAGAGGAAAGAGAAAGACATAGACAGAGACACAGAGACAGGGACAGATATTTCTATATGTTATGTATTATGTAGAATATAATTACACATATACACACTGATGCAGGAATAAGAAAACTGGATTTGTCGTTCAGAGAACCTGGGTTCAAATTCTGCCTTTGTCATTTGCTAGCTATGTGGCCTTGGGTAAGTCGATTTAAATCCCTTTGGGCCTCAATGTTCATATTTGTAGGTGGGATTGGAGGGATGGCTCCGAAAACCTGTTTTTAGTTCTTCATCTACAATTCTCCAATGCTCCCATGAAGGCAAATGGAAGCCCCTGCCACCCCCACCGGCTCCATGGGAACATCTCCTGAGACCCTGAGCAGGACGTAGCTGTTTGGGAGCAATGATTCCTCTCCTTTTTCTCTTAGTATTTATGGGGCCCTATAAGACAGGATATAGAAGTTTTCGATAAATGGTTGGTGGATGGAATCCCATTACATGAGGCAGGGCTAGCAAATGAGAATCACAGCATGTCCATCACAGTGCTGGGAATCTCAGGTCCAAACCCCTCATTTCATAGAGGACAGGACAAGTCAAATGACTTACCTGATGTCATATAGTTGCAGGGTCAGGAGTCTGAGTCAGCTTTTCTGACTCCAAGTCTAGGGCTCCTTCCATTATGACATCTTACCCGTGATGAGCATGGATTTCTTCCTCAGGCCTGGTGGTGTTTGTGCCCTGCTTGCTTATCCCAATTCCCCTGCTTTCACAACTGAAAGTGTCAAGAAAATTGCAGCTTCCACGTGAAAGGTGGGCATGTGTTTGGGGAGAACCAGATTTGGAATTTCGAATTCATTTTCCCGTAGCAACATTCTTACACAGGGTGGTTTGTTTCTTTAGAGTGATTAATGCAATACATACTCCGTCTATGTCAAGAATTAACTAGGCTTTTGCAGACCAACCTGGGATTCTAACCACTCATATTGTTTCTATGGTAAAAAAAAAGGACTTAACAAAAACTAATATATGGAGAATACTCTTGGTCCATAAACACAGTTTAATCTTCATGAAAAGGACAAATTCTTGTGCTAAAGTGCCCCATAAGCCCTCCTTTTACATATGTATATGTATACATGTATATGTGTGTATGTGCATATATATGTATATTTATATATATGTACATATATTTATCTAGAGACCTCAACTATTTAATTCAGCTGACATTCATTATGTCACAAAAACCAACAAAAAAATCACAAAATCAAACACAAAAATCAAATAGTCCCTGACCTTAAGGCTCATACATTCTATTAACCAGCACATCAGCAAGAATTCACAAAAATGTTTGTTGTTGAATTGAAAAAAGGTTTCTGAGCAGCCAAAAGAGATGTCAGAAAGTCCTTCCACTGAAGCTCAGGAAACTTATTCACAGGAGAGCTCTGAAAGAACTCACTTAAGGCCCCATTTGCCTTTACTTCACAAACAACTCTAACAAAGTGGTTTTCTGCTTTTGCAGATTAGAGACCACAAATTAGGTGCGGAAGAAGTGCTAGGGGTAGGCACAATCATGGGGAAAGGACCATGAAAAAGAGGGAAAACAATTAGCAAAAGAACAGTAACAAAGCCATTTAGTGTAGGGGCATTTTGGCATCCCTGAGGGCCTGATAATAATATATTTACAATGAGTCAAGCCCTGAATCTTCAGGAAAAGGTTCTCGGGGATACCATGAAAGAAGCTAACAAAATCATGGGACTCGTTTAAAAAAAAATTTCATTTTTTAAAAAAAGAGTTAACATTTGGGACCCGAAAAAGGGTGGGGAGCCTCAATTATCTGAAAAATGCAGTTAGAGAAATAATACCTAACCTAAGCACATTAGAAAAAAAATAAGTCCCACTGAACCTGTGTTTTCTTCATTTATCTGTGAAAGATCAATATACACTCAAAGATGGATAATGCCGAGTCTTTACTTTGCGAATAGTGCCAACTTCTCACACTCACTTAGGGAGAGGGAGAGGAAGAGGGGGAAGAGGAGAGGGAGGGGAGAGAGAAAGAGATCGAAAGAGAGAGAGAGCACTAAAATATCGTTAGACACACCAACAGGAATCAAAGTGTCAATACAAACTGGTGCCATTACTAGTAGTAGAATTCGGGCTTAAGTAAATGATCCAGATGATGCTGGCACAATCCAATTTGTAAACACTTGGTAAAACCAGATCCACCCCATTTCAGATATGAGTCAGACACACTCCCTCTCTCCCTGTTTTCATCCATTTCTCTTCCTCATTAAAAAAAAAAAAAAAGTTGTTTGCTAACACGCTCACTTCTGCCTGAACTGCTAATCAGTTAAGTCAAATGGATTTGTATTTTTTCACAGTAGCTCAAACACATGGGCATTTTAGACCCTCTCTTTCCCATGAGAGACGAGCACTCTTCCCATGGCAGCTTGAGAAAATCACTTAACCTTCTAGGTCTCAGTTTCCTCGTCTGCAAAATGAGAGGTTTAGGTTAGAAAATCTTCCCTTCCAATTCTAAATCCTTTGATCCTAATTTATCATCAGGCTAATGGTCCTGGATGGACAATTTCTTGTCCTGGTGACCACTGACCATTTCTACTGTGAAGAGACTTTGATAAAGCATTTATCCTATAATAGTAATAGCTAACATTTATGCAGGTCTTCTATGTGCCAAACACTATGCTATGCGTGGAGGACTATAAGACTTTGGGATACAAAGAAAAAGCAAATTCAGCCCCTGCCCTCAAGGAGCTTATGTTCTGATAGGGGAGACAACATATACATAAATCAGTACATACAAGATAAATATAGAGTAGATGGAAGGTAGCCTTAGAGGGGGAAGAGATCCAAGAAGGGCTTCCTAGAGCAAGTCACTTAAAGACTTAACTTCTTAATTTGTAAATGGCGACAACATTTGCCTGATCTGCTTCACGATTAACATAAAAGCAACGAGAACACAATTAATGGAATCTGGGATAGCTTTTGGACCCTATATTCAGCCTTCCCATTTTGGAGATGAGGAAGTAAAGTAATTTCCGTGTGGTGATTGAAGAAGTTAAGATTTGAAAGGTCTCCTGGCTCGAGTTCAGTATCCCTCAAGAATAAGTTACTTTCCCTCCCCCAAAAGGATCACTGGCAAATAGAATAAGAACTAGAAAGGATCTCAGAGTCCATCAAGTACGATCCACTAATTCTACAGATGAGGAAACTGAGGCTCACAGAAAGAAATGGCTTACAGAAGGTTACAAAGTCAGTAAGTAGCAGAACCAGGAACTTGGCTCTGGAGACTCCAAGGTCAGTGCTGATCTAGCCACTGCACTCTGTTGGCTCCTGCAAGGCAGGATCAGAATTGAAGCAGGGAGATCAATACGGAGGCTGCCACAACAGTCCAGGTGAGAGGCGATGAGGGCCTGAGCTGGGATGGTAGCCAGGTGGGGGGAGAAAAGGGGACCTGTGCTGTAGAGGTAGAAACAATCGGATTTGGAAATAGATGGATATGTAGGGCGAGTAAAAGTGAGGAATTGTGAGAGTGAAGGGTGAGGTGGCTACGCAGAGACTGGGAAGATGGTGGTGCCCTGACCAGAAACAGAACAGAAGAAATACTTTGTGGACTGGACTGGAACTAGGTAAAAATAAAGAAATAAGGCTAAACAATTAAAAAGCAGTATTTACTAACTAGTGGGTTTTTTTTTTTTGAGGGTAGAAAATGACATCGTTTTAGAGGAAAAGAAAAAAAAAGGCCTGTCTTAGAACCCTCAAGTCAAACGATGGAAATAAAATATGTGATGCCATGTCTTCTGTCTTTCAAGCATTCCCTAATAAACATTAGCAATAAGGCAGATTCTATTTCCCTTTAGATAATGCCTCAGAAACATTTGAAGGTGAAGGCTTTCTGAAGCAAGTCTTATATTAATAAAAAACGAAATTGCATTTGGGGCTTTTGTAAGATCCACCCAACTGCCCAATGACACTCACTTTCACTTATGTATAACTCATTTAGTTGAAAGGTAGAAATTACAATATAAACAATGCTACAAAATAATTAATGAGCTAAGAACACAGACTACCACAAGCCTGGAATATCAATGCTGACATCGATATCATTTAGCCTAGCCAGAACGCATTATTAATCATAACAGAAGCACTGTTCCATACTCTACCCAGCTTTATTAATACTGAGTAAGTCTGTTCAGAATATATGCTGTAGGAAAATTCGGGGTGGGCTATCAGTCCCTGGGCATTCATAAATTCTCATGTGGGAATTGACTGTATTAAAAAAAAAGTCTTGACATTTTCCCTAAGATATATTTCTATGGTCTAATGATGCTGAGGTATTTTGTGCTTTTTTTCCGTGGTACATAATAGTCCCAAAGCTATATAGTGGAATCATTTCTAAAAAAAACTCTTCACATAAAGTGGTTTGCATTTTTAATGTAGAATTTCCTATCTTGAGCCTTATGTCTCACAGAGGTCTGAGTAAATGATAGAATTTTCCCTCCCACTATATATAAAGCTATCCAACGTGGAAACTGTTTTTATGATTAGTGGCAGGGAGAGAATGCCTCATTAACTCTCAGAATTTCCTATAACCATAAACACCTCATAAATAATTCATTTTGTGTCCTATATGTATCTGTAGTGTTATAGAAAACGGTTATACAGCAAAGGATTATACCAATTCATACCAAGAGCCTAAAAAATTAAGCACCTAAGAAATAAAACCATGAAAAAATTACTTTACACCAAACTTTGGAAACTCAAAAATTATATCAGAAACAGAATTGGATTAAATCTTGTCCCTGATCCTATTGGGATCTTTTAAACAAGAAATAAGTTAGTTATTCCAGCCAATGGTAACATTTTACTAGTGACCTGAAAAAGTTAACTCATTCTACTCAAATAATTTATGACTTTTTTGCCAGCAGAAGGAAGCTTAACAGGTGTGAGAAAAAGCTGCACCTAACCACTGTGCTGTGTATATACAAGGAATTGCTTGTTCTGATTTATAACCCCAGAGACTTGTTTAGGATTTTCCTCCTTATGGGCTGAATTTGAATGATCAATTTGCTCATTTGTTTCATCTCTTTGGCTCCTGACATACTTTTGGTTTTATCTGGAAGCATTAAATTGGTGATACATCAAACTTGCCCTCATGTGAGGGTAAAGTTCAAGTACACAATGGAGAAGAGAGGACCAGTGTGTGTTTGTGTGTGTGTGTGTGTGTGTGTGTGTACACACACATACACATACAGACACAAGCATATATGTATATGGGTGTATGTGTACTTATTTTATATATAATACACACAGATACATTTATACAATCTCATGCTTTATTGAAATAAGTTTTGAGGAGCGGGCAAGAGACCCTATTTGCATTTCCTGTGAAGCATGAATGTTGAGGGTTACTGAAAAGACAAGGATAGGGCATGTGCACGTTAGTTCCTCCAGTGGCATCTCAAGAGCATCAGTTTAGAGCAGAATGGCCCTCAGAAGCTGAGGGACCTCAGTGGCCGTGCAGTCCAACCTGTTCATTTTATAGTGAGGAAGCTAAGGCTTGAGAAGGTTAACTTGAGGTCACGTAGATAATAAGGGTCGGAGCCAGAATTTGAGCCCTATTCTGCTTTCAGAGCTAGAGCTCTCTCTAATGTACTGTGATGTTTCTGTCTATGCCTTCACACCTCCAACACCTAGCAAGGTGCCTGGTCCTTAGCAGTTGCTTACTAAATGCTTGTCAACTGATTGATGGTAGACATGAGTAGGCTCCCACACATTCACGATGAAGAACTGTACTTGAGAATTGCCATAAAGGATGTCAGACATCAAAGAGATGTAAGACTAGAGAAAAAGGACAGATCAGTACCAGGGCATGAATAAAGGCTATCTAAATCTTTAGCCCATGTACTAAAAGCCCATTGGTATCCACTCTACATCAGGAGATCTGGAGCATGGATTCTTAACCTGGGGTCCACAGACACTCATATGTACATGGAGAGATTTCAGAAGTCATGACAAATCTTATTCTGGGAAAGGGTGACAGACTTCAACCAGGCACACACAAGTATCCGTGACACAAAAATGGTTAAGAATCTCTGATGTAGAAGAAGGTCTTAGGTACACTGGGTAAAGCTCTTCTGAAGGATTTATAGGGGGACATGGAAAAGGGTCACACAGGTGAGGCAAGCATGGAAGGGTATGCCATGTTGATGAGGTCAAAGATCCACCGCAGTATCAAAGAATTCCTTTGGAACCACCTCTCAGGTGATTCAGCCATCCGATGAATGAAAGTCAAATTTTATGGACAACTCACTCTACATGCATTCTGCGATCATTACATGCAGCTAACAAAGTAGCCCTCCTTAAGATTTTATATATACATACATACACACACACATATGTGTATGTGCATCCATGAGATAGCTAAGGGGTCAGGAATCACTAGTTCCAAAGAACTATAGACCCTCACCTCTCAGAGCACTCCAGGGCTCAACGTAACTATTTGAAAATGAGAACCAGACCTGTTCATGTGTACAATAGATGGTTTTATTTTCAATACCAACACAGTAACCACAAAGACAGCAAGAGGACCATGATGGCAATAATACAGAAAGCATTCTTTGACAAGACCAGCTGGCCATTCACATGACTGAGTGGATCTAGAACAGGTTCATAGAATACACTGGAGAACACAGACCTTAAATAGATACCAGTTGCAAACATGGTGTGCTTTGTGACAGTTTCCCTTTTGTGATGTGAGGGTAAATATTTACAGCTCCTCAAAATCGTGGCCACTTGTGTTCATTGCTTCTGGATGCATGACTCTTCCCATGAACAAGATGGTACCTACATTAGAGTTAGGGGAGGGGGGACACAAATGAGAATTTAACCAAAAAGCATGGGGGAGAGACATGTTTTTTCTTGGCTTATGATTTATAAGGTGCTAATCAATCAGTAAACATTTATTAAACATTTATTATACGCCAAGCACTGTGCTAAGCCCTGGGGATACGAAAAGAGGCAAAAGGCAGTCTCTGTCTTCTAAGAGCTGGCAATAGGAGAAAACTTGTTAAAAAACCTATACAAAGCAAGCTATATACAGGATAAATAGAAATAATGAACAGAGGGAGGTATGGGAATTAAGAGGGGTTAGGGAAGGCTTCCAGTAGAAGGTGGGATTTTAGTTGGGTCTTAAAGGAAGCCAGAGAGGTCAGTAGGTGGAATGCATCCCAGCATGGTGGACCACCAGAGAGAATGCCCAGAGCTGAGGGATGGAACGTTTTGTTTGTGCAATAGCCAGGAGGCCGGTGTCACTTTGGGGAGTAAGACGTAAGAAGACTGGAAAGGTAGGAGGGGGCGAGGTTATGAAGGACTCTGCATGCCAAACAGAACATTCTGCATTTGATGCTGGAGGCAATGGGGAACCACTGGAGTTCATTGAGCAGGAGGTGGTGGTGGGGTGTGTGACATGATTGGACCTGTACTTTGGGAAGATCACTTTAGTGCCTGCATGGAGGGTGGATTGGAGTGGGGAGAGACTTGAAGCAGGCAGATCCCCCTCCCAGCTGTTATTGCAACAGCACAGGTGAGAGGTGATGAAGGTACCAGGGTGGGGGCCGTGTCAGAGGACAGAAGTGGGGCTTATTGGAGAGAGGTTGCAGAGCTGAAATGGATAGGTCTTAGCAACAGCTTGGATGGGGGTGGAGGGCGGGGAAGGTGCAGTGAGCATTGGTAAGGAATTCAGGAAGACTCCTAGGTTGTGAGTCTGAGGGACAGGGACTATGATGTTGCCAAAATGATAGACATAAATTTCACAGAGTCACTGGATTTGAGAGTTGGAAGGGCCCCGGGGTATCCATCAAGTTCAGGTGTACTTAACCTTTTTTGTGTGACACAGACTGCCCTTTGGCAGTCAGGAAGTCAGTGGACCCCTTCTCAGAATAATGTTTTTAAGTTATTGGAGGAAATGCCAAATTTTAGTTAAAGGTTAGTGAAAATAAAGATGTAATTTTTTTTCCAGTCCAAGTTCATGGAGCCCTTGAAATCTGTGGTCCATGAACCCTAGGTTAACTACTACTGATCTCGTCTACTCCATGCATGAAAAAAAAATCCCTTTTATTCTCAGTTTCTTTTTGTTCTCCAAAGTACTCTTGAAAGGTGACAGCTCTCAGAAAAATGAGGCCTGGAAAAGATTCAGTGTGACTCATTAGCAAAGGTTCACCACTCATGACTCACCTGTTCTCCTATTCCTGATAAGGAAAAAGAATGGATGGTCGACGATAACTTGGGGATAAAGCACAGCCATGCGACTAATGGCGATCATTCCTGGGGAGAAGAAGGGAAAAGCGGCCAGGTGGTTACATAGGGCTGCCACTCTGCATCAACAAACTCCTTTAATGAACCAGACATCCTTAGGTTTGAAAACCTCGGAAACGGTGCCTCATCTCACCAAGAAATTACTCTTGCTCTGAATTTCACCAAGAAATAGGACTAACAATCTCATATAAGTGAAACAGGGGTCCAGAGTAGTTACATGTCTACTTATGCTCTGAGAATGACTAAAAATGGCAAGGGGCAATTTATGTCAAATGCTGCAGAAGCCACTAATAACTTAATGGGAGTGAGGGCCGTGAGTCCTAGTAGCCACTCCTTTGGGAAAAAAAAAAGAGACAGAGGAAGAGAGAGATGGTGGCGGGGAGAAGGAGAGGAAGAGAAGGAGGAAGAGGGAGAGAGGGAGGGAGGGGGAGACAGAGGGAGAGGGAGAGGGAGAGAGAAGAGAGAAGAGAGAAGACAGGACTTTAATGTTCTGCCTTGCTTAAAAGTATGCTCCATGACTCACAACAAACAACAGCCCAATACAATCACTGTCTCTAGGGGAGGGTCCTGTTGGCACTCTCAAGGAGAAAGACCTTCGTGTCTTTCTGAAGGAGATCTGACAAGTTAATTCCTTTTGAGCCAAAGAGCTGGAATGCTTCATTTTAACCCCAAACACATGTCAAATGGAACATTCAACTTAGCAAGGTCAATTTCTTCACCAGAATAATGAGGGGACTAGTCTCAATGGCCTCTGGTCTATTCCAGCTGTAAGATATACAATCCTACAGTCCTTGATGGTTGTGCTCATCAATATAGTCGTGATTATGACATTTATGTGCATATAAATATTGTAAGTAAAATATAAAAATTGTATTCTATATGCTTTACATCTCCTCTCATAGGCAGATAAACATATACTTTGACCTTATATAGCCTTCCTTAGCACAAACACCAATTTGTAAACCCCTCTAAAACCTAGAAGATGATCTTTTGAAGGTCCTGTGCTGCCCTAGACCCCAACCATTTTGCCGTCTTGGTATTGATTCCATTGTCCAGAGGATCATGTGACATGCCAGAGGTCACATATAGCCAAGATTTGAATCCAGGACTTCTGGCTCTAAATCCATCACCACTAAAAACCCAATCTCGGGAATGGTAGATATCAGAAATAAGCCATATAAATAGACTGTATTCCTTGATGTGACATCTTCCTGGTCAATACCATAAAAGCCTGTAGGTAAAAACCATTATATTTGGGATGGGGGTGGAGGAGGGAAGGGGAGAGAGAGATCCTTGATCACAGCTCATAGTGGTCAGGGCTGTCTATGATAATACAGAAGGAAGACAAGGTAATAAGCATTTATTAAGTGCTTACTATGTGCCAATCACTCTCTCAAGCCCTGGGGATACAAATACAAGCAAAAAGTTCCTCCCCTCAAGGAGCTTACAATCTAATGGGGTAAGATGGCATACAAAAGAAAGCCAGGAGGTGGTGGATGTGGTAGTGAAGGTGCATAGCAAGGGAACATGATGTTGAAATCCAGGAAGTCAGAAGCACAGCCAGGAGGGGACTAAAGGTTGGCCAGTCTGGGTTGCTCCACAAAATGGATGTTCCAGAAAGACCTCACCAAAAGGAGGAAGGGCCATTATAGCAAAAGTATGTCCCAGGGTGAGAAGGCCACGGAGGATGATGGGCGCTCATTGATGATGAGGCATGAAGGAGGCCCCAGGAGGTATTCACCAAAGAGAAAAAAGGGCCACTTTGACCATTTCTGAGCCTGACACATCATTTATACCAACGAAACCTTTTTTTTTAAGCACGATGTATTATCTCCCATCACTCGTTACTGTTTATGTGCCTATTCAAAATACAGTAATTTCCCAGTGATGGGAGAAGCAATCCCCTCAATTCCCCAATCACTCCAGAGCAAGAATGAAAATCAAAGACGCAACACAGCAAGAAAATCCATCCTGATAAATTCTGCCAATGCGTTCCTACCACTCATTAGAGGCCAAGTGGGAAGGGGAGGGATAGTTTAACAGGGCACTCGAGACCCAGAACAGGCCACAAATCATCTTTGGGAAATGATGCCTTGTTCAGCACTAGCTCTGTCCAGGAGTTATAGCCTAAATCAGCTTCTTGGTATGATCTTGGAAGTGTGTACGTGTGGGTGGATGGGTTCCCTTTGGGGTATTAAAGAAAGTAGGCTGAAAACAAAAAGCCTGGCATACTGGATTTTCATTTCATTTTGCTTTTTAAAAAGAGAACCCGGTACCTGAGGCAGCAGCTGCTTCAGAGCCTTCCTCGTTAACCTCGATGAAGGACTTGTGAACCGCTCGAGCCAGGAAAATCTCCTTGTTGTCTGGGAAAAAATAGGAAACAAGTCTGTTTTTTGTATCAGAGGCAGAGAGGAATTGTCCCCCAAACACCACAAAACAAGAGAATGGTTTAGTCTGAAATGACATTTTCCGGAGAAATAGGTTTCCTTGCTCATACCATACCGGGAGGAGAAGTGAGGTTTGTTAGCACCTGGTGCTTGGGAAAAATAAAATTCATAGAGAAAAGGTAAACATTTCAAATATTTATGATTTTAAGTGGGGGGGGTAGAGAAGGGGGAAGTATGTCAAAGAGAATGACATCAAAATTCTACCAAAATTAGAGTACAGGTGGAACAGCCAGGTGGTGCCATAGTGCATCATAATAGCCAGGCTTGGAATTAGGGAGATGGGAGTTCAAATGTAGCCTTAGACAGGAGCTGTGTGACTCTGAGCAAGTCTTAAAGCACTGTTCATGGGGTTGTGAGGATCAGATGAGATAATAATTGTAAAGCAATTAGCATAGTGCCTGGCTCATAGTGTTATATAAATGTCACTGTTATTATTATTATTAACATTGATTTTGTAATCAGAGGGCCTGGGTTCAAGTTATATCTCAGACAGTTACTGTTTATGTGACTTGTGACTTTAGGCAAGTCATTTAGTCTGGAGTTAGTTTTTTCACCTATAAAATCAGAGAGTTGGACTAGATGAGATTCTTTACAATGCTGGGGCTGTGATCCTAAGGCAGTTTTGGGGGACGAGCCCAATGGACATAGGATGTCAGCTCCCCTGTCAGTTGTGATCCCTGTTTCTGCTGATTCTGCTGAACTGTTTTTCTTTATAATAAACAAAGTCTCACTGGGTGGCAGGAACGTTACACATGACCTCTGAGGTTTTTTCCAGCTAAAAATCTATAGTCCTGAAATGTCTATAATGTAAAAAAAAATAAATAAAGGCATCAGTGCAATCTAAAGTATATAAAAAGATATTTCTTTTGCTTTTCTCAAATGTTTTATGACCACAATAAGTTGCAGACGTTTGTGGGAGAGAGATTTAATAAAATCAAATAAATTTCAATTTGCCTTCGCATTTCTGTTGTTGGAGAGGAGAGACAGAGGATTTGGTCCTGGGTTGTGATTTAATTGATGTCAGGAACCTCTGGTGTGGAAAACCTCTCAAGAATCCTGCCTGGGGCATCGAGAGGTTAAGTAATTTGCCCATGGTTACATACTAGCATGTGTCACAGGAAAGATTTGATCTCGGGTCTTCCTGAATCCAAGGCTCTTCCTCTATTCATTACACCACACTGTCTCTGGCCTTTTTTAAGTTCTTTAAGAAACAAAATTGTGAAATGGTATTCTCAGCTTTGTTTCATCCTCTGTTAGAAACACTGAATTAATCTCTAACAATCCACCTTTCACTTCAGCTACCTCCTTTCCACAAGGGCATTTCATACCTCCCACACTGTTTTAGTATCATCAGAAATCACCTATGCTGTCAATCCTTAACAGTGGCTTTTGAGACTGGCTTTCCTGGTGTATTCCCTTTGTAACTTATTAGTGTTAGTTTTGAGAAAACTACTTCATCTCTTCAGGGTTCAACTCCTCTTCCCTCCACTCAACTCCAGAAAAGAAAAGAAAAGATCCTAGGCCAAACACCAATGACTGGAACTTAGGATAACTCCACCTTGCTCAGCTTCAGGTGGTTCAGTTTGAAATCATGATTATCTATTTTGGGAGGAAGCTGGATGAGCTCTCTCCACATGCCTGGGATGAAACACTACTCCACTTTCTCCAAAATGGCATTTGGGGAGATGGGTGGGCAGTGACTTATTGGGATCACGTGAAATAGAAGCTTCAGGCTCAGGCTTCTAGAGACCTAGGTCATTCCTAAGCATGAAGAGGAACATTTGACAAGTTTCAGAGCATCCATTGTAGGGCCATTTGCTTATTTTCAGCTAGTCAATAAACATTTATTAAGCACTTACAATATGCCAGGTACATTGCTAAGCACATGAACACCAGAATAACTCATTGTCACACTGATGTTACAAGAAGAAAATATCCCCAACTTCTGGGAACCAAGATGACAAAGTAAGCAGTAAATCACCATAACTCTCCCATATTCACAACCAAACTACCATAAAAGAGCCACCCCAAAACAAATCCTAGAAGAGCAGAACCAGCAAAAAGATGGGGTGAAACAATCTTTTAGTCAAAGAAACTTGGAAGATTGGCAAGAAAGGTCTGTCCCACTCAGGTAAAAAGAGCATAGTCCAGGACAGGAAGTGTTCCAGCAAGCCAGCAAGAAGCTCCACCTCAGCCAAACAGTGGGAGATCCTGAGTCCCAGTGTGGTGGAAAAGGAAAATGCCCACATCAGGACTCCCCATGTGCCTTAGTATAGCCAGGTGAATGGGTAGACTTCAGCTGGGAGAACCATCTTGTGCTTCAGAGTAGCCCTGGGCAAACAGGTAGATGCCAACCTTATGGATGCCTGAGCAAACAGACAGCCACCACTTCCACCCCTGGCCCTGCCTCTATGAGCTTCAGCATAGCTCCTGGCAAATAGACAGCCTCCAATGGACAGACCACCCCATGCTTCAGTGTAGCCGCAGTGAAACGCAGAAACACCCCACCAGCCTCAGCATGCACCAGACACCAGCACTAGGACCCCAGCTCAGCACCAGGTAAGCTGCCAGACCCCTATGGTCTCCAGCAGCACCACCCACCCTCCACTTCACCCCCTCAGTACAGCACCAGACATGACAGTCCATAGTGGGCCTCAGGGAAACAACAATGCAGCACCATGTAAATGGCCATGGCCTGCAGGCCCTGACACAAGAAGCCCAGGCCGTAACCCATTCACACTAGGAGGAGAGCTCAAATTGAAAAGACAAGAAAAAGGCCAAAAAAATTATGAGCAAAAAGTGGTTTCAATCAAGTCCAGAAAGAATTCATAGAAGAGCTCAAAAAGGAACTTAGATAAGAGAGGTAGAAGAAAAACTGGGAAAAGAAATGTGAGTGATGCAAAAGAATTATGAAAAAGGAGTCAATAGCTTGGAAAAAGAAAACACTTGCTTAAAAAGTAGAATTGGACAAATGGAAAAGGAGATACAAAAATCCACTGAAGAAAACGACTCCTTAAAAAGTACAATTGGCCAAATGGAAAAGGAAGTACAAAAGCTGAGGAAAACAACTCCTTAAATTTAAAACTGGACAAGTGGAAGTTAATGACTCTGTGAGACATCAAGAATAAATACAATTCAAAAGAATGTGAAAAATAGAAGAAAAAATAAAATAACTGGAAAAACAACTGACCTGGAAAATAGATCCAGGAGAGACAATGTCAGAATCACTGAACTATGTGGACAATCAAAAGGAAGAACTGGACAGCATCTCTCAAGAAATTATCAAAGAAAACTGCCCTGATATCCTGGAACCAGAAGGATTGAAAGAATCCACTGATCACCTTAGGAAGGAAATCCCAAAATAAAAACTTTAAGGAACATCATAGCCAAATTTCAGAACCATCAGGTCAAGGCAAAAATACTGCAAGTAGCCAGAAAGACGCAATCCAAATGTTGGGGAACCACAATCAGGATTACACAGGACTTAGCAGCAGCAACATTAAAGGATCAGAAGTCATGGAACATGATATTCCCGAAGGCTAGGATTACAACCAAGAATCACTTACCCAGCAAAGTTAAGCATAATACTTCAAGGGGGAAAAAATGGTCATTCAGTAGAATAGAAGGATTTCAAGCTTTCATAAGGTGAAGACCAGAACTGAACCAAACATTTTATTTCCAGTATCAAAACTCAAGAGAAGCTTAAAAAGATAAAAGAAAATATAAGGAAATCAATGTATCTGAACTGTTTACATCCCTACATGAGAGGATGATACTCATAATGCTTATAAATTGTGCCACTAATAGTATAGCTAGAAGGAATATATAGAGACAGAAGATAAGGGAATAAGGTGAATTTGAGGGAATGAAAAAAAATTAAGGGAAGAGAAAGGGGAGTACACTGGGTGCAAAACGAAGGGAGAGGCAGAATGAGGTAAATTATTTCACATGAAGAGGCAGGAAAAACCTTTTATAGTGGAGAGAAAGACTGGAGAGTAGGCAATGACATTGCTTGAACCTCACTTTCTTCAGCATTGGCTCAAAGAGGGAGTAATACACACAATCAGTTGAATATAGAAATTTATCTTAACTGACAGTGAAGTAGAAGGGGAGGAAAGTAAGTAAAGGGGGAGGGACTGACAGAAGGGAGGGTAGATCAGGAGAGGTGGTAGAAGCAAAACACTGTTGAGGAGGGAAAGGGTGAAAGGAGAGAGAGCACAAAAAGAAGGAAAAATAGGATGGAGAGAAACAGACAGCTAGGAATCATAACTATGAATGTGAATGGCATGAACTCTCCCCCAAAAAAGAAGCAGATGGCAGAGTGGATCAAAAACCAGAATCTGACAATATGTTGTTTACAACAAATACACCTGAAGCAAAGAGACACACACAGAGTAAAGTTAAGGAGCTGGAGAAGAATCTATTATGCTTCAGCTGAAGTTAAAAAAAAAGCAGATGTAATAATCCTGATCTCAAACAAAGCAAAAGCAAAAAATAGACCTAACAAAAAGAGATAAGGAAGAAAAACTGCATCTTGCTAAAAGGTACCATAGACGATAAAGTAATATCAATACTAAACACATACACACCAGTTACAGGAAGAAATAGACAACAAAACTATGCTAGAGGGGGACCTCAACTGTCCCCTCTCAGAACTCAATATATCCAACCAAAAATAAATAAAAAAGAAACTAAGGAGGTAAACAGAATATTAGAAAAGTTAGATATGACAGACCTTTAGAAAAAAACTGAATGCAAACAGAAAGGAATATATCTTTTTCTCAGAAGCACATGGCACCTACACAAAGACTGACTATATATTAGGGCAAAACCCCCTCAATAACAGATGTAAAAAAGCAAAAATATTAAATGTATTCTTTTCAGATTATAATGCAATTAAAACTTATATTCAAGAAAGGGCAATGGAAAGACAGATTAATAATTAATTGGAAACCAAATAATCTAATCCTAAAGAATAAGTGGGTCAAAGAACAAATCACAGAAACAATCAATAATTTCATTAAGGAGAATGACAACAAGGAGACAACATCCCAAAATTTATGGAGTACTGCAAAAGCAGCACTTAGGGGAAATTTTATTTCTTTAAATTCTTACATCAACAAAATAGAGAAAGAACAGATTAATGAATTGGGCATGTAGCAATAACAACAATAAAAACTGGAAAAAAAAACAAACTAAAAATCCCCAATTGAGCACCAAATAGGAAATCCTGAAAATCAAAGGTGAGATTAATAAAATTTAAAGTAAAAAAAAAATAACGAGCTAATAAATAAAACTAGGAACTAGTTTTATTAAAAAACCAAATAGATAAGCCACTGATTAATTTGATTTTAAAAAAGAAAACCAAATAGCCAGTACCAAAAATTAAAAGGGTGAAATCACCACCAATGAAGAAGAAATTAAAGCAATTATTAGGAAATATTTTGCCCAGCTATTTGTCAATAAATCTGACAATCTGAGCAAAATCGATGAATATTTATGAAAATATAAATTACCTAGATTAACAGATCAAGAAATAGAATACCTAAATTATTCCATGTTAGATAAAGAAATTGAACAAGCCATTAATATACTCCCTAAGAAAAAAATCCCCAGGGCCAGATGGGTGCACAAGCTAATTCTACCAAACATTTAAAGAAAAATTAATTTCAATCCTATATAAACTATTTGGAAAAACAAGCAAGAAAGGAGCCCTACCAAATCCCTTTTATGACATAGATATGGTGCTGATATCTAAGCCAGGAAGAGCTAAAGCAGAGAAAGAAAATTATAGACCAATTTCCCTAATGAATATCAATGCAAAAATTTTGAACAAAATACTAGTGAGACATTTACAGCAATATATCACAAGGATTATATGCTATGACCAGGTTGGATTTATGCCAAGAATGCAGGGTTGGTTCAATATCAGGAAAACTATAGACACAACTGACCACATCAATAACAAAACCAACAGAAATCATATGATTATCTCAATAGATGCTGAAAAACCTTTTGACAAAATATAGCCCCCATTCCTATTAAAAACACTAGAGAGCATAGGAATAAAGGTAGCATTCCTTAAAATGATAAGCAGTATCCACCTAAAACTATCAGCAAGCATTATATGTAATGGAGATAAGCTAGATGCCTTCCCAGTAAGATCGGGGTGAAGCACAGATGTCCATTATTATCACTATTATTCAATATAGTACTAGAAATATTGGCTATAACAATAAGAGAAGAAAAAGGAAATTGAAGGAATTATAATAAGGAAACAAAACTGTCACTCTCTGCAGATGATGTGATGGTATGCTTAGAGAATCAACTAAAAAATTACTTGAAATAATTAACAACTTTAACAGAGTTGAAGGATATAAGAGAAACCCACATAAATCATCAGTATTTCTCTATATGACCAACAAAGCCCAGCAGCAAGAGATAGAAAGAGAAATTCCATTTAAAATTACCGTAGACATTATAAAATACTTGGGAGTCTACCTGACAAAACAAACACAGGAACCATATGAACACAATCACAAAACACGTTCCACACAAATAAAGTCAGATCTAAACAACTGGAAAAATATCAATGGCTCATGGGTAGGCCGAACCAATAAAATAAAAATTACAATTCTACCTAAGTTAATTTACTTATACAGTGTCATACCAATCAAACCACCAAAAATTATTTGATAGAGCTAGAAAGAATAACAAAATTCATCTGGAAGAACAAAAGGTCAAGAATATCATGGGAATTAATTAAAAAATACAAAGAAAGGTGGCCTAGCAATGCCAGATTTTAAACTATATTATAAAGCAGTAATCATCAAAACTATTTGGTATTGGCTAAGAAAAAGAGTGGAGCATCAGTGGAATAGATACATTACACAAGACAGAGTAGTAAATGACCATAGTAACCTAATGTTTGTAAACCCAAAAATCCAGCATTTGGGATAAGAACTCACTGTTGGACAAAAACTTCAAAACAATAGGGCAGAAACTAGGTATAGACCAGGAGTGGGGAACCTGTAGCCTCAAGGCCACATGTGGCCTTCTACGTCCTCAGGTGCAGCCTTTTGGCTGGGTCTAAGTTTTATACACCAAATCCTTTTATTAAGGGAATTTGTTCTGTGAAGTTTGGATTCAATCAAAGGGCCGCACTTGAGGATCTCATCCCTTGTACAGACCATCATCTCACACTATATACCAAATTAAGGTCAAAAATGGGTACAAAAAGGGTGACATCATAAGCAAATTAGAAGAGCAAGGAATAGTGTACCTGTCAGATCTACAGAGAAAACAAGAATTCATGACCAAAGAAGAGATAGAGAGCACTGCAAAATATAAAATAGATCATTTTGATTATATTAAATTAAAAAGCTTTTGTATAGATAAAACCAATGCAACCAAGATTAGAAGGAAAGCAGAAAGCTGGGAAATAATCTTTACAGTCAGTAGCTCTGATAAAGGCCTCATTTCTCAAATATATAAAGAACTGAGTCAAATTTATAAGAATGTAAGTCATTCCCCAATTGATAAATGTTCAAAGGATATGAACAGGCAGTTTTCAGATAAAGAAATAAAAACTACCTATAAGTATCTGAAGAAGTGCTCTAAATCACTTCTGATGAAAGAGATGCAAATCAAAACAACTCTGAGGTATCACTTCACACTTATCAGATTAGATAATATGAAAAAAAAAGAAAATGACAAATGTTGGCGAGGATGGGGGAAAAATTGGCATACTAATGCACAGCTGGTGGACTTGTGAACCAATCCAACCATTCTGGAAAACAATTTGGAACTATGCCCAAAGGGCAACCCAACCTTTGATCCATTACTAGGTCTGTATCCCAAAGAGATCATAAAAAAGGGAAAAAGACCCACATGTGCAAAAACATTTATAGCAGCCTTTTTCGTGGTGGCAAAATACTGGACACTGAGGAGAAGCCCACCAATTGGAGAATAGCTGAACAAGCTGTGGTATTTGAATGTAATGGAATACTACTACTACGCTATGAGAAATGATGAACAGGACAACTTCAGAAAAACCTGGAAAGACTTATATGAGCTGATGCAAAGTGAAATGAGCAGAACCAGCAAAACATTGTACACAGTATTGGTAACACTGTGCGATGATCAGCTATAAATGATTCAGCAATTCTCAGCAACATGATGATTCAAGACAAGTACAAAGGACTCACCAAGGCAAATGCCGCCCACATCCAGATAAAGAATTGATGGACTCTAAATGCAGATGGAAGCATATTTTTTCACTTTATTCTTTTTTGTGTTTTTTCTTTTGATCTGTTTCTTCTTTCACAACTATGACTAATACGGAAATATGTTTTACAGAATAGCACATGTATAACCTATATCAAATTGCCTTCCATTTCAGGAGAAGGGGAGGGGAGGAGAAGGAGGGAGGGAGAAAGAAAGATTTGGAACTCAAAATCTTGTAAAAATGAATGCTAAAATTGTTTTTACATGTAATTGGGGGAAAATACTATTGAAAAAAGATTAAAGCAACCCAGCATCATTTTAAATGTCCTCAACATGCCATAAATGCCAGAGTTGCCATCCCCTTTCAGCTGATGAGGAAATAAAGTCTCAGGGAAGTGTCATGACTTGCTTAAGTAACTCATTTTCACTGGAAAACATATACTTTCGAATTGCATAATGTAGTTTTAACAACTACATCATTAGCAATTATTTCCTCTTGTACTTTCACCCCCCGCCCCGAATGAATGTTAACACTAACAGGAAATAAAAGCTGAAATGCACAGTTCTTTCTATGGCATTAGAGATCTAAAGAAAAAAAAATAAACATTCTGAAATGCAATCTAGATCCGGGGTTCCTATCCTAACTGTTTTTGTCTCCTGGACCCCCTTCTCAAAGCACAATGTTTTTAACTGAGTAAAATAAAACATACAGAATTACAAAGGAAACAAATTATACTGAAATGTAGTCATCAGGTAGTGTGTGTGTATATTTTTTTTAGTTCACAGACTCCAGGTTAAGAACCTCTGATCTCAAGTGTGATTTTTTTTAAAAAGCAAAAGAAAAGGCTAACTAGTAATCACAGGTTCACAGAGCAGGATCTGGAAGGGAGCTCAGGGGTCATTCTAGTCTAACTCCTCGTTTTAGAGATGAAAACACTGGGGCCCAGAGGCGAAAAATGACTTTCTTCAGGTCATACAGATAATGCGACAGAGCTGGGCCCCAAAGGCAGTGCCTCTGACCTCAAATCCACCAGTCTTTGCACTTTGTCATATGGCCATCTACATTTTCATGTCAAATGAAAATATGGATAATTATATATAATATATACATATGTATGTATACATGTATAATTATGTACACATATACTCATATCTATTCATAGTTATAAGCTATATACACTATACATATAGAAAACATCCACAGTTTTCTCCTGCTGGTATTTTCCCAAATTCCTACTTTTATTTGCAAAGGATGTCAGTGAGAGCAAGTCTAATCTCGGGTCGATGCTACGTCCCTATGGGACAGGGTTCAAATATCATTCTGGGAAGAACTAGATGAAGGGGTAACCATGGCATGTCTCTCGAGGACAGTGAGTCTCTTAGCATCGTTGTCATGGCTGTGTAGGAATGACCAGCCAGTACAGGATTGCTCCTAAGATATAGATGGATGATGCCAAGTCAGAGGACAGGCCAGACACAAAAATAAAGGACCTGGACAAAACCAGATGAGAATTCGAGCAAATGGTAAGAAGACTGGAGGGAAGGCCAATCAGGAGCCCTGTAAAAACTAATAAACAGGAATCAGCTGCCAAATACTAAGAAAAAATTTAATTTGAAAAATAAAAAGAAATAAAATCTCAGCTGTCCTCTAACGGTGTGGTTAAGATTTTGGTGATATACTATCTATAGAGTGGCATTCAGCAGCTAATCTATGCAGACATGGAAATGGCTTAAGGTAAGAGGGTAACCACAGAAGGATAAAATCACTTTAAGGACTGAAAGTGAACAAGGCCAGTCCCACTTTGACAGGACATGTATAAATTACACACGCATGGGAATACGTGCCTACATACTTGAATACACACACATATCTATGTGTAACTATTCAAATCCTACCTCAGTCACTTATAACCTGTCACCCAAACTCTGGACCTCAGTATCCCCATGTGCAAAATGGGGCAATGAGACCAAATGGACTCAGGGGTCCATAAGAGGAAGAAAAGGCGAGCACTTCCAAAACAGTACGGCAAAGGGTCACAGGTCAGGAAGGATACTGCCCGAGCCCTGGACCTAAGAATGAAGTCCATGATTACCATGTAAGAGGCTCTCTCTCTCACAACTGCTACATTGATACAACAAGTTTTCCTCATTCCTCCTGCATCTGATGTGAGAGACTCTAGCTTCCATCATCTCTCCAAGCATCTCTGCAGTGATGAAGGAAAACAGGTGTTTTAGAGGGCAAGATCAAGAAAATCTGATGAGTTTTCCATCTCTGAAGTCACAGGCAGGAAAGTTCCACCCAGTGAGATGAGGAGATAGGATTTTCTAGGCCTACAGATCCCAGAAAAGGGAAGGGAAGCCAAGCAGGAGAAGGAGCATGGTTTAGGCAGAGGTAGCCAATGAAGAAAGACCAGCCCAACCCCACCAAATTCAAAGATTTTCCAGATGAAACACTTAGTTAAACCCATAATACAACATTTCTATTCAACTACAAAAAAAAGCAAATATTTGCTCCATCTGCACAAGTCAACTAGTCCATCAATACGCATTTTATTAAGTGTCCACAATGGGCCAGCCACTATGCTAGGCTCTAGGATGCAAAGAATGAAACAATTCCTACTCTTGAGGAGCTTATCTTCTATGTTAAACAGACTAAGGAACAAATGTAGCCTCACAACTTGCCCTGGGGCCATTTTTATACAAATTCCATAGAAGAGAAGATGAGGATGGTTATCTCTCCAGCACTCTGATACAGCTACTCTAGATTTCTTGCTGTTGTTTTCTTGTGTCTGTACCAGTGGTCCCCCAGACCTGGAATGCTCCCCATCCTAACTTCTGCCTCTTACCCTTCCCTGGCTTCTCTGAAGAATCAACTGAAATTTCATCTTTTGTAGGTCTTTCCCAATCCTCCATCCCTTCCCTCCCCTCCCCATGCCTTCCCTCTGAGATTACTTCCCATCTACACTGTTTATATGTTATATGAACATAGTTGTTTGCATGTTCTCTCCTCTATCAAACTGTAAGCTCTTTGAGGGCAAGGACCGGATTTCTGCAAACCCACACCTCCTTCTCCATGATCCCAGACTTGGGTGTCTCCCCTTGAGGATCAGCAAATGAGGGGCTGATTGCTTTCAGCACTGATTAGCTCACCTAATTCTTCTTCCAAGTCTCCTAGAAGAAGCAGACCATATATTAGCACCCAGCGCAGTACCTGCACTCAATAAATGCTAACAGACTAAGAGACTAGAAAACAGAGGTAAAGGAAAATTTCACACAACTCAAATTTCACACAAGGACTTGGCTTCAAAGTGTTGATAGTGACTGTGGGGCCAAATCAGTGCCAAGGAGGCACAAGACTAAGCAGGCATTTTGAGGAGAAAGCCTGGGGCAGGGAGCTGGGCAAAGACTGAAAACTGTCTTAGAAGGGTAGGACTAAGGAATATCAAACTAAGCTTGTGAATATCCACGTGGGAGACTTATTATAAGCAGCCCTGGCCCAACCAATCCCCACAGCCCCATTACTGCTCCTAGAATTCCCCCAGGCCTACTTTGTCCATTCTATAACTCATTAATTTCAGCTGGTACTTCTTCTAAAGAGTCTCCCTTCATCAGATACTCTCCTGATTCTTTCTGGGTATGACAGAAAGAAGGAAATCAACGATGAATTCATAATCAAACCTGACAATGCCAGATGCTGATTTGTGCTATGATTGTGCAAACATTTCCTTGTCTCCTACACCATCTCAGACATGAGAAAGGTTCTTAGACTCAGTCTCTACAGAGTATGGATGTTGACTTTACAGCACTGGACGTGTTCAATCACAGAAATTTGCAAAGATCACCTCTAGCTATCAACAAAGCTCCAGAGGACTTGTAGCTCCAGCACACAAACCTCCGCTCTGAAGGTGGAAGGAGAAAGAACAGAGGGTGATGTAAGAGCCCTTCAGGGATAAATTCACAGCATGGCACTAAAGGCTGATTTTTATGTGGCTTTTGCTGTATCTTCCTAATTTCTTTATTTTATCCAACATTTATTATTATTAAGACCTAGGTTTATGCCAAAAGATTTAATGCTTGGTCTTTCTCATGCTCTGGGGAGCTCAAAGAGGTTCACGCATTAATTCAAAGGCTGATAGTCATTAGTTTCCATTACACACACACACACACACACACACACACACACACACACACATTCTCTCTGCAACTACTACTCTCAGATATCTTTTTTCCATGTTAATGAGGATGGGCTGCATCAATACACATCCATAACATAAACACAGAGGCAGCTGGGAGTAGTGTATAGGGCACTGGACTCAGAATCACGAAGATGTGGCTTCAAATCCATCTCGGACACTTAGTAGCTGTGTCACGGATAAGTCACCTAATGTCTGAGTCTCAGTTTCCTCAAATGTAAAATCAGGATAACAATAACACATACTTTGCAGGGTTGTTGTGAGGTTTCAATGAGATACTATGTGTAAACTAGCGAACTAAAGAATTTAGACTATTCTGTAGGCAATGGAGAGCCTCCAGAGGTTTGAGAGCAGAAGACCATGATTGGAGATGTTCTTTAGAACAAGTGATCTGGCAGGTGCGCCCATGGAGTTTGGGAGGGGGTTAGGGTGACAATCACACTAAAGGGTGACTTTGACAAATGCCTTTCCAGAATGCAAGTTTCCATTACATCAGCTTTTCCCCCAATCTTTCAGATTCACAGTCCTGAGGGCCATAACCTGAGGTTCTTCTAGAAGGATCTGTTCTGGATAAATCCATGACGGCTTCTAGTAAATCATAAATGGGAGAGTTCTGAGTGGCAGAGCGACAAGTCCTTCCATGCACAAATACCTCCGACTAGCAGCGTCATGAATAGAGAATGATCTGAAAGGAGCAGAGGGTAAAGATAGGAAGACATGTGGAGAGTTTACTGCCACAGTTCAGAGGGGTGATGATGAAAGTCTGGCCTAAGGCAGTATAGGTGGGAATGAAGAGGCAGTGACAGACGTAAAAGATATTGCAAGAAAAGAGTCCTGTCAAAGGACTTGGGACTGATGAACAAGAGATAAGTTAGAGATCTCTCCAAGTGAAAGGTGACAGCAATATGGAAATATGGAATGATGCCAGTGGCAGGAAGAGTGAAGTGGGGGGAGGGAAACACATTTTATGGAAAGGATAAATCACAGGAGGGTTTCATTGGGTGGGAGTAAGGAGGTGTATAGTTGGTGGGAGGTGGCAGTGATGTAATGAAAAAAGAAGTGAAATAAGAGTGTCAATGAAACATTGAAAAATGAACAAAAGAGAGTAGATATTGAAGTTCCAAAGGGGACACAGGCAAGCAGAACAATATTATTACTATCATGCTAAATTTAAAATACACCAGAAAACAAAACTATGAAATAGTCACAATTTCATATAAAATCTCCTTTCTGTCCTTTGTATATTTAAAAGTGCATTATAATTTGAATTTTCCTTAGCATAAGGGCTCTTAGGCTTTTTGGATGTCCCAGGTCCCTTTGGCAGTCAGCCTAGCAAAGCCTATAGATGCTTCTCATTGAAAGGAATAAACCAGAATACAAAGGAAACCAATTAGATCGACATACAGTTATTGAAATATTTTTAAAACTGAATTCACAATGCAAGGTAAAGAGCTCCCTTTACTTGAAGAAGCTCTCACAAGTAACACATGACAAACAATTACTGTTGGCAATGGGGAACTGGCAGAAATCCACTAACTGCAGATCAGAATTCTCTAGGCAAATATCTCGATTAACCCCGCCTTCCCCAAGAGCTCCCAGAGGTAGGGCGAATGCTTATCTGCCATGCCAGTCAGCAGCAAGTCAGAGAGATCAGCATCCACAAGGACGGAGACTGAAGGAAGCATGTGAATGCCACACAGAGATGCTGCTACTTTTGCACTTTTGTCTGTACCAAGTAACCACTGGGTATGTACAAAGTAAAGGTTGGTCTCCCTGATAAAAGAGGAGGAAGAAGTTGGCATGCACCACCTCTTGTCTGCCATAGAAACAAATCCAAGAACTTTTCATGAAAACTGGTTTCCCCCAAGATTCTATGGATCCTTCTAACTTCTTGCAAAACTAGGTTTTTAAAATTGATTATTTGAAGAAGGTAATATCCTTTAAAGTCTCCAATTTAAATTCCTAAGAAGAAATCTTTAGTCTCTTTCCTTGGGGAGGATTCAGTAAAAATGGTAACTGATATCAAGCAAAGACTACCAGATATAAGCTCCCTGAGGGCAGGGAATATTTCATGTTGGCCTTTGTATCCATGGCACCAAGCAGAGGGTGTGGCATATGGTAAGCACTTCCTTTCTACACTGAATTCAGTTGGCTGATAGTGGCAGAAGATGTCCACGGTGAACAGGCATGATTGCGATGTTGTTTTTATGTTTAATAGTACCTTCTTACAATTTCCCAAAGTCTCTCAAATGTCAGAAGTTGCCAATATTACCATAACAATGGATTCATTTACTCCAGCACTACAGAGTATCTCAAGGTGAAAAGATGGGTTTCCTAAATGTGTGAAACTATTGAGGAAAAGACCAAGCTGAAAATGCAGCCACGCTGTAGGCAGAGCATACAACTGCCCCCCTGGAGCTTGGCCAAGACAGTAGAATAGACTTTCTCAACTGCTAGAATTAGGAAAAGCTTTAAATCACACTATTCCATAGTTACAAACACACTGGTTTGGAGTGAAAAACACTGTCCTCTGGGGAATCACCAACATTTTCTTCAGGCTGAACATCAGCTCTGAATGGATCAGAGCCTTGGGTGCTTGGCTGAGAGCCATGGAAATGTTTCCCATTGCTCCTTATGTGGACAGAAACATTTGGAGAAAAGTCTCTCTCTTTTTGGCCATATGCCCTATGAATAAGGTGGAGAAAGTGCCATGCCAAATTTAACAACATACATTTATTAGGTACTGAATATGTGCCACGCAGGATGCTAGACAATGGACAAACAAAGTAAAAAATAAGGCGGTCCCTACTCTCAAGGAGGTTACATTCTAGGGGTCTGGTTGGTGGGGGGAGGGGAAGAGCACTAATAACTGTGGTGAGAGGCATGGGAGAGTAGGAAAGACCTCAAGCGAGAGAAGGTTCTTGAGCCTGAGGTTAACCATTGCACAGCCTGAATCTGGCCAGCCCCATTCTCTCTGTTCAACTTATTGGGCTAAAACGACACCTCATTAAAACACATTCACATTCTCGCTCCCTCTTCTTCCATTTTCTGCTAGCTTCCCCTGGAGAAGAAAATTCTGTCATCCATAATGAACCCTCAAGGATTCAGTCCCTCCGATCCCCTAATATACACCTGACACAAGTTTATCAATAAATTGAATTGGAATATTGAAGATCTGGTATTAACTTTATCATCTCTTCAACTTATTAAGTCTTGAGATCCTCTGTTGTGACCTTCCTGATCTTGGATGGTTCAAACTTTTTAAGACTCATGAGGATTTATTGTTCTGTTTGAAAAACAGAACCCTGGTAGACTTTTAGCCCAAGGTCATAGGGTTAGTAAGTGTCAAATGTCTGAAGCTGGACTTGGACTAAGGTCCTCCTGACTCCAGGGCCAATGCTCTATCCACTGCAGCACCTAGACTTAAACATTTATTATTCTCAAATGATTATTTTGTTTTATCTTATTAAAGTTTCATTGATGGCTGTCATTTTTATGTCATGGTGAATTTCAGATTTGCCCATTCCCAGGTAGGCATCCCTTGGAACAGGGAAAAACAATTATTAAGCAAAATGGAACATGGAAACATGTTGGGAAGGCATGCAATAGACTGCTCTTAGAGTGCCGCCCATTCCTCAGGGAGACAGAGAAGGCCATGTCGTCATATCTTTTCAGGGGCCAAGACTGACTATCATAATTACAGGGCACTTAGTTTCCCATTAGTGATTTTTCATATAACCGCAGTCGTGTGGATACTGTTTTCCTAATTCTGCTTCCTTCACTTTGAGTCAGTTCATGCAATGAACAGTGTCCCTGCCCTTTAGGAGTTTATAGTCCAGTAAAGGAGAAAAGATATATACAAAAATAACTATAACACACATCTCTGAGCATAATTACACCCTAGTCCATAGAAACAAATTACTTTTCTTGTTTAATTGCCCTGGACTGAATCAACTATATTACATGGAAACATCCTCATCCAAGAGAGGGTTAATTATCATCCTGAATGGGCCTCGTGGAACTAAAATTGATTTTGAAAATAATGACTGTGTCTTACCAGACAGTGCACTGAAATCTGCATTTCTGTTGAAAACTTCAGAGATCCCCAGGCTCTTCAGGACATCTTTGAGGTCGATTTCCTGCTCTACGGTAAACCTGTGGAACAGATAAGAAAACAATCCATTTTAAGTTTAAGGATAGCTTGAATGAGATGGCAGGTGGTGGGGAGAGCATATAATCACTGGAGAGATCATAACAAGTAAGCTGCCCGAGCCTGCTCTGGAGTGCGGGTGACATCTGATTGCTGCTGATAAAAGAAGACAGCATCAGGAGGCCTTAGAAGCAGAGACCAACATACCTCAGACACCCATGTCTATTTTAAGCAGCAATCCTCTACAATCCATTGCAGTGGGATAAAACCTGGCTGGGTTACCAAGGGTTTCCAAAATCAAAACTCATTTGCCTGGTAGATGCTGGGCTGGCTGTGAAATTTGGGGTGCCTTTCCTTATATCAGTCCTTGGATGTTGCATTCCCCTGGTGGCCACCCTCACTACTTTGTATGTTTCTCTAAGGAAGAGTCTCAGAGAATAAATGGATTCTATTCAGAACTCTGCAATATCACGGACTCCAATGAAACCCAAAAATAAAGGAGAAGCAAGCAGATGAGATTTTTCACTTGCTTGGGCCCAGATTTCTTTTATGTCCTAGCCCATGTGCCTAGGGTGTGGTCTAATGGAGAGAAAGCTGGACATGAAGGTGGAGATTCAGATCCCACCACAGCCACTGACTGGCTGCGCGACCTTGGGCAAATCACTTTAACTTCTTTTTGCCACGGTTTTCTCCTCCATAAAAGGGGAACAGTAACCCTAGCACTTACCTCCCGGGCTTGTTATGGGATTTAAAAAAAAGATAATGGATGTAAAGTGCTTTGCAGACTTTAAAGTGCCATAGAAGTGTTTACATCATTATTATTCGTTGGTATTACTGCTTCCCAGATGCAGCAACCAGTCATCCCGCCACTTTCACAATGGCCAACATAATGCAGAGAAAGTTTGATAGCCATTGAAGTGTGAGCCATAGTACCGTATCTCAAAAACCTCTCCCTTTGGCTAGTGAGGCTGAGCAGGGGTCCCTAAACTTTTTGTGTGGCATAAACCCCTCCTTTGGCCACGTGGTAAAGCTTAGGAGTCCTTTCTCAGAATCATGTTGCTAAATGCATTAAAAAAAAGATACACAGGACTGCTAGGAAAATGAAGTGTACTGAAATACAGTTATCAAAATATTTCTCAAAAACTTTATAGCACTCAGGTTAAGAACCCTTAGGGTAGAGACTGTTATTTTTTAGATGAAAATAAGAAGGAAAATAAAGAAGACAGAAATGTTCAATCCTGTGATATATGTAACTGAAAAGGGTGGTCATGAGAGAATAGATTTCAAGCTGGAGGGGATCTCTACTTTCATTTCGGAGCAGAGAGGGTCCAGAGTAGAGACCTCCCTGAATGACGTGCCCAACTTCACACCCATAATCAGGGGCGGAGGAAGGAGTCAAACCCAAGCCCTGTGTCTTCTTCCACTGAACCATTCGTCAATGAGCTTTTGGTTACACTCAAACTGGTTGGTCAGTTGTTCAGGATTCCAGGCACCTTATTAAAAAGGCACGCTCAGGTTTCCCTTTTGTGTGCTCAGACCTTATGTGGATGTGTCCACATTCAAGACTTCTACACCTCATAATATCAGCCCAGGAGAAAAAAAGTACTCGATCTAAAATCAGAGAGACTGGGTTCAAATCTGGCTTCTCTCACTCCCAACAGGAACTTGGGTAGGTCTCTGGGCCCCAGCATCTTAAATGGTTTTTTGTGTCCCTAGGGCTGAACACAGTTTTTGGCACATAGTAGGTACTTAAAAATTATTATTTCTTTCCCTTTCTTCCTAGATTTTTTTATGTATTGATCGGTTTTGCTGATTTTTTTCTTTTTTCTTTTTAAATTCTTTAAGAGGATGGCTCTCTGGAAAAGGGAAGTATGAGGGAAACCAGGAAATTAAGGTGATGTAAAAAGTAACAATATCAATAAACTATATTTTTTGAGAATTAATGTGAGATTTCACTTCAGTCTTGCATTTCATTCCATGAGCTCTCCAAGATTGCTGAAAGAGGAAAATAGAAACAACGGCTTCTTTAAAATTTTCAGTGGAAGAGCAATCTTGCTTTTCCAAACCAAAGGAGTGTGAACAAGATTGGGATGCACTTGTGATCTCCATTCTGGGGAATTTCACAGTGGAGCTCAGTGGCTGGCATTTAGTTCTAGAGAGCAAGTGGAAAGTAAAGTGAGTCCCATGAGATCTAAGAGACATAAAGGAGGCCTATTGCCCAGAAATTAAACAAGTCAGACTCATCAGCAAAGGAGGTAAGGCTTAAGACAGGCCAGAAGAGGAAGAGGGAAACTGTAAAGTTGAGTGGTTTCTCGGCTGGGAAGGCCTCTGAAGCTCATGGTTCAGGTTACTCTGATGGCAGAGAACCATTCTGAGAATATGGAGTTCAAAGAAAAAAATAAAAGTAAAGACAATGTAAGAAGATGCTTCTATATCAATACTAAGCACTTGAGAGTTTGAGATTGCTTTTAGACAATTCTTGAAGGCATAAAAATAGGTTGGTTAGACCAGGCTTGGAACTATGTACCACAGGGTACAAATGCAGATGGCTGCTACTATACTCATGAGAGATGGCAAGAGGTGGTGAAAAGGGTGTTCAACTTAGAGTCAGGAAAACCTGGTTGTTCCAATCTTCCTGAGACAATTACTGGGCACTTAACACCACTGAGATTTAGTTTTCTCATCTGTAAAATGGGGTAGTAATCCTTCTACCTCACCATCTTGTTGTGAGGGTCAAATAAGAAATGTGTACATGTACTTTGTAAACTTTAAACCTTGTAAACTGTAAACCTTAAAGCACTATTTGAATACGACCCATTATTTTTGGGAGATACAGGTCAATATGTAGGAAGGAAGGAAGGTCACCAAAGTATCAAAGTGTTCCTACAATTAGAAAAAAAAGGAACATAAGGTTCTAAAAATATGAGCTGAAGAATAAAGTGAGGAATCTAGGCTGGTTTTGGTAATAAATTGGTAAGCCTACTCTTTCATTGGGAAAAACAACAACAAAACCCACAAAAACCTTGGACACTTAAGGCAAAAATTTCAGAGGCTTGAATAAACACTAGCATAAAGTAATAAATTATTTATGCAGAATGTCAGTCATGATGGGAATATAGCACAAGATTAAAATTACAGAAAAGTTATGGTGTATCCTCAAGGACAATTGGCATTTCATGAAGAAAATTAACTACTTAATAACCTTTGAAGACAAGAAAATGAAAAGAATCCTAAGTAAAGAGGATTGGACAGTCTTTGCTTGGGCCCAAACTCATGAATAAAGCCAGTTATTATCAAGACGGCACACAATTCCTCTCGGGTCCAGTTTGGTCTCTGGGGGAAAAAATCAAAAGGCCAGGAGATTGTTTTGTAATGCTACGTGGTTTTAAATTTAAGTTAGGAACAAGTTGGCAGTAAAGACCAAAGCTATCTTCAACTACTGCTCGGTATGTCTTTCCAAAGCAGTGGAAATTCAAAACAAGATTTTATAGAATTCCTGTCAAAATGGGAAAAGTATGATTAACGCTGCCTTGTTTAGTAATTCAGGGACTAATACAAACGGGTAAACGAAGCTGTCCACTTTGTAATTGGATAGAATCTTTCAGAAAATGAAAATTTAATTTTCTTCTGCTAGAGCCTTTCATTTCTCAGTGGACAGGGCCTGTAGGTCACATTTCCTGGTGAACATGTTTGAGTCAGAGCATAAAATATTTATGAAGCATTTACTTAGTGCACTGATAAAATCTCATCTCCTGTCTCTAAATCCTAATAGGCACTCAGCACATGAAGATATTGCCATTGTCCCCTGGAATTCCAGGGAAGCAAGATAAGTATCATCAAATCTAATCAAATTCTTTGATGTAAGAAGAAAGAAAGATAGGAATGGGGAGGAAAGAGAGACAAAGACAGAGAAGAGGGGGAATTGAGTGATGGAGGGAGAGAAAAAGGGAAAGAGGAGGAGGGAAGGGAGAAGGAGAGAGAAGAGAAGAGAGGGAGGAGAGAGGAAAAAAAAACCAATGTATTCTAAATGATTGTTTTAACAGTTTAGCTCATTTTGAGTTTGACATGACCTGAACAAAATGAGACCTGATCAGCTCATTTATATAGTTATATAAGGTTAATTACTAATGCTCTAGGGTCAAATGCATTAGTTTTCAAGATAAATTATCTATAATAATCAAATATTTAGTGGCTAATTGTTTTCACATGACAATATCTAATTGGAAAGATGGAAAGTCATTCTCTCCCTGACAATACATTTGGTACATGGATCAAGTGCCAGGTCTGGAGTCAGGAAGACCTGAGTGCAAATCCAGTCAGACACTTTTTAGCTGTGTGACTCTGTGCAAGTCATTTAACCTCTGCCTCAGTTTCCTTATCTGCAAAATGGGGCTAATAATAGCACCCAACTTTCAGAGTTGTTAGAAGAATCAAATGAGATAATTATAACACACTAAGAAGAGTGCTTGGCAATAGTAAGCACTGGTTATTGTTGTCATTGTAAATGGTCCTCAAACAAAATGTCACTGAGGACACTAGTAAAGAAAACTTCAACAGCCCTTGCAAAGAATAGCTGGGAGAGATACTTACCATGCCGTCTAAGAGTCTAGAACCAAAAAGATCTCAATAGGCAGAAATGATGGGCTAAATAAAGATAAAATTTATATTTGTCTAGACTTTCCTTAATGATAAACGTAAAGCTCTATCACCGAGGGTTCTTTTAAATTAACTTCTCAAGGATAAGCTAAGGGAAGCATTGCTGGACAAGTTTTTCTGAAAAAGAGCTACGGGTTTTAGCGGACTGCAAGTTCGACAGATGTCAAGAGAACAGGGAAATCTAAGGTGATATGGCCCAGGGCTCCAAGAGGAGAAGCACAGGGTCCAGCATGGCAACAAGGATGAGGGTGGGGCCCTACTGTGCTAGGAAGATGATGTTATTGGTGAGCAGAGGTCAGGGGGTGGGGAGAGTTGTGGACTAAAATGCTGGCAGGACAAGTAAGGCATGGGCTATACCCACATGCTCCCATCACATCGGCTAGGACGGGTATGAACATGGAAGCCATGGTGCAGACCTGGGGAAGTTGGGGTTAACCTTGCTCCTGGGTGGATTGATCTGGAACCCAGCTTCCTCAGGGAAAGAAGAATATAAAAGTGGCTTTTAGGCCTTTGGGGGAGAGTTCCTGAGACCTAGAGAACCTCCCTGCTAATTGTTTTGCACAATGACTGGCATACAGGAAGGGCTTAATAAATATGAGTTGACTGACTTCTTTTAACTTTCTTGCTAGAGGCTTTTATCTGTTTTGATCTTCCTGGACTTCTTTTTAATCGCCTTGAGAACTGTTTTGACTGAGGATATTTGAATATATGTTTTATTAAACGGATCACAGGTTTTTCTCTGAGTGATGCATTAGCCGGAATGCAGAACAACCACCTAGACAATGAGGGAGGACACACTAATCCTACTGTCTTCTGCCCTGGTCTGCTGACCGCTGGAAGGTTCAGTTCTAGCTACCACATTTCAGAAGGAACATCGATAACCTGGAGAATGTGGTAACTAGGGTGGAAACCCACTGGGACACCACTTGATGATTATTCAAAAAACCTGGCAAAGTTCAGTCTAGAAAAGTTCTGGGGAAGGGTGGCTGTATTCAAATATTTGACGGACTTCCTCCCTGTTCTCCTTGGCCCTAGACAGCACAAGGAAGAAATGGGGAGAAGGCACAGAAAAGATCTGTTGTCTGTTTAAAGAAGGACTTCTCTTCAAAAGTATAATGGACTGACTCTGGAGGCAGAGAGTCTTCCTGTAGAGGCCTTCAAGTGAAGGCTGAAGATTCATTGCCTGTTTGGGGGACATTCCTGTACAGGTCAACTAGAAAGCTTCTGAGACCATTTAACCAACTTCACAATTCAGGGACATAATCCTTGATTTCGTACAATTGTACATATTATCAAAAACAGTTTACCTGACTTTCCAATCTCCCTTCATGCTCTGTCAATTGTTTACAATTTATCTTATATGTGTGTGTACACATACATTTCTGTACATATACATGCATGTGTACATACATCTATGAGATATGTGTTTGTGTGTCATCTCCCTCACACTGGGAGGTCCTGGAGAGCAGGGACAGTCTTTTTACCTTTCTTTATACCCCCAATGCGTACAATGTCTGGAACACAGTAGGTGCTTTATATATGTTCGTTGACTTGACTTTGATTCATTCCACCAATATTCACTGAGTACCTAAGTACAAGACACTGTGATAATATCTCATACACCTCTCTGAATTAGTGAAAGCCAACTATCAATTAAGACTCTAAAGAAACACAGCATTTTACTTACAACAAATATGAGTCTTTAAAAAATTTCTGGAAGGAACAATTAGTATAAAATTGTAACAAGGCCTTTTAGGGCTGTTAGGTTCCTTCTACATTTATCAACACTTATTGAAGCACAGCATTAACTGAAAATATAGAGTGAGTGCCTGTATTCTCAGCTTGTGCATTTTTCCTACATATATTCATCTCTATACCCCTAAGTTTAAGGTTCTTCAGGGCAAAGTGGAGAATGAAAGGGCCCTAAGACAGTAAACAGCTCACCACCTATGGGCTGCAACACTCTGGCAAAGTGGTCTCTGGATCTGTATTCAGGTAGCTAGTTGGTTAAGTGGGCAGAGTGTGAGACTTGGAATCAGGAAGATGGAGTATTCAAATCCTGCCTCAGACTCTTACTAGTTAAGTTACCCTGGACAAATCACTTAACTTCCATTTGCCTCAGTTTCTTCATCTGTAAAATGAAGAGAATAACATCTATGTCTCACGGTTATCAAATAAGATGTGTAAAATGTTTTGCTAACCTTCGAATACTATATAAATGCTAAGTGTTTGAATCAATAAACAGCACATATGCCTTCTGTAGATTGAATATGCCTCACACTTATCTATTGCAATTTTTTGAAATGTACATACTGTTTAATTAAAGTCCAATTTCATTTAAATGCATTGCTAAATCCATTGTAGCTTTCTGTCATTACATATCTTCTCAGTCCATAGAGATAAGAGCATAATTACTATCCCGTGGGCATATCCAGGGATACTTTTTTCAACTGTAAAAGAAGCTCATCCTACTAGGCCAGAGGAGGAAGGAAGCAAACATTTATTTAATGCTTACTCCAGGCCAGGCAGTAGTTGTTCAGTCATGTTCAATTCTTAATGACCCCATTTGAGGCTTTCTTGGCAAAGATACTGGAGTGGTTTTCCATTTTCTTCTCCAGCTCATTTTAGAGATAAGGTAACTGAAGCAGAGTTAAGTGACTTGCCCAGGGTCACACAGCTAGTAAGAGTCTAAGGCTGGATTTGAACTCAGGAAGATGAGTCTTACAGACTCCAGGCCTGACACTCTATCCAATGTGCCACCTAGCTGCCCCTACTGTGTTAAACAGTTACAGATACCAAAGGGACAAAAAAGACAATACTTACCCTCAAGGAATTTACATTCTAACCTATAATTTGTAGGTCAGTCAGTCAACAAATATTTATTAAAATATCCACTACGTGGGAGACACTATGCTAAGCACTGGGGATACAAAGAAAGGCAGAAGACAGTCCACTGTCCTCGGGGAGCATACAGTCTAATGGTAAGCTTCTTGAAGAAGACAGGGGTGATATCATTTTTTGTATCCCCAGCGCCAAGCCCATTGCCAGGAGGGCCACAAGCAGAAGTGAAGCACCCACCCAAAGCCCCTTGGCAGCCTCACCTTGGTAGATACACTTCTACTTTCTGCTTCTTCACAGAGTTGGCCCATTCTTCAATCAGCTGAGGCTTCACCAATGGCTCCAGGGTGACCAGTGGGACTTCTTGTCTGGACAGAACAAGCATCATGCTTATTTCATCCCCTTCGTAGGGTATTTCCAGAACTTGATAGATGCCACCTGCCTCATTGGAGCCATCGCTAAATTCCCCTAAAAAACGAATGAAAGGCCACAGAAAAACAAGTTAAATGGACCATAACAAACAAAGCTTCTTGGATCCCTTCCATACTTCTCTTTCAAATCTGAAAATAAAGGTTTATTTGGAACTGTGACTCAAATTCAAGAGAACTCAAGGATTTGTGTATGTTACTATGTTCTAAATAAAGTCTCCCCCCACCCAGCATTTCAACCACTGTCCTATTGACTAAGATTTACTATAAAAAAGTGAAATTATATATACAATGATACATTGAATGAATGTCATCATGATAATGAACAAAACTTCTCTGGGGAAAAATTTCAATTAGCCTTACAGATAAAACAAGATACTTCAAAAAGTGGATTAACTGGTAATTCAACTACTGTGAGAGAGCCCAGGGAGGTCACAGAACATAGCTGTAGAGCCAAAAGGAGTGTTAGAGGTCATCTAGTCCTGTTCCATTATTTGAAAGACGAGGAAACTTAATCCCAGATTAAAGGCAGCTAGGTGGCACACTGGAAAGAGTTTCAGGCCTATAGTCAGGAAGACCAGAGTTCAAATCTGGCCTCAGATACTTACTAGCTGTGTGACCCTGGGCGAGTCACTTCACCCTGTTTGCCTCAGTTTCCACATCTGCAAAATGAGCTGGAGAAGGACATGGCAAACCACTCCAGTATCTTTGCTAAGAAAACTTCAAGTGGCATCACAAAGAATTGGACATGACTGAACAATAAAATGGCCAGACTGGAGAAGGGATTTCTCCAAGGTCAAATGACTAATAATTGACAGAGCTGGGGCTCGAACCCAGATCCTCTGATTATAAATCCAGTGCTCTTTTCATTATACCAGGCTGCCTTCTTCACGGCTACGTTGTACTCACTGTGCTACCTGGCATGATTAAGACGTCTAAATTAGGAAACTGGCCTTGCTTGGCCCGTGTAGATCTGGCCAAAGGAAGGGAGATGCTTTCCAAACAAGTGTTACAATTTCAAATGGACTTGGCTATTGAAAACAGAGCAACCCGATCTTTAAATGGATTGGTTCCAACACTACTCTATGACAATGGTCCACAGAGTATAACTAATGATTGTGAAGTGACCATTTAAAGATTTTTGTTTTTCTTCTTTGCCCATCACCACAAGAGCTGAGCTGTCCAAAACTCACACTAACCATTCAATTCTCTCTTTCTCAAAGCAGACTTTACTCTTTCATCTTTGACTAATGGTTTAGTTTAAACCCCTTGGCTTCTTTCAAATTTTGTAACTGATTACAGGTATAATCAATTATTCATTCTCATTTACATGGACCATACTCCACACCTATACCATTAGACTGTAAGCTCCTTGGTGGCAGGGACTGACTTTTGCCTCTTTTTGCATCCCCAGCACTTAGCACAGTGCCTGACACGTAAAAGGTGCTTAAATGTTTATTTATTGATTGATTTATCACTTAAAAATTCCAACACAATGCCATCTACTGATGGGAGCAAGAATACCCCAAGCTTCTAAGTCATTTTAGAACAAAGGCTTAGGTAATCTAAATGGTTCACTGAAAAACAAACAAAACGAAGGGAAAGGACTTTTTTGTCAGCACTCCTCAAAAAGAAATCTTCAACTGAGAAACCCTCTCCAGGCATAGACTGTCCTCTTATGAGAGGATCACATATAGGAATGTCATTTTAGGCATCTTCAAAGTAGCCAATTTGAAGATAAGGAGACTTTCTGAACAAGACTGAGACTACTGTCTCCCAAGCTTTGTTGGCAGTTTTATATGGAAACCTATTGTCTTAGGTTGTATCGGCAGTATTACATAGAAATCCATAGTCATGCACTGAGAGAAAACAATTTCAATGTACAACCCACGTGTTCTATTGGTATTCAGGGAGTGTCAAGAGATTGAAGAGGCCCCAGCATGTTGGGTATATTCCTGTGGAAAACGTATGGAAGGACATGGAAAAAAGTGTCCTAGGATCAAGGCAAGCCAGGATGAGTTACTGGAAGGAGTATGTACGCTGATGAGATCACAGAGCTCTTTGAATATCAGTGTCCCAGAAGCCTCTTAGCTCATCACTACGGTACAAAGTGGACATCTACCTGGAGAGGGATCCACACTGAGGTCTCTACTCACCATAATAAAACTCTCCTTGTTGGTACATCATTGGAATCTGAGCCTCGCTTTCATCATCTTTTGTGAAGGAGAAGGTTCTTGTGTTTTCAGGCCTGAACTGTGACTTCCAGTTCCCTTTAAAGTACACAGCGTTGATGAGGGCCAGGTGAGTCAAAGAGCTGAAGTCTCTCGCTAACACCAAATCCTTCACTAGACCTGATGAAGAAGAAATGAAGAAACGAACAAGTGAACAGCTGGGAGCAGACAAAGAGAACAAGGGGACTTGGGAGAGGCCGGAGAAAGTTCTACTCATGAAGTGAACATGAAGCCAAATCCTCATTTTTTTCCTTCTTGACGGTATATTGTTGAAACCGATGTTCAGTTTTAAGTACTCTACATGAAAGACCCCAAAGATGTTTAATTCCATGACCTTGTTCACACTAATAACATTCCATTGCATGACTGCTAAAACATCAATAAAAGGACCAAAATCCTTTCCCACTAGAACTTTTCCAGAGTACACTGGGGGAATAGCTCCCAAAATAAATGGAATTGGTTTTAATGAGATTAAAATAAACAGGTGCATGAGACACAATGTAAATGTGTTTCTCCATATTCATGGACACAGACAAGGATATCACAGGAAGGGCAGGCTTGGATGGCTTCTAGTGTGTTTTTCTAGAAGAAATGCCCATAGTGATGAGACTTTAACTCTGTTGTAGTATTGAATCATGACTGGCTTTACTTTGGCTAAGGCTGGTCTTTGGCCTCCAAACACATTTTCCCCAAGCTAACAGTTCTGTGTTTGGGACTGAAGAAGCTAAAAAAAAGTAGGCTCCTTCTATAAAAGCTCATAGAGAAACAATTCTCAATAACTAGGCTCATTTCTCATGGATTTTCTACTCTTGATTTACCCTACAAATGTAGGGGGTGGGGAAGTAAAAGGAATGCAATTTGGCTCCTATGTTTCAGCTTGGAGCTGAACCTTGTTTTAGACCCTCACAAATTGTATCAGTAATAACCCTTCTGACGGAAGAGTGTAACTCAGTCAGTGTTTCATAAATGATAGGTTTTCTTTTCAGATTTCCTTCATTCCATATAATGGCCCCTTGGGAGAAAAATTACTATATTCAGGCAATATTAAAACTATTATTTCAGGAAGTGTAGTATACATAATGTTATGGTAATTTCCTCCTTATTTGACTGCTATCATCTGCTTAAATAAAACCTCTCATTGTGGCATTAGTTTTTCTGTCTAATTTAAACTCATTTGGCTTTTAAATCACGAAAAAATTGCACATGCTTAAAAAAAGTGATTTATATATATATATATATGTATATATATACATATATATATGTATATATATACATATATATATATGCACACATACATACATTTATATACACATACATAAACTACATCATTTGAGCTTACTCTCACAATATTTTTTCCTCTTTTTCTTTCAGCTTAAAAACTGAATTGAGTTAAATAAATATTTATTAAGTACATCCTACATGCAAGAAACGTGGTATAATGCAACAGATGGTGAGGAGGAAGACTTGGATTCAAGTGTTACCCCGACTCATTCCAATAGAGTGATTCAGGCCACTCATTTGGTCAGTCTGTGACTCATGCAATTGTCTAAAAAGGTATTTGCCAATGGGCACCTAATAGGAGGAGTTTCCTCACTGGGAACTGCCTATTCCAATGATATCATATGCCTGTTCCCACTCTCTATCCCAAAATAAGTGCAAAGCCTTGTTCTTTGAGGGCTCTGCCTTCAAGGACCTTACAGTCTAACTAAATTTCTTTTTCCTTTTTACTAAAGATAAGTTACTCTAAATTTATGACTATCTATACTACCAAGTATGGGTTGAACTGGATTAAAATGTAATTGGGAAATATTTAATAAAATAAAATTATGTTAAAACATAGATAATATTACATTTTAAAACTAAGTTCATATGTGGCCTGCAGAAATCCTCACGTATGGTTTAGTGACCCCTGTTTCTATTTCACTTTGATGCCACACTTCTAGAGGACAACTACATTACTCCAAGAATCCTCTCTAAATTCTTTTTAATTTCTATTTTCAGAGAGAGAGAGAAAAACGAAAACAAGCCACTAATTAAGAAATCCACCAATTTTCAAAAAACAGAAGACAATGAACCAGAGGCAAAATGGTAGGGGTACAAGTTCTTTCTTAAGGGATAATTTACATGGAATTCCTGATTACTGATTTTCACCATTCACTCAATGGAATTCCCAACTATTTGCCATTTTACATTCTGAAGTTGGCAGAACGTAATCCAGGGCAACACCTGGATTTTCCCCTTTGTCTGGATCCGTCCACAAAAGTTAGACACATAAATTATTTCTAACACAAACTATTTTTCAATAAAGGCCAACAGGTATAGAAAGAGAAAAAAACATACTGTTGGTGTGATTCTCCACCCACTTGTTGATATGACTGGCTACTGCCTCACTTTGACTGAAATCTACATGATCAATTTCAGCTTGAAAATATTTTTTCAACATCTGCAAGAACTGTTCGTTGACATGGAATCCATTTTGCACAAAGAGGGAGTTGGCCATTTTCATCACATACTGGTTCTCCTCAGTGGTTATCATGTCAGAGAGATTCCTCAAGAAGGAAAATTCTTCTCCTGAAAGTGGTCAAAGGAGAGGTTTCTTAAATTGAATTAAACACAGTGCAAAAAAGTAGAACAGAAATAACCCAGCCCATTATTACATGATTCAGATATACTGTAGGCCTAATTATGTCCCTACAAAGACAGCAACATTGGAAAAAAATCCTGATAAAATTTAGCTTATCTAGCATCATAATTGCAGCAAGGTCTTACTGTACAGGCACTTTCTAACTTACAAACTGTTTGCTGGCTAAAAGTAGATTGTAGAACAATAAACAGATGAGGTTATCAGAATCTTAGAAGTCAGAGTTGGCAGAGGCCTTGGGGATCACGCACACCTAAGATTTTTAACTCAAGAGTTGGAAAGGTCCTCAGAAGCCATGGAGTCCAACACTTTCATTTTATAGTTGGGTAAACCAAGGTCCAGAAAAGTTAAATGACTTGGCCAAGGTCTGTGCCTGGGCTAGGAATGAGCAGATATGGGATTTGAACCCATTGGACTGGACTCCCAATCCACTGCTCCTTTTGTAGAAAAAGGTGCATTTAGATGTCAAAGAAATATGTTCATCAACAAAAAGCTGAACTAAAATGAATTCTAGGCCTCAGGTTCCTCATTTAAAAAATTTGGTTTGACTAGATGAGCTCCAAGTTACCTCTCATCAGCTTTAAATTTATGTCAGACTTTCTTGGATATTAGCACAGAAACTAGGTCTAGGTTGGTGGAAGAACAACAAGGGAACTGGTGAGGACGGTAACAATATAGGTAGGTGATAATATGGTAGATGAGGACATGGGTTGGGGAATGAGGACATAACTAGGTCTGAACTTGAGAGAGGAGTAGTAGAGGAATGGCAAGAACAACTTTCTCACCTCTTCCCCATATACTAGTTCTTCCATTTCATAATGGACAAGGTTAGAAGGCAGATGGATCATCGATGCAGAACTGAAAAGGGAAAAGATTATCTCCACACTAACCTCCACATTTTAAAGATAAATAGGAGGGCCAGCCAAACTAATTCTGCTGATCCAAGGAAACTGATTCTCAAACATGAGGATTATCTTTGATTAGTTGGAAAGTTAAGTCAAATATATTCCTTTTACTTTTAACTAGAGGTCTCTTCATAACATCATATACTCTAAAGAAACTGCAAGGTCTAATCCAACAATTTTTTTACAGGTGTAGAAAATGAGGGTCTTGAGGAAGTGAGGTGATCTATTTAAAATTATGTGACCACTTAGTGAGGCTCTTTTACCACCCTATACCTAGATAATTAAGTATGAACTAGAGAACGAGAAAAAGCAGAAAACATTAAGGATCTGTTTTATTTCACTGAACTTGATTCCAAGGCTGAATCCACATTTTTGTCTTTCCAAGGAAAGAACACCAATACCTGTCTCCCTCACTGATATCTTCTTTCTAGGTCTACAAGATTTACAACTAGAAAAGGCCCTTCTTTTTACTCCACTTTTTGTCATCTTATCATCACAGCCATCTAGAGTGGTTAGCCACCAGTTTCAACTCTCTGGAAATCTCTTAGTCTTATATTATTTTTAAAAAACCAACTTTTAACATTTTAAAATTGCTTTGTAACTATTCACATACATTTAAATAACTGCATTTCAAGGTATGAAATATCACATTACTTTTTAGGCCCTCCCTCTATGTCTCCAAGAGTCTTCTTTTCCTTTTCCTCTTTTCAGATTTTAGTGTATACACTCTGGTCTTTTAGGTCTGGCTTCTCCCCTTTTGGGGCAGATCTTTATTTCCTAAAGGTCTTTTCAGATCTATTTGTATTCATCCTACCTGTTGTCTTAATTTCTTTAAATACTATAATTTCATCAAATACTCTAATGACATTAAGTTTACCACAGTTTATTCAGTCATATATTCATACTAATATACATTTAATTTGCTTTTATGAAAACAGAATATTCTGCTAAGAAAACCTCTGAACAGATTGCTTTTTCTTCTTTTTGATAACACATGTTCTCAGGGGGCATAATCCCAAGGCTGTAATTATTGTGTCAAAGGATATGATTGTTTTTGCAACTTCTATAGCATACCACCTCACTACTCTCATGATCTTGCAAATAAAAAATGTCTATACTTATTATTTTTATTAAAGTTGAATATGTAACCAAGAAGAAAATATTTTTATTAAAGTCAAATGCTTTTATATTAGCTCACAGTTTCTTGTGTGCACTAGGAGGAGACAAAGCAGGATAGTGGAAAAATGCTATAATTGTTGTCAAAGGACCTGGGTTCGATTCTTGACTCTTTCCCTTTTTCTGTGACTTTAGTCACTTAACCTTTCCTTGCCCTTAGTTCCTCTTCTATACAATAAAAGGGGTGTTTAAGCTCCACGCCAGCTCTAAATTGAAGGTTCTGTGATAAATTTAGAGATATTTAGAGAAAAACCCAGAAAATGGTTATGAAGCAAGATTTTGAGATTTTTGTGACTTAACTGTACCACAGAGAGCTGTATTCAGAAAACGGGAGTAACTAAAAGATAAAATATTCCTATAGGAAGAGAAGAAAATGCCTATTTTTTCAGATATGAAAACTGAAGTTCCATAAAGTAACTTGGTTTAGGGTAATTGAGTCAGAGGAGAGGTCAGGAAAGGATCCTCCATCTTGGATATTTATACACCTGTTCTATCTACAATATCAATAATGAGATTGCTACATTCATCCATACATATTCATTTACATACACACACACACACACACACACACACACACACACACACACACACACCCTTACTATTAATACTCCTACTGCTGCTGCTGCTGCTACCACTACTACCAAAGTGATAAAACCACAGTTGATTAGCCTGGCCCCAGAAGGTAGAACTAAGATAAATGGATGGAAATCGAATAAAGAACACTTCCTAGTAGTCAGAGCTATCCAAAAATGGGATGAGTGGTTCCCTCTCATTGGAGGTCTTCAGATAAGGTATGCTACAAAAGGGATTCCTGTTCAGACACAGACTAGCCTAGACAGACTCTAAGTTCTTTTCCAATTCTTGAGATGATGTGGTCCTAATTCTTTGCTCTGAAGTAACATGCAAAGACATGTGGAACAAACATCACTGAATGTGCTCACCATCTTTCAAACCTTCATATCCCATGGAGTGACGTATTTCTTTCAGGGTGGATCCATGGGCTCCCAGTTCCACCATTCCCACTGCAATAGCAATACTCAAAGGGGAGAAGAGAATATTTTCATCTTCCCCAGTGGCCCGTAGATGATTATACACATTCACAGACAATTCTGCAATGGTTTCATCAGGAAAATTGGTGCTAAGAGCTGTACTTGGCAGAACAAGCAAAGCCAAGAGGCCAAAGAAAGTCATGTTTCCAAGGTTTCGGTCTGAAAAACAAAGTACAAGGATATTAGTCATGTAAAATCAGACTCAAATAAATGGAAAGGGGATAAGAATAGATAGATAAATTAATAGATAATTTACTACGCACTTGCTATATACTGGTAGTAACAGGGAGAAGAGCAATGAAAACCAACAATTAAGGAGTTGAATGGACTTTCTGAGGTACTCTATATAGAGACATCCAATCCTTGCCTCACAAAGACAGGCTGAGCTCTTTTCATATATACCCGCTGAAGCTATGAGCCACCACCCCTAACCAGGAAGCCAACAAAAGTCAGGGAAATGCCCCCAGACTGAGTTTAAATCTACTCTTCTAACTGCTGCTTGCTTGGTGCTGGTCTGTGGTCACAGATGACTATCTGACGTAGGGTTAGAAAATTCCTCGTAAGCCTATCTACAACACTCATGTAAATAATCTATTAGCCAAACATGGAAGATGCACACTGAAGCGAAGACGAGACCCAAGGCCCAGGTGAAAGAAGCTTCTGGGTCACTCTCTTTCCTGTACCACTTATTAGCCACCTGCAACAAAATGCCCATGGTCAGTCATTTGCCTCAGCCCAACACAGCAAGGCGGTCTCTTTACAATCATTCCCTTTAGGATTTGTAGCCACATTCACTTCCTTGGCCTCTAGAATTCTCATTAAGGATGGCTTCGAAATGCACCACTTACATGACTTAAAGAGGATCAACCATTACTAAAATAAAAGCCTTTTTTTTAAAGGGGAGGATGCAGGATCCTTTTAGAAAACCAAGCCAGTCATGGCTGGAATTAACAAAGGCAATTACAAGCATTAATAGCTTCTCCACAAATCCTCTGGGATTCTGGAGCATCCCAGCTCATTTCCATTTCTACAAAGCTACTCAGGGAGAGATCACAATGGCAGCCAGAACATGGGTAAAGTTTGAGGAGCCCTTCACCAACATCATCTCTTTCAGTAAGAGATTGCATGCCCGACTGCAAAGAACACTGGCCCCAGACTCTGGATTTTTGTTTTTGCCTTTGAAACACATAAGCGGGATGAACCCAAGCATCTACTCAGTGAGAGCAAAACAGAGAGTCTCCTTACAAATTAAGTCATAGAACTCACTCCCAATTCCAACTCCAGATCTTCTCGGAGCCTCACAACAACCCTGAAGTAAACACCAAAGGTAGTAACATCCCAATTTTAAAGTTGAAGAAGGCGAGGCTCCGAGAGATTGTGACTTGTTCCTGATCACCACGGGGAAGGGCTGAAAATGAGTTTAACTTGTATCAGAAGCAGGATCTGAACCTATTTCTCTCCTGACTCCAAAACACGGTACTAAAATATCACACTCAGTGATGCCGGGTCCACCTTCACTAAACCTGGGAAGCCCCACTTGATGGGCACCCACAGATAAGAGGATGGCTTTTCCCCTCAGTCCTAAGGCTATAACATCACCAGAACTTCAGGTTTTCCCCTTTGTTCTAGGAAGAGTGTGTGTGTGTGTGTGTGTGCGCGCGCGCGCGCACGCACGCGCTTAATTATAACCAACTTCCTCCCCACATAATGGGTTTGATTTGAAGCTCTTTTTAACCTCTTGCCACGGGTACACTCCAAAGCAATTTGTAAAGCAGTCTTTAAAAGGTCACTTAGCAGGGAACATCTACATTCACTGTGGCTCAGCAGGGCAGGCACACACAGGGGCCGTATATTTCAAATGAGTTCCACTAAGTGGAAATGCAGCAATTCTTTTATTCCCCAATACAAGGGTCAAGGGAGGCCCTCTCCATTTGTTCTTTTATATTCAGGGTTTCACATCTGCCAAAGGCTTAAGCCAAAACACAAACAAAAACGGCATAATAAAGAGCAAACAAATCTCAGCTTTCTGCTTGAAAATGTCCAAGTTTTGCTTCCCTTCCCCGCCCGAAGGTTTTCAATATATGAACTCAACTGGGTAAGGAATGTCATATGACTGCCCTTCAAAAGACACTAGTGGGAGTCAGCCAGTATTATTGCAACAGTAGGTATGATACCTACCAAGATTGTGTAGGAGATGAAGCAAAAAAGGATGCCATGGGAGAGATGGATGGCTGGAAAAGAAGGTGTGCATGAACGATGCTCATCCCTCCTTTGACATCCTTCAATGCCTAGGGATCTAGAGGAAGACACAGAACAAGGTGGGTGGGCACTTTATGGAGGGAAGACACAGAAGAACTGCCCAGGACAGACAAGCGTGGGTGGGTTACAAGATACCTGGATGGGACCACAAGTCCACTGAAGAATTTCTCTTTTTAGGAAAGGAAGATCTAGACCTGTGATTTTGAAAGTTTAGGGAATGTCCAGGACGGAAACCCCCTCCATAGCTGCAAATTGTACATCATAAATGTAAGTATTAGGAAGGACCTGAGAATCAAACTAGTCCAATCCCATCATCAGAGGTTGACTTACCTAGTGTCACCCAAGTAGTATATGCAAAAAGCCAGGCTTGACCCTCACTTCTCTGACTCCAAACAAGCAGCCTTTCCCACATACCACTCTGCTTTCTGGGAAGTGAGTTACAGGTAATAGTCTTAGAGAGTTCCTTGGAGCACTCAGAGATTAAATGAATTAGCCATGACCACCCCACTAGTATCTCTCAGAGACATCACCTATACCTGGACTATTGCTGCAGGCTGCTGGCTAATCTGCCTCCTTCAAGTATCGCCCCACTCCAGTCCATCCTCCATTCAGGCACCAAAGTACAGGTCTGACCATGTTACCCCCCTACTCAATAGACTCCAGTGGCTCCCTATCCCCATCACCTCCAAAAAAATATCAAAAAACCATCTGTTTGGCATTCAAAGCCCCTCATAACCTAGTCCCGTGCTCCCTTTCCATTCTACAACCCATTAAATACTCTTTGTTCTAGTGATATTAGCCTCTTGACTGTTCCACAAATAATTCTCCATCACTCAGCTCCAAGCATTTTCTCTGGCTGTCCCCTGGAATTTTCTCATTGTCATCTTCATATTCTGGTTTCCAAGTCCCAACTAAATCCTGTCTCCTAAAGGAAGTTTTCCCAATCCCTCATGATTCTAGAGTGCTTTCCCGCCATAAATTATTTCCTATTTATCCTTCTGACTCCAAAACCAGCCCTCTATATATCCATTGGTATACAATGATCATGAATGGCTTAATCAACAACATCTGTGTTCTTTACCTTTCCTCTCCCTCCCCCCCCTTCCCCCACCACTACACATTCATATGCTCAACTCCAGTAATGAGTTAAGGAAAAAGATGTCTTTGATTACTTAAAAGAAACTACCTCCCTTAGTACTGAAAAAAAAATGCAAAGCAAGGAAACTGAAAATCTAATGGTAAAGCCTACTTGGAGGAGCCATATCTTGAACTACGTATTTTTTTTAAAAGGTCTTTAAATACAGACTGGATGCCTACTTGTCAATACGTTGTATAGGGGGTCTTGTTTGGGCTCTTAATTGGGCGGTTGGACTAGCTGGCCTCTGAGGTCCCTTTGACTTCTTTAAAATCTGTGAAACTTGGGAATAGAAGGATGAACAAGAGAATATTCTAGATAAGGGAACCGCATGAACAAAGAAAGGAATAAGGGAGAGGCCAGAATAATAGAATCATAAATTTAGAGCTGAGAAGGATCCTAGATGCTATCTTATCCACTCCACCATTTTAAAGAAGTGGAACCTGGCCAGGAAAAAGTACGGTGATTTGCCCAAGGTCACCAAGGTGACATAGAACAGAGTTGGTACTTGAATGCTGGACCTCTGACTCTGTTGTGAAGAGTCTGGGCTATATAAATTCCTGAGCATATAATGTCAGCTTTTCAAGACTAAGCATCAGCTTTTCTCAGTCTGTTTGTGTTCTTGTCCATCTAGATACACAGAGTTAAAAAGCAATCATGGGCCAACTATCAGATTCATCAACTTATAAAGCTTCATTTCTTTTATTTAATGTTATCTAGTTGAAGTTTGGGGAAAATTAAGCCTTCCCTTTCAGAACTGCCAGCTCTTCCTAGGTAGAATCGTTGTTTCAGTTCCAGTGATGAACTTGGGGGTATTTGTCCTTAAAGTATATCATGATGCGGTGACTAGAGTCTCCAGCTTGGCAGACGGGAAGACCTGAGTTCAAATCCTGTCTTCAATACTAAGTAGATGCTTCACCATGAGCAAAACCCTTAACCTCGCTGTGTGCCTCGTTTTCTTCATCCGTTAAATGGGGATGATGCTGCTCATACAGCATGTATTTAAAACAAGTCTGGTGAATGGAATTAGCGGCTTGGAAAGGGTCTACATCGTGGAAACGAGGGCTCTCACAACACTTACCAGTTCTTAGTGACCCTTTCAAGGATGGGACTGCAGCCGCCTCAGTTTCTAGCAGCAAGAAAATAACACATTTCCTCTCCATTCAATTTCTTGCCATCCTATTAGCACAAGCTCTCCTTCATGCCTGGAATGACTGAGCTTCCTCCTCACCTCTGACCCTTGGAATCTTGGTTCAGTATTTAATGCCCTTAATAACACATCTATAGGTTTATTCCACATCACTCCCACCAGGTACGCTGATACTCCAGCCAAACGCCCAATTTACTATTCCATGAACCCCTTGCCTTCGCACAAATTGTTCCTCGTGCCTTGGATGTACTCCATTCTCTCACCTCTATCACTTACAGTCCCTAGCAACCTTCCGGACTCAGCTCAACGCTGCCTTGTACGTGGGGCCTTTCCTCATTGCCTCAGCTGTCATGACACTCCTCCAGTCACATTAATTTATGAGAGAGAGAGAGAGACAGAGAGAGAGACAGAGAGAAAGACAGAGAGAGAGAGAGAGAGACAGAGAGAGAGACAGAGAGAAAGACAGAGAGAGAGAGAGAGAGAAATAGATGATAGAGAGGAATAGAGAGATAGAGTTAGAGAAAGGGCTAGAAAGAGACAAAATGAAATTTACACTGACTTTTGTGAGCATGTTATACCCTCCAGATGAATGTACTCTCTCCAAGGGCAGATACTTTTCTATCTGCATCCCCAAATCCTAGCCCAGTGCCTTCCCATAGGAGGGGTTTAATATGTGCCTGCTGACATGCTGAATTGAATCTAGATGTGGATATGCCAAGTGGAGGGGCCAAGTCTGAAGTTCTTCTAATTGGAATTGGATTGCCTGAGGTGATGGCAATAGTTCCTTTGCTGTGTTCCCTCCCTTTGATGGAGTATTCTCTCAAGAGGCAACGCCCGGGATGACAGAGTGTTCTTGTTGCTGATGCTGGCTGGATGCAAGCCTTCTACGTGTGATGCACGACTAGACAAGGACGTCTCTGTGGCCCAGCACAAAAGGTGATGCTCTTGATTTTGTCCCACAGACCTGATTCCATAAAATGGCAGGCAGGGTCCCTCATCAGTCACAGATAATCAGCACATGTGAAAATAAGTCATTCTGCTTTCCCACAGGCAGAAGGGAGCTCACGCTGGCCATTCGTTGTGTAGCTTCATTAATTCTGAATCACCAAAATGAGATGCCTTCACATAAACAGAGCACATTAATCAGAGCTTCAGGCTCAAGAAGATGCATCGGTGGGAGGAAGGAGCGCCTGTGATTCCTCCCTTTGTAGTGCCCAGGGAAGAGTGATTAAGATGGTTCATCAACCAACACAAGCCCTACTGAATGACACAGATAAGATATCAAGGTCAATCAATCAACAGGTATGTGTCAAGTGTCTGCCATGTGCCAGGAACTGTGAAGAGGACTCGAGGGACAAAGGAAAAATGAATCCTCCCTACTCTCGAGGACTTCATCCTATCAGGGGAGATAACATGGACAGAGACAGGTACATAATCAATAAATAGATGCAGAATAAATACAAAATAAATTCAAGGTAATTCAATATAGGGTATTTCGATCTTATCTTATTATAGTGCTTTGAAAACTGGAATGCTGTTTCTCACATGTTATTTAATGGTGTGTAGTGGAGAGGGAGCTGGTCTTGAAACCAAGAAGACTTGAGTCTGAGTCTTGCCTCTGATATACACTGACTGCATGCCCCTGGGTGAGTCATTTACTCTCAGTGCCCTGGGCAACTCCCAAAAGGTGACAGGTGCAGAGAAGGTACCCATCTGCACTGGTAGAGAGTGTCTTCACCCTCGAATTTCTTCTAAAAGAAAATCACAGATCTGGTCCTTATCCTGATTTAACGTGGCTTTTAACATGGTGATGATCATAGGACAATTATTGTTCTCACACACTGTTTTTTTTTATGATTCATCAAATATTTATGAGGCACCTACTATATGCTAGGCATTTTGAGAGGCACTAGGGCTACACAAATAGAAACAAAAAAATAGTCCCTGTTCTACCTACTGATGACTAAACTGAGGTTCTGATGGTGCTTAGAATAATTTAACCAAGGACACATTGCTAGTAAGCGCTAAAAGATGGGATGAGAACCCTGATCACTACCACTTTCCCCTTTACTTAGCTGGCTCATTTCAATGAGGAGAGAGAGTGACAGGCCTGCAGTTAGAAACACCTGAGTTCAAATCCCACCCATAACAGGTGCTCAGTGTGTGACTCCTGGGCAAAAGCTGGGTAATTTCTATGAATCTCAATAATCATCTATAAAATGGGCCTAAATCTTTCTGCAGAACCAACCTCTTGAGGTTTCTGAGGCTCATTTGAGAATATATGTATATATGTAAGCATATAAATATACAGACATATGTACAGAGAGAGACAGAGAGCAGCTAGGTGGCACAAAGGATAGAGTATTGGGCCTGGAGGCAATAAGACTTATCTTCTTGAGTTCAAATCTGTTCTCAGAGACTTACTAATTGTGGACCCAGGGTAAGTCATTTAACCCTGTTTGCCCCAGTTTCTTCATCTGTAAAATGAGATGGAGAAAGAAATGGTAAATCATTCTAGTATCTTTGCCAAGAAAACCACAAATGGGGTCATAGAGTCAGATATAACTAACCAACTCAACAAAAACAACAAAATGCATATATATGTATATAATATGTGTATACACACATGTACACATGTATATATGTACACATATCTATATTGTGAGATATGTATTTAAAATTTTATAGATAGCTAACAGTGGATTTAAATGGCATCATTATTATTATTTTTATTAACAATACACCTGAAACAGATTTGGTCACTGTCTTCTCTTTCTAATTCAGGAGTTCTTAACCTTTTTATATCTCAGACACCTTTGATAGTCTGTTAAAGCTTACCAGCCCCTTAAGAATCATGTTTTTAAATGCGTAAGACAAAATACACAGAATTTCAAAGGCAACTAATTCTACTGAAATATAGTTCTCCATTTTTAAGGGTTGAGAACTTCTGATTTAGATAGAAAGAACACACCACTATATTAAAAAAGTATAAATAGTATATTTAAATAGTATATTTAGAAAATCAAACGTATTCTCTATATTTGCAAAGAGGAATGGTCTATTCACAAGCACATTCTGGCTGCTTTTCTAAAAATCCAATTATTTCAAAGAGAGAAGTTGGAAAACAGGAAAGAAGCCAGGTCCTGATTCAATTAGCAGCACAGAAGGGAGTGCTGCTCATCACGAATCAGTAGAGGGACCAGACCTAGGGTTTTAATAGTAGAGGGAACCCCCCAGTGGAAGAAATCCCTTCTTTTGATGCAGGTCGGCATCTTCTCAGCAACTCAGCACCTTGGACAGTTGCCTAGAGCAGACAGGTCAAACAGGGTTCATAATACTCCCAGGTACGGTCTGAAATGTAGTTTCTATCGGATTTTATGTGTTGATATATTTTAAAAAAGAAATATATCAGAAATATATTTTATGTACATTTTAGTGGCTCCCCTTTCTACTTGAGGCTAACACCTTTGGCCTCGGGCCAATGCCCAAGAGTAGAGAGGCAGGATGTGACAGAAGCAGGATTTGAACCTAGGCCTTCATGGCTTGGAGGTCAGTTCATTCTCCATTACACAACATGGTCTCTCTGTTGTTTAAAGCTGAGGAAAACACTAGGATGAAGACTCATGCTTGATCCTGCAAAGCAGCATGAGGCCTTATGTCCACCACTGGCTTATAGATATTTGTAATTACATAGCAGGGTGCCCTGGCTCTCCCCTAGCTTCATAGCATGGTTTTGCCTCTCATGATTTGAGCCCTTGGAGGGAGAGAAGGCAGTGCAGACAGGATCCTTTGAGTCTCCAAATGTCAAAGAGGAAGAAGAAGAGGGGCTTGTCAATGTCCACTCCAGCCTCCACTCATCTGCCAAACTGATCTCTCTAAAGCACACATCTGACCGTTCACCTCCCTATTCAATGAACTCCACTGGCTTCCTTTTACCCTCTGTGTTGGTAAGCAAAATGGACTCTTAGCACTTAGTTGGCTTTTGTTTCCTTTAAGTAATTCAGTGTATTTAATTGAGTCTTACTAGGTGCTAAGCCCCAGGCCCAAACCCCTATTAGGTGTAAAACCTATGTGGGTGTGACTTGGTAACCAAGGTGGGGCCCCAGGTGGGGCTAACTAAGGGAGGGCCTAGTTTACACATGAGTTTGAGTGATAGGTTTGGGATATCAGAGGCTCTTAGACCACGTGGGTTTAAGTCGCCTCTTTGTGACAATTTTAGGTCATGTGGGTGAGTCGCATGTGTGACTCACCCCTGACCCTGAAAAAGATATAAAACCAGGGGTTGGTTTCCTCTTCATGGGAGCTCTTACCCACAGCAGTCGTGGTGCCCGTGACTCTGGGCCAGCCTCTTTCATGAGCTCCCAGGCTGAACCCAGATGTTGGTAACTATGAATCTGTATTTGGTCTGTTTGTTGATGTTTTTTAACTTGTTTGTAATTTGCTCTGAAGTTCAGTGTGCTGGTCTTTTCCCCTGAACTAAGTGAATGATATTTGTATGCTGAATTAAAGTAAGCTTGTCAACCCCCTAAGGTAGCTTTCCTTAGTTAAGCAGATCAAAAGAACCTGTGCTTTTTCAGTGTGCTGGTAGCGTTCTTGTTGTTGGGCTTGGGTTGGTCTTACACCCCCACAACAGCTGCTAGCTGGATTCTTGAAACACCCTCGGGATCAGTGTGTCATCTCGCCTTCCTGCGGGCACCATGCGTGTCCTCTAGCCACTGTTATTAGATTTAAGACAATGGGAAGGTATGGTTTCTAGGGCAGTGAGGTGGCACAGTGGACAGAAAGCAGGGCGTGGAGTCAGGAATAAGTTCAAATTCAACCTCAGACATTTCCTAGCTGTGTGATCCTGGGCAAGTCACTTCACCCTGTTTGCCTCAGTTTCCTCATCTGTAAAATAAGCTGGAGAAGGAAATGGCAAACTACTCCAGTTTTCTTTGCCAAGAAAACCCCAAATAAGGTCACAAGAGTCAGACATGTAAGAAATGGGAGGAGGAGTTTTGTTTCCACAGAACTAAAGGTGTGCTTCCCCACCCTCCCCCACCCCAGCTTTAGCAGAGACCAGGCCTCAAGGTTGGCCAGGTGAGAGGTCAGAGGCTTGTACGCATGTGCATACTTTTTGAGAAGGCAGTCTAGGGAATTAGAGAGGCCAAACCCACTTGAACCAGTTCAAGCTTATCTAGGGTCTGGTCTTGGTCAAGAATCCAGGCCTACTGATGTGCATAATTTGCATATGTTAAAGAGAGAAAGTAGGGGAAGTAAAAAATATAGTTTAATCCTAAACTAAGACAAGGAAAATCTAATTAACTTCACTTTTGCTTCTGTATCCTTATTATCCTATTTATATAAACTGTATAACCTAGGAAAACTATGTAAAAAACAGACTGTAAACTAACCATGACTCTAGCAGGAGTGGAGGGAATGGTTACCCCTGCTCCTGCAGCTATATCAGTGTGAGTGTTCCCGTGAGCACTGCACCTGCTCTCTCGAGGAGCGTAATAAAATGCCTTCCTCTGCCCACTCTGGTCTTGAGTTCTTTGGGTGAGAATGGGCAAATCACATGGATTTTCCTAAGGTCAAGTAAAGGGAAGCAACAGGCAGCAGAAGCTCACCAGGCTTACTTCTGGATCTTGTCTTGGGGTGTCCTGTGATCCCCACTGCGGTGTTAAAGAGGGTTACCACTCTGGATTCCCTTGGGGAACCCTGTGGTCTGCATGGCCTTCTTAAGGGGACATCACTTGGGACTTCCGGCCCTGTCTCAGGAGCCTTGTGATCTTACCGCCATCCTAAGGGGCCATCACTTGGGTCCTCCTTAGGGTCTGACCCCTAGGAGGCCCTGTGATCCCCACAGATTAAGGGATGGCTACCACTTGATCTTCCTCTGGGAGTCCTGTGGTCTGTACAGCCTTCCCTAGGGGTTATCACAGGGTTCTTCCTCAGGACTTTGGCCCTGCCTAGGAAGTCCAATGATCCCCAAAGTCACATGTTCTCACAATTTGGGGAAGTCCAGTGATCCCCAAAACCATGTTTCTCACAGACACAAATGACAACAGATGGTTTCTAGAGTAGTGCTCTCTGAAGCTGTGTTTTTAAATATGTATTCCTATGAGTTAAAAAAAAAGATCAGATGACTTCAGCAAATATATTTATTTATAAGGTATATGATATACATATCTAATTGTATGTGTGATTACATATCTAACTATATGTATGACTGCAAATCTAATTATATGTATGGCTGCATATATAATTATATGTATGATTACATATAAAATTATACATACACTATTAAGTACTAATAATTATGGACATTATAAAATTTATATAAAAATAGAAATGTATTAGAATGACATAAAGTCAGTCAATAAACATTTAAGTGCCAACTATGTGCCAGACTAAGTGCTGGGGATACAAAGAAAGGCAAAAGACAGTTTTACAATCTAATGGAAGAAGACAACACGTAAGAAGTTGAAAAGTGGGGGAAGGAGGGCCAACCCTCTTAATCCTTCTCCAACCCCTCCTAATTCTAGTGTCTCCTCTCTCTTAATTATTTCCTATTTATTCTGCATATGGCTTTCTTTGTAGATATTTATTTGCACGCTATCTCCCTCATTAGATTGTGAGCTCCCTCAGGAAGAAGATTGTATTTTGCTTCTTTTTGTATACTTAGCACAGTGCTTGGCACATTATAGGCATTGTTTATTGACTGAGTGAAAGGGGCGGGGTTGGGGAGGAGAAGAGTACTAGCCCAGAGACATGATGAAGTCCTTCTTAATGAGAAATTAGATGGCTGACCTGGGAGCCAACTTTAAAGGAAAGATCTGGGAGAAGCTTTCAGATGCCTACTCTTAACCTTCTCCAATCAGAGGGAGGCAGGACCCTAAGAGACATGGGGTACAGAGGAAGTGTGAATTTCAGAGCTGATGTGATCTTGCATGAAATGAAATACTCTTGATCCTGGGGATAGAAGGGAGCCAGTTGAGTTTACTGAATAGGGAGGTGACATGGTCGATTTGGCAAATGACTGAAGGATGGAGTAGGAGAGGGAGGGAAATCAATCAGAAGGCTATTCCAACTTAAGTAGAACCAGATTCCTGCTAGCTACATCTTGAATTAGAAAACTACAAATTAACATTATCTATGTTGTATTGCATTTTTATTTATTTTGTTAACCATTTCCCAACTACATTTTAATTTAGCTTCAGCCCTACTCTGGCCACGGACCCGTTTTATATTTCTGGTCTAGAAGAGGGCTGATGTGGGCCTCAACTAGAGTGGGAGTCTTATGAGTAGAGAGGACAGAGAGGGTAACTCTTTGGGTGGGTGCAGTGAAGGTAACTGAGGAGTCACCAAACATATTTGGGATGGCTACTGCATACCACCTAAGAAAGCCCCAAATTGACAGAGGGTGGCGGTAGGGGTAGAGGGGTGAAGGGGTAAGATTTTACCTGTCCCAGTTGCTGCCAATACCTGGATCAGGTTGGGCTATAAATGTCTTATAGGTCCCATGCCTGATGCTTACATAAAAGGGCAGTGAAAGGAGGCAGAAATGGTAGCGAAACATTGGAGTGGATCGTAAACTATGTTTGTAGAAAGAAGCTCAGGATTGACTATGGAGGAAGACTGATATTGGTTGATCACATACATCTGGGGACAAGTCCTGCCCCTCTTGGAGGGGCAATCAGCACTGCAGGGTCAGAGAGAACAGTGACATTGTGGGTGCTGGAGAACAACATCCAGGAAACCTCGGAGCCAGCATCTTTCCATTGTGTTTGTCCATATAGCTGGGTCAAGAAAATTGCCAAAGATTCCATAGAATCTATAGATTCTATAGGATTCTGTAGAATTTCTAAACCAATCAGGAGCTTACTACATGTATCCTGGCTCCAATTTCTTGGGAAATAGGATGTTTATCACCATGGATAGATATTAATTCTTATTCATCCTATACCACAGTCTTTGGAATAGGAAGCTGAATGGGAAGGGGATCAGAGGGAGGAATGGAATAAAAGATGCCAACTTAAATATTCATTTGTTTTCTCAACCGGGGAGTTGGAGTAGAGACTGAATAAAAGTATTAGTTTCGGATTTGGGTCTATTCTTTGCTTTTGTCCCTAGCATTATTTTTTAAAAATTGTGTCATGGTCTGCAAGCAGGGTCTTTAATATGTCTGCCTTTTTATATCATTATGATGTTTGTGCCCTGATGCCTAAGCACTTTGTGTAAAGGTACCATTTGATGTTGAAAAATAGGGATATTCTTTAATGCCGCCATTCAGAAGATTCCATAAGTATTCAAATTATTTTTTCCAATAGCCTGTTTAGCTTTATGGCTTCTTTTATATTTATCAATGTAAGATTTATCCATTGTGAAAGAGGAACATAAGTTCTTACAATTGTTGTACTGCTATATATGTCAACCATTCAATTAACTTTTCTTTTCAAATTTAGCTACTATCCCATTTGTTGCACAAACATGTAATAATATTGCTTCATTGTCTATGGTGCATTGAGAAATATAACATTCTCCAGATATAACTCCTTTGATGTTGTGAGACTTTATTGTTGACTTCTTTGAAATCATCATTGAAATTCCTGATTTTGTGGAGAAGAATGGAAAATCTGTTCCAGTGCCTCATTTTCATTATGTTTGCATGTTTATTTTTTAAAGTGAGATGAATGACAAATGAGACTAGAAGGGAATAATCTCCATATCATTTTGGCAGAGGGCTTTTAGGAGAGTGTTCCAGAAATTTGTCCTTAGCTCCGTCACTGAAGGTATACTGTAGATGGCATTCTTAGCTTCGAATCACCTAGAAAATTGAAGGAATATGCACTGGGCTCAATTTAATAAGAAGGGAAGGAAGGGGGAAGGGAATAAGCATTTATAAAGCACCTACGACATATCAGGCTCTGCACCTAGGCACTTTACAAATATTATTTCATTTAATCACCAACAACCTTATGAGGTAGGTGTTTTAATTTCCACTTTACAGTTAAGGAAACAGATGCAGAGTTAAGTGACTTGCCTAGGATCACACAGCTAGTAAATATCTGAGGACAGATATGAACTTTTATCTTCCTCATTCCTGGCCCAACTCTCTACCTACCATGCCACTTAGCTGGCTCTAATGAGAGAAAATGTAATGGAGGTAACTGTCAAGTCCTACATTTGGCTTCAAAAAGTAAAACAAAAACCATGAACTTCATAGCGGAAGACTGGGGAGGCACGGCAGATAACAGTTCTATAGAAAAATAGCTAGGGGTTTTCATGAACTCTAAGCACAATATAAGTGAATACTGTGATGTGGAAGCTAAAAACAAAACAAAACAAAACAAAAACTACATGGATCTTAGGCTGCATTGAGAGCCCTTATCTCCAAAACAAAGGGCACTTGGTGCTCTTCCCTGGTTAGACAACTAGATGGGCTATGTCTAGAAGAGGATGTCTAGGATGATGAAGGGACTCAAGATTCTATCACCTAAGCATTAATGAAAGAACTGGGAATCTTTAGTTTACAGAGACTTGGACAAAGAGGCATGAGAGCTGTCTTTAAATATTCGAACGGCTGTCATGTGGAAGAGGGATTACATTTGGCCCCAGTGCTCAGAGGTGGGTGAAAGTTGCAGAAAGGCGCATTTAAGCTGATTGCAGGAAGTAACAAAAACCAAAAAAAACCCTTCTCACTAGATGGATCTATCCAAAAGAAATGGGCTGCCTTGGGAAGTAATGGATTTCCCCATCAAGTGAAGGATGGATTTGTTGAAGATGTTGCAGAGGAAATTCCTAAACAGGATGAATTAGAATAAATGAGAAGTCCCTTCCAATTCCCAAATTCCGGGGTTCATCGGAAAGTAAGTAGACCCTTGCTTTTTGTTATTTTTAAGATCACAGTTTAGGATTCTCTAGGTGACTGATTGATGTGAGGACAGCTAATCACTGTCATTCTTCATTTTATCCCTCTCCCCACAAAAGATGACAGCTAAGATCCTTACTGAGTTTCCCCCTGCATGTTAATGGAACAAAACTAAGTCGATAGACTCCAACATAATCATAGCTTTAAAATATCCCTTGTAGAAAATAAATATTTCAGCTTCTCCTTTAAGCTCATTTTTGACAAATGGTTTCATTTTACCTTGGCACCATAGCATTCATCAGATTGGTAAGAGACTGACTACCCTGGGGCAATGATTTGGCCTCTGGACATTATCATTTAATTAATACAGAGGTTGGGACTTTCTCTTTTTTTGGTTGCTGCAAATTCAGTCACAAAAATCATTTCACTTTCTCCCACTTCTATTTTCTACTTTCTTCCTTCCCAAAATAGTATTTCTGGCAAATTTTCATCAGACACAAGGTTACTGCATGTGTGTATTTTCTTGTTCTAATTAACCATCCAGTTGTGGGTGTGGGCACACCTACAAATGGCAAACTGCTTGGGTCTCAGAGAGGTTAACTTACTTGCCCATAATCAGATAGCTACTATCAGAGACAGTATTCAAGTCCAGCATTCTATATGCTATTCCACGCTGCCTCTCATCTGGGTGCAGATAGTCTTAGGGAAATGCAATGGCCCATGAATCCATCCCCCTGGAGACAGTCTGGTATAGAGCTTCTCCAAACTTAGCTAGGTTAGAATTTGGATGACAGACATTCAGTCCATCCCCATCTATACTTGAGGCAGTACTGTCAAAGTTCGTGCTCTACTAGTACAGGCTTTGAGAATCCAGGGTCACCTCCATCCTACTCTTAGGAAGCTTTCGGTGAAGGAACAATAGGAAACCTCTATCATGTCTAACATTTCTACGCTTGTGAAGGTTGGCAAAGTGCTGTAAAGTATATTATCACATTTGATGCTCACAAAAGCCCTCTGAAGTAGGTGCAATTATAATCTCCAGGAAACTGAAGCTGGGCAGGGCTTTGGGGGTCATTTAGTCCAAGCACCTTGTTTTACACATGAGGAACCTAATGCATGAGTCACTTCTTCAAGGGCACAGAGCCAGTTCCTCCAACTCCAAAACTCAAGCCTTCCCTCCGGGATCACGATGCTTTACAACGTTTATGTTACAAAATCAATTGTCTTAGTTGTTACCCATAAGAATTCTGTGAGGTAGGTAACTAATGGGGGTCATTGCCAGAGCTGCTTTCCTACTCTTGAGAATCTTCACCCTGAGGCTCTGCTCTCTCCATTGGGAGCTGCTTGGCCAGACCACTCCTTGGGGGTGGGGAGATCTCCCCACGCTATCCCTCGCTCTATTGTCGGGGGCCCCTCCACCTACTTTTCTAGCTCCCTTTCTTATTATTAGGAAGTAAGCTCCTTGAGGGGAGGCACTGTTTTGTTTGCTTATGTTTCCCAGCCCTTATTAGCATGGTGTCTGACATATGGTAAGCACCTAATAAATGTTCTGTCTGTTTATGCTTACAAATGAAGAACTGATGCCTACCAGGATAACTGACTTGGTTATGGCTGATCTGACAGTGTCAGGAATTGAACCCAGGTCTCTCCTGACTCCAGTTACCACACTCTTTTGGATTATACCATACTGCTTAATAGCTTCAATTTCCATTTATCAGTTAATTAAAAAAAAGATTTATTCAAGTTAGTAAATGTATTTTAATACAAACTGTGGGGCAACACAATTATTAGAGATTAGCAGGTACTGAAATATTTGTCCCTTCTCTGACTCTCAATATTCCTGTAGTCCCTGGAGTACTTTAGGCCAATAATCCAGCAGTGCCCCTACAGAGGTACCAGAGTATCACAAAACTAGAGCTGCTTTCAGAACCCCCTGAAGAACAGGTGAGCATCCTGGGAGTACCTGCATTAGGTTTTAGGCATGGGACTGGTCTTGGAATTTCTAGCAAAACTGGAGGGAATACACATTTCCAGCATTTCCTTTGGGATTCATTTGGATTGGCACCAAGGGGAGCATCTGAGTGTAGCTCTTGAGCCTACATGAAGTTGCCCTTCCCCCCCCACTTCACCCCACCAAAAGCATAGCCCAGGTTTACCTTTAGGGCTATCTTGAGTCCTTTCTAGAATTTTATAAACTCATGAGTAATTTCTCTAGGCTCCAGATCACAAGACTTGTCCAAACCTCCAGAAATATCTCACTATGATGAGAAAGTCCCAGGTGGCCAGCGGTCCCTAAGGATAAGCTTTCAAACCTTGAAAGAGGGGAGAAAAATAAGGCATATGGCATATTTAAAAAAAAAAGTTTTCTCCTTCCATAATAAATCCTTGCTAACACTTTTCTAGGTAACTGATTTTTTTTAAAGAATCAGTCAGGAGATCAGAAGACTCCTTTCAGACTTCAAAGGTGTTTCAGGCAAGGCTGGATTTGATCTAGAGAAACAGAGCCCATGCAGATTCAATGAGAAGAGCTGGAGGGAGCCGATACCTTCAGGTATCGCCAGTGGGGCTCTTCTCACAAGTTTTAATGATCAATTCACTCAGCCATTGGAGGGTGTTTTCATATGTGCCAATGAGGACTGCTTTTGGATTACAATCAGAGGAACAGAGTAACTCCAGAGGACTGAAATCAAGTGAGTGGGCTGCCAGAGATTCAGTGCAAAATTCATCCCTTAGAGACCACCTAATTAAACTGGCTGGTTAGAGACTTATAAAAATATTTTTAACTTGTTACCTCCATTATACTGTCCCCTCTTCCATCTTCCCCCAAGGAATAACATAACTGTCTTCCCAATTCTCCCAAGGACTTGGAAGATACCCGCTATGTGTCGAGGGATCTTGGCTTGAATTCTGGCCCTTCTAGTTACTGCCCAGGTAACCTTGAGTAGACACTTAACATTTCTGGACCCCAGTTTCCAAAACTGTAAAATGAGGGGGTTGGTCTTAGATAACCTCTAAGGTCTCTTAAAACTCTAAATCTATTATTTTATGATCCCATAACAACTTATATAAATCACAAGTGTCTCAACCCCTCATTTGACAGTCAATTAGGCAACAAGTATGGATTAAACGCCTACAATGTTCCAGCCCTAGGGAAACACATAGAAAAGAAAGGGTTCCTGCCAGAGGAAGAAATTGAGACTGTGAGGCTTAGTGACTTACCTGAGGGTTACATGGCTTGTTCCTGTCACAAGCCTCAGATCTCTTAAATCCTGGTCATTGGTCTTCCCACTCTATCTAGGATTCTTAATTTGGCTTCCCTCTCCTTCCTGACAAAGTGGACGTGCTGGGCTTAGAACTAAGAAGAAGCAGGTTCAAAGCCAGCCCCAATGCCTAGTAGGTATGGGACACCAGGCAAGATACTTAATCTCTCTGATGTTGAGTCCCTTCAGTCGTATCAGACTCTTAGCAACACCTTTTGGGGGGTTTTCTCAACAAAGATACTAAAGTGGTTTGCCATTTCCTTCTCCAGATCATTTTACAGATGAGGAAACTGAGGCAAAGAGGGGTAAGTGACTTGCTCAGGGTCACACAGCTAACAAGTATCTGAGGCTGGATTTGAACTCAGGGAGATGAGCTGTCCTGATTCCAGGCCCACATTTGGCACCACCTAGCTGCCCTAGTCTCCGATGGTCTCCAACACTGTGATAGTGTTGGGAACGGACAGGAGTGGATAAAAGGTCAGACCTGGAGTCAGGAAGACCTGACTCCAAATCCCAACTCAGACACTTACTATCCTTAAGACCCTGGGTAAGTCACTTAACCTCTGCCTGCCTCAGTTTCCTTACCTGTAAAATGGGGATAATAGCAGCACCTCTCTCTAAGGGAGGACCAAATGAGATGTTTGTCAAGCTCTTCGATGAACAAATAATTAAAAGCACTTTAAACATGTGCTATTATCATTACGATGTACCACTACTGTTACTATTAACTGACAGTAGTGTGCATTTTATATTAAGAAAGAATATGAACCTGTCATTTGCACTTTAACAGACCAAGTGCTGGCCAGTCATCATTATGTGGCTGAGTAGAGGCCCCCAGGTAAAAACAAGCGGGCACCAAAACTCAGGCTGAACGCACTCCCTCCCCTCCTCTGTGATGTGCACACCAGCCTGTGAGGTACAGTCACAGCTTGGGGAAGTGTGTGGGAAGACCTGCCCAGGGTCACTGTGAGAAGAGATGAAAAGAAGGAAGGTAGGTACGAAACTGGAGAGGAAGCCTATGGGGGGGGCGCGGCAGGGGGAGCAGAAGCCATTTTCTGCACACGAAACACAGTGGGTGTTCCATAAATGTCAGTTATTACAAGGATTGAATTATTATGGCTCTTAATTAATCTTTTTATTTGGTCGTTTGTTAACATTTCCAATAGGATGCTTCTTCTTGATCTGCCTTCAGGTCCTGATGCTGATCAGAGAAGGAAACAAAGTCAAAGAAGGAGGGGGCCTTGGGAGACCATGGCATTCATCTCAGCCCAGCTTACATCATCCCAAGTAGATAACAATCTATCCCATTTGCTGAGACCTCCAGAGAAGAAAATTCAATTACTTCCCTCTGTAACCTGCTCTAATGGTTAATAATCTCATCGTTCAGAGATGCTCTCCTCTATCTCCCCCAGACTTTCACATGGCAGCGCTAAGACGTTTGCTCAACATCACTTGAGTGTAATAGGAAGGATGCTCTAAGTTTCTCACTGTCTACACTATTGAGAATAAGGTCTTTAAAAAAAAACATCAGAACGGAAGGGAAGAGAATGTTTATAATGTGCCTTAGCATGCACCAGGCACTTTACAAATATGAACTCATAGAATTCTTAAACCACTCTGGGAGATGGCTGCTTTTATTATTCCCATTTTTTAGTTAAGGAAACTGAGGTAAACAGAGGCTAAGTGACTTGCCTAGGGTCACATAGCTAGGAAGTATCTGAGGCTGGATTCGAACTCAGGTCTTCTGGACCCCAGGCCCAGTGCTCTATGCACTGCCCCACTTGACTGCCTTTATAGCTTGGTATTGTTGGCACATGGATTAGTTTTTTTACCATCTTGTATATATTCCTCATCCAGGCCTACTCTCCTGACCTTTTTCTTTCTATAACTTTTAACCTCTGGAATGGGAAGCAGCCCTTTCGAGGAGTTGTGTCCCAAGTGATGCGAGATATTCCTGCATTGTCTGGTCCTCGAATTAGAGCTGGGAGGAATCTTCAGGATGGCAGGCAAAATGCTGGCTTAGTAATCAGAGAACCTGAGCTAAAATCCCACTTCTGGCACCAACTACCATTCACTAACCTTGGATAAATCACATTTTGTCTCCCAGGGCCCCATTTCCTCATTTGTAAAATGACAGGATTAGATGATCAATAAAAGTCATTTATAAGATGCCTACTGTGTACCAGGCAATGTGCTAGGAATACAAAGACTGAAACCATCCCTGCTCTCAAAGAGCAACCTCTTCACTCCTTAAAAGCAAAGAGTAGTTTTTGGTTTTTGCCTTTTTTTGTATCCCCAGCATTTGGCACAGTGCCTGGCCCATAAGGGGCACTTAATAAATGCTTTCTTAACTTGACATGACTTGTCTCATTTTACAGATCAGGACCCTGAGTCAAGTGACTTGCCCAAAGTCACACAGACAGTATATATGGAGGAGGCAGAATTTGACTTCAAATGTTCTTTATGTCACATCATAATGTTTCTCTATTATGATGCAATGAGACATTTTATCTCATCTTGGCTAAGAATTTTCAAAAAGGGAGAGCTATGGTAAGAAACAAAATAGAACAAAATCTGTGTATCAGATTTCTCTGATAAGTCTTTAAAAGACCAGCTATACAGTCAGCTAAGAGAAATATATGACTAAAAACTATTTCCAAATTGATAATGAGTCAAATATATAAACAGGTCTTAAAAGAAAAATTGCAAACTATTAACAATCACATAAAAGAATGTTACAAATCACAGAGAAATGCAAATCAAATTAACCAAGAGGTTTTACCTTATGTCCAAGAAACTGACAAAGATACAAAAAATAAGGATAGTTAATGTTGAAAAAGCTGTGGAAACACAGGCACACTAATGCATTGTTGGTAGACTTGGACATTTAGTACAACCATTCTGAAAAGCAATTTGGAATTACATAAATAAAGGGGCTAATATGTCATTCATTGGCTTAGAGGTTTCACTGCTAGGCACATACTCCAAAGAGATCATTGGCAAATATTTTAAGAAGGGCCCCCACATAAGCTAAAATATTTATAGAAGCACTTTTTTTGCAACAGCAAAGAACTATAAACAGAATAAACACCCCTCAATTGGGGAGTAGGTAAACAAACTGTGGTACATGAATGTAACAGAACATCACAATGCTCTAAGAAATGACTAACATGATGAACGTGGAGAAGTATCAAAAGATTTTCATAAACCGATGCAAAGTCAAATAAAGCCAAGAAAGCTATCAAGTAAACTGAAGGAACAACCACAAAACAACCGAAAGGGAATGTCGTTAAATTTTAAAGAACTAGCTTGGCCTCAAAGAAGAGATATGAAAAAACCCTCCCCGACTCCTCCTAACTTTGTAGTGGTGGGAGTCCCTGCTCTAAAACATTGCATACGTAGTCTAATTTTTTTTTGATGTATTGATTTCCTTTGTTGGAATTTTCTTCTTTCTTTGTTATAAAATTCTTTGTCAAAGGTTAGCTGGGAAGGGGGAGGAGTGATATATAGGAGGAAATTTATATAATGCCAAACTAAAATATATCAATTAACCTCATTTGATTAGTAACAGATTTTTAAAATGTATTTTTTAAAGTGATCACAAGCAGCTCTGAACATATTTTGGAAAGTTTTTGTTTCTTTTTTTTTAATTCCTCCCACTCCCATCCCAGACATGAGTCAGTGCCTACAGATGTGAGCAATCACACAGAAAGCAGATGATGGCTATCTTGCTTATTGAAATGAAGGTTTTCTCTCCTGCCAATCAGCTCTCCAGAGGACAAATGAATGAGGGACACGCTGTGCCTTTTAGAGTCCTGCATTTTCAGAACTCTCACTTTACATGCAATATAATTAGAACTCAAATCATGGAGGCAAACTGCATTTAAAGTCTGCTGAGCTAGAGAGGAAGGTGAAAAAGTCCAGAAACAGAGCTGTGTTCTCACTTCTCTCAGCACTCTTGAAGACTAGAAGTGAGGAGGTGAGGGATGAAGGATATATGCAGAGTCTCAATGGTGATGCTTTGGGATTTAAACAAAGAACTGATATGATCCTCTTAAGTTATCTAAATACCAGAACAGCAAGGGTTTTGTTTGTATCTTTCTTAGGCAGTTTCTTACTCTCAATTCTATTGATTTGTGTCTGTGTGGATATTTGGGTCTTATCTCTTTCTGATAGATTAAAAACTCTTAAGAGAGAAGAATGTAGCTAGAAGCACAGAATTAAGCAAAAGCCCTCTAAGCAGCCAAGAAAGTAACAATGGCCATGTCCCAAATGGGCCCACCCTCTCAGAAAGCTGATTAAGTCCCCCCACTCAGTCTTGTTTCATATCCAGTTCTATAAAGCTTGGTTATCTGGTTTCCTAGCAAAAGCACTAAATTCAAAGAAAAGATGCCTCCCGACTATTTACTGTGGCTAATCATTGTACATTACTCCCCTCTTACACTCCGTGATCTAGACAAACTGGCCTTCGAAGCTTCTCCCAGGACATTCCCTCTGTAGACCTCCACACCTTTGCCCCAGCCATCCCATATGCCAAGAGTGAGCTTCCTCTTCATTTCTTCAAAGAATTTCTTCTTCAAGACACAGCTCAAACACCATCGTGTACATTAGGGTCTCCGGATTTCTCCCAATTGCTAGTTCCCTCCCTCTCTATATACCTTGGATTAAACTAGCTTGGATTTATTGGCATTCTTCTGAAATTACTTATAGATATACTTATTAGAATACAAGTATTATTCTCTCTATATTTCTTCTGAAATTACTTATAGATATACTTATTAGAATATAAGTATAGAATATAAATAGAATATAAACTCCTTGAGAAGGGGGACTACTTTATTTTTTTGTACTTGAATCCCCTTAAATCAAACCATTTTTAAGCTTGACATGTGGCCACCCAATCCAACAACCATGGATTTAGATTTAAAAATTAGGGTCAAATCCTGGCTTTGATATGTACTGGCTGTGTGACTCAGGACCCCAGTTCACTCCTCTGTAAAAGGAAGGTGCTGAATCTGATGGTCACTAAGTGGATATAGCACTGAGCTTGGCATCAGGAAGACTCCTCTTCCTGAGTTCAAATCTGGCCTCAGACACTTACTAGCTGTGACCCTAGGCAAGTCCCTACTTCACCCTGTTTGCCTCAGTCTCCTCACCTGTAAAACGTGCTAGAGAAGGAAATGGAAAACCACTCTAGTATCTTTGCCAAGAGAACCCCAAATGGGGTCACGAAGAGTCAAATGCCACTGAAATGACTAAACAACAAAAACAAAACATGGTTCCTTCATATTTTCAATCTATGATGTACTCCCTCATAATCTTTGATCTCCATACATCTTTCTCTTAGTTCCCTAGCATCTACCTACAAATATTTAATAATGCCTCCCCCTTGAGCCTCCTAGGACCACAGGATCATAGTCTCAACTTTCTTCTCCCTTATTTTGCTAAGCTTCTAGAAAATAAAACTGTTCAAATCTCACATTTTCCGCTCTTTGTCATTGTTACTATTGTCATAATCATCATTAGTGATGATGACTATAATAACATGTAGCTTAACACAAACAGAGCTCTAAAGTTTGCAGGTTCTTTGCAAATATGATCACTTTTGTTCTTCACAACGATCCTGTGAAGTAGAAACAATTATTATCTCTATTTTACAAATGTGGAGACTGAGGCAAAGAAAGCCTGTGTGATCCTGACTTGCCCAGGGTCACACAGTTAGAAAATGTCTGAAGGAGGATTTGAACTCAGGTCTTTTGGACTCCCAGCTTTCCATCATACTATGCTATCTAACTGACTATTCACTCCTCAACTTACTGTAATCAAGCTTCTCTCTTCTTCTACTGAAACTGCATTATAGTGGCCTCCTGATCATCAAACCTGATGCATGGTCTTTTAACAGACCCCCTTCTTGCTGGCCTCTTGGCCCTTTCAACGTTACTGATTGCCCCCTGCTAAAGGAGATGGTCTCCTCCCTTGGCTTCAGAGCCACCATCTACTCCTGGTTCTCCATCTTCTTCACTGATGCCTCATCCTCTTCAAAAGTCCTAATCCAAGTGTTACCGAGGGTTTGTCTTCCCTGTCACACTCTATTCTTTCTCCTTTGGCACTCTCATTTGTTCTGGTGGCTTAAGCTATCATCTCCTTTATGCTGATTACTCCCAGATCTAGTTCTTCAGTTCTGACCTCCTTTCTCAGCTCCAGACCCATCTGCCAAACTGCCCACAGGACCATTCCAGTTGAATAGCCTATCTATCACCACCTTAGTCTTAGCATATCCAATGCCAAACTTGTATTTAAATTCAGCAAATTTTTATTAAGGGCCAACTGAGACAAGGCAATGGATAGAAGACTGAATTTTGGAGTCAGAAAGACCTCGGCTGAAATCTCACCTCCAACACAATCTCTGTGTGACTCTGAGCTAATCACTTAGCCTCTATGGAACTCAGGTTCCTCCCTCATCTATAAAAGGGTGATGGTACCACTCAGAGGACCTACCTCATAGTGTTGTTCTGAGGCTTAAACAGACGAGGAATGTAAGGGCTTTGGAAACCTAAAAATGCCATATAAATAGCAGTTCTACCTGGCTACGTTCAAGGCCTCTCTGTACACCTACCATCTGCAGCTTCACTGGATACTCACTGTCCCACAGGTGTTTCCTCGGCGTTTTCACTCTTTCCTCTCCATCACCTCTCTATACTGAATCAGTTACTAGGTCCTAGTCATTTCAAGCTCCAATTTCTCTCAAATCCATCTCCTCTTTCCCACTGCCATCAACCTAGCATAGGCCTTCGTCTAGACTATTTAAATAGCTTCCTTGTAGGTCTTCCAATCCCTGCTAGTCAGTCCACCAGTCATATGACTCCCTCAAATAACATCCTGGGCACAGATCTAGTCACATGGCTCCTCTGCTCAAAAAAATCTTTAGTGGCTGCCCACTGTATCTCGAGTTCTAAATACTCCACCAGTCATTCTAGGACCTCCAATCTTGGTGCTACCTGAAGTTTCCAGTGTTTTCTTTCTCATGCCAAACCCTCCTCATTCCTTTCTGCTCCATCCACACTGGAAAACCCTTCCCTTCCCAGCAAATATGAATGAATGCACCTACATGGGCTTGTGTGCACGTGCGCGCGCACACACACACATACTCTATCATCTCAAATCTCCACGACTTCTCTCTGGTTACTCCTTATGCCTAGATTACAGCATCTCCTCTCTTTCTCATTGCCTGTTGAATTGTTACCCAGTCTTTAATTTAAAGTCTAACTCAAATGTTCCCTCTTTTAGGGAGGGAGGAGGAGAAAAAGGAAGAGGAAAGGAGAAAGAAGAAGAGAAATAAATGGCCAAAGAGACAAAAAAGTATAACAAAGTATAAGTTACAAAATTCAGAGTGATTAACCCTTGAGGACAAATGGCCACAGATGCCTCAAAAGCTCTTAGAGACATCAATATATTACAGAAAAAAGATAGAGAGACAGTGAGAGAGAAAATATTTATCAAACACTTGCTAGTCACCAGACACTGTTTTAAGTGCTAGGAAAGGAAGTAAAGCAAGCAAGGTAGTCCTTGCCCTCCAACAGCATACATTCTGATAGAGGAAGACAAAACAAACGTGTATGACAAAGAAAGGGATGGGGGATGGGAAACATCTGGGTAGTGGCATGGAGGTCTGGTCCCCAGGTAAGATCATACAATGGCTCACCTAGTGGAGTTGGGGGAGCCAAGGTCAGGGTCCAAGGCTCCAGGGGGTATATGTTGGTCAAATAGTAGGCAACAAGGAGGCTAGAAAGTGGACCAATGATATCAATAATCATTCATAATAGCTGACATTTATAGAGGGCTTTCAAGTTTGCAAAGCACTAAGTGTGTATGTAATATCATTTCACATTGCTAGGTCGTAGAAGTATTTTTGTCATTGTACAAATAAGGAAACTGAGACTCAGAAGGTCAGATGCCTTGTCCATTGTCATTCAGCTGGTGTCAAAGGAAGGATTTGAATATCTCTCCCTCCTGCTCTTCCAACTGTACTGTGATGCCTGCTGCCTGTCCCTCTCCTCTGACCACCCCCTACCTCCATTGAGAAGTTTATGCATATTGAATTGTTTAATAGAGAATTCACCTTGAGGTATTTACTATGGAACAGTTCTATTGGTTTATGACCTTGTCATAGAATAGCATGGCTACATGTCAAGCTTAAAAATTGTTTGATTTAAGGTAATTATGTTAGCAGTATGGAACTATGCTCCTATTTAAATTTGCATGACTGTTAATAATTATAGCTCCTGACACCATCTGTTGATTCCCGCAGTTGCAGCAGGTTCTCCCAGGTCAATTTCATTTTTGTTGGCACTCTTGTTTATCCATTAAAGTGAATATTTTAAATTGTTTAGTAGGGTTTTTTTAATCCAAGACACAAGGAAATAAAAGAAGTCTCATTAAAATGTTAATTTATTTTTAAGGATGAGAGTTGAAGAATTATAAGGTTTAAAATTTAGTAATATTTGACCATGGCAGTGTACTATGAGGATTATAAAGGTATAGGGAACAGTGTCTTCAAAAAGCTTAACATTAAGAATAACAACATTTTTTAAACAATGTATACTCATTTGAAAAAGGGTGAGGGTGAGAAAATTATGGTCAGACCAATAAAGCTATATTCCTCTCAAAGTAAAACCTTAGTGAAACTTGCAGTCATTTCTATGTAAACATTCAAGATTATAATTCTAATAAGGAAACAAACTTCTGTTAAGGTGAACATAATAGACCATCCTATTCTTTATTGTATGACCTCTTTGCTTTTACTGAGTCTTTTTGCAAAGGTTGGAAGATCAAAGTAGAACAAAGGGGGAGATATTATAAAATGACTTTGGGTTAGATTATAGCAGCTTCAATTCAACCTGTTAAGCAGCCCATCAACTATGGAAAACTGGAATAGACTCTTGACTGTCATTACTTCCTAAAAAGGTCAATCAACCCAAACAATCCCCACAACGAAGGGGTCAAAATAGCCCAGAAACTGCTACAGCGATCATAGCTAATCTCCTTGATGAAGGGATAGGGATGGAAAGGCAACATTGGTTTAGAGCTCAAGTTTATGAAAGGCTGTGAACTCATGATTTAGAAAACAGAAAGAAGCAATAGAGAAGAGTTTGCCTTGAGATTTAACTAAGCAAGATCACCTTGAGAACAACTGTAGAGCAAATGAGAAGGAAAAGAAAAATGTGGCACCTCAAAGAGAAGGGAGCGGCATGCTCCCTTTTGATAATTTTTTTTTCCATTCAGTTGTTTTTCAATTGGGTCTGACTCTGTGATCCCATTTAGGGTTTTCTTGGCAGAGATACTGGAGTAGTTTGCCATTTCCTTCTCCAGCTCATTTTACAGATGAGGAAACTGAGGCAAACAGGGTTAAGTGACTTGTCCAGGATCACACAGCCAGTAAGTGTCTGAGGCTGGATTTGAACTCACAAAGGCTTATCTTCCCAACTCCAGGCCCAGCACTCTATCTATTGTGTCAATTAGTTGCCCTTTGAAGACATAAGCACTATGTCTTGTGATTAGCCCCCATGTCAGAATAAAATGAACAGTTCTGACTACTTCCCCATATCTGGATTTACATTTACCCCAATTCACTTCCTCAAATCCAACCAGAGAGAAAAACAAATTGCTTTGTTCCATACCCCCAGAACAACAACAGATTAGGAAGTCTTTGATCATTCCTGGGAAGAAACAAACTGCCTGCTATAAAGTTGACAATTCTGCCTTTACTGTCTTTCATTTTGTCCTATATGTGATACTATGAAATGGCTCATAATCAAGCCCACATGGCTGATACAGGGAACCGTCTGAGGAAATTGTCAGTCCACTGGTGTTTCTTTCCATCATGGCTTATACTGACAAAGTTTCTTAATGGTGAGTCTTGGAGTTTTCTTCCCACAAGAATAACAAACAATATCAAAACAATACAGATGTTGTGGTCTTTTATACTAATTTAGTCTTCTCAGTAGCAATATCTGCTACATTTGGAGTAACTTACTATATGAGGACGTAATGGCAAAAGATGATGAATTTGGAAGTGACCAGACCTGACCAAACAGACAGAAGAAGTCTATACTGGGAGGAAGACAATTTGAAAGGAGTGAAAGACTGGCCCAGGGCTCTCTTGCAAAGAATTAAATGATGGTGTTTTTGGAAAAGAGGAGGGAAGGAGAAGAGAGAGAGGAAGAGGGCAAGCAAAGAGAAGGAGGAGACAGGCTTATGTAGAAATCAAGGTTATCTCAATGAAAACATGAATAAGAGGCAAAATTTCAGACCATTCCCTACAACACACTGTATCTTTAGTGACACAACGGGCAGAGCCATATAAAGAGAACAAGACTCTTGTGTGTTTATAGATTTCTTTTTAACGATCATTTACTGGGCAAAATAACATGCAGCCTTGAAGGCTCTCTTCAGAAAAGATATCTCCCATACATACACTAAAATAATAGAAGACTATGACAGGTGAGGCTACCAGGAAAACTTTGTTCAATGATTTCCTGAGTTAAGTATAAAAAGGGAGACATGTTTGTCCAATGTGTTTTATTACTGTTACAAGAGATGGCCTACACAGAAACCAAGGGATGAAGAACTTCTCCAAATATTTATCTTCATTGATGATACTGTATTAATGTCATGCCCTAAAACATTAAAAAGACTCCTTGATGAAATCCACAGCAACATGAATGGGATCCGTCTAACCATTCACTCTGGAAAAACAAAGTGGATGAATAGCACATATTGCCCAGGCAAGGCACAGGGCATGCAGTTGAATGGAAAACCTATGGAATTCATAAATCACTATGATCATCTGAGACAGGCACTAGACATGGAAAATGAAGTGGGCCAAGAAATCAATTTTGGGAAGAGATCAGGACAGATTGTATTTTGGAGCCTATGTAATGATTTCAATGCTCCTTAATCACTTGTTACCAAAACAGCTAATTTTTTAAAGCATCGACATTTCTTCCTGAGGATACCAAGTGGCTGTAGCCACATAATGCCATAATTGCAGAAAATTTAAAATTAAAAATAGCCCAAAGGGAAATGGAAAGATGCTTGGTGGATATAAACAGGCTGAAGCACATGACCAAGAATGCCTCATGCTCAATAAGCAGCATATAAAGACATTTCTGAGAAGACAGACAACTAGAAAAGAGGGAGGTCAGTTGTGGAACAAGAAGGAGAGATAACAGATGGATTGGGCAGATCATTACCATCAAGGCACTGAGATAAAGGCTCCTACTTATCACGTACACTACTTACAGTAGACTGATGGAAAATATGGGCAAGAATTAGACAGATGATGAGGGCTTAGGATCTGTTTATCAGTGTGGGGAGTAGCCACATCAGTGCATTTTGCATTTGTGTTGCCAGTGCTTAATAGTGCACAGAATATAGTATGCGCTTAATAAATCCTTTTCATTCACTCATCCAAGTTCTAAAATCATCAAGTGGAATCCAAAACTCCTCAAGGTGAAGGCAGATAATACCCTGTCACAAGACATTACTGGTGGACTCAATGACCCTTGGACCTCAAACCCCATGCCCTTTGGCTTTCCAGTTCAACACATTATTTCCTACACATCACTTCCCTATATGTGTTATCTTCCCCTCTTAAAATAGAAGCTCCTCAAGGGATGAAATTATCTTACTTGTGAATATTTGTACATTCAACTATTATAACAGTACCTGGTGCATAATCAGCTCATAATAAATGTTTTTTCATTTATTCATTCAATGCAGTTGCTTGGGATAACCAAGACACATTACAGTAGCAGAATTCCCCTTCCTCAAAATTCCCCATCATACACACTCACCAATGAGAGGGCAAGGGAGAAGAAGGGAAGGGCATGTATTAAATGCTGACTATGTGGCAGGCACTGTATTAATGATAGGGGATACATATGCAAACAAGATAATCTCTATCCTCAAATTCACTTAATCCTCCTACTATGGTGGTGGGGGAGTGTAAAAGAACCTACAAAGAAAAGAAACGTTTCTGGGGAAAAAGAACTTATATAGGGAAGAGGTACCTATACGCAGAGAAGGACAATGAATATCCTCTCAGGGAATTCTCATTTGGTGTTTCTAATTTAATGAGAACAGTGCTTCATTTAAATCTCTGATGAATGGGAAATCCATAGGGTTGAGGAGGACCTCAACATGAGGAGTCTCTGAAACATGGAGTTACCTTTAGGGCAGGAGAAAGGAAAAAATGAAAAGAAATGATAGCTCAGAAAGAAGTCTATTTAGTTTGTAATTTTTGCCCAGGAACCTGGCAGTTGGCTGGACTTGCTACTGTCCATGGAGTCAAATCCTGAGTTGGCATGACAGGCAGGGGCAGTGTGGAAGATGTAAGCCCAGTCCAGTCTTACAGACTAATACAGGCTTGGTGGAGGAACATGGGGCCTGACTGCTAATTCTGAGAGCATGGCTCACCCCACTGTGAAAACTCCTCTCTTCAAACTTCCAAGGCATCTCTTCTAAAGTTCTCATTGGCCATTGTTCTTCATCATAGGAAGGTCGCAAGCAGAAGCAAGGAGTCTACTTGCTGTTAAAGAGATCACTGCCCTGGAGAAGAGGCTGGACTAGGGGACCTCTGAGTGTGTGACAACTTTAAGATTTTTTATGAGTCTATTATCTGTAGGCTGTCTAGTTCAGCCCAGGAGAACTGGGTCTCTAAGATGCTTTCTAGTTCTAAGATGTTGCGCGATATCTCTTCAGGTCACTCCCCTACATCTTCTGTGATGAACAGGGAAGGACCCTAAGAACACAGATTTATAGCTAGAGAGGGGTCTTGAAAGCCAGCGAATCCAAAACCTCTATTTCATCGATGAATATAGAGGTGAATATTATATAGATGAATATTAATATGATTAATATATATTAGAGATGAGGGGGCCCAGACCCAGAAATGTAGACACTTGTTTAAGATCACATAAGAAGCAGATAGAAGAGCTTGAATTTGGTAGGAAGGAAGGGAAACAGCAGAAAGAAGAAATTTTATGGTCTACCAGTTGCTGGGGAAACGACTGGTTAAATTCACTCACCTGGGACCATCTCACTTTCCGTCTTTCTTATGGGTACTCAGGATACCCCTGTTAATCAGCTCCAAGCTCTTCCACACAAATACATATGCCTATATCCCTAATGTCTATTAAGAAAATGCAATACAAAGTTATTTTTAACTCCTAGAAACTTAAAAAAAATAAATGGTTCTCACCTGAGATTTCATAAAACTGTTGGGATGTGGAAAATCCCTCCATTATGCAGATCAGCAACTCATCTACAATTTACAACTGAGAGAGTTGCCTCTGGAGCTGAGAAGTTAAATGATTCACTGATGGTCACCCATGCGGTCAGTCTATGTCAGAGGCATTACTTGGCCTCTGTGTTGGCAACCAAAAATGGGCTCCTTAGCACTTAGTCAACAAGTGCCCTTGACTAGTTTGTCTTTTTCCCCTGAACTGAATGCTGTTTGTATGTTGGGCTGGAGTAAGCTTGTCGGCCCCTTCACCTTGCTTCCCTTGCTTAAGCTGATGGAAAGAACCTGTGCTTTCCCGGTCAACCCCTTCACCTTGCTTAAGCTGATGGAAAGAACCTGTGCTTTCCCCGGCGTACCTTACCCCCTCCTCTCCCCCCCGAAGAAGCCAGATGGTTAAAAACAGCTTCCGTTGGAGGCAGAGGCTGCTATAGCTACAGCCACAGCCGAAGCTGAAGCAGGAGCTGCCAGTAGCAGAGCTGACCTACGGGAGGAAGCTGAACAAGGACTTGAGGCCAGTGGGTAATCTTTTTACCATAGAGGGGGGATCATGATTTTGCTCTACACCATCATGCTTCTCTGTAGCCTCCTGGTTACTCTTGTGAGGTGAACTTATTGGGCCTGGAAGCTTTGGATCAATATATCAAAATGGGGATGCTGGTTCATGGGTTGGTTACTGTGGAGCCTAAATATATGCTTTGATTCTTCTGCCTCCTACTTTGAGAGTTTCTTATATCCAGTGGTTCCGAACCTTTCAGACATATATATGATCCTCTTTGAGATTATAAACTCTGCCCTCCTAATACAGCCTCATGCCTTCCTGACTCTAGGGCTGACCTTCTATGCACTATGGCACTCTGGCTAGCATACAAACATCCCAATGTACACCAGTAAAACTCAATCATCTAGCCATTTGAAATCAGCTTAGTTCGTCTATGCACACCTATCAATGCCTCAAGGATATGGGAATTCCTCATAGCTCATCCAATGAATCTCAATATATACATATTATCTTATTCTTTTTTTAAATTCCACTAAACTTAATTAGGTGAAAATACCCTAAATACAAACCCTTGACAACACTTACTCAGTTTTGATCCAAATCAGCTCTGGGCATAAACTATGTATAGAAATGAATGTTTCATATAAAAACACATGTTAAAAATGTTTTACCTCAGCTTTCCTTTGCATGACAAATAAATTCTTTTAAAATAATCTACATATTATGAATTTTACTGAGAAATTCAGTGGATCACAGTGCTCCCAGAAGCTAGTTCCCAATTGTAATTTAATTAAAAGGGCAGTAGCTAAGTTTCACCATATGTAGCTGCCAGCTGTAATTGTTGCCACTTAAGTCTGAAGGCAACATTATTGCATGTATCGAAGCGTGGTTTATAAGTGGGGGAAGCTGTCAATTGTGCTACAGAAATTGTTCTAATGTTTTATGATGAGTTTAGGCCAAAGGCAGAATGTACAAGTATCCCTGGCTTAATGTAGTAAAGGCAATTATCACTGGAAAAAAATAAACAAACAAATCCAAACTTAATACCCTATACGGACACATCTAAAATCAAACAAAGAATGTTCTGGGATTGATTTGTTTCATCAATAGCATCTCCATGGCCTAAAGCATCTCAAAGCACTCTGTAGTGGAGAAAATGCGTTTGCCTATGTGCTCAACCTTGCTAAGAATCCAATTTCCAGCCCTATCAGTTGCAATGACTCAAACAACAACTCATACAGATTTTAACCTGGGGTGTTGATTGAAAGCCAGTGTGGTGCAGTGAAAAGAATGTTGAATGTGGAGTCCAGAGAGACCTGGGTTGGCATTTTGCCTCCCATATTTTCTGGTTGTATGACCAGGGACACTTCTATGGACCTCAGTTTCTTCACCTGTATATTGGGGATTCATGTTACAAAGTTGTGGTAAGGCTCAGATGAAATAATGTATGTAAAATGTTTTGCAGTCTTTAACTGTTGTAGAATATTATTATTAAATTGGACCAGCCACATTCAACTTGTACAGTTCCTTGGACTCAGGGACACTTCTCAAATGGTTCTCAAGATGTTGCTAAACAATCGATTCTCTTTTTTTTGGGGGGGGGGAGGAGGGTGTGGACCTGTGATTTAATTGGTATGGGAAAGTCCTGGATGAAGAAATGCCCTCTATCCATGTATGCTGGCATCTGCTCTGCAACTTACAGTCCCACAGAATTGCCTGGCGGTACTGCGAAGTTAAATGATTTATCCAAGGTCACAAAGCCAATATGTGTCAAAGGCAAGGCTTGGAGGTTTTTCCTGCCTCTGAGGCCAGCTCTTTGTCTACACCGTGCTGTCTCCTCAACTAAGGACTATACTGAAAAATGTTAACCATCAGGCCAGCCTTGTGAAAAACCATGTAATGGTCATGATGTTCCTCTCTAACACTTAGGGGCTTCCTGGCCCTCACTGAAAAGAACTCGGAATCTAAGACATCACACTGACTGAATCTCCTCCAGGTTTAGGGTGAGGAATAGCCATGGAAAAAGCAAAGATTTGCCCTCATACAGCATTAGGACCAGCTCTTAGTGCTACTTATTAAATCATTTTTCATTCAGCTTTGTATCAGAAAAGATACAAGGGCCCTCAGCACAACTAGAAGCATAACTTAGCCCAGGGGTGGGGAACCTTCGGCCTTGAGGACACACATGACCCTCTAGGTCCTCAAGTGAGGCCCCTTGAATTCAGTCAAAGGGCCACATTTGAAGATCTAGAGGGCCACCTGTGCCTCGAGGCCGATGGTTCCCCACCCCTGACTTAGCCTCTGTCTCCTCTTCACAACCTTCAAGCCTTGCCTTTGACACCTACAATGTCAAGAGAAGAAAGCATTAAGGAACACATTTTGTACCTTGGGGTAAAGGCAAGTAGCAACAGCTTCAAGGCAAGAGGCAGTACTATATTTAAATGTGGCAAATATAAGGCCATTGGGGGCATTTCTGGGACAGGAAGTAGACCCCAACATGATGGTTTGGGCACCTAAGTTTCCTGCCTTTGAGACAAAGACCTGGTGGCCCTGCCCTGGTTATCACTATGCCCTTGAATGATTAAGATGGCAGCAAGCCCATGCTATGAATCTCCATAGGATTAGGGCAGTGGAATGACTGTGACCTCCAGGAGCGAAGGGATTGGGTCCTACTACAGTCTCTGCTGCTTGATCCCTGTGTAACCTTAGCCAATTTTCTTATCTATGAGATGAAGGGGTTGAATAAGGTAATAACAGCTAGAATTCACATTGCTCATTAGGGGCCTGCAGAGTGCTTTACATATTGGCTCTAAGGTCCATCCCTATGATCTTTCGTGGCAATGTCCCTCCAGATACCATGATGAAATCAGGCATGGAACCACTATGAGAAAATGGATGCAACAGCTCAAAAAGCAAAGACTGTAAAATCTAGGGCCAAATTCAATAAATTTGGGATTAAAAAAAAAACAAAACTTCAGCCTATGAAATCAAGAAAATGGGGGGAAATTTTTAAATAATTTTACTGTATTTAGAATCCAAAAAGAGTATTTGCTTTTTCTAACCACTACCCAATGACCCTCCATAGTCAGTAACTTAAAAATCAGAATTCTAGGCATGGCTCCACTGTTGACTTTCTATCCTGTCATCATATCTTTTGTCAGTTAATTTCTCTGGGATTTAGCTTCCCCAGTTGGGTAGGAAATAACATTCATCTTTCGATTCCTTCCTGGACTTTTCTGGCAAAATAGCCAAAGAGGGAACATGATAATGGGCAAAAGCAGAAATTATCAAAATTCTTTCTTGTTCCATTTTCTATTCAAAATTTGGGGGTTTTGATCAACTCTTTTAGAATCTCTCACCTTAAAAATATGCCGAGAACATTTTATGGCACCATACACTTTGGAACAAAATTTGCATAATCTTTTTTGTTTTTTAAAATTCATCTGGAGGTGTATGCAATGATAACATTACTATGAACGAGAACACCAGAAGTACACTGAACTTGAGTAACCATAATGATCAATCTTGATCCCTAGAGAAAAGACGAAATATATTTCTCCTCTTTCCAAAGAAACATAGGGGAGCAAATGGGTGCAGAATGTCAGATGCACCATCAGTCAAGGTCACTATGTTGGATGGGTTTGCTTCACTGTCTTTCTTTGTTATAAAGGTGGGTTTCTTAAAATATTTGGAAATAAAGTGATATGAGAAATGATCGTAAAAAACATATGATGTCAATAAAGCTTATTTTTTTAAGAAAAAATCCATCTGGAGAAATATATTGTAAAGACTGAAATAGAAACTTAAGTATGTCATAAAAAAGCATGGCATCGTGGGTCAGCCTTGGAGCCTGTCCGTGTCCTGTCTGAGATAGGACTGTGTGACTCTGGACAAATCAGAGAATTTCTCAGCGCTACGGGTAGTTCTTCAAGACTATACAGATTACAGATGTGAGTTCCAGATGTGCATCAGACAAGGGAGTTTTCACACCAGGAATCCCCTACACCACTGAAATAACAGGACTGGACCAAAAATAAAAAGAAAGAAAGAAACAGGGAATTTTTTAAGCACTCACCCTCCACTGATGAAACATGGCAACAGTACATTTATAGCCAAATTCGAATTTCAGTTGAAAAGTAATTCTGCAAAGAAGCCAAGCCCCAAAATGGAATAGTGCAGTAAGGCAGGCAGACCTCAGGGGTGTTTCCAAGTACCAGCTCACAGATTAGCACTATGACAGCATGTATAGCAGAGAGCCATGCTGAGAGAGGCACGGAAGCGAAGTCATCTGGCAAACTCCACCAGCAGAAATGGAGCCAGAGAGCGTTCCATGCCCACTTGTTCTGCAGCTAGACAATAGCACCCACTTGGCAATGGTTTTCCAACAAGCAGACCAGAATATTTTTGGTACCAAGAGTGTGATGGCTTTGGTAGCAGAGCCAAATGACAGAACCATCCAGAGGAAGTGAGAAAAGCCAGCCAGCTGGCCAGCTGAGACCCACTGGCAGCAAGCATGGAACAAGTTGGCCAGTGGAGGCAGGTTTGACTCCATTTTACAACTAATCCCAAAGAGAAGCAGAGTTCAAGAAAATCAACCTCATTTCTCCATCTTAGATATAGATCATATCCAAATCTCTGAACTTGTCGAAGGGGACCAAGCGGTTGAGAAATACTATTTGAGAAAGATGATAAAAGTAAAACAAAACAAACAAAAAACAGAGAACAAAACTGGAAGGAGATCCAGTAAGAAATCTGATTCTACTGGGCTTTTGCTGCTAGGTAGCTATGGTATGGTGGACATACCACAGCACTAACTTTGGAGTGAGAGGCCCCCGGTTCACAGACTGGCTGTATTGCTTACTAGCTGTGTGACCTTGAAAATGGAACTTAAGCTCTGTGCATCTCAGTTTCTTCATCTGCAAAATGGGGGTAATAACAGCCTTTACCTTCCAAGGTTGTTGTGAGGATCAAATGAGATAATATTTGTAAAGCACTTAACACAGTGCTTGGCACATAGGAGCCACTTAATTAAGGTTTATTCCTTCCCCTTCCTAGCCCACACCAACCCCAACTTTTGTAAGGGAAATCCCTTGCCAAGAACTCTACACTTCTGTAAATCACAGCCTGCTCAAACACAGACATACACATAAATACACACATTCCCCAAACATTAATAACATGCCATAGCTTCAATGGAGTATGTTTTGTAATAGAGTCACGCATCCTGATGGTGAGAGATTGAGCTTGTTAGGAAAAAAAAAGGATACCTTTGGAAAGATCAGGCTAATCACCCAGCATGTTCTTTAAATGGCTGTGTTTCAGCCTCCTCCTTCTCTAAGTGCCCTATTCATCAAGAGAGGCACACTTCTCCCCTTCTTTTAACCCATCTTTTGGGGCCGCTTACACGCTCAATGAGTTCCACAAGAACTGCCTCCTTACAGGGAGGGAAAACTCACCAACTTTCTGTCTCACTCACTGAGTGGCACTTGGGAAGGAAACAGTCAGGAGACAGAAGTCCTTTAACTGTTTGCTGTGTAAACAACCATAGGTTATTTATTTTTCTAATGATGGAATCCAAAGATGGGAATTTGCCTATCTTCTCATACTGAGTACAGAAGGCATATGTTTCTTCAGTAGCAAAATGGTCTTGTTAATGAGCCTATTTCCTTCAATGTGGAAGGAGATCCTGTAAAATACATTCTAAAAGCTGCTACAATTACAAGAGGTTAAATGATTTACCCAAGATCACAGGACCTGTACATGTTAGAGGAAAGACTCTTGAGCCCGGGCCTGACATCAAGACAACGCTTTAAGCTGGCAGAAGAGGACCAAGTGACAAAAATAAAATAAAATAAAAATAGATAAAAAAATAAAGTTAAAATTAAAGAAATTGGACACTGGCTAAAAAAAATCGAGAAGATGATCAGTGGAATAGACTGGGTAGCCAGAATACAGAAGCAAATGAACACAGTAACAGTGTCCATTAAACACAAAGACTTCAAGGACTTATTATTCAACAAAAACTGTTGGGAAAACAAGAAAGCAGTCTGCATAAATTGGGTTTAGACAAAGATCTCACGTTGTATGCCACAATCAACTCCAAAAACATCATTTCATAAAGAAGTTAGAAGAACAAGAAAGAAAATACTTTTTGCAACTATGGATAAGGGAAGAGTCTATGACCAAACAAAGAATAGAGAAGATCATATAAGATAAAATTCATACTTTTGATGACACAAAATTGAAAAGTTTTTACATAAATGAAACCAATGCAATTAAAATTAGAAGGGAAACAAGTGGGGAAAATATTTGCTGCAATTTTCTCTGATAAAGTTCTCATTTCCAAGATGTACAAGTAATTTATTCAAATATTTAAGAATGACAGCTGTTTTCCAGTAGATAAATGGTCAAAGGATATGTATGGGCAGTTCTCAGAGGAAGAAAGCCATGAGAGAGAGCTCCAACTCATTCTTAATTAAATGCCAAAACAAAACAAAACGAAACAAAAAAAATGAAACTTCAAGTTCCTCCTCAGGCCTACCAAACTTGCAAAGATGACCAAAAAAAGAAATGGACAAAAGTTGGTCAGGCTGCAGGAAAATGGGCCCATTGGTACACTGTTGGTGATCTGTAAACTGGCCCAGCCATTTTGGAAAGCAATTTACAAGTATGTTCCCAAACATCACTAAACTATGCATACTATCTGACACAGCCACACCTTTATTAGGCCTAAAAGATATCAAAGAAAGAGGAAAAATGTCCTGTCTGTACAATAGTATTCATAACATTTTTTTTTAAGTAGTAAGAAGCTAGAAACTAAGAGAGTGTCCAGCAAGTAAGGGAATAGAGGGCCAAGTTATGGTGTATGAATGTAACAGGATATAATTGTACTATAAGAAATAACGAAAGGGATAGTTTCAGGGAAACCTAAGCAGTAAGCCAAACCAGTAAGACAATTTATATATTAACAAATACAATGAAACGAAAAACAACCTGGATAGACTCTGATGAATGCAACAATGAACCACAACTAGACCCTAGACCCAGCACTGGTGAGGTAGCTGAAGTTGGGCATGCCCTCACAACTACGTGGCTCTGGCAGAGGGGGACGCAGAGGCCAAGCAGCAGGAGTTCCTGAATCCTACCTCTTGGAACAAGAAGAGAAGGAGAGATAGGGGGGAAAGGGGGAAGGCCAGCCTTAGAGTTATCTGTCAAACCAAAGGCCAAGAGTTCTAAAGCCCCAGCTTACTAGAGAAGTGGAATTCCTGATAGGACCAGGTTCTGGAGGAGGATAAGACGGCCACATGGCCCCTAGAGTCAAGGAAAAGCAGAGAAAGCTAAGACACAGGGAAAGCAAAACACTCAGGTACTACCCTACTAGGGTATGCCCGTAACTGTCACCTAGGGACACTGGTGTGCCTCTAAGGTGTTGGGTTTCCTGCTTAAGACTTCATAAACTTTATTTAAATAAATGCCACAGGTCCAATAGGAACAGAGTTGCCTCTCTTTTAACCTGAGCTCACTTTCCTTTGAGTGGAAAGTCAGTTTTAAGAATTACTATTCTTAAAAAAATAGCCTGAAGAACTGAGAGCCTGGTTCCTATATGGGGTTTGAGGGTGCAAATGGAAGTCACTGGTATGTCAAGGGATTATCTATCTGGCAACCCTAAATACATTTCCTTTTTCGGGTTGTTTTTTCCTTCTGAGGGGACACCAAACCACAAGGCAACATTATGAGTCTGGGAGACTTATTAGGGCAATGAGAAAAAGGAGGAACTCAGAGAAGAAAGAAAATTGTACCAATTGTTTATATGCTACTTAAGAGTCCTCTATGTATTTTCTATGGGGTAACCCAATACCCATGAGGACTTGTACAGGAAGTAGAGATCCTTTTAACCACATAAGTGAAGATCTGTACATAAGTTATACTTGAGCTACATACAGAGGCAGTTACAAGTAGAGAAAAACTGAGCCAAAGAGAGAACAACCTTTTAAGAGTCTTCCCTTATTGCTCTCCACCAATGGTAGCAGGTCCTTTAAAGCTCATGGTTTGGGGTGCCAAGGCATGGGTTCCATAAACAACTTTAGAATTTCTTACCTTCTCTTCATTTCAGAGAAGGAGTAGGCTCCCAACTCCCCCATCCTTACTACGCCATGCCTCCATGCCAGCTCTATAATCTCATTTATGAGCTTATCTATTTGTTCAGGTGATCTGTGGGACCTTCCAACAACAATGTCTCCTCTTTTTTTCCTTCTATTCATCTTCATCTAATTGAACTTCCATACTACTATGTCACTTCTCCCACCTCCCTTCCACTACATAGAGTTCCTCACTTAAGCATAGCTTCTTAATCTAGAAAACCACTATTCCTTCATCTGAGAGCACAGGTTTAATTGTTGGCTCCTCTCTTGGATTGCCTCCCATGAATAGCTGGGCATCTTTGACTATTCTTTCTAGAGTGTAACTGCTATATATGTATTTATATATACATCTATACAGACACACACACATACACAACTATTTCATGGTGGGTGGGTATGTGTGTGTGTGTGTGTGTGTGTGTCAGCCCTCTCTCACTCAACTCAAAGTCAACTGCAAGTCATGTCATCATTTCCCTTATGTCAAGGTCCTCTTCAAAAACAAAGGGCAATCACAAAAGCAACAATATGTGAACGAATGAATATGAGCTATACATGGGAAGTTTTCCATCTTCTTCTCCCTAATAAGTTTAAAACCCCTTTAATTTACATTTGTAAAGCTCCAGGCCAAAACCAAAACAAAACGAAACAGTCCTCAATGGATGAACTCCAGGCCTGGCCTGAAACCCATTATTTCTCTATTTAAAGAATGACCAAGAAATCCAAATCCCATTCTCAGATACCACCTTCTTAACCAGATGTCCACTCTTCATTCTTCTGAAGCCTTTGCTTTTTATGGGTGGAAGTGATGTAAACACCACATGTGCCCCTTATGTGTGTTTGCTTTCTTGCTTAAGACTTCATACCCTTCTGCAGTGTTTTCTAGACTCCCTCTGGTAGTATCATCTGCACCCACATAAATCACCAGAGGTGAATAGTCTGGTCAGATCGTGATCATACTGCATTCACTGCCTCAGCTCCTCTCCAGAACGCATGTCTCTAACTCTCCGCTCTGTGCACCCTGTCTCTGACTATGAACTTGTGGGCTTCATCTCTTCAGGGCAATCTGCTGGCCATACTGGCTTGTCTGCCAAGGTATAGCCTTGCTCTAATAAGGGAAGGCTGAGAAGGCTACTGTAGTGCTAGCTGAGGCTACAAACTATCATATTCAGCCTAGGGAAGCTGAACAAAAGCCAGTGTTAGCCCTGAGGCTGATATTTAAGTCTTTTCTTTGAACTGTCTGTGTCTGGGACTGAATTGCAGTCCCTGGACAACCACCCAGTTTAGAAATAGAATTTATTTTCAGCCCCTATTTTTCAGCCCATTGGGGATCCTGAGCCCTGTCTCCAACTCATTTCAGCATTGTCTACCAAAGAAATCCCACAAGACCCATAAGGAAGCTGGGCTAACAAGTCCACTCCCAAGACCTGTTTGGATTGTCATGCTTAAATGACCATGAATCACCACATTCTACTGCCTTTATTTGGTTTATCTGTCAAGAACAAAAACTAAAGCAAACCAAACAAAAAGCCCCAGCTTGTGTGCCATGTGAGGGCCAGTGAGAGGGGCAGTGTGACATGGGAGAACATGGATTCAGGTCTGCCTCTGACACATACTGGCCATATAATCACAAACAAGATACTTAACCTCTAAACTGTCTTAAGCAACTCTCAAAAACGAATTTACAGATGAGTTGCCCGTCAGCACTGGTGGGAGGAATTTCTATCCTATTAGTTACATATATTCAGGAAAGTCCATATCTGGGCTAAATTAATGCTACCCCCCCGCAAAAAAATATTCTGTTAAATTGCACTGTCATTCTATATTTTTTCTCTTTTAATTATTCACATCACAATGGCATCATTTTCTATTTTTTTCCCAAAGTAAATATGCCACAAACATTTTGGCTATGCTGATCTCTCTACTTAAGGAAAAAGAGGTGGCAAATGGAGGCATCTTTAAGGAAAGACTGGCTTTGATCAATGGCATCAAATTCAAATAGAACCCAGGCAAATAACTCGACATAAGGATTCCTGTGGGTTGCATATTAACATTATCCATGCTTTACTGTTTTTATTTATTTTGTTAAATATTTCCCAATTATATTTTGTTCTGGTTTGGGGAGCACTCAGGAGTGTTGGCTGGGCAGCGTGTTAGACTCCTTTGGCCGAGATGACCTCTAAGCTTCTCATCCATCTTTAGATGCTTTGAAATTAGTTTTACTGTGGCAGTAAAATCAACAGCCTAAAAATGTCATTCACAGTCTATCTGTCTGAAATCCCTGTTGATCACCCTCAGTCTTACTCACTGTTAAGTCTATATCATCAGCAGGATAAGCATATGTATTTCACACATCTCAAGGTTTCCATCTGGCTCCGGCAAATTTATCCATTACTGATTCTTCCCTACAGGAATTGTTTGGAGAAGATGTTTCAAAAATTCATATAATTTAACTTCAAAATGAAAAGATGAGGTATTTTCATCCTATTTTAAGACAGTCCAAAACTCACATATGTCCCTGATAAGCTGTGAGACTTCTGAGGAGTCACTTCTACTTTCTGGGCTTCAATTTTCTGATCTATAAAATGGGGTTAGACAAAATACCTCTAAAACCCCTTTCAGCTCCAACATGCTGAGTTTTATGACTCTTTATTGGGAAAAAGTTGTATTTAAACCATTTTTGTCAGTTAAAACCTGAAATTCCCTAGGTAGTTTACACCAGAAAGAACTACCATGAATCCTTTTTTTGTAAAAAAAACAAAAACAAAAACAAAATAGAGATTAAAAACTTGGCATTATTATAGCATACATTCTACCAGGAAGAATTTTTCCAATTTTAGGTTCATTCAAAGCAGGCAAACCTGTTTTTGTAACCATTCTTTTTAAAACTTTATTTTAAGAAATGGCTTAAAATCCTTGTTTTGCAACATACCACCTATATGTGACTCAGTGTAAATCATTTAATCTGTCTTGGCCTATTGCCTCCTGAATCAAATGCAATGGGGTAACTTCCCATATACTCTGCAATCCAGTGACACTGGCCTCCTTGAAACGGACACCAGACATGCCATCTCCTAAGTTCAGACATTTTTGCCAACTGTCCTTCATACCTGGAACGCTCTCTTCATCTCTACCTCCTGGCTTCTTTGCAGGCTTGGCTAAAATCTGCAAGAAACCTTTCTGGTCTCTCCTTAAGCTTACTGCCTTCCTCTGTCTAGTATTTCCAGTTTATCCTCTATATAGCTCGTTTGTACACAGTTGTTTGCCTCTTGTCTCACCGGGTCAGCTCCTTGAGGGCAGCACTCTCTTTTGCCCTTTTTTGAATCCCCAGAACTTAACAACGCCTGACATATACAGTAAGCACTTAATAAATGCTTTTTGACTCAATTTGACAATCTCTCCCTCTCTACTGGCTTCCTCATATCTAGTCACAGACATGCTTGGGTCTCCCCAATCTTATTCAAAAAATAAAAAGCCCTTCCTTGACCCTTGTACACCATTTAGCTACTGATCTTTCTCACATTCCATTTACTGCTAAATTCCTGAGTAAGCTGTCTATACCCAAAGCCTCCACTTCACCACCTTCCTCACTTTTCAACCATTTACAACGGGGCTTCTGCACCTGCTACTCTTTTTCTTTTTTCTCAGCCAAGGGAAAAGACAAAGTTTATTAGGGATTCACCAGAATGGATGGTCTTAAGAAATCCCACCCTTTGTGACGCCTGTTTTCACAAGCGGGCCAGATTCAATCTAAGCTGAGCTAGATTGAATCTGAGCACCTTCATGGAGGCAAGATGGAGATTATACACACAAAGATTGTAGGAGGGATTGAGGGGTGGTCTGGGGTAACTAGAGGAGGGCTTTAGGGAGGGTCCTGAGGAGGAGTCTAAGGAGGACAAGATGAGGTCAGAGTCCAGGAACCAAGAGAATGGGATTAAGGGTGGGAAGTAGCTGAAGGCATGAATATTGATAGTATCAGGGTTGGGAAGTTACTGAAGGCATGCATATGGATAGTAACAATAGAGGGCAAGGTTTAGGTAGAGATTTGGGTCTAATGATAATGTAAGGCTATAGTCTCAGGGGAAGGCCAGATCTATGTGGAAGATTCAAGGAGAATTCAAGGAGGCTCCCAGAGACTGTATTCCAGATTCAAGGGGGTTCCCAGAAACTGTGCCCTCATCATTCCCACCTCAAACAAATGGGACCTAAATTCTTTTGGGGTCAGGGACGAAGGTCTCAGCTTCTGAAACTGCTTCCTGCAGGCAAGGGGCATAGAGCTGACCCTGACTTGATGGGTCCAGTTCAGGGGGTACATAGTCTTAGTAGTCATCTGGAAGTTGATGGCTTGGAGCCTGGAGGAGACAAACCTGGCAAGGAGGTTAAGCAAACAACCAAACAGACAGCATAGGAGTATAGAAAAAGGACAATTTCCCTCGAGGTTATTAAAGATGACTATTTCGTACCTAGCTCCCCTAATCACTTGTCCTGTATACCACACTGCTTCGGGGTTCAGGAGTATGTAGCATATCCAAATTAGGTCAGGGGTATCTAAGAGCAAGGCTTGATATTTGGTGAACCTGTGGTTAGCTAGCCACTGGTGGCCCTCTGCTTCTAGGATGCTCTGGATTTGATGGGGAGTCAGAACTTCTAGGGGCTGGTCTGCTAGAGGTTTAGAAGCTTCCTCAATTGGAATGGCTATAGCAGCCAGAGAATCTAATTGTTTTGTAAAACAGGCAACTGGCTTGGGGTCAAGTCCTAAGGACTGGGTTAGGACTCCCAAAGCCTGTCCTCTCCTTTCATCAACATACAGAGTGAAAGGTTTTTCTAGATTAGGTAAAGCTAATGTTAGAGTGGTGGTCAGTTTAGTTTTCAAAGTCCCAAAAGCTTATGCTGGGTAGGGGCCCCACTCTAGAGGGAGTGAATCAGGACCTTGAGTGGCAATTAATGGTTGCAGTCCCTCCCAAGCCTTGGGCTTAACTGGATATTGAAGGCAATGGAGGGGAACTATGGCTGGGGTGGCAGAAGTAGCTTGCCCAGGAATTCCCTGATCCCAAACAATTGGCTCAACCCTCTCCCACACGACTGGGAGAACATGGGGAGGTCTGGTAAACAGAGGGAAAAGGGAGTTATGAGGTTTAGCTAGAGAAAACTGGATTCCCAATTTCACCTTCAGGTCCCTTCCCAACAAGGGGGCAGGGCCAGAGAAGGAGTGTTCAAACAATAGATCCTTGATGCCCATGACCCTATGGGTCGAGGGGCATGTAGGGCCAGAGCAATTAGTTAAAACAAGAGAACATAGCCATGATAAAGTGGGTAACCTTACCTTCTGCCTCAATTTTGCCCAGGGCTCAGTGAGAGAGGTGGAAAAAGTGGGAGCACAAGCCCCAGGCTTTCCCCTCCTTTCGAGTCTTGAGAAGACTGGAGGGCAGGGTACTGGAAGGAGGCTCTACCACTTTTCCAACCTTGGGGACAATCCTTCCTCCAATGTCCCTCCTGGTTACCTGCTGGGCATGTGCACCTGCTATTCTAACAGGACAGCTCCAAGGTCACCAAACCCAATTACTTTCTTACAGTTAATCATCCATGAATCACCTCTTACATTAGCCAATCAGAAAGCTTTCATTGTGTGCCTCCCACTTGCCAGACTGTGATAGGGGCTGGGGGCACAAAAAGAAAGAGGAAAACAGCCCCAAGCTCTGAGGAGGTTGCATTCTGTAGCATCTGAAACTGAAGCACCATTCAGGAGACAAGGGTAGTCAGGGACACTGTCCTCTCTGGGTTCTCCTAAGTCTGGATTTATTCCTGCACTGGTATTTTTTCTTCAGCAGGATTCCTTAATGTGACATCATCCAGTGCCTCCAACTGTTCAAGGCCACATGTGGCCCTCTAGGTCCTTAAGTGTAGCCCTTTGAATGAACCCAAACTTCACAGAAGGATTCAGTCAAAGGGTCATAATTGAGGACCTAGGGGGCCACATATGGTCTCGAGGCCCCAGGTTCCCTACCCTTGTGTCCTAAACCTTCTGATATGACTTTTCCTGCCTGTGGTACTACCAACTCCCAGATTTTAATTTTGTTGTTATTTTTGTCTCCTCTTCATACACACACACACACACACACACATTATATATGCACACACACAGATACATTTAAAATTATCAGGAAGCGTTGACTACATCTCTTAAATCTCTCTCACATCTAGTGATCGGAACCAGGAGAACATTGTACACAGTAACAACCACATTATGAGATGACTGACCTTGATAGACTTAACTATCCTCAGCAACACAAGAATCTAAGACAACTCCAAAAGACACATGATGGAAAATGCTACCCACATCCATAGAAAGAGCTCTATAGTCTGGATACAGATCGGCTTGTACTATTTTCTCTTTTTTGTTTTTTCTTTCTCATGGTTTTTCCCTTTTGTTCTAATTCTTCTTTCCCATCAAGACTAATGTGGAAATACGTTTAACATGATTGTACATACATAGCCTATATCAGGTTGCTAGATGTCTCAGGAAGGGGAAGGAGGGGGGAAATTTTGAAATTCAAAATCATATAGAAGCGAATGCTGAAAACTATAAATTAATTTTAAAAATCTCTCTTACATCTGTCTCTTCTTTACTTTCACCGTAACCAGACAATTGCAGCCCTTATCACCAGCTTCTTGGACTACTACGATAATGAGGACACTTTAAGGTGGGCAAAGCACTTTAGAAATATGACCTTGTTTGATCCTCAAGACAATCCTGTAAAGTAAGGGCTATTATTATCCTTATTTTATGGAAAAGGAAACTGAGGTTGAGTTTAAGTGACTTGCTCAGGGTCAGCTAATTAATAAGCTAATAAGTACCTGAGGTAGGATTTGAACTCAGATCTTCCTAAGTTCCAGTTCAGCACTCCATCCACTTCACCAGCTAGCTTCAATGAGCTCCCTACAGGTCCTTTGAACTCCGCTCTTTACTCTCCTCCTGCTTCCAATCCATCTTCTCTTACTCACCAATGTAGCTCAAAAATCTTCAGTGACTTCCCACTGTCTCTCAAGTAAATGTCAATCTCCTGAGCCTGGCATTGGAGCCCTTACCAACTCTGCTACCATCTTATCTGTTTAACCCCAACTCCCATTCTTTCCTTCTTGCACACCCAGCTCTGGTCAAAATGGTTTTCTTCCTACCCCTGAAATCCCACACCTCGGAACCTTTGCTCAGACAATTCACTAAGGCTGTATTATCTTCCTCCCCATCTTCACTGTTAAATTATAACCATTCTTTAAAATCCATCTTGAATGCCACTTCTTCCAGGAAGTCTGCCCTGGTCACTCTAGTTAGTAGGTAAGGACTTTGCACCTTCAACTCTCACATGGCACTTCATACCATAAATGCCTAATGTGCTTATTTAATATTGTGCGTTACCACTCTGGACTATAAAAATAGAATGGGGAGGAAAAAATGCCAGGAGGGTGGAGGTGGGCATGAATTCCATCTCTCTCATTTACTACCTCTGTGACTTTGGGTAATTCACAGTATCTCTGACCCTCATTTTCCTTATCCATCAAAAATGAATGCTGAATTAGTTGATCTTTAAGGTCCATTCCAGATGTCATGGAAACCTATATACCACTGGTTGGTTCTCTACTGAGGAATCCAGGGACAGATTGGGGGTTGGGGTGTCCATCAACTTGGAAAAATTACCTCTTTATTTTCGCTAACCTCTAACTGAAATTTATCATTTCTGTCAGTTGCTTAAAATCCTATATTGAGAAGGGGTCCATGGGCTTCAACCAGTCTGCTGAAGGAGTCCATGAGACAGGGAAGGCTAAGAACCCCTCCTAAGAGCGGTAAACTCCCTGCTTCCTTTCCTTCATGTCCTCAATTCTTTGTTAGATTAAATGAAACATGATTTAGCTTTTTTCTTGATGATTTGGGGAAATGAACATGAACTATTGGACTAATCCATCCTCCCCTGTGCTACTTACTGCTTATGGACCAGGCCCATCACCTTTCTGGTCCTGTTTCTCTATCTGGAAGATAAGGAGTTTGGAGAAGATAAGGGGTTCTTTACTTTCACTAGGTCATGGACCCCTCTGATGGGCTATGGACCTCTTTTTAGAATTATTTTTTAAATGCATAAAGTAAAATATATGAGATTACAAAGAAAAACTATTCTATAGAAATATGGTTATCAATTTTTTTAAGGTCACAGACCCCAGGTTAAAGAACCCTGGGACCGAATGATCTTCAAAGTCCTTTCTACAATCCCATGAACAGAGATGCCCCCAGTGGCTAATGCAGCATAGAGAGTCATGTGCTCCTAAATTCATTGATCTCTCTGTTTCTTGAGTGCATATTTCCTTTCTTCAGGGTTTTCCTTCCCTCCCCACCTCTAGTTTGACCAATGTCAATTTTTGCTACTACTGTCTGTATGCACACAAACAGCATTCTCTCACCCATCTTCTCATTTAGTTTGGGCTTGAAAATTCAAAAACTTGATTCAGTAGAAATAGGTATGTAAAGAAAGAGTATGTATGTTACTGTGGCTTCAAAGAGGCTGTTGATTCTGAAGTCGTGGGTTCTGATTGAATTGAATGCTTTTAAAAATCTGTTTGGATATTAATTGTGATGCAGAAGTTATAGTAACAAACATTTGGTTTTGTACAGACTTTTATTTCCACTCTGGTGGATGAGTTCAATAAAAGTCATATTAAAAAAAAAAGAGAAAATAGGCTTCTACATAAAAGTTAAAGGGACTGTTATTTGAGAGGCCTACAAAGACTTGATGGCATTTATTTGAAATGTTCATTTTTAATTATTTTCAAGTTTTTAACTGGATAAGAAGGTAACTAAATAGTTAATATTAATATTTAAATATAAAATCTTATATATTAAAATTTTTTAAATTAAATATTAAAATTAAAAATATTTTAAAATTTAAATATTAAATAAATATTAATATTTAATGTGCTCATGTGCACACTTAAACACATGCACATACATCTACACTTCTTTAAAGTAAGGAGTTGGAATGAGGGACTCTGCAGTCCTTTCCAGCTCTAGATCTAAAATCCTATGTCCACACAAACATACACGTACATACACAGGCTCTTTGTGAATCCTAAAAGGAAATAGATTAAAAAATATTACTCTAAATACAAGCCTGTGCAATGTTCAACTGTAAATGAATCCCATCAACAGGTCTCATCTGCTCTAGGCTACATAGGGCTTATATTAAAAATAATAACAGTAATAATATTTGCCTGCTGAAGAAATGAATGATGACAACATTTCCATAGTGTGCATGAAGACATCAATTACTGTAGCTTGTCTGGTAGGTTAATGATTCTCAGTGATGGATTATTTATGCAGGTTGGCCAGCTGAATGTTCTACTTCTTCTCTGGGGTAAAAAGTATAACATGTCTCAATTAATTATGCCTTATGCAAGCTCAAAAGCAGGCATCAGACTTAAATACTAAAATAAGACAACATGGTGGTAGGGAAAGCCATGGACTACAAGGTCCAGGATAGAAACAAAACTATTGAGAAATGAGAAAATGAGTCCTGCTCTCTTTGGTTTGGGTTTTAAATTCTTTGTTGGCTCCAGCAACCCCAAAATAAGAGAAACAATTTGGTTCAAATAATGTGTTAAAGTGGCCAAAGATTATCCTTTCAAAAAATATATGAGGAGAATTAAATTTGGATGGATGAATTCAACCAACACATGAAAAATGGATTCATGGGGCACCTGACTATCTCTATTCAGCTGTTTCCATAGTTTCACATTTAAAAATTATACAATTATTCTCAGTTTTCAGGGCACAATATATCATATTCAAATTTTATGGAGATTATTCTTTTTGAAAAACCATAAATTCCTATTAGAGAAAAGTCTCTTTTTTAGCATTGTTTCCAGAAAAAATAAAATCTCAAAGAACAAAGGCAGTTTTCCTCCTTCCAAAGCTCCAGCAGCATCATTGTTCTCTATTACATATTACCCTCTGACATGTGCAACGTCAGGAAAAGAGGGTATCAATTTACAGAGAATAAGAACCAGTTGTTAAGCATATGGTTTGCAAAGTAGCAAGGTTGGTAAATTAAGGTTTTTTAGTTTAATTTTTAAAATACATATGAGGAATCTCCATATTCCTAGCTATATAATCAACCATATTGAAAACATCAATAGGGCATGGAACAATTCTTTCATGTTACTGCATCCCTCCAGAGACTAGCACAGTAATTTCGCCACAGCAGTCACTAAAGAAATAATTCATTTCTTTTTGTGAATGAACTCGAAATAAAAATAGAAGTTTAAACACAGCAGAAATCTGAGAAAATGTTCTCTATCTACATACCTGATGCTTCCAATAAACATTTCATCAATCACTTACTGAGTAATAAATTGCTACATACATTTTCATCAAATGATAGTAATAACAACGATATTCCTACCTCTTCTTTCTACCTCCTCTTTTTATCCTAGACCTGCAATTTTCAAACTTTTGGGTCTCTGGATCTGCTTACACTTTTAAAAGATAAGGACTCTCCAAGGAGTTTTTGTTTATGTGCATTTTTCCTCATTGATATCTACCGTATTGGAAACGAAAGCATCTTGGAATATAGGTCTGATCCCCAGACTACATGTTGAGAACCACCATCCTAGACTACAGGAAAAAAAAAAGAGTAGGCAAGACCAGAAAAACCTGAAGAAGGGGAAGGGAAGAAGACAGGCAACATTCAAGTTACCAGCCATAAAGGAAAACAACAGTAAAATAGAGGGTTTAGCAAAATACTGAGTGGTGTAGACTAGAAAGTGGGCTAAATCTGAAGCAAGAGGACCTGAGTTCAAATTCCGACTGTCGCTTTCTGTGTCAAATCACTTGACTTTTTTTGGCATCAGTTTCCCCATCTTTCAGTGAGAAGAGAGAACAGAAAGAACGGTAAGGACTTACAAAATAACCCCCGATGTTCCTTCCAAAGCCAAATCCATGACTCTAAGGTGAAACAAAATGTTATCAGGAATCCAAATACTCCATTCTGCTCACATGCAAGTTACAGTCGTTCTTGGGTTAGTAGCTTTCTAGGAGGGTAATTCTTTCTAAAAGCCGTTATTACATAAACCACAAATTTTCGGACTTGATGCCTACTTAACAGAAATATACCTTGTATCTTCTCTACAAGTTTCACTGAATACATCAATGATTTTATTAAAAACACACACATGAAGAAGAGAAATCATTCTCTCAGGTTATTGAAATTTTGTGATCCTTGAAGCTAAAGCTATAGCTGGGAAGGTTGGAATATGCCTATTGCTAATCCACTATTAAAATAATGGACTTTTAAAGCATATTTTTATTAAATAAATTTGTACTGATCTCTCTTGTTTTCATATCACCTACATTTCCTAAAATATCACTACCTCTTTTTCTCCCACCCCACTATCTCTTATAATGAAGAATAAAACCAAAACATTGAAAAAAATGTAATATTACATGAAGCTATTATACCCATAACCCCCTTCATAGAACACAGCATTTGATTTTAAACTTGGCCTAACAGATGGATCATCCTCACCTATGAAAAACAAAGAGATGGAAGGGGGCGGAGGAGAGACAGAGAACTAAACAAAAATAATAACGATGATGATGATATTTATACCATGCTTACTATGAGCCAGACACTGTGCTAATAAGTACTTTAGAATTATCTCATTTGATTCTTGCAGCAACCCAGGGTGCTAAAATAATCTCTAAATTCCTTCCCAGATCTGAAAAAAAAATGATAATGGGCTTTAATGCTCCAAAATAAAGAGAAGCTGCAGCTTTGAAGATCTTTATGGAAAATTCCAACTTCAACTTGAACTCATTTTTATCAACAAGAGGGAGCCCTGCAGAGTGGGATGGATTTAGTCAGGGGGACCTGGGCTAAAGCCAGTGTAAACCTGGACAATTGACTTAACCTTATGACCTCAGACAACTATCAGGCTTCTCGATAAGATAGCCCAATGAGATCTGTACCTTTTTGCAGGTGGAGTTAACCAGGTGGAGGAAATCACTTTTTTTGGGGGGGGGGGGGTTGTGTTTATATTAGAAGTGCTCAATATATCAAACAAAACTTCTTCTGTCTTCAAAAAACAGCAGTAGATATTAACACTAAATATTTATTAAGCTCCTAGCATGTACTGAGTACTGACAGCAGTGTACAAAGTCAAACAAGGCAGTCTCTGCTCTCAAAGAGCTTCAAGTCTAGTATACCATTAAAATGGATATTCTTTTTAAAAGAATTTATTTTATTTTTAATTTATGGCTTGATTAATGATTCTTGATATGACTTTACAGCTAGAAGGAATCTTAGGCATTATCCAGCCCAATCTCTTCCTTTTACAGATGAGCAAAATGAGATCTAGAGGGGTTAAGGCAAGGTCATCATAGTTATGAAGAACCAGAGTCAGGATTGAAACCTAAGGCCTCTGAGTTTAAACTAGCACCTTCCCCTATACATCAGGCTATATAAGAAAACAAAATTAAATGATGAAAATAGCATAGGCAGTAGAGGAGATCAGGAAGTGGAGTAGGGAGGAAGAAATTGATACAGAAGTAGTATCTTTCATGGCAAAGGAAGTAAAAGCATAAACACTAGAAATTTGAAGAAACTGAAAATGAAACTTATTTTCCCTTTTCTACTTGAGAAACACTGATGTATTGTACTGAATACATTGATGATAAGGAAGTTTTTTGAGAATAGGGTATGGATTATGGGACCATGGCTTAAAACAGAGGAATAACATGTTCCTGGCCAAGGATGGAGTATACCCAACAGACTGATAAGTATATGTCTACCTGGTTTGTTCCAATTCCAATTAAAAGGACTTTAAAGTGAAAGGAATGTAGACAGAAAAAAATTGCATATATATGTATATATATCATATATATTATATATAATATATCCACCTAGATAGCACAGAGTTACCACCATGTAGAAGAGTTGAGACATTAGAAATTCACAGGAAGCAAAATCTGAAAAAGGAGCCAATAGTAAAACCCATGGCTTCAAACGACAAGTTTAGGCAGCAAGCAAGATAATTTAGAGTTCCAAATTCAAGTTGGCTAATTTGACCACGTAAGTAATATAAAAGGATGAGGCATCTAGGTGGCATAGTGGATAGATCACCAGGTCTGGAGGCAGGACTTGGGGGCGGAGATGGAACATGATAGAGAATATATAGAATAAAGTCAATAGATGGAGAAACAGAAATAATTTTTTCATCAGAGCACACTATAAACTTTATGGTATAAACATATATTATAGTATAATGCTTTATAGCATAAAGCACCTAGATAGAGAGAGGAACATTTCAACCAGGGTATAAAAGCATGATACAACAATCCTCAGGGACTTCAACTACCCAGACATTTGCTGGAGATCTCTTTCTCTCTCTGGGTCTGTCTGTCTCTCAAAGCAGAAAATGGATGAGCATTTCTCAGATGTTATACTGAGAGATGTTTTTCTTTATGGGCTGGAGTAAAAGCTACTGAGGAACAATCCAAATATTAGATTCTATAATGCTTTGTCCCCTGTTTAGCAGACCATAAAGGCATAATCATTAGAGACACTAACCATATTATTTCCTAGATGGACTTGAACAAAACACAGGAAAAGTAACCTTTTCCTTCTCTTCGTCTCTGTCTGTCTCCCCTCACCCCACCCCAAACAGGGCAGCTAACAACCTTCTGCTTTTCCTCAATGATATCTGTCAAAAAGTAAAGGAATCAGCAAGGGGAACTTCTATTCTAGATCTACTTCTCACAAGCAGGAAGGGATCTGCAAGGGTGGAAATGATGGAAACCTTACGGGGAAATGCCACTCTTTCTTATAATTTGTGCTAGAGAATAAATCCAGGCATAATCTGTTATGCAGCCTGGATTTGGGGAGAACAGATTTTTGAACTATCCTTCAGACTGAGTTAGTCCAGGAGGGATGAGAGAGACTCTCAAGATACAAAGAGGAAAAAAAAAGCCCAATGTGAAAGAAAAACAGTCATTGTGCTAAGAGACTGATGTGGATCTGAGAATCCAGGAACCAACTCCAATTTCCAAAATGTATGTACAGGAATGGAAAGCGTGTGCAAGAAAAAGTTTGAATACAAAAGCAGGGCACAGCATTCTGGGAATGGTGCTCAGGTTACTAAGCTTGAGGATGTGCTGAGCCTACCAAAGAAATGAAGGCAACAGAGGGCTGGGAATGGGAAGAGGATTCAGGGCCCCAATCACTGCCCATGGGTGTGGAGGTGAGAAAACCTGTCAAGAGAGAGGGCAGGGCTGCTAAAGTGTTATTTTGCTTCCATTTTGTCTGCCAAAGAAAATGGCCTCTGAGGTAGAAAGGATGAGACCTAAAATGGCAAAGAGAATTGATAACCCAAGATAAATCATAGCATAAGCTATCTGCCTAGTGGGTCCTGATGAATTCAAATGTCTTAGCTCAAACAAACTACATCCTTGACTCCTAAAAAAAAGTAACCAGCAGATATAATTGCTGAACCAATAATAATTGAAAACTTATGGAGGCTGGAAGAGATATTACCAAAGTAGAGAAAAGCAAATGTCCTGCTTGTTTTTAAAGGGAGGGGGTGGAGAGAACAGGGTTTACAAATTATAGGCCAGGGATCCTGACTTTAGATACTGGCAAAACTAAAGAACTTGAAAGATGTGGTAAGGAAACCTCCAAAAAGGTTGATAACAACTCAGGTCACACCAAAATAATCTTATTTCCTTTCTAACAGGACTCTTCAATGATTACATAGTTTATGAAGAGTTGAGCCAAAGAATGGATAAAAATTTCACGATCATCTTGGGAGAAATATGGAGAAATGTGGGCTAGGAAATACTGTAGTTGTATGGATTTGGATATTTTTCAATAGCTGGATTCAAAAAGTAGACATTAATGGTTCAATTTCAACTTGGAATGTCTCTAGTTGACTGGCTCAAGGTTTTGTGTTTGGCCCTGTGCTAAATGTTTTTAATCAATGACTTGGATAAACACATAGATGGCACACTCATCAAATGCTCATCAAATTTGCAGATGCTGGAGAGAACACAAAAAACCAGAGAGGATGCCTAGCATACTGAATGACAGAGTCAGGAGTCAAAAATATCCTGACAGGCTAGAAAATTGGGCTGAATCAAAAAGGGTGGAATGAAATAGGGATGAGTATGAAGGCTTAGACTTGGGTTCAAAACATCCCAACTTAAGCATAAGGAGGTGGAGGTTTAATCACAGAGCAGTTTACATTAAAGAGATTTGGGGTTTTGTTGGACTGTAAGTTCACTGAGTCAATAGTGTGGTATAACCACCAAAAAAAAAAAAGGGATCAGGGACTTCATGTAGAGACACAAAGCTTCCAGGAATAAGAAGTGAGAGTCCTTCTGGTCAGAACATACCAAGAGACCTTCTGGACACCATAATTGGAAAACGTTGATGAGATGGAGACTATCCAGAGAAAAAAGCAACTAGAATGGTAAAAGCCTCAGTTCATATCAAAGGATCATTCAAAAGAACTGGGGCAATACAGGCTAGGAAAGAATAGACTCAGGGGCACATGAGAGCTGTCAAGTATTCAAACAGGAAATTGGTTCTGTTCGGCTCTAAAGGGGAGAACAAGGAGCACTGGGAGCACACTACAAGGAGGTAATTTTGGGTCAATGTCAGGGGGAAAACCAAACCCTTAGCAGCATTATGGCCTGCCTGGAGATGTGTGTGCTGTGTCTCCTTCACTAGAGGTCTCTGAGCAAGGACTAAATGACCATATGTCGGGAATGTTATAGGCAGGATTCCTTTTGGATCTAGGCTGGGCTGGTTGGTCACTGAGATCCCCTCCCACTCTGAGATTTAGAACAGAACAGACAGGTTTAAAGAATGTCATGGGTTTAGAGAATGAAGCTTTTATTTTCAAAACCTGAGAGTGGGAGAAAAAAAAAACCTTGGAGGAAAGAGGAGAGATTGCACAGATAGTGGGAATATAGTGGGGATACTATTGATACTCTGCACATAACAGCAACTGCATCTAAGGCAGCAAGTGGATTTATGACTTCAGACACCATCCTCTCCATTCCAGATGATAAGTGATCAATATCTGTAACCACTTTAGGAAACTGAAGCAGCTTTAATCTTGAAGAGTGAAGATACTCAAGAAACATTTGTTTGTTTGTTGTTTTATTGTTCAGTCATTTCGGTTATATCCAGGTCTCCATGACCCCATTGGGGTTGCTCTTGGCAGAGGTACTCGAGTGGTTTGCCGTTTCCTTCTCCACCCCATTTTAAAGAAGAAGAAATAGGCAAACAGGGTGAAGTGACTTGCCCAGGGTCCCACAGCTAGTAAGTGCCTGAGGCTGGATTTTGAACTCAGGTCTTCCTGACTCCAGGTCTGGTGCTCCATCCACTGTACCACCTAGCTGCCTCCCTTTATTACTTTAGTAATTTCGAACTGTTTTGTGAAATACATTGTGATTAAATGGTCCAAGCACAGATTTAATTCAAATGGATGACCAAATAAATAAGTGGCACCTACGTCAAGCTATGCTTGGAGACTGAGCTACACATCCCATCTCTTATGCTTACGAGCTAGATGGCCATGGGGCAGCCATTCTACTTTTCTGCACCCAAATTTGCTTATCTGTGAAATAAAAACAACACTAGAGTGCCTGGCACATAGGAGGTACTACATAAACGTTATCATTATTACGATTAGCTCATACCCACATGGTGCAATAGGGTTTGTGAAGTGCTTTCCAGTCTCTTTATGGAAGGGGGTGATAACCTGTAGCCCCTACCTCACAGGGATGTGGGGAGGATCAAAGGAGATCCAGTATTAAAGGGCTACATCAACCTTAAAGCATTCTATGTCCATCATCGTTATTAATAATAGGTAGCATTTATGTGGTGCTTTAAGATTTGCAAAATGCTTTACATAGGTTATATAATTTTAACCCCCAAAACAAGCCCGTGATATGCTATTATTATCCCTATTTTACAGATAAGAAAACTGAGGCAGACAGAGGTTAAGGAACTTACCCAGGGTCACACAGTCAGCAAGCAGGTGAGGTAGGATTCAAAATCAGTACAGCTCTCTCTCTCTCTCCACTATAGATACTGCTATAAAAATAACAATAGTAATGATTTTAAATCCAAGCTAACTGATACGACATGAACTAGAATTTATATGATACTTTAAGGTTTGCAGAGGTCTTGGCAAGTTAATTCATTTGCTCTTCACAATCATCCCGAGAGGCAGTTGCTATTATCACCCTAGTTTTACAGACGAGGAAACTGAGGCTACAATGGTTAAATGACTTGCCTAAAGTCATTGTCTAGTAAGCGTCTCAGGCTTTCCTAGACCAAGTCCAATACTCTAGCAAAATCACCTGAACCCCTGAGGTTAACATGCTCTTCAGGCTAATGACCTCAACCAACAAGGTGCATTTTTCAGTATCTGAAATTAGTCTCTATCCCAAGAGAGATCAACAGGATCATTCAACCCCAAACCATGTATCACTGCAGATATGCCAATGCATGTGATCAAATGAGGGTCCCTGAAACATGAATGCAGAGCTGAAAGGGATCTTGGAGGTCATTTCTTCCAATCTCTTCATTAGCTGAAGGAGAAACAGAGGGCAAAAGAGGTCATATGACTTACCCAATGCCATACACGGAAGAAGTGGCAGAATGAGGATTTGAACTCACATCCTCTGACTCCTACTTTTTCCATTCTACCACGCTAATGAAAGAGCTTGGTTCCCAGGAGGGGAAAAGAAAAGAAAAACTGTCCCAAACTCCCTTCACTGAAAGTTGTTTGACAAAGATGAAGCTCTGACCCAGTGATTCATCGCTGTTGTGAATGGCTCTGGTTTTGAGAGACGGAATTTGGGAAATGTGATCCACTTAGGAAAATGAGATTATTAAGGCAAAATAAGTCATCTCTGCCTTCATCCGACATCAGGCACGGTACAAGGCTCTTAATTTCAGAGCACTTTGTTCTCCCAAGAGGAGCTTGAGAAGCTGGCTATGGAGATGGTCATCCACTCCTCTGGACCAGGAGGAACAATCAAAGCAGTGGCAAGGGGTGGGAAAGTCATGCCTAGCCTCATTCTGCTTCTGTAGCTCTTGTGCCTAATATAACTTCTTGCACATAGTAGGTGCACAGTACGACTGCTGAATTAGTACAATGTAGAAGAGATGAGACATCAATAGCTAGCATCTATATGATGCTCTAAGGCTTGCAAAGCCCTTTTTGTATGTTGGCTCATTTGTTATTCCATTATTCAGTGGGTAAAAGCAAGGCAACCCTGTTAAATTCCAGTTTCAGAAATAGCAACTGTTTCCATAAAAAAAAAATACAACTGACAAATCCCTGCCAAATTACAACTGAGATAAGAAGCTTCCTGATACCGTAGAGAAATAATCTTGGACCAGGAGTCAAAGACCTGAGCTCCAATTAAAAGGAAGTGATTGTAAGACTCACTTCAGGACCTGGAAGAAAAAGATGTAAGCATTTCCTTCCTTTTTCTAGAGAGGTGGGGGGATGCTGCATACAAAATTAGACCTGATCAGTGCAGAGGCTGGTTTTGCTTAGCTACGTTTCTATGTTACAAGGAAGGATTCCTTCCATGGTAGCAAAGAAGAGGTGGTATATATCCAGAAAAAAAAACTGATTCAAAAACAATAGACATCAATAACACTTTTTTTAAGACCCATGTGCAATTTCTGCTGGGTGACTGGGACCAAGTTAATGTCCTTTGCTGGGTCTCAGAATCTTCATTTGCAGAAGGAAGGAGTTGGTAGAAAGGAAGCCTGGTACCCTGGGAAATGTGGTAGGTTTTGAGCCAGAGGAGCTGGGTTCATATTCTGGCTGGGATGACTCTGAGTGACAAGGCCCTTGACCTGTCTGCATTTCCATTTCTTTACGTGTAACAGGAAAGAGTTGGACCATGTGGCTTCTGAGGTTCCTTTTACCATGAAATCTCCAGTCCTCTGTCTAGATGACCTCCAATTCAAACAACATTTATTAAGTGCCTACTATATACAAGGCACTATGCTAGGTGCTGGGGATACAAAGGCAAAAACACCAAAATTTCTGCCCTGGATAGGGTGAAAATGAAACAAACATACACAATAATTGAAAGTAGAGAGCGAAAGAGACAAAGGAGAGTCACCAAAAAAATGCTCTAAAATGCAAGGGGAGAGAGAATACTTTGTTGGCTGGGGTGGGGGAAGGGGGGATTCAAGGATTCTTCATAGAAGCAGAGGCCCCCAGAGACAAGTTTTAAAAAAATAGAAGGATTCCTTCTGAATGTCAGAGAGAAGATTCTATATTCTAGGCAGGAGTCAGGGGGCGGAGGGGGCTGTGCAGCTGTGTCAACGCACAGTCAGGAGACAGCCGGAGATATACGGAGGATAGCTAGTAGGCCAAGTTAGCTTTGAGGTGTCAGTGAAGAGGCACAATATGAAATAGAAAGTTGGAGCCATATCAAGGGGGTTTTGAATGGCTGAGATAAAGAGATTATATTTTATCCTATAGGCCATAGGGACCCACTGAACGTTTTTCAGCAGAAAAGCAACACAGTCACTAAGCATTAGGAAGATTATTTTGGCATAATTTTGGGTGAAGAATGAGCTGAAGACAGTCTAGTTAGACCACCATTATATGAATCCAAGCAAGAGATAATGAAGGTTTGGCCTAAGGTGTTGGCCACATGAGTGAAGAGACATGGACCAACCAAGTAGAATGGTTGAACACGTTGTGGTATATGACTGTGATGGAATAGTACTGTGCTATAAGAAATGATAAGCTCGATGATCTTAGAAAAACATGGAAAGACTTGTGCTAGATAATAAAGAACAAAAGCTGCAGAACCAAGACAACATTGTACACAGTAATAGCAATATTGTTTTAAGAATGACTTTGAGCAAATAAGTCATTTCGACTATTATGAATAACCAAATTAACTCTAAAGGACATATGAAGAAAGATGCTATCTGCATCCAGGGAAAGAATTGATAGATATAGAGAATAACTTTACATATATATATATATACACAGATACCTACTTATGTCTAATGGTAGTCATCTCTAGGTTGGGGGTGGGACGACAAATTTACTTTATTATATTATCCATATAATACTTTGGTATTTATTTAAAAAGAATAGCAAGTTGTACATAACGGATTTGCAGTTTCATGTGCAATTATCTTTTCTATTATACTGTATGTTATTATACTATGTTATGGAATTGTTTGCTTTATTTCATAAATTAAAAATGAAATAAATTAAAAAAACATATACAGAAAAAAGAGAAGTGGACCAACACAAATGATGTAGAATTGGATTCATTAAGTGGGGATCATGGAGGCAGGGGGAAGTAAAGCCCAAGGGTGACTGAAGTTTCCAGCCCAGGTGATTAGGAAGATTGTGGAGCCTCTAACAGTACATATCTACACGTGTGCAAAGCCTTTGATTATATTCTATTTCTTTGTCTTCCTCTTACATCAGCTCCTTTACATCTTACTTCCTAACTCATTCCCAGGCTCTCCTTCCTCCAATCTGTTCTTCTTATGGGAAAGGAAACAAGCCTATGTGAAGTGCTTACTATACGCCAGGCAGTATTTGATCCTTACAGCAATCTTACAAGCTAATGGCTGTTATCATCCCCAATTTATAGTTCAGGAAACTAGGGCAAATGACGGCTAAGTGATTTGCCCAAGGTCACACAACTAGTGAGCGCCTGAGGATGCATTTGAACTTTCATCCTCTAAGCTGACCTTCATGGCAGTGAAAACAAACCCTAGAGCAAACCTGAAACCTATCTAACAAAAGCATGGTTCTCTGTTATCCACCAAATTATTTCATTTCTATTATGCTAAAATAGTAATTCTTAAGGCTCACATTTAAAGCCCTTCTAACTGTGGCTTTAAAAGGGTCATTATTTACCTCTACCTGTTCATATTATAGCCAATTTTACCTACTCTCTGTTCTCTAAATTTGGCCTTTCTTCACAAGCCTGGGGTGCCTCCACGCTTGGAATTTGGTCCCCCCTACTCCCTTTAACCTCTTAGGATTTAAAGTTTCATTCAAGGCTCAGCTGAGATGCCACCTCTTACTAGAGGTCTTAGGATCACACACTTCAAGCTAAAAGAGGCAATCCAGCCCCAACCCCTCATCTGAGAGAGAGAGATTAACTGAGGCCCAGAAGAGAAAAGGCCTTTGTCCATGTCACACAGATTGTCATTATACAGTGTATTGGTAAAAGGCGAGATTTTTTTTACCCCCTTTCCTTTTGGAGCACAATTGTGATGCCCTTTGACCCTGAACAGGGTATATATACTCAGAGGTTAGCGTTTTGCTGGGGGCTCTCACTCATTGGAAGAGTGTCCTGCGATCTGATCAGGTGAGACTCTGGGCAGCCATTATTAAGGAGCTCCCCCGCTTTGAAAAAAAATCTAGTTGTTGGTTCTTTTCTGGTAACTATGTATTGCTATGGATAGACTGGTTTGTGTCATTTGCTCTGTTTATATAACGTATGCCTGTAATTTCTGTTTGTATTCATTCTGAAGTTCAGGGTGCTGGCTTTTCCCCCTGAACTAAGTGAATGATATATGTATGCTTGATTAGTGTGAGATTGTTAACCCCTTAAGTTGTTTTCCTTAGAAAAGCAGATCAAAGAACCTGTGCTGGCAGCCTTCCTATGTGCTGGTGTTGTTGGTCTTATGCTCCCAGAGCAGCTGCTAGCAACATTGTTGTTACATACAGGTGACATTAGAATTGAGATCTTTGGACTCCAAAGTCAGTATTGGCTCCAAGGCTTATGGATTGTGCCTCTGGCTTGGTTCTGTTTAGTTATTAGTCCCATTTTCCTCCTCAACTTCACTTATCTAGTTACATGTTGTATTACTAGTAGAATATATGCTCCTTGAGGACAGGACAGGCATGGTTTTTATTTTGTCTATGTGCCCGGTACTGAGCCTTGCACATCGTATGTCTTAATAAATGCTCACTGACTTAAACTACACACAATTTCTAACAGTATCCTCCTCATTAGATAAAACCAAAGTCATAAATGTAAATATATACTTGGGAGACATGGGGCTGTGGAAATAGTAGGGAGAAAAATTGCTCAAAAAAACTAAAGGTCTATTTCTTTAAGCGAACTACAATTTTGAGTTAGGTAGAATGCAGGCCAGGGAGCTCACTCCTAAAGAAAACAAGACTACTAGGTAGCACCTGATTTGCCAATGACCTACCCCCCTACCTACCTATGTATAAGAGTTTCACTGGTTCCATTCTCAAATTAAAAAAAAAATCAAGAGATTACATCAACAACTTGGCCATTTTATGTAAATACACCCATACATACAAAAATCAAGGTGTTTTTATCTTTAAAAATTATTTTAAAAAATGACTTTGCCAAATTAAGCAAATTTATTTCACTCATAAAACATTTCATTTTTATTCTATTTCACCCAAGAATGCAAGCTCTTTGAAGGCAGGTTATATTTCTTTGTCTTTTGTACATCTTCATCTTTGAGCACCAAGTCTCACATGTAGTAGGTGGTTAATAAATGCTTGTGCGATGAATGGATGTATAGGGCTACACTTAGAGCTAAACAAAGCTGCAGAAGAGGACAAAAAGGCATCTTCCAGGAAGATGTGAGCAGTATCTTGGTGAGCAACATAAGCTCAGCACCATTTACCACTGATGGGCCATCAGAACCAAACTAAAATGGATCTCTACCAACATTCGTAAGCAAATTTGTCCTTAGTAGCAGGAATTACAGGATAGTTATCTTCAAAGAAACGGGTAAGATATTTATTTTGGATATTAGGTGCTATTCATCTCACTCAAAGAAACAAACTCTTAAATTAATTACAATTTGAAAGACCCTTTTTAGCAGCAATGATAAATAGGAGCAATATCTGATTATTAATTCTCAAATGAAAATCAGTTATGTTTGTTTTCTAGAAGATCAAAGGGAGGGGAAAATGCAATCTTCTGCATTTGTTTAAAGACTCTGTGTCTGTTGTTCATTGTATGGTGTGAAATCCATTTCTCTCTGCAAGGTTGGAATAACCTATGATTAATGGATATTTAAAAGAGAACAATATTTTAATGTCTTCAAGGGTCCATTATTAATCATACCTTTTGATAGCATACTCAAATGGATTTGTGATCTCATCAATTGGGGTTCTTTTTTCCAACAAAGCATTCAATCAATCACAAAGCCTTTATTAAGTGCCAACTACTGGCAGGCAATAGTCTAGGCAATGAGGATACAAAAGCAAAAGTGAAGTAGCCTCTGCCCTCAAGGAACTTCCATCTACACCATCCATGTCTGCACATGCAGTACAGTTCTTGTCCTCTGCACTCCCAGAAATCCACTGAAGGAGGCCCATCTAGCATGACGTGTGCTTCCTTTGATTTCTCCAGACTTTTCAAGGACTCCACTGGAGTATGGCAGCTATCATTCTTCCTTCTCATCACACAATGAGTGTTTCTCGCTCTCTCTTTCTCCATTCTTTGCATACTTTTACCCTCAGAAATTCCTTATTTGTAAGGTGTTGCATGGCCCGACATCCCCTTTGCACCTTTCCATTGATTTTTAGGTGATGCACAACTTCTTATCTTTGGAGGTTGTAATGTTTCATGATTTGAAATGATGCAACTACCAAACAGGATGCACTATTCCTTAAACAGAAGGTCAAAAAAGTACCTTTTCCAAAAGATTCCACACTAAGATGATCATTAGCCATTAGGCACTCAAAACTGGTAAGAGCAAACCTTCTTGGCTGAATTACTGACTCCAGGGTGGGTAAACTAGTAGATTCAATCTTTCAATCACCCCCCTCCTCCCAATGTAGAGTCATATAGGATTTCATCAGCACCTCTGTACGAGTCTTATTTTTTTCATCAAACTGCTAGTACAGCAAATGACTATTGGTATTGGGAGATCAAAGCTGTCTTCTTCTCCCCTATAGCAGTGGTCAACAACTGAAAGGCTGGTTGCTGTGGAAAGATCTTGAGTATTCATGCCTTCCCTCTACACTGTCCAAAAGATTCCTCACTGGGGGAAGGGGAAAGTGAGGATCCCTCTCCCCCTTAACTGAATTAGACAACATCTTGCTGTTACTATGCTTCCCTATTTTTCTTAGTGAAACACTTATTTGCATAAATAATTTTAAAAATAATATTAATCAAAATAAAGCACATGCCTAGTATGGCAGAGTGTTGAACTTGATTGGAAGCTTTGAAGGAAGACCTAGATTCAAAACCCAAGTCAGCCTGTAAACGGCAATTGTTACTTTCTGGCCAGAAACTGAGGATCTTCCCCTCCCACTTGTGTGAGGTAAATAAAATGCAAAGACTTTACAGGGAAGATATGTATAAATATATACCTACATCTATACTAAGAAATGTTTAAAAATCAAGAAATAGGCAAGTGAAAAAAAAATTCTGAGTCTTTGAGTCTGATGGCTCAGTCTCTGGGATAGTTTACCCTGAAACTTTTTGTTCTTTCTTCTGGTTCTGGTTTAAAGATTTGCTCAGTGAGAACAGGGTCATAATGACCTGTTTTTCTCTACTATAAAAAATGGAGAGGGTTCCCCCTCCCCTTATTCTATTCTCCTTTCTCAGATTTATAGATGTCACCCTACCTGTAATCATTAACTAAGGGAATGGGAATTGGAGTTTCTGTGCCTTGATTTCCCAGTTCTTTGTCTAGCTTTTTGCTCAGATTGTAAGCCCACCTCCCAGCCAATGGTGAGAAGGGTCAGAGGTGGGCGGGAATTCTCTTGTGTTAGGTATAATTATGGGTGCCTAGCCCCTTGTAAAGCGCCTCCCTTGCTGGATTTATTCTAGTGGGGGATGCCCAATTCTCAAGAATTGAATAAAATTTATTTCTGTTCGGCTCCTTATTAACTTTCAATTGGTGAGGGTCTTTCATCCCACACACACTGATTCCTTTTTGAAGGCAAACTAGGCCATCTTTGCCCTCCATTCTTACCTGGCTTTTAATTACTGAATGGATGTTGCTTCAGACAAATTGAGACCTGGAAAAGACCTATCTCAAAAAGTCCAAGGTTTCCCACGGTACCCAGGGCTATTGCCAGTCCTCCAGTATCTTCCTGCTAGACTCTGATGACTTTGGAGCAGAGAGTGAGGCTGATGACCTTGCCTCATTCAAACCCAATTCACTTGCAAGTCAAGACATCACCCTCCTGATGTCATCTGTCCTCTTCAAGAACAAAGGACAAACAATAACATGGCACTAGAGGCCTCTAAGCCTCAGGCAATTCCAAGCAAGGGTTATCTGCTAAGTGGTGGTGGGCTGTGATTTGCACTGGTGGGGGAAGAGTTCTCACACTTTTAAATCACAGAGAGGATAAAATTATACCTTCTACATGTTTTTCCATGTACATAAACTAGGATACATGTGAAGTATAAAACAGCACTGGTTAAGATAAAAATCTTATTCCCAGGTGGCTTTTCTGCCCTAAAAGGCCAGAAGCCTTTCAACTAGAGAAGCCAAATATTCATGTAACTTACTGGCTATTCTCAAAAGGATTATCCTTTGTCCATTCACAAAACACTTTTCCACAACACCCTTGTTGATAAGATGGTCCATTGTCAGACTAAGGAAATAACTAACTGTGCAGGTTGCTGCCATGGTTTATCAAAGAACCCAGTGACCTAGCCAGATGACAGAACTCAATACCACTTGCTGGTCTTCGAACCTGAATCCCATCTTCTCAATAATAAGGCACACATTAAATTTACTAGTAAATAGTTCAATTCAGTACAACATGTATTTAGAGAGTTCTGAGTATCTGGCTCCTCCCACATACTTGAGAGGGAACTGGCTATCGTAAAACTATGAACAGCAAACTTTGGAGAAAATTTGGAGTTTTGAAAAGGAGAGCCTGACTCCCCAAAAGAATTTGGCAAAAAGGGATTTTCTACCCAAAAAATCCATCTTCTGCTTATTCTCTTTTGCTACCTGATAAAAGTTCCACTTTCCCAGCTGTGTTTTCCTCTTACCTGCCCCATATTACATAAGCCTCCCACTGAGCGGTCAGGATCGTCCTTTTTTAAGGCCCAAGAGCACAATGATATGCAAAGAAAGAAGAAGTAAAAACCTGGGTTTAAAGGAATATGAAATGGGCAGAGACACTTTCATGACCGTTTCCAAAAACCTTCTGAATTCTATTCTTTGGAGCAGGGCATCACTCATCAGTCTACATAAAACTGCTGAAAATCAGGAGCCTGGGATGGTGGAAAGAGCCCTGAGGTTGGAATGAGAGGGCATGAGCTTGAATTCTGGTTCTGCTACTTAAGGAACCCTGTGAGACTGGGGAAATTGCTTTGCTTATGTGGGCCTCAGTTTCCTTATCTGAATAATGAATGGTGGACTAAATGACTTCTAAGATTCCTTCCAATTCTAGATTTAGACTCTAGTGAACTTCTCTACTTCATCTCTAAATTTCTAAAACCCCACTAACTGCATCCTCCAAAACATTTATTGGACTAGCTCAGGTTAATGTCTCAACTTGCCCTCCTGTTATCTCTTCCTTAAAATATTTTTTTTTTTAAAGATGCAAACCACCACCTCTGAGATAGAAAGTTTTCAATATGTTGCATCTGATTCCCACTGAAAGGTTTCCCAATAAAGTTAAATATTAAGCCAACTGAGCAACCCTGTGAATCAATAACTATCATCATTGTTCCTTTCCCCACCATACATCTTATCTGGAGCACCGATTCAGGCAGAAAAGAAAATTTTTAATTTTTTTTTGTTCCTTCTACATCCCATCAAGCCTTAGATAACAGCAAGTTCTACTGTTTGAATGGGTACATACACATGTAACCTTTTCTTTCCTGCTTCAACAACCTGTGCCTGGGCAAAGGCTAATGACTTCATGTCAGCAATCTTCTCTTGAAAATGTCATTTTCAGAAAGTGTCTCCCCCAGAGCAGCAGTCCTCCAGAAAATGGTGATTACAAAGAAAGCACACAAAAATCACTTGTGAGATACATTAATAATAAATAAAAATAAAAGCTGTCAGGGTTCCTTTCCACCTTGAGGAGTAGGTGCCTTCTGGAGGCCCTTGTCTTCATACCTACCATGGGGGGAGTGGGGCAGAGAGGGGAATAAGCTCTTGCCCAGTTTTAGTCTTGATCTTTTGGGTTGAATGGATCAGACAATTTTCCTGTTGGAAAGATAAATCCAAGCTATGTATTTATTTTTGCTCAGTAAGGCTGGTATTCAGAATTTCAAATGGCAAAAAAGCCAAAAAAAAAAAAAAAAGTAAATGGGGATTAACCACATTTTCTAGCTACAGAAATGGCAACTCTGAAGGCAATTTCTAAAAAGCTATTTGGCAAATGTTAATTTTTATTTCTCAGCTACCCTAGCGGCAGATAAGTTCATTCTATGGCACTGAAATCAAGAGAAAATAGGCTTGATTTTACCCTGGGTAGTGATTTGCATAATATAATCACAAATGTGCTCCTCCCCCATTCTTCACCATATATAATCAATAATGTATATATGTGGAATCTTTTGATGATCAAAGACTTAATATCAGAAGGTCAAGGGAACCTCTGAATGTAGCACCTTGGCAAATAGATTTAGTCATTCACCCTAATCTCTTGTTCATGACATGCTTCACAAGTGAAGATGTTTCCTGAGCTTAACCAGAAACACTACTGACATCATAAGGTTCCGTATTTCATTTATTCCAGTGTGAAATGGCTATGTGTTAGCTCAACAGAGGTAGACCAAAGGATGTAAAATGTGCCTGGGTCACAAAATACTCTGCTTTTGTCCAATGGTCCCAAGTCAAATACTTTCCAACCAATAAATCAACAAGTAATTATGCATCTATGTGCCAGGCACTGGTCCAAGTGCTGAAGATACAAGTACAAAGAAAAAGGCATGTATTAAGCCAGAATCTTTTACCAAGTAAGACTTCCCAGACCATTTCTTCTACTAGGACAGAGACATACAGGGGGAAAATAAAGACAGGAGAGATGAAGTAAAAGAATCAGGGTCACAGCCAGGCACAGAACATAAGACACTAACTCAGAAAGTATGGTTCCACGTACTAAAGAACTGGATAAGCATAGAAATTCAGAGAAAATGTGAAGTTTTGAAAAGGAAAGTCTGACTCCCAAAGGGATCCATAAAAAAGAATCTTTCTCTATAAGTCAGTTTTTATGTTGCTGTAGGCAGGAGAGCTCCCCACAAATACACCAGTTTTTAAGCCTCACTCAACTCTAGTCCCACATTCTTCTCCCTCTCTCCACAGCAAAAGAAAAAAAAAAAAGAAAATATTTTCCTAAGGAGAGAGTCACACTCAGAATGTAGACAGAAGAATGACTCCCATGGTGCAGCCAGGGTATAATCTGACCAAGTGTAGCAGCAGTATGGGTCAACTGCCACTATTTCTTCTTCATAAAAAAGCTGGTCACGTCTGGCACTTACCTGATTGCCTCAGGGACAATGTGAACACAGCTTTTTCTAACCCTTTATTTATTTTTTTTTTGGTGTTGTATACAGATAAGAGCTCCATGTTTATGCTTGATTCACTTAGGTTGTCAAACACTCATTAGCAATGAACTTCCACACTACCAAAGGAATGACTTTGAGACCATTTTAGCAATACCACAAGTTGGCATTTTAAAAAGAAAGAGAAATGAAAAAACAAGAGCCTAAGGAAGCCAGCAATAATGGAGCAGGAAACCAGCAAAAATGGAAAAGAAAACTGTAGTAAATTATCACTAAAGATTGTATTTCAACATGAGTCAATCACCATTGCTACCCTATTCTGAAAGGCATCTGTGTACCATAAGATGTCATCATGATAAACATGTTCTAACACAAAGGGATGCTATAATATGCTATTTTAATAAAAAATACATAATCTATGACTTATTTCGCTTTTAAAAACACCACAAAACAGGCAAATGGTCTGAACCTTCATAAAAAGATGAGAGTGCTGTCTTACAGTCACAAAGACTCACCCAGGTTTATAGCACCTTTCATCTCTACCTGGCATGAAAATAGCATCTTAAATTATTCAACTGCATTCAAAGTGAAGTCAGAACATTGCTTAAAAGTTTTAACATGATAAATAGCGACTGTCTCCGGTGACTATATGACTTTTAAGTGTGTCCCATAGGTACTTGCCACAACATCGATCCCTAAATAGACCACAAAACTTGGAATTTCTGCTTTTACGTTTAAGCAATTCTGAAATGTACAAACATTCACCTGACCCATCCAATATCTGTACAGAGGAGAGGTGTACCTGGGAAAGGCAATGAACAGAGAGCACTGTATATTGCATGGGAGGATATTAAGCAAGGTTTTTATTCCCACTTAAGAACCAGGCAATAGAAAGCTAATCCTCCATTCAGCCTCAACAGCTTTTTGATGTGGTCTTTGTTGACCAAAGTTATTCCCCTGGTAGGCTCCATCATCCATCCTTTGGATTATTCATGCAAGTCTCCCTTTGCTTAATGTTTCTGAAGCAAATCATAGACATCCTTCTCTATGGCAGAAAAAGGAAATACACGGATGCTGATGAACCAAAGAAAGGGAAAGAGAACCTTGCTCTGAATTTAAAACTTGTTTTCATAATAAAGAAGTTCTTATGTAATTCTAAAGCAAAACGGCTGTACTCCAATACAGACCCAATTCACAGGATTCGAAATTAGTCGATTTCGGGGGGGGGCGGGAGAAGGCGGGAGGGGGGCGCCTCTGAGGGGAAAAAAAAAACCGATTCGAATGTCACAAAATTCCTCAGATATACAAATCATGCTCTTTCCAAAGGCGGTTAAAGTGAATCACATTCTCTTCCCACCCCCCTTTTTTAAGTGTAAAATTTATCTTTCATTGAAAAGAGTTTGCAACCTACGTAGGAGGTAAAAAAAGCCCCGATACTTTAAAATCTGCTACAAATAGTAACTGAAGGAATTTTGCTAGTAGGCAACAAAGTCGACTTGGATTGTGAATGCTGGTCAAAGCAGCGCAGCAGGCTTACCTTGCCTTCAAACACTCTCAAACCCTCCTAAAGAGAGATGCTGCTGGTCGGTCTCTAGCGACGCACACAGACCCACTCCCTCCAGCTCTAGCTCGGGCTCCAGCTCTGGCTCCGGCTCCTGCTCCGGCCGGCGCTGCTACTGTTTCAGCAATGCCTTCTGTTCTTACTGCTGCGGAAACTCCGCCTCCTCCGGGTGGCAAATTAAGCTGCCATAGCGGCTGCTCCTCCTCCTTCTCCCCCTCCTCCTCCTCCTCCTCCTGATGCTCTCGTGGTTACTCCAGCTGCGGATGCTGCTGCTGTAGCTCGTCTCCCTCCAGCTTCTCTTACCTTTCCTGGGCAGGATGCTTTCGCTTCTGCTGCCTCTCGTTATCTTACTGCTCCACCCCACCCCCAACTTTCTCTGCTTCTCCCTCCTCCGGCTCCTATTGTTTCACTGTTCTCCCCTCCCGTTGCTCCCACACCTGCTGCACCCGCATCTGCACCTGCTGTCCCAGCCCTCCTGCCTCGAGATTTGGGAAGGAAGAAGGAGATGCTCCTGTCTCCTTCTACCACCCCGTCCTCGTGCCTCCACCTCCCCCAGCTCAGCTGCCCCTGCCCCTCCCGGGAAAGGTGCTGGAGTTGGGTAATGACAGCTGCCCGTGTCCCCAGCTGTTTGAGCCCGAGCAGCTGCAGCAACTCCGCCTGTTGGGATGAGTCGCCGAGAGCTCCCGTGCCCTCCACCCCACGCTAACCTCGGGGATCCCTCCTAGCACGCGCCTCCCGCAGAGCCCTGAGCCACCCCAGGTTCTACCCCAGGCGTGCACCAGCCGCCTCCTCCTCCTCCTCCACCCCCTTACCCCCCCCGCCCGATTCAAAGGCCTAGCCGACCGCCCTCCCTGATTGGGCCAGGTGAGCCAAGACTCCTCCCCTTTTCTCCAATCCCCAGCCCACTCTCCCTTCCTCCCAGCCCCGCCCAGGGGAACTGAGAGGTCCTCGACGATTGGTCCGCGCCGTCCCCACCCATCTCCTGGTGCCGCGCGCAGGGACCGCTGGGTGATGTAGTCCGATCCGGGTTCCCGGCTGTGGGCAGGGCCGGTAAATGAGACTACGAGCCCCCATCGGCCCGTGCGCTGCTCCGGCTGGGCAGGATTCCGGACAACGCCTGGTTCCTCTGGGCTCCTTCCGGCGTTGCCGGAGTGAATTGATCCGGGAGTTGAAGAGGCTCCTGAGGTGGGAAGTGGAGACAGCCCCGGAGCCGTTGCCGCCACCACTTCCGAGGGAAGGGCTGCCCTGCCGGCCTCAGCCTCGCGGCGCCCCGGCGGGCGAGGGTAGGTGCGCCCGGGCCCGGCAGCCCGCGGGGCCCTGCGGGCGTCGGGAGGTGACTAGACGCTAGCGGCCTCCAGCGGGCTCGTCGAGGCCGCCCGGGCGCGGGCCTCCCTCCCGGCCTCCGGTCTCCCTCCCCAGGGCCGCCGTCCAGGAAGTGGAGGCGCGGGCCGGAGGCAGGCCTCGGCTCGGGGCCGGGAGGGGGCGGATGTGCCTAGGGTGGGGTCCGCTCCAGGTGTGGGAGGAGGAGCCAAGGTGGGGGAGGGCTGGAGCCCGGAGCGTTGCCGGGACCAGGCCGAGCCCTGCGGGGCCAGGGCAGGGAGGGGAGAGCCGGGGCCGCGGCCCAAGGTCGGGGGTCACCGGGGTCCCCCTCTGGCGGAGGCCTGTAGGACGAGGCGAGAGCCTCCGGGCCCCTCTGCATGCCCAGCCCGTCCTGCCGGGCGTCCAACCGGATCGCAAAGAGCTTCTCGGGTCCCGGCACACAGTAGGCGCTTCATAAATGCTCGCTGCCGTCTCTCCATCCCTCCGCCCGTTGGAGGAGCGTCTGACTTCCTTGGCTCGAGTTGGGGGCAGATCCATCACCTGAACATCTGTACCGCCCCCCCCCCCCGAAAATTAAACCCGTATTGGCCCCGCTGTGCAGCTTGGGGCGGGGGGGGGGGTGTGTGCTTCCTTGGTCGCCGGGAGCTGTTCCCCTGCTCCCTCCATCTCTGTGTTGAGGAAGGAGAATCTGAGTTGGGGGCAGAGTCCTCAGTCCTCTCCTTCTTCTACTCCTACCCGGGTGCAGAACTTCCTGCACAGTTTGTGCCCCATCGAGCAGGGCTTGTGAGTCCGCCAGACCCGCTTTACTTTGCATCCTCTGCAGCTGCTGCTGTATTTGAGTGGAGGGGTGTTTCGCCATGCCCCAGGATGGCCATCACTTTTACTTCTCATCCTCACGTGCACTTTTGGCCTCCTGAAGAGCGGCTACTTGAGGGCTTATTCTTTCTTTGCTGTAGATCCAGAGGCATATACATGAGTCTGTGACCATCATCCTTCTATTCAAATATTTTAATTTTAAAGGTGCATCAGAATGCCTGTCATCTACTGGAAAACTCTCCACTCACCCCCCCCCCCAAAAAAAAAGTGCAACATTCATGAAGAGGGAAGAGGATCTGACTCAAGGAGGATAAAAAATCCTCCATTAGACTAGGCAGGTGATGGGAAGAACACTGGATCGAGTCAGGAATTCCTGGGTCAGAATCTTAGCTGTGCTACTTATTACCTGCATGGCTTTGAGCAAGGCCGTTACCTTCCTCAGCTTCACTTTCCTAATTTGTAAATTGAGCTAGTTGCACTAGACTGCCTCTGAGGTCCTATCCCAGGCTAAAATCCTGTGATCCTGGGAATGACTTTGGTAACTGATAAGAAGTAACAACTTATGCTTGCCTAATATAGGAAGGTCATTTCAGGACGTGGGAGGGCCTTAGTGTGCTGCCTTTTCATATTTCCTTCCATAGGGTCTCCCTTTGTTTAAAAAAAAAATCTTTTTACAGAAGTACAGTACTTTTAAGTCGGTACTTCTAGAACACTTTGCTTATACAGTGACATTTCAGGGAGACTTACAAGACAAGTTTAGTATGTTCAGTACAGGGATGTTACATAACTGATAATATATGAGTTATTTCTCAGTGATTTATGTTGACTTCAAGAATACTTTCAAAATTCAGTTCTGGAAAATATTGCTGTTTAACTGTATTTCTAGGTATCACATATTATGTCTTGCGGGTCACATGATCTACCTGCCCTAATTTTTTTTTTTTAAAGATTTACATTGCTGAGAAGATTTCACAGTAAGGAATGAAGGAGATCGAGGTAAAATTTGTAGTTACTATTAGGCTGAGAACAGTGTGTGTGTTTGACATGCTGGTCACTATCTAGCAACATAGGTTCCCTAAGTTCCTTTTATGACTTGAAGTTTAGAATAATGGGGGAATTTGCCAAGATCTAAAAAAGCATATTATGATAAAAATAATCATCAAGATAGAGAAGAAATTCAAAGTCAAAAGAATGAAGTATAAAAGAGAATTCTACATAGGTTATAATACACCTAAGAGGGTAAAAAAATCATAAAATTATTTGAGAATAATCAGCATTTGTTATGTTGGAGGAGCCCTTCAAGGTCCATCTGATGTGGCACCTTTTCCATGAAGTCTTCCTTGATCTTGTCTAGATATGTTTCCCATTTTTCATGTCACTATCACCCTGACCTTCCCTCAGCAATTGTTTATTATCATTACTATAATATTAATAGCCAGTGAACATTTACTAAGCACCTACTGCATGCCAGGTTCTGTGCTGAGTGCTGGGGATACAAATAAGAAAAAGAAAGCCAGTCTCTGGCCTCAAAGAGCTTACTATCTTCTAGGGAAAGAGTACACTGAAAGAAGCTAAAAGGAGGAGGGGAGTGCCAGAGCGTCTAGCCAGTGCTAACTCAGAACCAAGCAGAGCAGCTGATGGAAAATGAGGAGATCTTTGGAAATTCTGAGGTCTCAAGAAATGGAGGCATCTAGACCAGTTTTTTGCTTAGCCCTCCCACAGGAGAGAGACAACTGAAGGTACTGAGAAAGTGTTGACTCTCAAAGCAGAAACAATCTCCATTATAAGATTTCTGGAGATGGGCAGCTAGGTGGCTCAGTAGATAGTGCAGGGCCTGGCATCAGGAAGACCAAATGTTGCCTCATACACTTAATAACAGTGTGACCCTGGCCAAGTCACTGAGCTTCTGCCTTCAATTTCCTCAGTAACAGCACCTGTCTCCAGGGTTGTGATGAAGATCAAATATCAATATTTATACTTAGCACAGTGCTTGGCACATAGTAGGTGTTGTATACTTATCCTGGGGGAAAGCATGTTGTTCCAGAAATTAAACCCAAGTAGAGCAGCTGATGAGAAAGGAAGATTCTGCATTATTCTTCCCTATCAGATTTGTAGTTCCTTGAGGAAAAGAGACACAGACTACGTGCATGCATACATACATACCTGATATATGAGTGTTTATATGTATGTGTATATATGTGTAACATGTATATATGTATATTTAATCTTTGCATCCCTAGAGCCAAACAAAGTTCATTATATATAATAGACACTTGATAAATGTCCCAAAATGAACAGGAGTTGGAGATGGTTCATTATTTCATTTCATTCAGATCTGATTTTGGCATCAAACAGTCATTTATTAAGCATGTACTGTGTTCCAGGCAATAAAGATACAAAGACAAAAATGGAATAACCTCTGTCCTCAAGGAGCTTACATTTCTGTTGGAGAAGCAGTGTACATAAATGAGCATTTTTCAAATTATTTACCAGATGTTGAGGTGCCTCACTAATTCTTGGGGAGAAGGAATGAGGGAAAGACTTGAGGTACTTCCTTCAAATCTGAAATGGTCAACAGTTGCCAGTTGCCATCATCAGAAAAATTCATGACTGTTAGTGAACCACCAAGCCCTACCAAATTTAACTAACCTTGTTTTCCAAAGATAGAGACTCAGTACATAACTAGACCCATACTCAAAGCCTCTCCAGCTTGGTAGGACCAAGGTAGGCAGAGTTTCCTCTCTGGAAACAGGAGGAAGACAGGGTCACTGTGCCATGACGAGCCTTTAGAGTAGAACTCAGGAGGAAGAAGTCCCCTATGTCCCAACATAATTTGCTATCATCTAAACAGCAGTGTATTTTGTGCTTTTGTTTTTGTATTTGATTATTTTGTGGAAGGCAGTATGTTATAGTGGGAAGAACATGAATCCTGAAACTTTGGTTCAAAGTCACAACTTTGCCTCTAATAGCCTGTGTAACAGGCCAGACACTGAACTGTTTTGGCTCTCAGTTCTCTCAGCTGTAAAATGTGGGGATTGAATTAAATGCTCCCAAAGGACCTTTTCAGCTTTGGCATTTCTATGATCTATACAGGAATTAGGAACTCTTACTGTATTTGGCATTGGTAAAATGATCAGAGTACTGTATTCATTTGGAAGACCCACATGTTGAATGTATAGGATTTAGAGTTGAAGAATAGATGATTTCAAGTTGGAAAATGGAACTTCGAGTAAAAAACTCAGAACACTTTAGCCTAAAAGTAAACACTGCGAGTAACTTCATGGATGGCACATGATGGTTTGAGTTTTCTATAGAAAATGGAAACTAACCACTTTCTGCTTTTAGTATAGATAATCTGAGGTGGTTTTGAAGACCTCAAGTGTACCTGTCTTTTAAAACAAAATTATAATACCGGGCAATGGGATACTTCCTAGACATTCATTATAATGGGACTTGATCTGTAGTCCTACTTAAGTGTGGAAAGATAGCCCAAATGATTATTCAGCCCTATGATTTATGAAATTAGTGGTGGATGCATAAGCAATTATATGTTAATCTTCCTCCAAATTTGCATAATATTCTAGTAGTGCACTGGACAAGATTAATTTACATTTAGATGCACACGTTTGAGTAAAAGAATACAGTCCAACCAAAAAAAACCCAAAATCCAACAACAAAAAGGCTTCAGGGATGAATTTGCATTAGTTGTTGACCTGGAAGGAAAATTCACTCACTAAATTTTTGCAGTTAACTCAAGTATCATTCAATTAACAAATATTTATTAAAGGCCTGTGTGCCAAAGACTGGGGATACAAAGACTAGTAAAACAGTATCTATCTTCAAGGAGCTTATAGTATAGACTAGAGGAGGAGGTAATGTGCACACCTGTGATTTTTTTTTATATATATGTGTATGTATACATACATACACACACAGACCATAATATTGCTACTATTCTTAATGCCACAGGTTATCGAAGAATCTTGCTATAAAAAATCCATTTTGGGGTGTGTGTGTGTGCGCATGTACGTGCATTTTTAACAGTAAAATACAAGCATTCAGAGTCACAGAATTGAAAGGGACTTTAGAGGCTGTCTAGTCTAATCCTCACCTGAACAGGAATCCTGGCTACAGCATTCCCAAGGAGTGGTTTGAGCCCAGCTAACTCACTAAGTGAAGCTGGATTTTCTTTCCCAATATTGTATCCATTGAAGTATCCATATTTTTAACCAAGTTCCTAAGGATGCGTTCTATTTATACAGGTGTCTCCAAAGTCCTATGAGTGACATTTCACATAGAGATTTGATGTAAAGGTCTTCACTCAAACGGAACTACAATGGGGAGAAAATGAAAGAATTGCTTCCCAAGTTAGATCATCTGTGATAAATCATAATGTCATTAAAGAGAGAAATTGATAGTAGATCTCTTCCCTAGCAATGAAATAAACAGGATGCTTTCAAAGGTCATGATATCAATATATTAAGTTGCAAGACACTATGTCAAAAGATAATGATATTTTTCCTGATTGTATTATCATAGTCTAATGGAAAAAGTCAAAATTTATATTATGACAGTTGGAAATTATTTCTGCATTATGTTGATAAAGTAGACAGGCTTGTTCTTTTTTGTTTGTTTGCATGAAGGCCCCCAAAGGTTTTTTTTTAAATGACTTAATTATTTTTTCCATTTTTAATCCAGAAATCTAACTGGAAATTGAACATACCATAATATCACGGTCTTCATTTTCCAAGATTCCCTTTACATTTCTGTTTTGCCTTAAACTAGTGATTCCCCATTTATAGATCATAAGCTACAGATTTTTTTTCAAGAAGACTATAAATCTTTAAGTAAATATAACTTTTGAATACTGAATAAGTAATCATTGACACATATTTGGAAAATTAAATACTTCTGTGATTAATAAAAATTCTTCCAAAAGTGTTACTAAGTTCATAGTAGCTGTTTCTCATGTATCATCTTCCCAATCACTAAAGACTAATTTTATGTTTGATACCACATCAAAGTTTTGGACAGTAAATAGAACTGTTTTTACTTAGGTTGTAAATTACTCATCTAACTTGAATATATTTCACTCTGATTTGGGGAGTGATGTAGGAACCCATGCCCACCATGTAATAATTTTAGCTTACTAACTGTTCTCTTTGGGTTTCCTGGAATAACATGTTGGGCTCCATTCCTTTTAGTGTGAATATGAAGTTTTCCCTAATGCTAAATTGTTGCTATTATTTTAATGTGTTCAAATGAGAATCATAACTTTTAGTCAACTTTCCTACCTTGTTTCATAAATACGCTTTCCAGAGGTGAGTCTCAGTTGCAAGATAGTTAAAAGAAAAAGTTACTCCATCTCACCCACTTAGTCATTGGGCCCCAGAACATGCTGCTCATGTTAGCTACCTTATCATCTGGCTTCTTGAAGGAATTGGAAACTTGCAGAGGGGCAGAGCCCTGAGTTGTTACACTATTTCTGCATTCTTTGAATGAAGATATGCACAATAGCATACCATTGGAAATGAGCACTGTGTTGGATCTGACCCGCAGACAGAATTCAATACAAATGAACACATATTTATTAGGTGCTTATTATACGTAGGGCTCTATCCTGGATGAAATGGTCCTTGTGTACCCTTTAGGAGGTTATATTCTCCATGTATGTAAATACAAAGTAAAGCTGAAGAAGATGGAGAATGATGGGGCAAAAGAAATGTACACCCTTTTGCTTCAGGAAAATTTGTTGGGGAAGGCAAAGCTTTTAGCTGGAGGAATGAGGTGAGGTTTCACTGTTCTGTCTGAACAGCCTTCAAGACAGAAAAGGATCTTGATAGGCAGAGATAGGAGGGAGTACATCCAGGCTTAGAGCGTATAGACCCTTTACCCCAAAGAACTAACAAGCCAGTATTTGTGGCCAAGGCACCATTAGCCTGTATTTGAAATGCCTAACATACTGGTTGATTGGTTTTCCATGTTAGAAGAAGTAGTAAAGCAAAGGGGAAAAAAATTCTTTCCCATTTTAGAATGTTTGTTGAAATGAACACTTCACACCATGAAGTGCAGGTGACCAATACTGAAACTTCTATAGACTAATACCATTGCTCCTGAGGAATCTAGAGATTTTTTTGTTCAGCTGAAGGGTTCTGTAAAAGGGGAACTTTATGATTATGTTGAAGTAGTTCAAGCTAGAGATGAAAAAAGTTAATCAAAAGGAGATTGTAATTCTTAGAATGTAAGCTCCTTGAGGGCAAGGCCTGTCTTGTGCCTTTCTTTGTATCCCTAGTGCTTAGCACAGCAGCTGGTGGATGGTAGGGGTTTAATTTGTGCTTATTTACTGGCTACGATATGGCCTGGAGAATTGCCCCATTGGGTTTGCATCCACAACCTTTGAAAATGCTCTCTTTCTGACCTCCTTCAAGTTTCACCCTCACCTTTCTCCCCTACCAACCAAAACCTTTCCCTTAGGGTTATGTTCTTACCTCCTATTTATACTATATATGTCATTCATGTACAGAGTTGTTGACAGTTTTTTCGTCTCCCGTTAGAATGTGCGTCCCTTCAGGGAAGGAACAGTATTTTTGCCTTTCTTTGCATGACCAGCACTTAGCATACAACCTGACACATTGGAAAAGCTTGCTGTCTCTTTGTTTGGGATTGTGTGTGCACTGTTCCCTTCCATGTGCACAATTAATCCTCTCCTCCTCCCCTCCCCCATGGTGAGGGGGAAAAGAGGATGAGGAAATAGGGAAATGGGTAACTTTTGTATAAACAGTATCCAATTTGGAAAAGATCTTTTCACACAAACAGGTGCTTCACTTGAGGATTTATTTACCAGCTGGTTGAGCTTTAGGAATTGCCTATATTTTTCCCCTTTCTGTTGCAGATTGGCCTTCTCACCCCACTACCAGAGTCTCCACATCAATTAGGATTGTTTTCTTCTACTCCTCCCCCACAAACATACTGCAACTGGTTGCTCAGTCTCCTCTGCTTGCTGTATAGCCCCATTCCTCTTCTTCAACCTAGGCCTCCCCGAAGTCATTGCTATTAGCAAAATTTCTTAGGACTATGGGAGGAAATCTCTTACCATTTCAACTAGTTGACATACAACAAAATTCAGTTGTAATATGGAAAGTGCCAACTCTGACAGCTTTGTTGGGATTTTTACTCTTGTTTACCTTGTGACATTCTAAGGATTTGGAGTATACATAGAGATGGACCTGAATTCAGCTCCTTACTACAGACATTTACTAAGTGACCCTGGGCAAATCACTTAACACCTCCCAGTCTCAATTTCTTCATGTGTACAATGTGGTTGATAATAATGGCATCTACTTTATAGGATTGTTAGGTTGAGATAATCCAGTATCATTTCTGAATAGTATTTTTAATCCATTATGACCAAACCCTACTGTGGAGTAGTTGACCTTCACTTGACCACGTACCTATCCCTTACTTTGTTCTGACTCATGGAATCTAAGTTGGTGAGGACTGACCTCAGAAGTTATCAGACCCATCATGAATGTGAATCCTTACTACAACCCAACCCAGTAAGTCTTTACTTAGCCTCTGCCTGTCGACCTCAAATGGAACTTCTCTGATTCAATTCGACTTGGAGGCAGCTTGAATTTTAGGAAGTATTTCTTTTCCTGGAGCCTAAATCTGCCTCTTTGGAGTTTCCATCATTGTTTCCAGTTCTGTCCTCTGGGGCCAGGCAGAACAAATCTAATCCTTCCACACATGAGAGCCCTTTGGGTAACTGAAGAAGACAGCTATCACCCTTTTTTCCAAGTTAAATGTCCCTCTTTCCTCCATTCATTCCATGATTTACCTGGTCTCTAGTTCTCTCATCCTGGTCGTCCTCTAGTGTGTCCGTGTCATTCCTAAAATATGGACACGTTGAAGATAACACTCCAGATGGGGTTTGATCAGGGCACGTTACTCATATTGTGCCACATCATCATTTGGAATAAGTGGTAAACACTTAAAATCACATCACTTAAATTAATATGCTATTTTTATACTATCATACAAAATATTTTGTTGTCCAGTAGACAATGCGGGAGCAGCACCTGAGTGGCATAGTTTTCTCTTCTCTCCCTCCTCCCCTCTCTCCTCTCTCTCTTCTCTCTGTCTTTCCGCCTCTCCTTTCTATTTCCTTTCTGTCTCTCCACCTCTCTACCCCTCTCACCCCACCCCATCCAGGTCTACCCAAGTGACTAGGCCCTTCTACTTCACCAGTGGGTGTAGAGGCTGTCCTCTGCTTATAGATATATCCAGGGCTGGAAGTCTGACTAGATCTGACCCTGAGGTTCAGAGGCCGTTGGTGGTAGCTCCTTCAGTTCAATACACATTTATTAAGTACCTTCTTAGGTTAAGGTACTCTGCTGTCTGGCACTTGACATATAAAGACCCTCACAGACCACACATTACTAGGTTATACAACATGTAAGAAGGTAGATGTCAGAGAATTTAAGGACAGATGGAAATAATTAGACATCACATCAGGAAAGGCTTTCTGTAGGAAAGGACAGGCCCCTTAATTGAGCCTCCAAAGAATGTGGGAATGAGCCTCTTTCTGAGGGCAGTCACAACTCTGGCATCTCAAAATAACTTGCCCATGCTACACAGTTAATGGCAGAGCCAGTTTCAAACAAAGCAGAAATAACACTTAACTTCTTTTGTCCAATATGTTATTTCCATGTAACTAGTTAGTATTAGGATATCCCTGTACTTGGTCAAATTGTCCTCTGAAGTGTAACTACATAATTAACCCATATAGGGACCTGTTCTTAAATACTGTGCTGTAAAGAGTTCCAACATAGAGTTTTTTTGGGGGGAAAAGTACTATGTATGTAGTTAAGAATTTATATTTGTGCCACCTGACTGCCCTTCAATCTAACAGTGTCGAGAAGAAATAGAAGGGAGTTGAAAAGGGGAGCAGGAGGGAGTCACCAACGGGGTTTTATGTTCCAGGGAATAGAAACCAGGCAGAGCAACTGATGGAAACTGGACAGTTACCTGGAAAGTTCTGAGCCTTCTCTAAAGGAAGTTTCTGGGAGGAGCTTATGGCTCCAGGCTGCTGAGGGTGCTGAGGTATTGCGTCCAGTCAGCATGGAGATGAGATTTCTGGTGATCAGCTTATCCTGGAGGAAACATGATGTGCCTTGAAGTGAACTGAGCAGAGCTGCTGATGAAAAAATAATGCGAATATAACAGATGTAATTGAGCCGAGGATTGGCTTTATTTATGACTGTCAATGTAGATTTCAATTATGATGAATACAGAGAAACAAGCCTTGTACAGTATACTTTCACATTTGGAAATCATAGGACAGTGGACCTTGATGTACCTCGATGTGCATAGGGATCTCCTGTCTTAGAACTCCCTGTTGACTCACTGTACAGCCCTTCTCCAGTGACGTGACATGACGTGTTAGCACCCCTCTCATGTGGCTAGAGGGCTCAGACTTGAAGGGGATCTAAGGGACTGCTTCAGGCTGTTGCGCTATGAGGAAAACCATTTCTAGTTGAGTCTGAGCTAGCTATTTATGCCCAGCTCTTAGAACAGTGGCACAGTCTGAGTAATTGCCACTTACCCAGCTTCCTTGGCATCCTCATAGTTTCCTAGTGAGGAAGGGGAAATTTCCTAGGTGATACATTTGATCATCCTCGTGTTTTTAAATGAGTCCAAACAGTATGGATAACCCACTCACGCAACTTTAAGTGGCAAAAATTATTAAGTTTTTAAGAGTTTAGAACTGGAAGAACTTTCTTGGAAGTCGGCTTTTTCATTTTCTAAAAGAGAAAACTTTTGGAAATGGAAATGGAAAATCCATTTCCTCTGCCCAGGAGCACTCACGTGCTCAGTGTCAAGACTGGGATTTAAACTCAGGTTGAATTCCCGGTTTTTTCCACTACCCATGGTGCCTCTTAACTGTAGTTAGGATACAGGGTGGTGAAAATAGTCCTGGATTTGGTGTCAAGAGCCCTCGGGGTCACATCTCACCTTTATTATTTGTTACCTCTGTGACCAGGAGCAAATTACTTGAGCTTGGGTTTCCTCTTCTGTGAAGTGGAAATAGTAACACCACTGGCACTACTCACATCAGAAAGTATTATTACAAGGGTTAGATGAAATAATGTCTATAAATTGGTGTGTAAATGTCAGCTACTTGTCTATCAGCCTTTAGCAAAAAACCGGGCTGAAACCTTAGTGTGGTCTACAGGTAACAGCACTGGCCTGGAACTCACATGATGTTAGCACTAGAAAGAAGCTTAGTACCTACCTGGTCCGTCCTCTGTGTTTTACAAGTGAAGAAATCAAGATTTCCCCCAAAGTTTAAAGGGCACAGTTTCACAAAGATATAAGTAGCAGAGCTAGGATTTGAACACAGGTCCTAAGTCTGTGGTTCTTGGCACTAGCCCGAAGCTACAGGTGAGAAAACTGAGATCTGGAGAAGTAGAGCCAGTCACCAAAATATTAATTACATACTAGGTATCATGAACCAGATAAGGCTCAGGAGATCCAGAGACAGAATTGAAGCTCTCTGCCTTAAGGAGTTTTATTCATATAAATGTATAAGAAATCAAGTCAGCAAGTGTTGAATAACTCTTAGTGTTGTACCAAGCCCTGTGCGATGTGAGGCAGATGAAGTAAAAAAGACAGACCTTGCCTACAGGGGGCAGGGCGAGGAGTATCAGGTCTATGTTAGGGACCCAATTAGGGGCCTGCTGGAGAAAAAGTCCAGAAAGTCAGAAGTAGGGCCAAGGGGAATGAAGGAGTGAATATGGCTGGCCTGAAGGCCCTTGTTTACTGTGATGTTTCAGTGAGGAAACAACTGGTTAGAGGAAGGGACCTCAGGAGCAGTGGGATCTCTTAATGTGGGAAGGCTCTGGGGGTGGAGGCATCTTAGAGGAGGAGAAGGCCACTGGACCACAGTGATTAAGGCAGGCTGCAAGGTTCATGGCAGAAGCAACATGGCCTTGTGGGGAGAACACCGGATGTGAACTCTTCATCCCCACCTTACTAGTTGTGTGATGCTGAGTAAGTTGCTTCTCTCTCTTGGCCTCAGTTCCTCATGGATAAAATGAGGGAATTGGACTAGATGAGATGGTCTTGGTGGTCCCTTCCAGCTCCGTATTTATGATCCTCAGTGAATAAATACAGAGCATGTGCAGGCCCCATCAAGGAGGAGGCTCTCACATCTGCTGAGGTCCAAACAAGCTCTATGGAGAAGGTTCAGCTGGGATGAACTTGGAAGGAACTGGGAATTCCAAGATGCAGAGATGAGCAGGGACGGCATTGCCAGGAATGGGGTGCTTCAGACCATTGGAGGTATGAAGATGGGACATAGGAGAATGATGAGTGTGAAGAAGCGAGGAAGCCAGCGTGGCTGGGCTAGAAATTGAAGGGCATCCTATGTGGGAAGTCCAAGAGGGAGACTGATGGAGACAGGCTGACTCTCACCTTGAATAACTAAGTGGGTTGTGAAGGGCTTAACTGCCAGATAGAGGAGTTTAAAGGAAGGGGAGGAAAGAAAGAAGAAAGGAAGGATGAGAAGGAGGGAGGAAGGGAGCAAGCCTTTATATAGTGTCTGCTACATGTCAGGCAGTGTGCCAAGCACTTTACAAATATTTTCTTCCATTTAATCTCCACAGTAACCCTGAGAGATTGGTTCTGTTATTAACCCCATTTACAGGTGAGGAGATGACTTGCCCAAAGTCACATGGTATGTATCTAAGGCCAAGTTACTCCAGGCCCTGCAGTCTGCCCACTGTGCGTTTTAGCTGCCTAGAGAGCAGGAGTCTGGTCAATCATGGGAGTGGCATGATCAGACCTGTACCTGAGGATAGAGTAAAGCTTTGACAGCTTTGTGACGAGAGGGGAACCTTGAGTCTGGAAGATTGATTAAGATTTAGACTTTTGCAGTAGACTAGGCAAGAGGTGATGAGGCCTTGAATTAGGGTAGGATAGTGAGTGAGTGGAGAGAAGGGATAGAAATGAGGTTTTGTAGAGAAAAAAAATTGGCAATATTTGATCAGTGGTTGGCTGTGGGATGTGAGTGAGAATGAGGAGTCAAGAATAACTCCAGAGTTGTACATCTGGGTGCCCAGAAGGATGACAGCCCCCTTGAGAGACACGGAGAGTGGCAAGGCTAAAACTACTCTGGGTCTTGAGGTGCGTGATCCAGTCCTTGTCTCTTGCTCTGTGTGCTCTGCTGGTATCTGTCTATCTACCTAACAGTATCTCCACCACCCTCCCCCTGCCCCCCCATATGAGTTGATCTCTGAGGGCCCTTTTAATGCTCTTGAGTCTCCCTCATCAAATTTCTTCTCTTAAGGGAGAGAAAATGCTTCTGTTCTTTGAAGAATCCCTTTACTTCTATATCCTTTCTCTTACAGGCCCTTTTTCTTTCCCTTGCTTCCTCTTCTGCCTATCCTCTTTTCACCGTGGCAGGCTGACCCGGCACAATATGTCAGTGTGTTAAATTTGGAATTTAAGGACCTAGGTTCCAGTCCTGTCCCAGATGATACTTAAGTGACTGGGCAAACACCTTCTGGTGACTAACTTGCCCATTTGGTAAAGGAGGTACTTGGACTAGATGGTTTCCTTCCAATTCCAGTGTCCTATAAATAGCTGTAGCTACATTTTTGAAAAAGCCACAAAAGGATCCTTAGTGATGATGTTGGAAGCCAGCCTGCCCAGTTCTTTGCAGCCTAGTAAGTAGGCTTGAGAACATCATATTTACCTAGCTCTAGCTCCTGGCAGAGAGAGCATGTGGCCCAGGATGGGCAAGAAGAGATTGTGAACCCATCTTGTCCTTCATTAGGCAGTAGCAAGAGGGGTGTATCTTAAGGAAAACTGTGTGATTATGGGTTAGTCTCAGAAGCACAAGAATAAATGGAGCTTCACTAGAAGTTGGACTGAATTGGTTCACAAAGCAAGCTCAAGGGTAGAGGGTGAAATTAGCAACCCTGCATCACAAAATTGGGAAGACCTACTTATTACAATTCTTGGATGGCTTTTAATGGTTGAGGAAGAGAAATTTTCATGGACTTGGAAATACCTCTCTGTCTGTAACAGATCATAGGACTATGGGTAGAAACCAGAAGGGGGTCTTCTAAGCTACCTCGTCCACCCTCCATGGTTTAATAGCAGAGATCCACAGTCCAGAGATACTGCCCAGTGTCACAGAGTCTTAAAAATGGTTAAGGCAAATGGGTGATAACAGGTCATTACGTCATGGGATTTGAGAGCCTTGTCAGTGCTCCTCCCTTTTTTACAGGAGGAAATGAAGACAAGGTTAAATGTTGGGCATACAGATTCAGAATTCTGCATTTGCTGCTCATGTAACTTTTTCCACTTCTTACCCAACTTTTTGAAATCCTTCTGCACAAAAGCAGAATTCAACTAGATTTGAAATTTTTGTTGCTTTTGGAAACTAGATACATAATAGCTCACAGTTCTATAGCTCTTGAGATTTACAAAGTGATTTACATATATTATGTCTTTTGATCATCACAGCATTCTTTAGGGGCCCCAGGCATCATCATTTTACAGATGACGAGGAAACAGGCTGAGAAGAGCCGATGATTTCTCTAGAGTCACAATCTAGGACATGTCTGAGACAGAATTCGAACCCACCTCTTTTTGCTTGCAGGTCCTGCGCTCTATTTATGATTCCAGGCAGGCAACAAAAGTGACTAAGGCCCAGGCCTAGTTAAAACTATTTGTGGCTTCCTTTTCCCTCTTTGTTTTCAGATGAATCTTTGTGAACGAGGTATTTTTAATGGTTCTATTAGATCTTGGGGCTCCTATTGAGGGGATCAGTAACTTAAGTTAGGAGAGCTAGAAAAAGGAAATAGTAGAAATAAAAATTACTGTTGTCTACTGAACAATTTGGGGAAAGAATAAGGTAGATTTTTTTTTAAGTTTAATAATAATTGATGAGAAGAACAAATGATCGTTGTTGTAGTAATAAACATAAGACATGTTATCTGGTTCTGATTGTGGTTGAATACTTGGGACCTAACACATTTTCAAATGAAACAATCAGTCATAGTTTTACTATCACTTTGCAAAGTAAAAACAGGCTTCTCTCACTTTGAGGAGGTCTGAAAGCAGTTATAGAGGACCTGTACAAAAGGAGGAGCTGACAGGAAAAGCAGGACAGTCTCATCTGGTTAGGGTTTATATGCAGAATGAATTTGAGTACCTCAGCTGTCTTCTGTAGGGAAACTCTGGGCAATCTTTCTGTCCTGATACTTCCTGAAGGCTAATTCTTTCGGGATCCTTCTCTGTTCTAAAGTTATCTCATCTTCCACATGGAGGTGAGTAAGACTGTTTTCCGGAAATGCTGATTCTGAGTGCTGGCCTGCCCTTCAACAGAGGGCAGAGGCATTGGGTGGAGCAGGGTGGAGGACCTCAGGGATTCTTTACTGGGGCAGTGTTTTTTTTTTTTTTTTGCCCCCTGAGCTGGTCACTGACACACCCTTTGTGCCAATAAATAGTTTGCTCAAGTGACTTACATAAAGCTAGGTAAAAAGTAAAGTTGCTGATCTTTTTCTGTCATCATTGATTACCACCAGCTTACTTTGTATAACAAGTAATAACTTCTTACTCTACCCTGATAACAGAAGGTAACTAATGATTATAGCAAAGGAGTTAGCTACTTTTACTTTTCTGTATGGAGAACCAGGTCCAGCACCCCACTCCTAGGGGAGAGTCACTATGTAAGAAGAGCCCAGTACTAGGGGAGACTGGCTGGGTGTCTTATGGAAGGCATATTTTAACCTAGAAAATAGAAACAAAATAAACTTTAAAAAATCCCTACTACTTGATAATCCCAAGAGATCATCTTGAAAATCCATTTTTAGGTAATCTAGGTGAAACTTCACATCTTGTTTTGAAGTTCTAGTTTACATAGTTTCCATTGAATGAAAAGGTTATAGTCAAAAAGTCCATTTATTGGTTTGGGGAATATATGTATTGAATACTTGGGTTCGGTCAAATTTTGATCAATGATTTGGAACTCAAATCACATTTTCTCAGAGATTTGATGTTATAAGTGGTAGTTAGGTTCCCAGGCCAGCGCACTAATTAACCCATAAATAACGGAGATAGTGCACATTTACAAGGAAAACATGGAAACCGTTTTTGTGGGGTCACCTTTTAGTCTTGATCATAAAGAACCTAGGAGAACACTTATTAAAAGGATACAGTTTCCTGCCATCTCAATACTGGTATTTAAAACAAAATCAATAAAACAGAATTAGAAGTACATAGTTGTAAATTTTATCTAGAATGCTGGTGGTTAGGAATAGCAGGTATTAATTAGAAGAGAAATTCTAGGCAAAGTTAAAAGGGACCTTCAGCCTTCTTTCAGAACTCCTTCTATTCTTAGATCATCTCCACTGACTTCTTAGCATAGTGCCTGGCAACATAGTAAGCACTTAATAAATGCTTTCTCAGCCTTTCTCTTTAATTTGCCACACTTCCAGAAAGTGGGAAAGTGTGTGTGTATGTATGTATGTATGTATGTGTTGCCTCGCCACTCATTTACTCCTTGATCCTTTGTAGGTTTCTTTCTATGCCAATTAACTGAAATTATTCCCAATAAAATTGCCTCACAATTGTCAAATCCAGTTAGCTTTTCTCAGACCCAAGTTCTCCCTGACTCCTCTGTAACATTAACTGACCAATCTTTCCTTCGAAAAGCCAGATCCTCCATCATCTCCTTCTCTCTGTTTCTTCTGGTGGTTCCTAAGGTTCTGTCATCATCATATCTTTTTACTGCCTCTCTTGGTGATCTCAGCAACTCCTGGGCCTTTGACCATGATCTATATGGGAATGACTTGCAAGTTATATTTTCATTCCCAACTTTCCTCCGGAACTCCATTCCCAGATTTTCATCTTGCTAGACATCGCCTCCTGTATATCCAGTTAACACGTTAAACTCAACAGTAGTAAAACTGAACTTGTCACTTCTTTCTCATCTAGGTTTGTGGCACCTTTGCTTGTTTATGACTTCTTTGCTCAGTTGCCTAGTAGAGTCTGGTGTTTGTTAACACTTGGACTTATTTGGATTAAAGAGACAAGGTTTTTAACCAAGAATAATGTGGCTGTCACAGGTAGTGGGGAGAAGCTGGTGGTCGCGTGACAGGCCTGTCCCTGCAGAGCTGCTTGTCCATTAGACGTGGTAAAGGAACGTGCTTCACAGCGCATGGCCTGCCTCCCCTTCTTCCATATGCAGATAGCTGCCAAATTCTGTTATTTCACATTCATTCTTTAATATTTCTTCTGTCAATAATTTTACCTACTTCAAGCCCTTGGTACCTAGTCTTTCTACTGTGTCCTATGGAATTTTCCACTTTTGCCTAGAATGCTTACTTACTATCTCCCAACTTCCCCCATTCGATCTTGGCCTGTCAAACTTGTAGCCATCCTATAGCCATCCAGGTGCTGTCTCCCTACAGACTCCTGATCACTCTAGCCAAAAAATGATTTTTCTATCCTTTGAACTGATGGAATCCTAATAAAACTGCCCCCAGCCCCAATGTTCTAACTCCCTTATAGGCCCCACTGAACAGCAGCACACTGCCCCTATGTAGCACCTCCCCCCTCCCACCTCAACTCAATATCCTAACTTCTTCATATATGCTCACTAGAACAACAGGTCATATTTTCCCAGAAACAGCGGGTGTGTCCATGTGTTGGTATCCCAGCCACTGCCCCCAAACCCATTCATCGTATTTCCTACAGAAACAGCAGGTGTATCCATGAAGTCAGCCATGACCACATCCATCTAGTCTCAGACAGGATCACAATACCCAGCCAATCAGAAAGCAGCATGTATGCCCAAGCAGGGTGTGGACCCCAAAACAATAGAAGAGATTTTTCCTAAGTAGGACCCTGCGCAGTAATAGCAAAAGCTGTCCTTTAGGTGAACTGATGATATAGCTTATTATAATATCATTATCATACATTCATATGGGTTTTTCTGTATGCATTGTGGGTAATCACATGTACAGTTCCACTGTGGCTAGGACCCCTCCCCATTACCTAGTCTCTTAACAAACCCCTCCTGCCTTTTTAATATTCATAATTTGTTATGTAGTTGCATCTTTACCTTATGAAAATCCCTCTTGCTTTCTCTAAAGTTGCTCATTCCTCTTGGAACTTAGCCCTCTTCATGAGAGGCATCAGTCTTAATAAATGCCTATACTTGGATTAGAGGTGCTCTGACTGAATTCTTTGAGCTACTTCTTCCACAACACATCATGAAACCACAACAGAACCCTTATAGCACTTGGAACATCTTTGAAACAGTAAGAACAAACCTACCAACATTTCTTGTAGTACCTCTGGAGCATAGTCACTCCTGTACCATTTTGGTCTCTGGGAGATTAGCTCAAAACTTAGCTCAGTTCCTACATATAACATTGGTCCCACCATGTTCATGTCTAGGTGTATCAGGATTGCTGGATGATTTCTTCCATTGGGCTGGAGTCCAAAAGGTCACCTGGAAAGGTCAGTCCTTGCTCTTGGAGCATTAATGATTGGTGCTGTGCTGGCTGTAAAACTTGGTCTGGATTTTGACTTTTGGGTTCCTTGGCTCACTCTTCCACCCAAGGTGGGACACTCCATTTTCTTCAACTAGAATGGGATAGAACTAAGAAAAAGGCCAAAGACCTAGGCTTGCTTCTCACGAGCCACATGGTCACTGTTACAGGATGTGGAGGAAAAAGTCACCAAAAAAGGCCAAAAGAATGTACACACACCTATAGATCTACACAGCTTATCTTTTCCACCAGACCTTAGGCCCCTGGATCATAAAAAAAGACACCCCTTTATCTTCACATCTTCCTCTTCTCACCAACATCCTCTTCCACAGAAGATTCTAAATATTTTTTTTTAATGAATAAAACAATATGACTTGTGGGTAATTTCAGGAATGCTAAAGGTTGATGGTAGTGCTTCCTTATAATTTCATTTCAAGCAATAACTTTTCATTTCCTTTATGTAGGTGTGTCTTTGAAAGTAGTTATACTTTTACTCAAAGTTTATCTTTGATTAAAAAATGAGCACTTTTCTTAGAAGGCTGCAAAATTTGTTTTCCCCTCCGTCTCCTCCCCAAGCAAAATTTCTTACTGTTCGATCATGAATTCTTTCTATCTTTGTCTCCTACTCTCTCCCCGGAGCCATCTGCAGTAGTATTGTATCTTGCTACTGGACCCAGATGGCTCAGGAGGAGAAAGTGAGGCTAGTGACCTTGCACAGCCCTGCCTCACTTAAATCCAAATCACTTGCATATCATGGCACCACCTTCCTGATGTAATGGTCCTCTTTGAGAATGAAGGACAAACCACAACCTCATCTCCCTTTTCTGGCTAAAGATTGAGGAGTAAAGTGCTAACCCAATCTCACTAGGAAAGAGGAATGCCTATTGGCAGAAAGGGAAATACCTATTTGGGATTACATTACTTTAGGCTAGAAAAGACACTTGTAAATCCTTTCAATTGAAAGGTAAAAATTTTGATGTCTGACCACAATTGAATATATTTTTTTTCTCTTCCAACCAGGTCAGCATATTTTAATCGTCCATTCTTGACACAAAAGAAAAGGAAAAAATACTGCAGTGAATGAAGAGTCCTCTACTTTTTAGCACTGTTTTTCTACTGTAGTTGGTCTTTGAATGAGGATGACAATGGAAGAGATGAAGAATGAAGCTGAGACCACTTCTATGGTTTCTATGCCACTATATGCAGTCATGTACCCTGTGTTTAATGAGGTAAGCTAGTAAATATTTTAAGGTATGACCACAATACAGCCCATGTTAGCCTTTTATTTAGTGATGGCGAATGACAGTGACAAACCAGCCCAGGAAGAGGATACATCCTAGGAAGGAAAAAAAAAATGCCCCCAAACAGTGCAGATGCAGGATTGTTATATTTTAGAATCTCTTCTCTCTGGACCACATCCCATCAAAATACCTACATTTTGTTCAAATCCATTTCAGGTATTCCAAGAACAGAATTCAAAGTTCCCAACTCCCTCTTGTTTATCTCTTTAAGATGTGCAAAGCATTTTCCTCATGATGACTCTGTGAAGTGGGGATTAAAGGGGTCTTTATCCCTGTTTTATTTCAAATGAGGACACTGAGGTGCAGAAAAGTGAAGCAGTTTGCTTACTAAGATCACAAAAGGGAACCTAGCCATTGCTGCCAAGGCCACTAACAAGAGACTGCTAGAGACAGAACGAGGACCTTTGTCTCCTTGTCTTAGATAATGGGTATATAAAAGGAGAAAAAAATGCTGCTGTAACACACATTCCAAGATTGTGACCTAAGAGCCCACCTACTGCAGTCTCCTCATTTTATAGACAAAGAACTGATTAAGTGACTTGTCCAAGGTCATCCAGGTCCTAAGTGGCTGAACTGAGATTTGAACATTTCACCGGAAGCTGGGGAAATCTTTCTCATTTAAAATTAGAAATGTATGTGCTATGAGCCCTAAAGCAGAATAGTAATTAGGAAATGGTGGATGTTGTTTTACAATTTGATCTTGGAGTATTTTACCTCAGTGTGTATTAATCTGGAAAGGTATAAAAAGCAAATCAGCATGGCAGAATACTTATGTCAGATAATAGGGATGGAGTTTACTGATCAGACTTCAAATGTTTTCCTTTTAAACATACCACAAACATTTACACCTGTACGGTATTTAGAAACGTTTGAAGACTTTTCAGTAAGCATAAGGCTATTTTTTTTTATTTTAATAGGGATAAAATCTCAGTCTTGCTTTAGAAATGAAATAAATTATTATTGTGCCTTCACATCAGAAATAACAGTTGCTAGAAAGAATCTTGTTCTCATACCTCACCTTGTGAACAGAACACCTTTTAATGGGTTATTCTTATCAGTTGTTAAAAGTTAATATTTAACTACAGACCAAATATACATTTTATGTAAATGTATTGATATGGAAAATTAGCATTCAGTTCATTGTTCATAGACAAAGGTGTAAAAATGATTGTAGATTTGATCACATGATAGATTCCCAGCTGTGTAAGGAGTAGACGCATTTTGAATCTGAATCATTCATTGAATGGTCTCTGGAATGTGTTGGAAAAATTAAAATTCCCTGGAAATAAGTGTTGTCTTTCACATTATGGTGAAGTCTTGAGTAATGATGGTAACCTCTACTCCTACTGCCTTTAAGAAATTCCTGGCTAATAGGACACACTAAGGAAAAATTTTAGAGCTATTTGCTCAGAAGCACAAGTCACAAGTATTTATGTCATTATGGAAATCCAACGTGCACCGGATTCATTAAGACTATGACAAGGTAGTTGAAGAGTAAGCTTGGCTAATTAGCTATTGTAAAATATAGAGTTCTAAGCAAATTGCACATACATATTTTATGAAATGGAGCTTGGGGTTACATTATGGATTAAGGGGATTCTTTGATACCTTATGATTTTATCTTAAATCAGAATCCTGTTGTCTATTCATTGAAGAATAACTATTTCCTTTCATCCTGATTTCTTGTCATAAAAGAAAAGAGAAATATGGATTAGCAATATTTTTCCCCCCAAAAAGATAAACTGTACTTCCATTCCTATGCCCTTTGGGGAACTGTTTTCAAGCTAGGTAGATATTATTTTGAAATGGTATGTTAATGAGATTATGTAAAAGATTAAGTGTAGGTTTGAAGTGGTTAGAATTGATGTCCTTCATTTCATGTGATGTCCTGCTTTTACCTACAAATGGTATTCCCTTAATAGAAAACTGCATTCCTTTTAGAAATACCTAGAATGCCTTATTTCTTCGTAGAAAAAGAGACATGTTATATTAGAAATATGCTAGCTTGGACTAGATGGCCCATGAGCTTACCTCCAGCACTAGACCTATGATCCTGCGGGAAGAAAATTGTCAACCCTTGGTTCTTCCAAAAATAGCTTAATGAATAACTAATAGTGACATTTCTTTTAACTCAATTTTGCCTGTCTCTCATTTTTTTTTCCCTACTTAATAATACTTTGATAAAAGTTGGTTGTACTTGTTGAACTTTGTATTTTACAGAAAGATCTGTCTTGATGGGGCTGTTTTAAAAATTCTACTAGCTAATACTACTTGCCTCACAATATTCATATTATCTGAAGAGGAAAATTAAATTCACAGCTTCTCTGCAGTACAAATAAGATTTTTATTTCATGCAACCATTTTCAGAGTGTTTTTATACATAGTTAACTGTTTACACTGGCTCTGTGAACTGTGTTGCAATTTGACTAATATCTGCTGAGGAGGACATAAGTCTTTGGGTAAAACCCATTCACTTTCTTCTCTTTGCTATATCTACCAGTATCTTTCTGACTCGATTGAATCCATCCCATCTAAATCTTCATTCTGCCCTAAGCATTGATTCATACAGTTTTGCCCAGGTCACTGCTGTGCAAGTAATTTGCTAGAGGAAAGAGCACATGGTTTTTTTTGTTGGTTTTTTAATGAGGACATTGACATGCAGACCCAGCAGTTAGCCTTGTAGGTACTAGAACTGGGGTACAGACTTAGTGTAGGCTGCCAGAAAGCTTTCATCGAGATTTATCAAGAATTGTGGCAGAGGCTGAGAGAAGGAGATATTTTGATCCTAGATCTCAACCTGGCGTAGAGACCAGAAAAAAAAGCAGAGAGATAGAGGCTGTTCTCTGGATGGATGAAACTGTGTAAACTGGGCTTGTCTTTGAGGTTAGTGCTGTGCTTGGGCTCGTTTAACATTTTTACAAAGGATCTAAAAGAGCTTGGGTACAGTGAACTTTTCACATTTGCAGATATGACAGTGAAATGACAAAGCATCAGTGATAAACTGCAGGAAGCTCTCAGAAGTGGGCAGAAGAGTAGCTAGTGACTTTGTTGAATAAAATTTAAGATCCAGAGAAGGACATTCAATCAGCAGACATTTGTTTAATGCTTGCCATATTCAGATATTGTTGCTAGGCAGTGAGCATACAAAAACCAAGTGGGACTTACTCAGGGCGTTTGCAGTCTACTGGCAAGATGGCATGTACACAGCAAAGGAAAGAAGGGGAGCAAGTGTAAATGCTTACTATGCACCCAAGCACAGTATTGGGAATACAAATATAAGCAAAAAGAAACGGTTCCCCACCTCAGAGAATAGACATTCCAACGAAGGAAGACTGCATACAGAAGGGAGTTAAAAAGCGAGTAAAGGGGTAATGAAAATACTGTGTGGAGGGCATGGTTTGGAAGGCTAGAGGAAGTCAGAGTCTGGAGGTGAGTAAAGACAGACAGCCTGTCCCCATCCAAGAGGAGCTGCTCCCCAGTGGAAGAAGGGGCAGGATTATGACTAAGCTGCCAAGGTGGCAGGTTGTTCCAAAGCAGAGAGGCCCCAGGCCCTGAGGGAAGTTCCAGGATGAGCTAGCTCTAGCTCAGCATAGTTTTGAAGTCCAAAGGAAGTCAGGAAAATGCGTTTCATTTGCGGAATGTTCAGTTTGACATATTGTTGAACTATCTGGGTAGGGAAATATATCAGTGATTGTGATATAGCCTTGCAGTTTAGATTAAAGAGATTAGGTTTGGTATTTATTTATGTGCAGATGATGTAGCAGTTAAAATAAGACTTTCTTCAAGGTCAAACTCAGATCCTGACTTAGTCAAATGACTTCAAAAATCTGTAGCCTTATGAACCTACCCCACTATCATATTTCCTTCTTTTTAGAGTATTTATTTACTCTATTCGTTTGAAACTAATCATCCTACCTGATATCTTGTCTTTTAAGAAAGATCTCTAAGCTTATTGATAGAGACTGAATCTTCTGTTTCAGGGTACCCTTACACAAATCAGTCAGCAAGCATTTATTAAATACCTGCTGCTTGCCATTCACTCCAGTAGGCATTGGCGCTACAAAGACAAAATGAAACAAAAGTTCCTCAAGGAGCTTAGACATGATAGTTCTGTGATTAATACTTGATTGAGTTTTTAAGGAGTCATCATTGTTTATTAGGACAATAGGCTATCTTTTCCAAACTAAGGGGATGATCACTAATTGCAGTTACCCTAAGTTTATGCTGACCTTACACATAGCTATCATAGAAGTTAAACTCAACAATTTTCATGATAGCAAAAGTAAAAGGAATCCTTGAAGCTTGAAGGAAGATGTTTAGGACAAAAGGAAGTACTTTATATAGTGGATAACTTGTTTTATAGCTAGAGATATATTGTTTGCATGTTGATTTCCCCCATTTGGTTGTAAGCTCCTTGAGAGCAGGGATTGTCATTTTCTGTTCTCAATACTTTGTACAGTGCCTGGCATATAGTAGGAGCTTAATGAATATTTATTGGCACGCTATAAATCATAAGCAAAGCCACAAAAGATAAAAGTGTCTTCTTCCTCCTTCTCTGGTGAAATTCTCATTTGTTCTTCCCCCTCTCTGATTGATTGATTCCAACATAATTTCTTGAAGAACAGGACATGTCAAGTTAATCTCTTTTCCTTTTTTGACAGAATTGCTAGAGAGGTAGATCATTGGAGAATGCTATAAAAATGGGTTATTTATATTTTAATCAAGCGCTTAACAATCTCTTGTACTCTCTGTGCCAGACAATAGAAAAATTAGGTAGATTTAGTTGAATGAATGACTGGACCCAAAGAGTAGGCATTAATGGTTCCATGTCAATTTAGTGCTGTTTAAAGTTTTCCCACACCTTGGGTAAAGGTATAGCTGACATTCTTGTCAAATCAGTAGATAACAAAAAGCCATGAGGGGTGGCTGACACACTGACTTGTGATCCCAAAAGGATATGGAGAGATTAGAGCATTTGGCTGAATGTGACTCAATGGAGAGGTGGTGGAGGAATCCAGTTGGATCCTCTTCACTTCATCCAGGAAGCTTTTCCCTTCAGTCTCATCCTCCTATCCCATTCTAAAGGGTTTGACACTGGTAATCACTGTTCCTTTGGAGACTGTTCTACCCTGGTTCCTTTCTGACCTTTTTTTTTTAAACAATTTTCTTAGGCTTCTGTTTGTTTATTTTGTATTCTAGTCAAATTCTACTATTAGGTTGCCTGATCTCCTCCTGTTCTCTCACATTTATGCATTCCTACAGACAGGCCATCTTCCCATTGAATTATGGATACAGTAAAGTGATAATTTTTTTTTTCCTAGGCCAGCCTGTTCAGGCTCTTGCTTCACTTCACAGTATCTGTTAGTCTTGAGAGCTCGTAGATGCCAAAATTATAAGTTAAGAATGCTACATTATTTACAGAGAGATTAATAGTTTATTTTACTTAACTTCGATGCACATTTCTTATGTTTGGAGTCAAACATTTTCTTTGCCTCAAGGGATTAATAGTAATATTCATTGCACACTATGAGATATATTCAAGGCTTTTGTTGAAATGTTTTACTCTCTGAGACCTATAAAGGCAGCAGTATTTTCCAATACTTAATATTGTTCCAATAAAAACAGACACAGCTTAGTTTTGTTGACTTAACTAGCTTCTTCATTGTCCTTAGGGGCATGAGAAACCTTCAAAAAGATGAAGTTGTGGTTATTTTGAGCTTAGCCGTTATGCTTATACAGATGAAATTATTTTTATAAAAAGAGTACATTATATGATTTTTTAGACATAATAGAAAATAAAATCTATCAGGCTTTTGCATAAGCATAGTTATCCTGGAATTATGCATTTTATATGTGATAGAACATGTTAGAAATATCGGATTGATTTGAACTCATGATCCAGCATTTTATGTCACTGTTCAATTCACTAAGTATTAAGTGCCTGATGTATGCTAGGCTCTGAAGGATACAAAGATGAATAGGATGCTGCTTACATAATACAGTCAGCTCTGCTATAACAAAATATGTACAGTTCTAAAAATCACTTTACTGTGCAAAATCACAATGAAAAACTACAGGATTTATGGGGAAAATGAGGTCTAGGCCTTATGCTTAAATACTTAGTGACACAAAAAAAAAGATAGGAACCTAGTCAAGATGACAACACAGTTTTGCACATGTTAAATGTTTAAGAGATATGTAAATGGTGTAATAAAAAGTGGCAGTGTCTGTGGTCTTGGGCTGCTCCTCCCTGAGCCCTGGTTCACATAGAGCCCAGGCTGGGAAAGCCTCACACAAGTTGAGCAAGCCTCAACTGAGGGCCAGAGGGTATGACAAAAGGTTGGAGGGGAGATGATGTAGACCAGCCCTCCTCTGCCCCACAGCTCCTGCACTTAAAGCTACACTGGAAATCCATCCCTTTACCTTGAAAAAAGACCAGAAGTTTGCTTATGAAAATGGAGACTGGAAGGGATACAGCTTATGAGTTATTGTGAAGTGGTGCAGTGTTCTACATTCTTGCTGTTTCTTGATAATGAAACCGTGCATAAGCAAACAAGAAATTTGTGTTATGCTTTAATTGTTCCCTAATTAGCCAGGGAACAAATTCATGTTTTCAAAACAAGCCTTATGGCAGAACTAAATGTAGTATAATTCAAAATAGAATATAAAAATTTCTTTTGAGATAAGTACCAAATGTGATAGAGAACCAAGAAGAGAGTGAAGTATGTATCTATCTTGTTTATCAGGGCTATTTGTAAGCTAAGATAATGGGTTGTTTTGAATTTTACTTCTCTTTCCCTTACCATTGAAAAGCTAAAAAGCAGTTGTCACAGGAATAGTTAGGAGGTGAGAGAAAAAGCCAGAAATATTAACTAGTATTTTTTTCTTTCAGTTTAGACCTGTGACCATGAGCATTTCATCAAATATTTGGTCAGCAGAACTATAACAGTAGCCACCAGATACTCCTCAAACCCAATGGGTTATTTAACTCTAACCCAGGCAGAAGGTAATTTCCCATGAACCAAGGGAAAGTATTAGTTCTGCCAAAAGGCTTTTCTCCTTAAAACCTATCAAATAGAATATAATTTTCTAACAGAAGTATAGAAACACTTAGCCAAGCATGTTGGTTTTAAGTTAAAGGACAGATTTAAAACTTTATTAGTTACAAGTTAAATATTTATCTTGTATTTTAAAATAATAATAAAGAAAAAAGGTTTATTATCTGTAATTCCTGGTGGCTCTGTAATGACAATTTTGTGTAGGTAGGCTGTTTTGATTCAGTACCCTGTTGACAATTTAAGGACATTGACAAGAATTGTTGCTAATTGAATTATGGTTACAGTAAAGTGATTACTGTAGAATTAAGATTCAGATAGGTCACGTATGCTCCCTTAAATAAATTGGCATTACTAATGACTTTAAACTTTTATTACAGCTAGAACGAGTAAATCTGTCTGCAGCTCAGACACTGAGAGCAGCTTTCATCAAGGTGAGAAGCTCATATTTTATTAGAATGATTAAAATAAGTTATTTATGAGTTAAAGCAATCACATAATCATTGCTGACTTTCCCTTTTAATGAAAAACCTTCTCAGGTACCTTTGCTTTGGACTTTACTACAGAGGGGGAGGGAAACAGAAAGAGAGGAGAATAGGGTTCTCTTCATTGTCCATCACCTAGTGCTTTACGTGTTGGTTTCTTTTAAATGTTGCTCTCCTTAAAGATGTTGGGTGTATTAGTGATTATTATCATGATTTGAATGGAAACAACTTCTTTGTAGAATTACATCATAGAAGACTATGGTCCTTGACAGTATTTACTAAAAGCAATGGTTTGTTTAACTCCAAAACTATGTTTCAGTGGGAAAGATCAGTCTTTCATTAGCCTAAGGACATTTTCAGGGTTTGTGGTGAGGAGGGACAAAAATCTATTTTTTCTCCCTCCCACCACTACCACCAAAAGAATAAAAAGTCTTCTAACAAATACACATAATTAGGCAAAACAAATTGCTCCAATGTCTGTAAACAGAAATGCGTATGTCTTGTTCTCTGCCCTAAATCCATCACCTTTTTCAGGAGATGGATAGTATGTTCCATTATTATTTCTCTAGAATCATAAATGGTCATTGTATTTATTCTTACAGCTTTCAACATTTGTTTATACGTTGTTGTTATCATTGTATAAATTGTTCACTTCTGCCCAGTTAATTTTTCATTACTTCTAAGTCTTCAAAATTGTTCATTTTTAAAATATTGCCATTATCATGTAGATTTTTCACCTTCTTTGCTCACTTCACTCTGCATCAGTTCATATAAATCTTTCTGTGTCTTTTTTGAAACCATCTCTTTCCTCTTTTATTACAGCATACTAGCACTCTAGCTCATTCATATCCCACAACTTATTCAGCCTTTCCTCAGTTCTTGGACATCTCTCACTTTCCAGTTTTTTTTCTCACTACCGAAAAGATTATTGTTCATATTGTCTTTATTTGCTTTAAGTACGCTTATCATTGGGTATAACACTTTGTTGTTCTTCAGGTTGGTGTGATTTCTAAAGTAATGTGTTGATATCAAGTTTTCATTTGGATTCAGGCACATAATATTTCACTAATGACTATAAATTCATCCAAATAAATATTTTTTATGGTACATAAAATTGAGTTCTTGATATCACCAAATGGCTTGCCTTAGTATCTCTTCCCACAAGTCCATTTAAATTAAACAGTGTTTTAAAATACTGGTTTTTTTAAATACATAGCATACCCAAGGCAAAGATACAGTTAATTTTAAAGGGTCATAAAGTCATGAGTTTTTAGATCTTAGAAAGGATCTTAGAAATCAGTGATAGAGATGCCCGGGATTGGAGAATGGCTGAACAGTTGTGCTACATAAATATAATGGAATATTTTCATGCTGTAAGAAATGGTGAATGAGGTGAATACAGAGAAGCATGGCAAGATCTGCAAGAAACAATGCACTGAAGTCAGCAAAACCAAGAAAACACTTTACACAGTGACAACAACAATATGATTGGAAAGACCAGCCACATAACACATAAAGAAGCTTGAAGTGAATGTAGTCAAACTATAAAGCCTCCAGCAGGACTCGAAAGAAGAGATAGGAGAGGATGCCACCAGCCCCCACCCCTTCGTGGGCATGAGAAGGCATAGCTGTTGCACATGTTTTAAAAGTCTTCAGTGTATTTGATTGACTATGCTATATTTGTTTTCCTTTTTTTGGTGTGGGTGGGAAGGGATTTTAAAAATATTATTTGTTATATAGGATGGCTTTCTCAGAGGGATACTGAGAAGTATGATGATGTAAAAAATATGAAAAAAATCAATAAAAAGTTAGATTTTTTAAAAATATACCATATTTCTTCATGATTGCAAGAGTGTGCCGTCATGTGACAATATTTCAGAATGCTATTTCTCTGCTGTGGGTAGTGCATTGACTCTTAATTTTTGAATAGTGTATTTTCTCCACAAAAATTATATGACCTTAGCTGTGACTTTACAAGCTTGTATGACCATCCCTTTGGTTCATATGCATTATCAATTTAGAATTAAAAGGGGTCTTAGAAATCATCTCAACCATGGATTCTTTACCTGGGACCCATTTTTTTTTTAATACTGATAACTATATTTCAGTATACGTGGTTTACTTTGTCATCCTGTGCATTTTGTGCACTTAAAAGCATTTTGAGAGTGGTTCCAAAGGCTTCACCAGGGTGACTGCCGAAGGGGTCCATGAAACACAAAAAAAATCTTAGAAACATTGAACTAGAAGCCACCCTTTCATTTTAGGTGAGGAGGCTTTGACCCAGAAAAATCAAACAATTCGTGGCTGCTTTTTTCCTCCTATAACTGGGATGACCCTTGCCAGGTACTTGAAGTTATCTTCTGGCTATGCTGGCTACTTGAATCTAACCAATAGGCTTTTCCCAGATGTGGGAAATGTTATGATAAATCTAGTATTGTTTTGCTGCTGTCTCACTGTTGAGTAACTGATTTTTCACGAGATTTAGACATTCTCTATAAAAGGAAGATGGACCATAATCCAAGAAGTAATGACCCATTACAGCAGTGTGTTGTGACTGTCACGATCCTATGTAGCTGAATGAATTGGTAGGAAGAAATTGTCTTAACCTATATTTCATGGAATCCTCTCTCTTTTTTGGATGGGAGAGAGGACCAGACCTGCGATTTCATTTCAGAGATTTCCCAATAAGGAAACTCCCTCTCCCAGTGCAGATGACATTTGTTCTACAGCTTATAGTGTTTCCCAGTTGTTGGAGCACTGAGAAATTAAGTGGATAGCCCAGAATCACCAAGCCACCTTGAACTTAGGTCATCTTGATACTGTGGCTTGTAAACTATTCACTCTGCCCTTCATGGTATTCACAGTGATAGCCTACATTTGTACAGAACTTCAAAGTTTATAGAGGTTTAACGTATGTTATCTCATGTGAGTCTCATAATAGCCTTGGGAAATGGGTGCCATTATCAGGGGAGGAAACTAGGCCTCAGGAAAGTTGTTTGTTATGTCCTGACTCTTCTTGATCCCATTTGAGGTTTTCTTGGCAAAGATACTGGAGCAGTTTGCCATCTCCTTCTGCATTTCATTTTACAGATGAAGAAACTGAGGCAACAGGGTTAAGTGACTTTCTCAGGGTCACACAGCTAGTAAGTGTCTGAGGCCAGATTTGAGCTCACATCTTCTTGACTCCAGGCCCAGTGCTCTAAACACTGTACCACACAGCTTCACACTATGGTTATACAGCTAATAAGAGTATGGAAAGGAATCCCAGCCCAGTGTTTACCTTTTTTTTTTTTCTTTTTTTTTTTTTGCTGGGAGAAGACCTTAGAAGTCATCTAGTCCAACCCACTTATTTAATCCATGAGTAATATAAAGCCTAAAGAAATTAAGTGGTTTACCATAGCTATACAACTAGGAAGTATCAGAGGTCTTCTTTCCGTTACAGTGTTGCCTCTCTTTAAACAGGGTCCCTTGTATAATGATAGTCTTTTTATATATGAATCTCAGTTAATTCCTATCTATATGCAGGTTGTCCCAAAATGTCTTAGTGTAGTTTTAGTCTTTAATAGTTTAAAACTACACTAAGACTTTGGGGATAGCCTGGATATAAAGATCTGAAGGTAGTGTTTAGGAGTGCATATGCTGTGGCCAGTAGAGCACACTTTACTGTTGCTTGTCTTCTATCAAAATGAGTTAGCAGAAGCAACAGCATTTGACAGCAGTCCATTTCTTGACTGAAACAAATGTAAATGTGCGTTCCTTATTTCAGTCCACAACCTTGAAGTGTGGGTCTCCTGAAATTTAATAAAAACTAAGATCCCATAATGCTATAGGTTCAGGGGGAAATTGTATCCTTGATGACATCAGAGCTCAGTTGAAGAGGTTAAAGTATACTTGACATAAATAGAAGCAAGAAAGATTGCCTTCTGATTAAGATCATAAATTTGTGCCTATCTTGGCCACTTTATACAGAGATAAGGACATGACTGGTGAGAAGTATTAAATTGGCAGGCATCCCCTGGAAGAAACAGTAAACCTAAAGTGTGACTTTTAAAAGAACTCTCAAAAAAAAAAATTACAGAGGAGAAAGGTAGGGCCTAACTTGGATGAACTTAAAACTTTTTATGATCAGATTTAGAATGGCTAGAAGGTTTTGTTGCCTTAGGGAGGATAAGGAATAGCACGTGACATGAAAATTCATCAATGAGATGGTCTCCGGTGATAGAGATTGTCTGAAAGCCAGACAAGGAAATAATATTCTCAGGACAAAAGCAGTGGGAGAAATGGAAATGACTGTGGGAAAGTAGTTAAGGATTCTATTGTTCCAACAAAATCTATAGAAAATACTCTGTGTCATTTTCTGAAATGGTTCATAGTGGATGTTGAAATATTGAAAAAGCTGTAGAGACAAATGCCAGCAGGATCCTTAATCCAAAGTATGGTCTTGAAAAAACTGTGTAAATTAGGGGGGTAAGTTTGTCAAGTCAGAAGAAGGAGACTTTTTGTTGGTTTTATTCTTCAAGAGTATAAGGTAGAGAGTTTGAAATAGTCAGTATTTTTTCTCTCAAGTAGAAAATGGGTGGGTAACTGTAGTGAAAAATTGCAGTGATGGAGAAACAATGATAAAACTCCAGAAATGATTACTGTCTTGAAAAAAGGGCTACAGATGAGTCTAGTGGTTATCTGTTGGATTTCAGAAAGTCCAGTCATGCAGACAAATTGTACCTAAAAGCTAAGGTTTGGCTTCAGAGTGCTCATTTGTTTTCTCTGTTTCAATTTTAACTTTCTCCTTAATATAGGCTGAAAAAGAAAACCCAGGTCTCACCCAGGACATCATTATGAAAATTCTGGAGAAAAAAAGCGTAGAAGTTAACTTCACAGAGTCCCTTCTTCGTATGGCAGCTGATGATGTAGAAGGTATCAGATATCAGAACCTACGTTTATAATTTTGTGCCTTGAAATTGCTGAATAGCACTTCCCTAAGAGTAAAGAATCTTAGTTAAAGAGATTTGATTCTTTGGAAAAGAAGCTATGTGGAATAAAAAAAAATCTTAAACTTTTAGTTGAGTCATTTACCATATTAACGTTTTTTCAATCACCAAGCTATTAGCAAAGTTCACTAAGTGATAACATACCTAGATTTTTGTTAGAATTTAGCTATTTAAATAGAACAATTAAATTCTGATCCTGCATCAAACAAAAGGATTTCAGTTTACATACTGACTCTCTCTCAAACACCATTAACTGTTGAGCTTCTCAACCTGCTCATTTCCCATGACCACCTCCTCCATCCCACCTCCTCCACGTACAAAAATGATCATATCCTTGATCTTGCCGTCACCCACAAATTATGTTCAAGAACTCTGAATTCCCCTTAATCTGACCATAACCAGACTTTCTACTTCTTGTTCTGCTTTCCCTTACAAAACCCTACTCTGTATCTACACAGTGATCGCCAGTACCTTGACCCCTTAGTTACCTCCCAGAACAACACCTCTGCACTAGCCACTCTCTTCTCTTTTCTCTATCTTGAACCTTTAGTGAGCCAGGTCAACTCTACTGTTCAGTCCCTGGCCCCATTATTGTATTGCTGATTTTGTCCTGCCAAACTTCCCCTTGGATCACTCCCACCATCTACTATGATAGAATACAATGTGTGATTTTTTTTATGTTTTTAAAAAACAAAATACTATAATTGACTGTAATTGTGATAAAGTTGAAATTCACTCCATATATTCTTAAAATGTTAATCTTCCATACCTGAAGTCTTTTAGGCAGGAATATATTGGTCAGTTGGCAATGGCAAGGGGTTTAATACTAAAATGACCCCTTTATAGGTGCAAGATCGAATCTCTGCCGAAATTGGCTCTTTTATGTTTAGTCAGGCTTGTCTTCTGAAGTTCTTGTTCTGGGGAATTAGCATTAAGGTAGAGTTTGTAAAAAATGAATTCTGACCAGGAATACATAACAGTTTCAGCATAGACTTCAGCATTTTTTAATTTAGCGAATGAAATGTAAATGAAGAGTTTAATAGTAATGGTCAATTAAATTCTTGATCTGTCTCACTTGCAGTCCAAATAAATATGTATTTCCATCTTTTAACTATGATTCACTAGATTGTAAGGTCTCTGAGTCCAGGCATGGTGTCTTTTCCCCTTGTATCTCCCTTTGTACATTTTATACAAGATAGCTACCCAGTGAAGCTATTCATGCAACTTATGAGGTACCTTTTATGTGCAGAATATTGTTCTTGGCACTGAGATACAGAGGGATAATTCCTGCCCTCATGGAAGAACAAGTCTGTTGCTGTGATATGATGCTAATACAAATAACCCTAATAAAAGTAATATACAAGTGCTTAAGATTGTTATGTAATCAGTGAAAACCTCAGAGATGTGTTTGCATTAGAATTGAAGTTTGATGTATGAGTTGGACTTCTTTAGATATAGAAATGGGGAAGGTGGCATTCTAAGCATAGATGTTAAAACACATGAGCTAAAGTACCAAGGCATGGCATTACCTTACTGTACAGGTGATGATGTATAGTCCAGTGTGATAAAAGTATAAAGCCTGCATTATGGGATAAGCTTCATAAGGTAAGGTGTTACCAGGTTGTGGCAGGCCTTAAAGGGCAGATTAAGGAGATGGCTCAGTTTAATTTTTGTATAGGTATGTCATGATGATATCTACATCTAGAAGGCTAATCTGGTATCAGCATAAAGGAGAGTTTCAGGGAGATGGAGTTGAGGGCAGGGTGGGGGGAGACAGTAGATTAAAAGTAAGAAAAGAAATGAGAGCTGTGCAAGAAAATCATTAAAAAAAAAGAATTAGCATCTTGGTAAAATAGATACCAAAAACCACTGAAGAAAATAACTCCTTTAAAGTTAGAATGGGACAAGTGGAAGCTTGACTCCATGAGACATCAAAAAACAATAAAATAAAAGCCAAAATGATGAAAAAAATAAGAGAAAATAGAATACATCTCATAGGAAAAACAGTTGATTTAGAAAATAGAGATAATTTAAGAATTATTGGTCTTCCTGAAAGTCATGAACAAAAACTGTTTTAACATATTTCAAGAAATTATAAAAGAAAACTGCTCAGATAACTTAAAACCAGAAAGCAAAATAGAAATTGGATCCATAGGTTATCATCCTGAAGGAAATGCCAAAATGAAAACTCCCAGGAATATCATAGCCAAAATCCAGAACTCCCAGGTCAAGGAGAAAATACTGCAGTTAGCCAGAAAGACAGAATTCAAATGCTCTAGAGCAGGAGTCAGGATCACACAAGATTTAACAGCTATCATGGTAAAGAAGCAGATGATTTAGAATGTTATATTCCAGAAAGCAGAAGAGCTAGGATTCCAGTCAAGAGTAACCCACCAGCAAAATTGAGTAAAATTCTACAGAGGGAAAAAATGAATATTTAATGAAACAGAGAAGTTTCAAGAATTCCAGATGAATAGACCAAAGATGAAAAGAAAATTTGACATTCAAACACAAGATGCAAGAGAAGCATAAAAAGGCAAACATGAGTAGGAAAATCATAAAGAACTTAATAAAATTTAGCTGTTTGTGTTCTTACATGGGAAAGTAATACATAAAACTGTTAAGAACTTTTATCACTGTTACGGTAGTTAGAAGAAGTCTACATAGAGGGCGTGGATGTATGTTATATTGGGATGATCTTAGACAAAAATGGAATGGTGAGAAAGAGGGATTCATTAGGAAAAGGGGAATCAGAAAGGAAAGATGGGGTAAATCATCTCACATAAAAGACACAAGAATTTTTGCAATGGGAGGAAAAATGGGGGCAGATAGTGGGCAACATTTGAACCTCATTCTCATCTGAACTGTTTCAGGGACAGAAGAATGTGTGTGTGTGTGTGTGTATACACAGATACAGCTTACTACAGAAATTCACTTTACCAAAACAGAAATTTGGAGGGAAAAGATATTAGAGAAAAGGGGGTAAGAGGGGGAGGGTAGGTTAAGGGAGGCAGTGATCAGAAACAAAACAGGGAAGGGGGACAGGGAATAAAGAGAAGGATAAATGAAAGATAATAGGATGGAGGAAAATGTACAGCAATCATAATTGAATGTGAATGGGATGAACTCACCCACAAAATGGAAGAAGATCGCAGAATAGTTTAAAAAGTAGAGTCCAACAATATATTGCTTACAAAAGACACTTGAAACAGATACCAGTTAAAATAAGGGACTGGAGCAGAATCTGTTATGCTTTACCTAAAATAAAAAAGTCATCAGTCATGAAGATCAATTGATCAAGGAAATCAATATTAAAAAAAATTGAAGGAAGGAAAATCTAGCAGTACCAGAACTATGCTACAAAGCAATAATCATCAAAACAATGAGATACTGGTTAAGAGAGTGGTTGATCAATGCAATACATTAGGTACACAGTATACAGAAACAAATGAGCACAGTAACCTAGTATTTGAAAAACTTAATGATCCAAAGTTTTGGGACAAAACCTCTGACAAAATCTTCTTGATAAATTCGAAAGTAGTCTGATGGAAACTAGGCACAGACCAACATCTCACACCATGTACCAAAATAAGGTCGAAGAAATAAAAGGTATATCATAAGCAAATTAGAAGAACAAGGAAGAAATTACATGTCAGATCTGTGGATAGTGTAAGAGTTCATGACCAAACAAAGAGATGTTCACAGAGATAAAATAGATAATTTTGATTACATGAAATTGAAAGGGGTTTGCACAAATAAAACCAATACAACCAAAATTAAGGGGGAAAAGCAGAAAACGGGGCAAATTTTACAGTAAGTTGCTTTGATAAAGGCCTCATTTCTCAAATATGTAGGGAATTGAACAATTTTATAAAATACAAGTCAATACCCAATTGATAAGTGGTCAAAGGATAGCTTTCAGAGGAAGAAAACAAAATCCTTATTAGTCATATGAAAAAATACTCTAATTCACTAATATTTAGAGAAATGAAAATTAAAACAACTCTGAATTACCACCTCACACTCATCAGGTTGGCTAACATGACAGAAAAGGAAAATGACAAATGCTAGAGGAGATGTGGAAAAACAGGTATACTAATCACTGTTGGTTGAGTTGTGAACTAGTCCAAGTATTCCGGAGAACATTTTGGAATTCTGTCCAAAGGGCTATAGAACTGTACCCTTTGACCCAGCAAAACCACTTCCTAGGTCTGTACTCTTAAAAATATCAAAGAGAAAGGAAAAGGACTCATGTATTAAAATATTTACAGCCGCTCTTTTTGTGGTGGCAAAAAGTTGGAAACTGAGGTGATACTCATCAGTTGGGGAATAATTAAACAAGTTATTGTATATAAATGTAATGGAATACTGTTGTATTCTAATGAACGACGAAGAAAGTGGTTTCAGAAAAACCTGAGAAGACTCATTTGAACTGATGCAATTTGAAGTGATGGGAACCAGAACAGTGTACACGCTTACAGCAGTGTTGTTATGATAACTGTGAAGGACTTGGCAACTTTGATTAATACAGTGATGCATAACAATTCCAGAGGAATCATGATGAAAAATTTTATCCAACTCCAGCTAGAGAGCTGATGGGGAGGGGAAAAAAGAGAGAGAGAGAAAAAGATCTATTTAGCCATCCGCAGTGGAAAAATAAGAAAGAAAAAGGCAGTGGTAAATACATTTGATTCACAATATGTGTCTACTACATGCAAGGAAGACACTGTACTTGGTCTTGGGAATACAGATAAAAAATCAAACAGTTCCTGCCCTCCAGGAGCTTACATTCTGCAGGAGATGTCTATAAAATGTCTATAAAGAAATTCAAATCGGTTTGAGTATGGAGACATAATTAACAACTGGAGGAATTAGGGGAGACTTCACTGGCAGCATCCAACTCCTGCATGAAAGACTTCAGCATTTCCACTTTTTTTCAGGAATTAAGCTAAGACACTAGTATTATTTTGTCATATTGATAATATGTGTATTCATTTATTAGTTGGAGATTTTAAGGAAATATTTGACAAATGTTGCAAAGAGTGAAGGAAGCTGAGAACTAAGGGAATTCCATCAAGGTTAGTAGTTAGTGCCCCATAAAGAGAAATAGTTTTGATAGAATTGTAGGGATAAAAGCCAGCCTGGTATTTCTAAAAAAAAAAAAAGAGAGACGCTCAAGAGATTTATAGGCCATCTGCATATGTAAGAGATAAAAGTGCAGTTGGGTATTGAAGATGGGAAAATGTTTAGAGCAGGCTTTTCAGAAAATGAAGTATGGAAGGATGGAAGGATCATTTCAATAATGAAAGTGTGCCTGACATCATAGGATCACACTTTTCTGGTGGGTAGAATCATGACTTTTTTTTAATGATGCTCGGCAACCCTAGAACAGAAGAGAGGAAATCAGGTAGTAGGTTTTTGCTTAGGGTTGGCTCAGCACTTTTGAGATCAACAGCAGAAGACAAGGAGGTGAGGGTTTTGACAGTGGCATCTTGTGAATCATGAAGGTTGAACACTATAAAATTAAGACCAGCTGTAGGGGCAGGTGACACCAGAGGTAGAAGATGTAGGCCAAGAGGCAGCAGGTAGAATTTGAGGGCTCATCAGTCATGAGGACAGAAAGAAGAGCATGATGGTCAAGAGAGGTGGAAGGTTAAGAAATTGTATTCACAGATGGTTAGGTATTGGGTGTGGAGATGGACATCAGGAACTAGTGTGTTCCAGGGGTTAGAAAGAATAAGATTGGATTAAGTGCTTGGTTTGAATTTTTTGTATACCTTTGAATCCAGATGGAACTAGCTTCTTTAAAATCCTAGATATTATGTATTCCCATGTGTATTGTGTGCTAAATTTTTTACTGACCACAAGAGTTTGGCTTACTATCCATAATAAAATAGGAAGTAAAGTATATTCTTTCTTCACAATGGGAAAATGCTGCCATGTTTTTCTAAGCAACTACTCTTCTGATAATAGTTCATAATAGGATTTACTTAGAATCTTTTTCATTTAACTTTTTTTGGGTTGAGAATTAAGTTATAACTGACCTCTTTTTAAAAAAATCTTTTTAAATTTAATTTTCAGTTAAGAAAAATCTATTTTCTCTCCCTCCTCCATTGGGGAAAAAACAAAAACCTGGTACTAAATATGCGTAGAAAAGCAAAAAAAAAATTCATTATCCCATTGGCCGTGCCCAACAACATATGTCTCATTTTGTACCTTGACTCCCTCACCTCGCTGTCAGAAGGTGACTAGCATGCTTCATCAGTCTTCTGGAATTGAGATTGGTTATTGCATTGATCAGATTTCTTGTCTTTGAAAAGGTTTTTTTTGGTTTTTCTTTGCAGTGTTGTGGTTATTATTACCACATTTTTCCTCTGCTACCTTTTGGTCAACTTTTGTCTTTAAGATTTTGCACTCTGGCCAACACAGACTTTTAAGCCCTACGACTTGAATTAGGCCTGGAGATAGCTGATATTTTGTTTAATATTTATCTTGTCAGAGTATATGATCGAGAGACCAGAGCCTGAATTCCAGGACTTGAATGAAAAGGCACGAGCACTTAAACAGATTCTCAGTAAGATCCCTGATGAGATCAATGACCGAGTCAGGTTCCTTCAGACAATCAAGTAAGTTTGCATTTTCTTCGGAGCAGTCCCTGAATGTTTTCATTTTATTACATGTTAAAATTAATAGTTTTTAAAAGGTGATTGTCAGAGTATTGTTCAGTTCCAAATTACTGTATTTGTCTCCAAGTTTGTTAAATGTGCAGTTTAAAAACATGACAGGATGAAACATTGTTAAACCATACACATAAATTATTATGCACACGTAACAGAAAGACTCGGAAGCAAGGTGAGCAAGTAGTATTGCAGGGCATATTCCTCTAATGAGGAATAGCAAAGAGGTTCCGTTTAGTTCACCAAGAGCAGAGAAAACATGGAAGACTGAGCATAGAGCAAAAGATGGAACTCAAGATGCCTACTGGGATGTCCCGTGTGTAGAGAAAAGGAACCAGTAAAAGTCTCGAGACTGTGCCAGGTGGGTTATGGAGGAAAGACTTGATTTGTGGCCAGAGAACCTTACCTCCAGTCTTTAGCTCACCACTGATTGTTCTGGGACACTACCAGTCAATGCACGGTATCCCAGGCCTCAGTTTCCTCATCTGTAAAAAGAGGGGTGCAGCTTAACTGACGTCTAACTTCCTTTCCAGTTCTAAATCCTACAGAAAGAAATCCATATTCAAGTATTTGAAAGGCTGTCTTGCATCAGAGGAATTAATCTTGTTCTGCTTGACCCCAGAGGGCAGAAAGCAAGGGGTGATTGGTGTAGGTTTCAAGGAGGCAAAGTGAGGTTTGAGATGGGGAAAACATTGTAAGAATTAGTGCTACGCCAGAGTGAAGCAGACTGCCTGGGAGCCTTCCTGCATTCTGAGTGACTTACAGGTAGGAGGGAACTTTTGTTCAGATGTGTGTGTTAGACTAGGCATCCCTGGGGGTCTCTCTTGGTGCAGAGAGAGACCTGGTGCCAGGGGCAGAGGGATTTAGAGGCTTAATGCCTAGGTAGAGATCTTAGATTTTAAAAAGCTGGAGGTTATTGGTAGGAAGCAGGTAATAGTACTACCAGGAGTCATAATAAGTCTCCTGTTTACAAAAGGATAGAAGGTTTGCAAAGCATTGTACAGATGTTCTCATTTTATCCTCACCAGACCCTTGGGAGTCAAGACTTTTATAATGCCCATTTTACAAATTAGGAGTCTGGATGAAAGAGTTTAAGTGATGTTCAGTGTCTGTGGCCTGATTTGGACCCTAGGATAACCACCTATTTGGAGCTATGTGGGACCTTATCTCTTCCAATTCCCTCACTGTACTGGAGAGGAAGCAGAGGCCCACTGAGGTGGAGCTTGGTTAACCTATTATTGGTATTAAGTGACTGAGCCAGCAATTGAATCCCCAACCAGCACCCTTTCCATTACTCCAGACTATATCCCATTCTGTAAGATTGAACCTAAGGGCAAGGTTGGGTTTATATTATGGTTTTTATTTTATAATTTCAAAACTTAAAAGCTCTTTTCAGTCTGTGTATCATTTTGAAATTAAATGTTAGGAAATTTGATATGCAGAATAAACATTGTTTTGCTTACTGACTTGCCACTGGATTCCAGACTCTGATGACTTTGGAGGAGAGGTGGTGACTTTATACAGCCCTGCCTCACTTCAATCCAGTTAACTTGCAAGTCCAGACTTCACCCTCCTGATGTCATTGGTCCCTCTCAGGCATTAGAGACAAAAAACAACAACAGCATTTTTGGGGATTCCAATCAATGTATCTTCTGTTTCTTAAGAATTCCTGTTAGCCTGGAAATGGTTTCACCACTGACTTGAGGGAATTCTGAGCTAAGGAGATTTCCTCTGCAGGAGATTCCCACCAGCAGCGCAGGTCTGCACTTTCCTACAGGGCACTGAGAGGGTGAGGCCGGTACCCAGGGTCCCCTAGTTAGTAGGTGTCAGATGGCCAGCTCTATTCATTATACCCACTATCATTTAAAAAATGCTTCCTTTATCAATAGAAAGTTAGTATCATTCCATTTTAAAATGCCTAAATTATTTTTCTTCACAAAGAAAGGCATTATAGCATGTAGAAAGAGCTAGCTATTCGAGGGGTTCTGAATCTTTCTTGTGCCATGGGCTCCCTTTGACAGTCAAGGTAAGGCTATGGACCCATTTTTAGAATAATGTCTTTAAATGCATAGCCACATAGTGAAATAAAGTCAGTGGAAGTGTAGACCTCAAGTGAAGAACCTCCATCTTAAAATGAGACCAGGTTCTTTTCTGTCCTGATACAGCATATAAGCTATACTGTAATGGGGCCTTAGTTCCGAGTACTTTCTCAAGATTGACATTTTGCTATCTTTCACATACCATAATACAAATCTGGCCTATCAGTGAATTGGTGTTAAACAATGGGGATGTTGCCTGAGCACATCATTGGCCAAAACTGGTGGTCTTAGTCTCTGAAATTTTTATTTATAAGGCCACAACATAGAATTGAAATCTCAATCCTACGCCCCTAAACAACATGCTCTAACCAGCTGAGAAATCCACAAATTCTTAAGTAGCAATTGATACTTACTTTTGTTGAAGATTGTAAGGTTTCAGATGATTGAGAAATGGGAGACTTTGGAGTTTAACCAGTCAGTCCCCTTCCTATTACAAATGAGGAAACCAACGCCCACGTAACAGATGATTATAACTGGAATTTTAGCCCAAGACTCTTTCTGCAACACATACTGTCCTGAAAAACCTATCGATATTTTCGTAGGGTATTTGTTTCAGGAAATATTTAAACCTTGAATTTTTAATTTCTTTATAAAGTGCCAGCTTCTTGGGTACCATGCAAAAACAAATTCTCATATTCCTTTTTTATTATGTCCTGTTAGTAGTTTAGAAAAATCTAACCTAATATTAGTTAATATATTCTTATTTTCCCATTTAGAAATATTCATTTTAATCAAAGGCAGAGGATCATGTGGCTTTTCTTCTTTGAGGGCTCCTGGGTCTGTACCCATCACACTATTCTAGCAAGCTTCTGTTTGCTTTGAAGCAGAAGTCAAAGAAACAGTTGTGTAACTGACAGCTGCTGATGTTAAACTGAAAACGAGATGGGTGGACAAATGTCATTTCTATAAAAATTCAGATTTGAAGTATTGAGCCACTTTTAATCTCGTGTATTTACTATGATTCAAAGTTTTAATAATATTGCAGGCAGAAGAGGAGCCCTAAGGACTTTTTTTTCATTGCCCTTATTTCTGTGTAATTCTGCTCCTTAGAGTTTTTTCTTCTCTTATGTAGGATTAGACCTACTCTAAAGAGCTTAAAACACACTAATCTTGGTTTGCCATTTTAAAGAGGTGCCAAACCACTATGATGTGAAATTTATGATTTTTTAAAAATGCTAAATTTAATAATCATCTTCTTGAAAGATGCACCAGATGAACTCGATATACATCAGGCAGCCATAATTTTATTAAAGTTATTGTTCCCTCCACTGGCACAGATCACGTCCTCTGTACTGTCTTTGTGCTGCCATGACCTAAAAACAAAAAACTCCATGCCTTCTCATAAGGAGCTTCTTTGAATTGAACTAGATTTGTGAGTTATCTCCCACATTAGACTGAGCTTCTTGGAGGCACGGACTGCCTTTTGTCCTTCTTTATATCACCAGCACTTAGCACAGTGCCTGGCCCCAAGATGGTGCTCAGTAAATGTGCATTGACTAGTCGTTGTTTGAGAGCTGTGGGTCACCTCCTCCCCATGAGAAGACATCAGAGTGGACTTTAACAGATTGTGTTGTTTTTATTGCACATGTGTGTGTTTGCATTATATTCTGGAAGCAAAGATAGCAAATGATAGCTGAGACTAATATAACTTTGCAAAAGATAAATGCAATAGAAGTTTGCCTAGAAGGAATGTAAGGCTGTTCTAAAACTGTAGAATGGTCAAAAGTTCAAAACTCCAGAAAAATGACTTATAGGTAGAATGTGTCATTTGAAAACGGCAGCCTTGTAGACAAACTAGAAATGTAGAAAGGAAACTAATTGTGCATGGGAGGTGAAGATTCTAGGTCTCATCCTCTTTCTCAAAGATTGGGCTTAATAAATGAGATGGCATCACCCAAGTATACACTGGTCATTTATGTGCGGAGGTTTAAGGCATAAACCAGAAAAGCTGGATGTATTCTGGTGTGGTGTATTAACTCTGGTGTAAGAGTGCTGAACTGAATGTCAGGAAAATTCCTCCTCAGAAACTTACTGTCTGTGTGACATTGGGAAAGTCACTTATTATCTTAGCCTCAGTTTCTCCATCTGTAAAAACAGGTATAATAATAGCAGCTGCTTCAAAGGTGTAGTTAGAATTAAATGAAATAATATTTATGAATGTTAGCTGTACCCTATTATTTAAAAAGAGTTTGGGCCTTGCTCTTAAATTGAATAATAGTTGCTAGGTAATAGATGGGAGTTTGAGGAAATTGAATTGAGTTACATTTTGGAGGACAGTTTTCCATCATTGAGCTAGATGTGAAACCTGGAGTATTGCCCGATAGGAGTGAAGCCTATTGTGGGGAACCCTGTAGTGTGGATTTTCTACAGGAAACCTAGGTTTGAATCCCACATCAGCTGCATAGTCGGGAAGTGGGGGTGGGGACCAAAGATAAAGAAATTAGAGATTTCAGAGGATAAACTGAGGGGAAGATGAAGTCACTCAAGCGGCACTGAGTGATGAGATCTCAGGGACTAGGTCTAGGAGAATGGAGAACCATCCTGCGTGCAAGTATGCTCAGGTTTGCCAGGCGAAGTCTGATTTACCACTTCTCCATATTTTTTTTTCTTTGGAGGGAGGAAGGCAGGGCAATTGGAGTTAAGTGACTTGCCAAGGTCACACAAGCTAGTAAGTGTGTCAGGTGTCTGAGGCCAGATTTGAACTCAGGTCCTCCTTACTCCAGGGCCAGTGCTGTACTCAATGTGCCACCTGGCTGCCCCTCACTTTTCCCATATTTTTCATCAGAATAACATGATTAGCCAAGTTTGGAAAATCAGGAGTGTCCCAGGAAGTCAGGTTTTATATTGAAGCTCTTCATAGGAAAAAATGTTTTTTTTCCCATTTTTTTGGAAGCAATAAAATGTCTATATTAAATGTAACTGATTTCAAATGCTGCTCAATTTTTCATTCACCAACAGGGATATTGCCAGTGCAATAAAAGAACTTCTTGACACAGTGAACAATGTCTTCAAAAAATACCAATACCAGAACCGCCGGGTAAGTTGGGCAAAAGCACTGTCTGCAGCTGCCGTGGTTGCTTTGGCCCCTCAGTGGTTGCAGAAAATCCTATTGAGGGTAAACCCTTATAAATTGATAGATTCCTGGCTCTTCCATTTGAGTTCTCCTTGGGTGTGACAGACTGGTCCTGATCAGAAACTTGTCCTCTTGATCCAGGATTTATGATTTTCTCACTGTGGGGATTCCCTTCCCCCATTCAGATCATACCCACTTCGCCTTAATGGGCAGTCCCAGGGAGTTGCTATGACTAAACTTCTGGGCTACATCTTTCCAGTCAGAGCTAAGCAGAGCCTCAGACAACTGACATGCAATTAATCCATTGCTTTCTCCCTATTCTGAAGCTTTTCCAGTTTGGCGTAGGACCCTGCTGGTCTGATCTTAGAAAATCGAGGCTTGCCTCTGCTCCCCAGTGATGTCTTGGGGTAGGACTGAATGGCAGTGGTTGTCTGTTGATTTTTACTGTATCAGCGGCCTTCACCAAGTGTAACTTATATTGTGGTATTGTAGGCTCTTAGCATCTTGTAATTTCACTATTTGACTTCTCTCTCTTTAGGCACTTGAACACCAAAAGAAAGAATTTGTAAAATATTCCAAGAGCTTCAGTGACACTCTGAAAACCTATTTTAAAGATGGAAAGTAAGTTCAGTGACAATGATAGGCTTTGATTTAATATGCAAGTATAGTTTTCAGTTCTGTACGAGGAGTCCTAAAGCCATCTAAAGAAAACTATCCCATAAATATTAAATTTGCATTTAAGCAAACTAGTTCATTGGGGAGTTGTGGAGCGAAGACAGCATTTTTGGATCATGCATCTTAAGTTTACGGAAATAATGGAGAGAGTTGGGATTGTGTTTTACCATCCCACGCCTCAGTATTGGGACCTTGACACTTGTCAGTTCTAGTGATCACAGTACTGGGAATTGAGGAGGGCTATCTGAACTAACTAGAGGCTCTGGCCATCTTTGGCATCCACAGCCCTCAGGGAATGCACCTTAGCATCTAGCCACAGTCCCTTGACTTTTAATTAGGCTCTCGAAATCTTGCTGATGTGACAGGGTTCTGTCAGAATTTTAGTACCTTTTAATTCTTCAGTGGTGGGATGTACTCTTCTGGCCGCAACATTTTCAGAGAGGTAAGTGGGACAGGGTGATTCATTGGAGTCAGGAGACCTGGGTGAGAATCTTAGCTCTAATGCGTATCGACTTTGTGACTGTAGACAAGTCATTTGAAGACTTGATTTCTTTTTCTTTTTCCTTTTTGGTAAAACGTGAGAAGCAGTCCTTGTACCGCCTGCTTCTGCCGCCAGGAGATGCTGAGTAGTCATTGCGGCAGTTGCCTGTATCCTTATTGTCCGTCATGTGATTTCAGCTGCCACTTTGGATCTCCTTGGGCTCGATCCTGTTAGACGTGGCCAGGCGCATTCCACATTGAGCTTATGTCATGTCGTGTATGGATTGAGGATGCCCATACATGAAAGTTGCTTCATTAATAGTCACTTGGCATTTAATACATTTAAAAAATCAGAGTCAGTTCAAAGCAAACAGGTTGGAAGTTGGGAATGATCACAAGTCAAGTTCTTGAGCTTCAGCATAGAACATTTGTCTTGTACTGTTCAAGCCAGGTGCCGTTTTTGGTACCATTTTTTCATGTTAATAATTTTTTTTAAAACTGACATCAATTTTTCCTGATTTTCCTTATGCTGAATCCAGCAATATGCCAAATACTTTCAGTGGAAGAATTTAGCTTAATGCAGTAATGATTTCTGACTTTGAGTTAACTAACAACCACAATAGAGGAGGACCCTTTGAGGCAGGAATCCATTTGAAAGCCTCCCTTTGATTATTGAAGCTTATCCACGACCCCTCTTGCTGCTATCCATACTATTCAACGTTGACCTTTTTTTAAACAGAAATGATACTGTTGGTTCATAAATAGGACCTGTGTTTGCACTGATCCATCAGGTCTTTGACTGGATCTGCCTTATAATTAGTTGGCATATTTGAGGGTGAGGGTACAGACTTTATAAAAGGAAAGTAACTGGTTTGCTAGGGGGCGGAACTCACGTCTTTAGCATTGTGATATAATCATATGAGTGAATGTGCCTGTCTTAGGAAGTGGGCAGTATTAGAAAATGGTAGAGTTTAAAATCAGTTCTGATCTCTGAAAGCATTTCCTTTGTCTGTATAGCATACATTGCAGTAAATAAGTTGAGACTAGTATACAAAATGCATACTTTTAAAATTTGCCTTCATTCAGTACTGCTCACTCCCCATTAACTGATACCTGCTTATGTCTTTCTCTGTTGTGATTTTGTTTAGGAGTTCTTCATTCCTGGGGAGATTGAGATGAAAAACCATTGACTAATTAGTGTGAACCATGCACACTTCACATGATACCTTTTGAGGCACAAATTTATAGGAAATCCAGGATGGGATATAAGAGGATATTCCCTCCTGGCCAGTCATCTTTAATTTACCTTTTAGTACCAGAGGTATCACCCATGATTGGCAACCCACTGTCAGGTTGTGGTCAGGGATAACTACTAGGAGTTGTCAGTAATGTAGAAACATCGCATTTTCAAATATGAAAATGCAAACAATGATATCCCACAAGAACAATGGCTTCACTTTGGAAAGGTGGTCATGTGAATTGCAGGATCAATTTTACCCTTACCTTGCAAGTTGTGTTTAAAGATTAGCATTTTTTGATCTGTGAGTTTTGCATCTAAAAACTGTCTAAAATACTACTGTTTATGTTCTTTCATTAACAGGGCAATAAACGTGTTCATAAGTGCCAACCGACTAATTCATCAAACCAACTTGATACTTCAGACCTTCAAGACTGTGGCCTGAAAATTGTATATGTTAAGAGCTGTACGTTTCAGTGGTGGTGTTAAACTGCTGCCTTTACCTGTAAATTTTAAAGTTTGACTGTATAAATTATCAGTCCCTCCTGAAGGGGCCTAATCCAGGATGTTGAATGGGATTATTGCCATCTTACACCATATTTTTGTAAAACGTAGCTTAATCATAATCTTACACTGAAGATTTTGCATCACTTTTGCTATTATCATTCTTTTAAGAATTATAAGCCAAAAGAATTTACGCCTTAATGTGTCATTATGTAACATTCCTTAAAAGAATTGTAAATATTGGTGTTTGTTTCTGACATTTTAACTTGAAAGCGATATGCTGCAAGATAATGTATTTAACAATATTTGGTGGCAAATATTCAATAAATAGTTTACATCTGTTAAACATTTCTTTACTTGAAAAAAAAATATGTGTATAATCAGAAGACCAAGAACACTTGATAACATCTACGGAACTTTTAACAGAAGCTTATTAGCCGTTTGTCACATTTTAAAGCAAGAAGAGTATATGTGTGTGTGTGTGTGTGTGTGTGTGTGTGTGTGTGTATAATCCTATATATATATATATATATATTTATATATATGTATATATATGTATGTATATATATATATATATATATATATATATAGTCCTTAATCCATTTGGGCAAAAAGTAGTTAGTGAAAACATTTTCACTAATTACTGTATATGAGATACTGAAATATTTTTTCCATTATCTCTAGCCTCTTTCAAAAGACTTATTTGTCCAATTATAGTGTATTTACACTATTTTGTCAGTTTCTGAGCTCAAAGATTTAAAGATTTTGACTCTGAGAAATAAGTCTTCTGTCAGGCCGGGTCCTAATAAGCTTTGCACACCTTTTTTCATACTATCGTAGCTCAAACTGGTAATAATTTGGGAATAAACCAATGCTAATTGGTGTGACATTGTTATAAGTGTGTATTATTACACTCTTTAAATATGTACAGTTTTGATTCCCAATAGAGAAGTTTTAAGGAAATTATGTGTCAAGTGTTCATGTTAAGTAATTCTATTTTCCATTTATGATAAAAAAAGGAAAAAAATAATTCAGAATTTGTTGATCATATATCAAAAAGGTTTTAGCTTTTTAACTAGTTTTTTTATTGTAAGTTCTCATTACTACTTAAGGAATTCCTTTTTTTAACAAGGGGTCAAATTTTAGAGACTGAGTTCATTAGAATGAGTAAAATGTGTTTATAGAGAGAGAAAGTATAAGTTTATGTAAAAGTAGAAAGTCACTGGAAAACTTTTTATAGCCCGTTAATTTATGGCCTTTTCTTTTGACCATCTTTGTTTCTCCCCTTTGAGATCTACAGATAATAAACTTAATGAAATCGGCATTCTTTACTATTTATAATGTCATAAATCACTATTCTGGGAAGTAGATGAATGTTGCTAGTTTACTCTGTAGCCTATTTAAGAGAAAGACCAAATTAGCAAGTCTGTTTCTGGACTTAGCCCAGCAGCCACCTTTACAGAAGAACTGGAGACCTGCTGTTGTACAAATATGAACTAAAAAAAACGACTATAAAGAAGACTAACATGAAAGGAAGCAGGAAAATGGGGGAGGTGCCAGAGAGTATGTAGTGTTTTCCTAGCATTTTATCTTTTTGCCGCCAGTTCCTCACTAGCCCTATCCCTGCCAGATTTTTACCTCTGAAAATGCTGCATCAGTCACTACCCTGATAGTATGCTTCCAGGTTGCCTCAGAAATTCTCCTGCCCCTAGTCCTTCACCTAACCCTAACAGCCAAATGAAGTGTAGTCCTATATATGGCAAAGACTGCTATACTAGGCATCCTGGGTACTAATACAAAGGATGAAATAAGCCCTACTCTTAAGGAATTTGTGCTTCTAATGGGGCCAACAACAAGTTTATACACGTGTTAGAATAATCCCCTTGGCAAAAGTGTGCTCAATGGAATGCACTGTTTGTCAGTGAAGCTACACCCTTTGATCCCATCATAGCCTCCACTGGATGGGCAGTGGTGAAGCTCTTTGTGAGAAGGCTCTTTCCAGTCTCTCCTCCTGCCAAACAATTTAGCTGTTCCCTATGACTTGGTCTTTCCTGGATTTTGTTTTTTATCACCTTCACATACATGTTTCTGGTCTTAACACTGATGAAAGATTTGTATATCATCTTTATGGCTTAGTCATATGCCTTAAAATAAAAGCAAGGCTCTCTAACCATCAGATAGAAATGTGGAAATATGGTGGCTCTGATTAACGAGGCTTCAAAATACTTGTAAGATGGAACTGTTCAGTGACTTGGGTGAAGACCAGTGAAATCTGCAAAACATGAAGAATTCTCAACGTGTGTATATCTCAAACGGAGACTGGTTTTCCCAGGAAAAATCCTAATTCCCGGTTAACAACCTGGTGTCCGTGAGCCCAAGAGACACGTTCATGTTCATTGTTTCTAAGTGGGAGAGTAGGTGAAAGGAAGTGGCCTAGGAAGGCTTAGATTAGCGAGCTGGAGGAACTGTCAGGTAATGGTGAGATGGGATTGCCCATTGGCCAGTCGTTTCAGCTTCATGCTTTAGAAGGAGGAGATTAGACTTGGGGATGACCCCCAAGGTTCTGCTGTGTTCTTGGGTATGCTCTGAAGAAGAACAAAGCTGCAGGGAATAGAGAAAGAGCTCAAAGGATGTAAGTTGAAAATGTCAGCTAATAAAAGGAACTTTGGAAACATGCTATTGAAGCTGGCTGGTGCAATGGATAATACACGCCTACTGGCATCAAGAAGCTTGACCCAGGTTCAGATCCCACCTCAGACAATTGCTACCAAGTTACTTAACCTCTCAGTTTCCTCAACTTTAAAATGGGGATAATAGCACCTATTTTCCAGAGTTGCCGTAGTGATAAGATAATATTTGTGAAGCTGTTATTATATATTATATACTCTTAGAACAAGAATAAAGGACACCCCCACCCCCACCCTTTGCCTCTCAACCAGGAACCATTTTTTTTTTTAAGAAGCCTGGAGGTTGGAGGATAAAGCCATGGTCAAATACTGGTAATTCCTGCAAAATATCTAGAAGAGAAGAGGAAAGCTTCTTAAGGCTGACGGCTCTCAATTATGACTCTTTGCTGTACTGGGTGTCTTTGCAGTGAAAGGTCAAATAGGCTTTAGTTTAGGGGTTTGATAGCCATTGATCTATTGGAAAAACCTGCCTAGAACAGAGATCTCATCATGCTTAGGAGTGACTGAAGGGAGAGTCTATGACTAAATACCTGTGAGAAAGCAGCAAATGCCTTCATTTGGGGGCAGTCAGTATTGGCCATAAGACTAGAAAGGGCCTTCACCAGCCAGCTAGTCCACCGCCTCATTTTACAGATGAAGACTAAGGACCTTAAGTGACTTGCCCAAGATTATCCAGCTAGCAAGTGTCAGTATTGAGATTTGAACCCAGATCCTCTAACTAGAAGCTCCTAGCCAAGGCTCCTTTCAGTCTACTATACTAATTTTGAAAGACTATGAATTTTAAGGTATATTTTGAAGCAGATATTTCATAATACTTGGGAGATGGATTTTCAAGAAAAAAAAATCCAAAGTCAGTAATCAAACAGGCTTAAACAAGCAAAAAACAGTGTGTGGCTTAGTTGGATCCACAATGATGTTCCTGAAGTGTTGATGAGGCAATATGGCGGCCCGGGAAGATCAGAGCTTCTTTTTAGTCCTGGCTCTACCTTGTACCAGCTGTATGGCCTTAGGGAAGGCTCCTCATCTCCTAGCCTTTGGTTCCTGGTAAAATGGAGCTAATGCTTTACCAGAGGTGGCAACCTTGCTGCAGCAAAACTCCCTAGTGAGGCCAGGACCAGGTTAAAACGTGATTGGGAAAAGCTCAACAAAATAAAGATGCAATACAACATGCTACTGCTGCTATTCAGTCATGTCCGACTCTTCATGACCTCATTTAGGGTTTTCCTGGCAAAGATCCTGGAGGAGTGGTTTGCCATTTCCTTCATTTTACAGATGAGCAGCTGAGACAAACAGGGTTAAGTCACTTGCCCAGGGTCACACAGCTAGTAAGGGTGTAAGGCCGGATTTGAACTCAGGAAGATGAGTCTTCCTGACTTAGGCACTTTATGCACTATGGTGCCACCTAGCTGCCCAACGATACAACATAGAAAATGTTAATTTGTGGTTTTCTTAGTCAATGTGCTGCCTCTAGGGATCCTATTTGAGTTTGATGTTGCTGCCAGGGCGGTGGAGAGGAGAGGGCTCAGTGAACTTCAGAGCACCAAAGAAACAATCCTAGGTCACGCTATGTAGTGCCTTAACTTTACATAGATTCTCTGACCTGGACACCACTGCAGTCCTAAGAGGAGGTAAGTCATTTTATTCATTCATCCATTCAGCCATCCATCTATCCAATAGATAAAGCGCCTACTATGTGCCAAGCACTGTGCTAAGTGCTACAGATACAAAGACAAAACTGAATACCCAAGAAAATTATGTTGTGATGGGAAGGAGAGAGAGAGAGAGAGAGAGAGAGAGAGAGAACAGACATAGGTGATTGATAGATGATAGAAAGGTGATTGATAGATTGCTATGTGCTAGATAAATAGATGACAGAAAGGATAGATGATAAAGATAGGTGATAGGATGAATGAACAAAAAAGAATAAATGTCCATGAAGAAGTTTGGGGCTGAGGGCCCTAGCACTTAGGGGATCAGGAAAGGCTTTGTGAGGTGAAAGTGAGGAGAGTGCAATCAGACACCATGAATGGCCAAAGCAAAATGCTGAGGTAAGAGACCAGAGGAGTGTGAGTAAGAAGCCAGTTTGGCCAAATCATGGAATGAGAGGAAGAGTAACATCCAGTGATGCTGGACAGGTTGGGGAGGACTTTAAAGTGAGACAGAGGACTCCAATTTATCCCAGAGGCAATAGAGACCCATTAGATTTTGTTAAATAGGAGAGGGACGTGGTCATGTGCTTCCTTAAGAAAATTCCTCCCTCCAGCTCTATAGGAAGTGGATTTGGAGGCCAGAGAAATGAGTGGCAGCCCCTCAGGAGGCCAGGCAATAGGCTTTTCATACATTATCTCATTGAAGCCTTACAGCAAACAGGTGAGATGTTGCAAAGATACTGTTCCTATTTTACAGATGTGGAAACTGAGGCAGAAAGAGATGAAGAGACTCAGCCATCATCACGCAGATAGTAGCTATCAAAGGCAATATTTGAAGCTAGATTTTTCCCTGAGACAGTCTGGAGCAGTGAAAAGAACACAGGGTTTGGAGTCAGACCTGGATTCCAATTCTGCTTCAGCTACTTGGTGGCTCTGGAAGCAAATCACTTAATCTCTTTAGTCTTCAGGTTCCTCATCCGTAAAAATAGAAGGCTGGGTTTTATAAGCTCTAAGGTCCTTTACAACTCTAAATTGATGGATGATCCTGGACTCAGTTCTGAAGACTTCCTGGCATATGCCAGCTGTCTGTGTGACTCTGGGGGGGCTAACCCCTTCACTGCCTTGGGCCTCAGTTTCCTCATGGGTCAAATGAGGGAGGTAGACTAGACAATGGCTAAGGTCCAGCTTTTCATTTGTGGTTGAATGACTCCCCAGCCAGCACCTTATCTACCAGGCCCATATGCCTTTTTCCCTGGGCAAAGGAAGTGGGGGACAAAAGTTATCCATTGCAAGGGTGCAGAAAGGAGCACAGGCTGGAGAGAATTAGCAGTTTGGACCATCTTCCCTGGGAGCGGCTACTCAGGCAGACACACCTGGGTGAGAATACTTTTCCACATGAAGCTGATAGCTTGAGTGTGAGGATGAAGGGCCCTCGAAAATACCCTGAAATTAGTATAGATGGCTTCAAAGATGCCTCTGGAAAAAATAAAAAAAGAAACAAGGGAGATGGCTGTGGGTTTTTTTTTTCTTTAAAGCACAAAGACACAGCAGGGCCTAAAGGAATATTTTAAGCACCATTACTTCATAAATGTGCTAAATGTTTCACTCAGCATGAAATAATTAGGAGACATTTTGATTTCCATTATAAAAAAAAAGAGCAAAGAAGCTAACTAGGAAAGCAAACATCTCTTCAGAAAGAATGACGAAGAATAGGCAGTTTGCCTCTGAAGTTAGAAATTCGGAACGGGAGAGCTCTCTCGATAAATGCCAGCCACTGGAATGGAGAGAAGGTACGTGCTCTTTTGACTCCAATCTCTGTGAACAGAGACTGGAGCTAGAAATGGAAATGCTCTTGCCACAGCCTTTGAGGACAAAAGCAGCGTTCATGCTTTTCCCTTGATCATCATTTGTCCCTCTCCTCTGTCTGAAACTTTGGCTTTTCCGTTTTCTTCCAAACTTTGCTCTGAAAGTGTTTTGAAGAGTTTGGCTTTGTTTGTGTTGTCTTGTGTTTCCATCACTTTGACACTTCAACATGCCCAGAAATGTGCTAAGCTTCAGGAAGTTTCCATCAAGGTCATCAAGGAAAACTGTCAACATCCTCTTGGCTAAAATGCAATGAAACAACAGCCTGTAATGAAAAATGAATTGTCAAGCTATGCCCCATTGATAGAGAACCTCGGTTCTGTTTTTGATTTTCCCAGTGTGTTCATGGTTCTGTGTGCGCTCAGAGAGTTGTTTCATTTTAGTAGAGGTGACCTGGAGCGATGGAGAGAGCATCCAACTTAGAGTGGAGGAGACCTAGGTTTGAGTCCTGCCTCAGAGCCTCACTGGCTTTGTGGCAGTTGGACAAAGTCACTCACATTCTTCAGGCCTTGGGCTCCCCCTTGATAAAATGAAGGGACTGGATTTAATAGCCCCCAAGTTTCTTTCCAACTCTGAATCTCTGATCTCATCGTCACTGGTTCAGCCCCCTTGCCTCACACATGGCAGGCACTTGAGAAAGTCCTGTTGAATTGAAACTACAAGTGGTGATGGTGCTTGGTTGTGGCGGAGAGGAGAGGGTGTGGGTTTGGGGGTCAGAGGACCCCTTCTTCATATTCTGCTTCTCACACTCAGAATCTGGCTCTGGATACTCCCTTAGTGGATGCCCTGAGATCATATCTGTCACTAAATCTGTGTTCCTAAGATCTTAAGCAGCACAGTGGATAAAGCCCCAGGACTGGAGTCCAGAAGACCTGAGTTCAAATCCAGTCTCAGACACTTACTAACTGTGTGACCCTGGGAGAGTCATTTAACCCTGTTTACCTCAGTTTCTCATCCTTAAAATAAAGTAGAGAAGGAAATGGCAAACCACTCCAGTGTCTTTGCCAAGAAGACCCCAAATGTGGTCGTGAAGAGTTGGACAAAAGACTTTGTGTAGACACAACAAAATGTGGCAAATGCTCCAAGAGGTGGGAGCAGCGGATCATCTTACTTGTCTCCTAAGAAACCTGTACATGGACCAAGAAGTAGCAGTTAGAACTGAACGTGGACCAACTGACTGGTTTAAGGTTGGAAAAGAACAGAACAGTTGGACATGACTGAGAAACAATATCTTAAGTATGCAAAATATTTTCTGAATCTTAAAGCTCTATGAAAGTATAGAATCCTGGATTTAGAGTTGGAATGGACAGTGGAGGCTTTTTAGACCAACCATCTCATTTTATAGATGAAGAAAAAGAGACACAGAGAATATGTGACTCACTCAAGGACACGCACCAAGAGGCAGAGCCAGAATTCTGACTCCAAATCAAGCCTGACCTGTACTGAGAAGTTCCTAGCTGTGTGACCCTGGGCAAATGACTTAACCTCACTTTGCCTCAACTGCAAAGTGGAGATAATAAAAGCTCTTACCACTTGTTGTGAGTAGCAAATAAAGTGGTATCCTAAAGGGCTCAGCACAGGAGTAGGCTTGATGCACGCTATTATTACTGAGGAGCAATACGGCATATGGGAGGGGAGCTAGCTTCTTAGTCAAGAAAACCTGGATTCAAGGCCCAGCCCTGACTGGAACTTGGTATATCACGTTGTGTAAGTCCCCAGACAACTTATTCAAATAAAATTTTATTGTTATACTTTATTTTTCGATTGCTTACATTTCTTTCAGCACCCCTCCATCTTCTCCCTCCCAGAGTTCATCCCACATTAAAAATAATTTTTTTGGAAAAAAAAAGTAGGAAGAGAAGGGGAAAAATAAAGAAAACCAATATATCCCTGGGAAACGTCCAAAAGCACAAAATGGGGTGGGGTGGAGGGCCACCCCGTCTTCTCCTGGCTTGGTTGGGATTGCTCTTTGTAGTTTCGCAGCATTCACTTGGGATTGTTTTTTGGTTTTTTCCCATTTTCATTGTTGTATTCATTTTGTGTATTGTTTTCTTGGCTCTATCTGCTTTGCTAGGCATTGGCTCATTGAAGACTTCCAGGCTTTTCTGTATTCATTCCATTTGTCATTTCTTATAGCACACGGACCGCCATTTGTTTAGCCACCCCCCAGTCAAAGGACATCTACTTTGTTTCGACTTTTTTTTTTAACTGCAACAAAAGTACCATTATAAATATTTTGGTGTATACGGGGACTGCCTCTCACGGATGACCATCTTGGGATATGTCTTAGAATCTCTGGGTCAAGGAGCATGGATATTTTAGTCACTTTATTTGCATCATTCCAAATGACTTTCTAAAAAACGATTGGACTGATTCATTAATGTGCTTGTTTTCGTTGTTTTGGTCTACAGCTGACTCTTGGTGACCCCTTTCGGGTTTTCTTGGCAAAGACACTGCAGTGGTTTGCCTTTTCCTTTGCCAGATGATTTATAGATGACCAAAGGGAGACAAAAGGGGTGAAGTGACTTGCCCAGGGTCACACAGCTAGTAAATGTCTGAGTCTGGATTTGAATTCAGGTCCTCCTGACTCCAGGACCAATGCTCTAACCGTTGACCCACCTGGTTGTCCTGACTAATGTGCTTATCTTGCCACAACCCCTCCAGGGAATATCATTCCCATCTTTTATCATCTTTACCAAACCGAGACAATGAAACATCAGCCTTCACAGAAAAGTGAATTGCCACACTATGCTCCAATGTATTTAGAATCTCATTTTAAACTTCGATTGTCCCAGTTAATTACATGTGTTCATGGGAAGCATGTGTCAATATGCACTGGGAGAGGGAATTTTCTCACTGGGATTTCCCTACATCTATGAAGTCACAAGTCAGATCTCCTCTCCCAGACCACTTCCCACTCTCCCCAAAATAGTTGTTGACCATTTGAGAGGCAGGTTAGTATAGGGGTTAGGGTTTGGACTTGAAGTCAGGAAAACTTGGATCGAAATCCTTCTTGATGCTTTCCGTCTGCATCACCATGATCAAACTACTCAGTCTCTGAGCCTCAGTTTGCCCATCTGTCAAACAGAGGTAATAGCCTCTGTAGTATCTACTTAGTCGGGTTATAAGGAGCCGATGAGACATGTAAGATTCTCAAGCTGTATATAAATGCCAATTATTCTGTTAACACCATTTCCCTTTCTGGATGGCAAGCCTTCTCCACTGGGAAGTTCTCTCCTGCCCCTCCCGGGCATGAATTCCCCAATCCACACTGTATACGAACAGCCTTGACATGTTCAGAGAAAGCTTAAAGCTCACATATAAGGAGTCTCATCTTTTCCTGCCTGGCATAGGAGATCATCTGGAAAATTACAAACCCCAAATAAGTCCAGAAAATTAAGAGCGGTTTCCCCCAGCAGCCTTTGGTCAGGGCTGTGATTACAAAATCTCCATCTGGGGGTTTTTAGATGCCTTCTCCATGAGTGCCCTTCCATCGTTCTGATTTAGTGATGTACTTCAGATATGAATTCTGTCATGGCTGCTCCAGCTGTGGGGAGAGAGGGAGGCTGCCGGCCTTCAGGGCTTTTGGCTCAGCCCCTGCAGTTGGCACCGATTCTTTTTCTTGCAGAAATATTTATCCGGGCAGTGTTAGCTTGGGGTGCCAGAGCCTGCAATCTTTTCAGTTGCCCGTTGCTTCATAATGTGGATCTTGGAAAATTTTTCTTTGCATCTTTCGTTTACACCTTGATTCAATAAGCATTTATTAAATGCTTACTGTATGTCAGACACTGTATGTAGCCAGTGCTGAGTATCTGACGGCAAAAATCGAAATAATCCCGGCCTTCAAGGAGCTTGCATTTTGCTGGGTGGGGGTGGGGGTGGAGGGTGAGGAACTCTACGTGTGCATAGAAGATTAAACCATGGTAGCTTTAGCAGGCAAAGGGCCCTGGGCAGGGGAGGAGGAGTGGGGGTGGGGTAGCGGCGGTGCATATTGTGCAACCCCTCCTCCAGTTGAGAAGCCTGAGGCCCAGGGAAGACAAATTGCTTTCCTAAGATCGCACAGCACCAGAGACGGCAAAGGACACTAAGAGCTAAAGGGATGATGAACTACTTTACATAGAAGTGTAATGGGAGTTTCCCAGGTTGGGCTCCTTGAGAGCGAGAGGATTCTGGGAAGATGCTCGAATAGGTCAGAAAATTCTAAGCTCTCAAGATCTTCCCCACAAAAGAGATGAATTAGCACCTTAAGGTGAACAAAGTGTGGGTAAAAATAAATAAGAATAGGGGCACAACTGGGATCTTCCAGGGACAATTTGAGAAGATCTGAAGAAAAATCCCAGGACAAGGTTTGGTCTTGGATCTGCTTTAATAACCAGCGGCAAGCCCTGGGGCTAGCTGGGTTGGGAGGCTGCCTCAGGCCCAGCCACAGGAACTTTTACCCCTGGGATAGTGAGAGGAGTTGGGTGTCTGAGCCCAGGAAGATGGAGGGAACCTCTGCTGACAAGGAACACCAGACCCAACTGTGCTGTGAAGAGTGGCAGGGGCGAGAAGGAACTAGCACATGCCCGTGAGTGCAGAAACAGTGGAGCAGAAAGCCCCTGGCTGTGGGCACTTACAGGAGGTTGGAGGTTTGGTTTGGTTCCAGGCTAGAGGGGAGAACTGAAGATCTGGAGCAAGAGGCACCATCCCCCATAACCCAGGGCTAGAGGTGATTACAAATGCACAGGCAAAGGAAAAAGAATCCAACCATAGAAAACTATTATGGGAATAGAGAAGACCAGGGTTCATCTTCAAAGGAGGATATTGAAGTAAAGAAAACTCCAAAGAGTAATGTCAAATGATCACCTGCCCAAAAAGAATTCGTAGAAGATCTTTAAAAAGACTTTAAAAATCAAATGACAGATGGAGGAAAAACTAAAAAAAAAAAAGAAAAGAAATTAGAATAATCCAAGAAAAACCAGAAGATTATTAAAGGAAAGTCAACCAATTAGAAAAGGAGATCCAGAATATTAAGGAAGAAAATGACACCTTGAAAATGAGAATTGGGCAAAGTGAAGCCAGTGAAATTATAAGAGAACAAGAAATAATTACACAAAATATGAATAATGAAAAAATAGAAGAGAAAGTGAAAAATCTTATATGAAAAAGAAACAGGTTTGGAGAATAGATGGAGAAAAGAACATATGAAAATAACCATACTAACTCTAGAGCCCAAGGTGGATCTCACTCAGCATCAGGTGAGACTAAGGGTCAGATAAAGTGAGTAGCAAAAGTGAAAGGAAAAGAAATGTATTATCAGTGAGCTAAGCTGGTAGCAGCTTGGCCTCTCGGGTTGTTACAGCTTGGCAAGTCTGCTTAGAGAACACAGCCAATTAGAGCCATTTCAGGGCAGACAGCAATGGAAGGTGCTGTGGAGGGAAAGTCGGAAAGTCTCTGGAGTGTCACCAGTTGATAACTGCCATGTTTGTTCCTGCTGGAAAAATGCATTTCTCTGCGGTTAGTAATCGCTAGGAAAGTAGAGGCCTCTTTAAAAATAATATCAGTCTCATTCATCTTGTTGTAGCCAGTAAGGAAGAGAATAAAGTATAGACTGAGAGGCTGTAGTGATACAACCCTAACTCGGGGTGGTTACTTTGGCCTCATGAGCCAGGCACTGTGAGAGACACTGAGGATCCAAGTATAAGCAATGGAATTATTTGCAAGTTAATATTCTAATGTGGATGGAGGGGTGGGGGAAGGATAAGTATGTATGTAGATATATATAGCATAAATATAAAATATAAATATGAATCAATTTAAATTATATAGTATGTTTTATTACATATAACATATATAAACATATATATTTATATATAATATATAAATATAGAATCAATTGATACAATACAATAAATACAAATATACCCAAAGTGTATGCCAGTAAATGCAAGGTAGCTTGGGAGGGAGCATACAAGTACTTGGATGAAAGCAGGATCAGAAGGGAAGGGAAGAAGCACTCTTCAAGTATCTCCTGTGTACTAAGGACTTCACAAGTACGATTTCATTTGCTATCAGAAAAGGCTTCATGGAGAACATGGTGCTTGAGCTGAGTCTGGAAGGACCGAATGGACTCTGTGGGGAAGTGGTAAGGAGAGAGGGCATTTCAGGAATGGCGAACAGCCGATGCGAAGGCGTGGAGGTGGATCACTGAGAAACAGAAAAGACTATTTTGTCAAGACTGCGGAGTGTGGGAGGGGACCGAGGTAGATTGGAAGCAGGTGCATATTGCTGTCAAGACTAAACAGAGGAATTTCTGTTTTTATCCTAGAGACAAGAGGAAGCCACTGGTACAGGTTGATTTGGGAGGGGAATCACATGGTCAGATAGATAGGTACTGAAGGAAAAGTACCTTGGCAACATTGTGTAGGACGGTCTGGAGTGAGGGGAGAGGAGACAGGAAAATCAATTAGACTGTTAAATTATTTAGGCTCGAGGTGATGACGGCCTGAAATAGGATGATAGCTGTCTGAGTGGAGAGAAGGGATGAGATACAAAAAATGCTGTCAACGTATAAACAGCAAAATTTGGCAACTGAATGAATATGCTGCATAATGGAGAGTGAGGATACTAGGGGAAAGCCTAAATCCCAGCCTGGATCCCTTGGAAGGAGAGCGAGGCCTTCACCAGAAATAGGGATGTTTGGAAAGGAGGATAATGCAGAGAGAAAGCTGAGTTCTCTTTTAGATGTTTAATGGAGTCGAAGATGTCTCCAGGCCACCCAGCTTGAAGTGCCCACTAGGCAGCTGGTGATGTGAGGCTAAAGTCCAGGGGAGAGATTGGGGCTGGATATTTAGGTCTGAGTTATCAGCATGGAGATGATAGTTAGGGCCACGGGAGATGATGAGGTTACCTAGGGAAAGAACAGAGAGGATGAAGAGAAGAAGCCCAGCACTGAACACCTTCAATTAAGAAGTATAATATAGATGATGAGACAGCAGAGGAAATGAGAAAAAGTGTTCAGACAGTTAGGAGGAGGACCAGGAGATAATGATGGCATGAAAACCCAGAGAGGTGAGAACGTGCAGGAAGAGGGTGTGTGTGTGTGTGTGTGTGTGTGTGTGTGTGTGAGAGAGAGAGAGAGTGAGAGAGAGTGAGAGAGAAGAGAAGAGAAGAGAAGAGAAGAGAAGAGAAGAGAAGAGAAGAGAAGAGAAGAGAAGAGAAGAGAAGAGAAGAGAAAAGAAGAGAAGAGATACAGAGACAGAGAGACAGAGAGGATTGAGGAGAAAAGAGAAAATTTGGAATAACTTCTTTGGGGAGTGAGATAGGAAATCAATTAGGGAAGGATTTCACTGCCTTGATTCAGTGAGAGCCCAGCTGAGACTAGAGAGCCTGAATTTGTAAGGTAGAGGCAGCATAATTGTGAGATTTCCTCTGACTGCCTTCAGTGCCTATGGGTAGGAGTGATAGAGGCAGAGGGTGTGAGGTCTGGGAAGACAAGAACTGCCATAGAGCCAGTGGTTAAGAGATTTAAGAGCAGAGGACCACGTAGAGTTAAAGTGGCTTAGACTGAGATTGGAGGGAGAGCAGAGGACCACGTAGAGTTAAAGTGGCTTAGACTGAGATTGGAGGGAGAGCAGAGGACCACGTAGAGTTAAAGTGGCTTAGACTGAGATTGGAGGGAGAGCAGAGGACCACGTAGAGTTAAAGTGGCTTAGATTGAGATTGGAGGGAGAGCAGAGGACCACGTAGAGTTAAAGTGGCTTAGACTGAGATTGGAGGGAGAGCAGAGGACCATGTAGAGTTAAAGTGGCTTAGATTGAGATTGGAGGGAGAGCAGAGGACCATGTAGAGTTAAAGTGGCTTAGATCGAGATTGGAGGGAGAGCAGAGGACCACGTAGAGTTAAAGTGGCTAACTTTGAGATTGGAGGGAGGGAAGATAAAGTCAGAGTAATGGTCTGAGATAGTATTGAGACTGGCTGGATTGGAGGTCTCAATGAGGACAAAGAATGGGCGTAGGAGACACAAGGCACAGGGAGAAATGGAATGATAAGTGACTAGGATCAGATGAGGGAATGCCAGAGTTTTTAGTGGAGCATATAGGGGCACTGTTGAGGTCTAGATTATCACCATCCTCTCAAGTGGCTGAGGTAGAATGAAGGAGTAGGTCATGGGACTGAGGGTGGCTGAGGAACCAGGAGGTGAGGGAACTTAAAAGGCATCTCTATGAATATTAAAGTGTCTCAGTCTAAAGGCAGGAGGTGGGGAGGAGAGTAAGATGGTGAACCAGGGGCTGAATCCTTAAAAGGAGGGCAGATGCCTTGTGGGTCAGCATCCTATACCCATTATAATTTGCATAGATTATTAAAATATAATTGAAAGTACTTCAAAGGCATAAAGGTTGCTGAGTAAAGGAAGGAAAGGGAGAGCTTAGAAGGGAGAATGGCCACAAGGAGTAGCCTAACTCCTCCTCAAGGACCGGCATGTCATGGGGTGTGTGGTAAAAGGCACAGGCAAGGCTGGACTCAGTACCTTCAGAGGAGAGCCAGAGCAGAAGGAAGGAGTGGGTGAGAAAGAGTCTAAAATGAGTGGGAGTTTGTTTATTAAGAAATGTGAATTTCAGAGGGCTCAGTGAAAGAGAAGAGCAGGGTTGGAGTGGGATATTGATAGGATAGAATTGAAGAGGATAGGGATGAGACAACTGGAAGAAGGGACTGGTCCATACTTTTTTCATAAGTGGCGGTGATGGCTTAGTAGGAGCATAGAGAAGGAAACAAGAGAAGCCGTAGTGTGGTATGATAGTGGGTGACCGACGAATGGTGAATCTCAGTCTCCCAGGGGTATTGCACAGGGAGGCTGGCCCAGCTTGGGTCTTCCTCCTCCAGGGTGATTGGTTGGGTTGGGATGGTGGGGAAGTAGGGGTGGGCTGAGATCCCAGCATTCAGAGACTACAGCTTTGAGCCTGAGTCTGGATATAGCTGTTCCTATACCCCCTCTCAGGTGGCCAGTGGAGAGAATGGGGCAGCACCTTCTCTGCCACAGAGTTGCCCAAGAAAGTGACTTGCCAAGGTAACACAGCCAGTATGTTTCAGAGTTGGGAATTAAGTCCAAGTCTTTCTTGCTTTGAGGCAGGTTCTCTAACCACTAAGCTACCTTACCTGTCAATATCATAAGCTAACGCAGGTAAAGCTCTTTGAAAATGCTCAAGAACTATTGAAATGTCAGCTATCATGATCCTCAGCTTTCTTATCCCAGCTCCTTAGAAGCACCAGGCCCTGCCTCATCTGATTGATTGGATAACTCCAGGTCCTACACAACTTTTGACTCTGAGGGTTTCTGTACACGTGTGTGCTCAATACCAAGATGCTTCGAATAAACCATTCCTGAGGTGCACTTAGATTTGAATACAGTGCCCTTCCTGAAAGATACAATATGAAAGAATTCTAGAGTTAAATCCAGTGTTTATCAGATAAAGACCTTCCTCTTCAGGATTTCCTAAATGTCAATCACGAAGATGAATTCACTTCAATTCAACTCAGTTCAATTTAAACACCTATGGTATGCAAGATACTATAAGTACTGAGGATATAAAGAAAAAAATATCCCTGTCCTCAAGGAGCTTATGTTTAACTGTAGGGAAAAAAACATATAAACAGATAATAAATGCAAAATATTTTCCAAGTAAATACAAAGTAATTTTGAGGGGAGGGGTAAAGGATTAACCATCTGAGGAGGGAGAAGGATAGGCCTTCTATAGGAAGTGGGATTTGAGCCAAGCCCTAAATGGGAGCAGGAATTCCAAGGAATGGTGTGATGAGGGAGAACATTCCAAGCACAGAAGGTCTTCTCTTCATCCAAGGTATGACAAGTAGTTCAGTTTGGTTGGAATGTCTAGAAAGATAGGCTACCAGTCTTGTTTAGAATTATAGATCCATATTACTGTTAACACTCAGAGCTAAGACCTACTATTAAAACCTCACTAAATTTGAATTAACCATAGGAAGGGCAATCTGAAATCATATTTTAAGGTGAATATCTTTTTTCTAACTCTCAAGTATGTTTTTGCTGTTGTTTAGTTGTTCGTTAGTCTCATCTGACTCTCTGTAACTGAATTTGGGGTTTTCCTGGCAAAAATACTAGAGTGGTTTGCCTTTTCCTTCTCCAGCTCATTTTAAAGATGAGGAAATTGAGGGCAAACAGGGTTAGGTTAAGTGACTTTCCCAGGGTCACACAGCTAGGAAGCATCTGAGGTCAGATTTGAACTCGAGAAGACAAAGTCTTTCTGACTTCTGGCCTGGTGCTCTATCCACAGTGCTACCTAGCTGCCCCTTTCAAGTATACACATACCTTTGTTCAAACTAATCAAAGCAATCCACTTTTGGAAGAACTGTAAGCAATGAGAGCCTGGAAGTCTTTTGATGATCGTCATTGAGCCCAAGGCCTACAGTGGGAAGAGTGGCTTAGAGGATAGGGACTCTGGGAGAGCCAGAGTTGGAAGAGTTAGGAAGGAAGCAGTGATCACACAGAACTGGGAAGAGGGGTGGGTGCTTGGAGCTTTGCTAGATAGACCTCTTCTTTGTAGGAAAAATGATGAGGTTGCATTAAATGACCAGAGATTTGATTAGACAAAGAATTTATTAAGTTCATACTGCATCTGGGAATACAGATACCAAGCAAAAAAAAAAGTCAGTCTCTGGCCTCAAAGTACTTACATTCTACTGTGGAAGACAACACGAAAAAAGGAGCTTACAGATTCTCACCAATCAAAGAAGGTAGCTGAAAAGATTGAGGTCATTATCATCATTATTAAATTATAATTATTTTATTCATTATTATTAAATTATAATTATTTTCTGGGTCTGAGATTTCATTGGCATAGGTGCAGGGGTGGGGAACCTGTGGCTTCAAGGCCACATCATTAGACAGGTAGGGAAATGGAGGTCTAGAGATGACTTGTGCAGTCATTCAGGTAGTATTAGCAGCAGGCCTCAAGTCCGAGCCTACCAACTCCAGGCCTTGCCTCTTTTCCATTACCCCAACACCAAATTTCTTACAAAGAAAAACAATAAAATGTAATCCACTTTAGGATGCCTTGACAGTAACGATTTCAAATAGGATAATTTAGTGGAAATAATCCAGTAACAATATGATTTATTTCCCTAGCTATTTATTTTAGCTGCTCATTAGCCTTAGTTTCTAACAACCACAAGCAGAGTTACTCTGTGTATCCCCTACAAGCTAAGTAGGCCAGGCTGCCTTTGAGCCTTGGAATAATTAGTGATATGTGGGATGAGTCTGTGGGATACCTGGTTCTCAGGATGTATCCTCGTGGAATGTTTTCTCCTCATTAGTGACTGGTACTAAAGCTAAGCCTGACTCTTCCTTCCTCGGAATCTCTCTCTCTAAAATACTGAGTGACCATTTAAGAAGCTGACCCAGATGGCCTTCCAAGTTACCACAAACTTCATTGCTGGCACTGTGAGTCTTGTTCCCAACTGGAGGCAATTGAGTACAATTTATATAGCATTCTGGCTTTTAAAGAAAAACACAAAATCCTTCTAACTGGATATAAAGTGTGGTTGCTGGTTCTATCACGAATGGAAGAGGGTCAGAGCAATATCCATCTCCTTGTAACTGAAAGATGTCTGCTGGCTCCCTCTGTCATGGAGCAGCTGAGAACATGGACCAAGATCAGGAGACAGCCTTGTAAAGGCATAGGGACAGAAGGTGGAGTTTTGTGCCTTGAGGATTGGAATGGCAAGTGGAATGATATGTCTGGATGGTGGAGTATGGGGAGGGAATCATGTCAGAAGTCTGCAAAGACAGGCAGGGGCCAGGATTTGAGCACATGGCCAAGCTTGACAACATGTTCCACACCCATAGGGAAGGGAGGCGATTTTCTCATCTCTTCTTGGAGGCTGAGATTGGTCATTATAATTACACAGCTGAGAACTGAATTTTATTGAATTACTTTTCAATATTTTGCTTCTCTCAGCATCCTAATGAGCTCTAATTTATTCCTACTTTATAATGTCATATTTCTAGAACGTTTTAAGGTTTACCAGGCTCTCTTCACAGCAGCCCTGGGATATAAGCAGTGCATGCATAATTAACTCAATCACAATTGAGCTCTGCAATGGCTTCCCATTAAGTGAGATGACGCCTAAACCCAGGTGTCCTGGCTCCAGGGCCCACATTTTTTCCCACAACACCATTCGGTCTTTATTGTGTGTGTGCAGGAAGTGAGGTGAAGGGAAATAAGAAGGAAGGTAAGGCTTTGGACATTGGCTCTGGAGTCAGAAGCTGTGGTTCAGTTGTTTTTCAGTCGTGTCTGACTCTTCCTGACTCCATTTGGGGTTTCCTTAGCAAAGACACTGGAGTGGTTCACTGTGTCCTGGGTTCAAAAACTGGCTCTGCCTCCTGTTGCCTGTGTGATCTTGAGTAAGTCTCATTTTCTCTTCTAGCTCTGAATCCATTATCCCATAATTATATCCTATAAATATTCTATCTACATATTCTCCAGGCCTCAGTTTCCTTCTTTTTTAAAGGAGGAGCTTGGACTAGTATTATAGAAAACAGAGCTCGATACAACACTGGACTTGGAGTTGGAAATGACCTGGGTTCAAATCCCACCTCAAATACTCAGGTACTGTGTTGGGCCCACTTCACCTCTGAATCTCAGCTATAAAATGTTGAGAACAATGGCACCTGGCTCCCAGGGTTACTCTGAGGATCAAATAAGATAATACACATAAAACATATGTGTAAGCCTTCAAAGACAGGGAGTAGAAGCCTGATTAGGATGGCATAAGGACCTTCCGCACAATTACCTTTTATCTGGTGAGGGCAGCACTCAGAGTTTAGCAGCCACAGGCTTGAGTTTGGCACTTCTGGCCCAAAGTACCCAGAGCATAAGTAGGTGGGCAGAGTCAGTCAGGATGTTTCAGACAGGATTTCATCCAGAACCTTCCTGGTTCTGGGGCAGGGGGGCAGCACAGAGGATAGAGTACTAAAGACCTGAGCTCAAATCCTGCCTCAGGCACTTACCAATCAAGCAACCCTGTGCAAGTCACTTCACCCTGTTTGCCTCAGTTTCCTCATCCGTGAAATGAGCCGGAGAAGAAAATGGCAAACCATTTCAGCATCTTTACCAAGAAAACCCCAGATGGGGGTCATGAGGAGCTGTACACAGCCAAAAATGACTGAACTTGCTGGTCCTGACCATCCACTGTGCTGCACTGACCCTGGTGAGCTTACAGTCATTTGGGAATGTCAGCTATGATGGTGACAATAATAGTCATTTTATGGAAGTCTGAGGCCTTGTCTGCCTCCCATAGCTCCCTGGATAGGTTATCCTTCATCCTTAGAATATAAGCTTCTTGAAGGTGGGAACCGACCTTTTTGCTTATATTTGTATCTCCAGTCCTTAGCACAGGGCCTGACACCTAGCAGGTGATTAATAAATGCTTGTTAATTGGTAGACTGACTGACTGTAAAAGTCTGATTGTGTTTTTCCCAAATTCCTCCCCTCCCCCCTCCACTCTCTCAGGGGCATTTTCTGAAATTGAAAGGATGGTCTCTAAATTTCTGTCCAGTTCTAAATCCCACGATTCAGTAAGTGAATTGGGAATCATTGGCCACAGAGTTGAGAAGGACTCTAAGAGGTAACTAACAAACAAACAAACAATATGTGTATGATGTATGTGTGTATGTATATATAAATACATATATATGTGTACAAGTATGGTATGAAGTATATATGACAGCCTTTTATAATTATATACACACTTGCACATGTATACATATAGATATAAACACACACACACACACACACACACACACACACACACACACACACATATATATATATGTACCTGTTTAAAGTGTGCAAAAAACCTCATTTTCCATAAATTCTCTCAGCTGAGGGTGTCAATAGCCCTAGGAGGAGGGTTTTCCTTCTGACTTTTTGTTTCACACTCATGATTTCCTCAATGTTGGTAGTTTCCAGTGAAGAACTTCCTCTGAGAAGTGGATATGGTTTAGCAACTTTTCTGCAGCCCTATGTTCCCAGAAAGCTGCCTGGGGCACTGGGAGGTGCCAGGTTCCCGCAGCCCAGAAGCAGCCAGGCAGATTTTGAACTCATCTTCCTGATTGAGGTCAGCTCTCTGGAGGCTAGGTACACTACAATAGGGATCATCCTCATACATCTACCCCTAGCAGAATGTAATCTCTTTGAGGGGAGGGACTGTTATACTTTGCGTTTTTATCACTGGGACAAAGCTTTACAAACATTATCTCATTTGGCCTTCTTGGGTAGAAGCTATCATCATCATTTTACAGAAGAGACGAAGTGACTTTCCCAGGGTCATTGAGCTAGGAAGTGTCAAAGGCAGAATTTGAACCCAGATTTCCTGACTCCCATCCAGCGCTCTTTCTTTCTTCTTTCCCTCAGTCTATATAAGGTACCACACCCTTACCTGCTGGTGCTCTGCCCAGTTTTTAATCTCTGAAACATTTTTTTCCCCTTTTCTCTTAAGAGCCAGCCTTAACCCCAAATCCTCCTGGCTCTCATTGATTGGCCAATAGTAGGTCCCACGACCTACTTGGTCTGTTGAGGCCCTGACTGGCTCAGAATGAATGTAAATAATAATTGTTTCTGTTTGGGACAGAAACCCCAAGAGTTTTCCCCTCCCAGAACTAATTTTTTTTTTTTTTAAATAGGCCATTCTTTGCCTCATTTCTTCTTAAGCCTTAGTCACTGAATAGGCATTGCCTCAGTGAAACTCAGACTGGCTAAAGACCTTTAGCTTGAAAAGGCCAAGGTCTCCCACTGCATCCAAAGCCATCTCCAGTCATCCTGTTCTATATCTGGCTGATGGCTCCAGAGGAGAAAGTGAGGCTGGTGACTTTGCACAGCCCTGCCTCACTTAAATCCAATTCATTTGCATGTCATGGCATCACCTCCCTGAAGTCATAGTCCTCATTGAGAAGGAAGGACAAACAGCAGTCCAGCACTCTTTCCAGTGCCCCACAAAGCAACCTGCCCTTCCTTCAGGTGAGTTAGGGTGTTTTTATTCCCTTAGCTGGTAGTGGCAGCAAGGAGGGATAGGCTCATTATCTAGGAATAGAAGAATTTGTTGCATAGAAAAAAAAACAGGCAGCATTTTATTCTTTTCCCTTCGGCTAGCTCTTCTTTTTCATATTTCTCAGGATCATCTTCTCTTGTCTGGGACTTACTAAAAAATGAATGGAGTGAATTTCCCTGCTTTTTAAACCTGGCACTGTCGTCTATACCCTCCTACCTTCAACTCAGTCATCAGTCATTAGTCGTTAGGAGGAAGAAAGAGAAAAAGGGAAGTTTTAGGCGCCTTTATAAAGGTTGCCAGGAAACCTGCAGGGGCCCCAAGACCAGATGAAACAAACAACTTGAAGCTTTGTTTAGGAGGGGAGAGGCTGCCACTGTGGGCATCCAGTGTGCGCTCCTGGGGAGGAAAATGGAGGCTCTGATCACAGCAGACTAGTAGCAGCGGGGTAAGACAACTGATTTTGGAAATTCCCCTTTCAAATGCGTTTCCAAGGAGGATTAGAAGCTGGTTCCCTGAGTCAGCAGCTGCATGCAGGAGACAGAACAGTTTTAACCAAGCCAGGTTCAGCAAAGTAGAAGCATGACAAAAGTCTTTACTGAGAATTTGCAAAATGAACTTTGGTAGGAGATAGCAGTGGGACTGGGGTTAAGGCTTTTCTTATCTTCCCTCCCTCCTTTCTCTTTCTCCCTCCCCTCTCCTCTCTCCTCTCTCTCTCTCTCACTCTTTTCTTTCTTTCCTTCTCTTTCTTTCTTCTTTCTTCTTCTTTCTTTCTTTCTTCTTTTTCTTCTCTTTCTTCGTTCCTTCCTTCCTATTTTTCTTTCTTTCCTTCCTTCTTACCTTTCCTTCCTTCTTTCCTTTCTTCCTTTTTCCTTTCTCCATCCCTCTCTGTCTTCCTTTTCTCTTTCCTTCCTTCCTACCTTCCTACCTTCCTTCTTTCCTTCCTTCCTTCGTATTTTTATTTCTTTCCTTCCTTCTTTCCTTCCTTCCTTTTCCTTTCTCCATCCCTCTCTGTTTTCCTTTTCTCTTTCATTCCTTCCTACCTTCCTTCTTTTCTTTCTTTCTTTCTTCCTTCTTTCCTTCCTCCCTTCCTTCTTTTCTTTCTTTCTTTCTCCCTTCTTTCCTTCCTTTCTTCCTTTTCCTTTCTCCACCCCTCTCTGTCTTCCTTTTCTCCTTCCTTCCTTCTTTCCCTCCCTCCCTCTCTCTTTTCTTTCTTTCCTACTTTCTTCTCACTTTCTTTCTTTCTCTCTCTTTCTTTCCATCTCTAGTTCTTAGCACTGTACTTGGTACGTTGTACATACTTAATACATGTTTGTTGAGTGAATTAAATTGTACTTACTTGAATCCATTGGAATTTTTTTTTGAGAGTTCTGTTGCCAAACTTTAGTTCTCTGAAATGTACCTTCTGGAGGAAAATAAGAACCATATATGAAGAAAGTGAAGATTTCCAAGAAGAAATAGCATCATCATGAATTATCAAAATGTTCCACTTCTGGAAAATGTTGAGCCTGGACCTCAGACATTTTCCAAAACAAAAGGTGATGAGAAAGGTGGAGCAGAGCCCCTTGAAAGCCAACTCAATGTTGATGACTTTATGAAAATACAGAGCGTATTTGAGGTAAGTGTTGGTGTCAGTAACTGAATAAGGAAGTTTGAGTGGATTATGGGAAAACAGTAGGAAATAGAGGGAATGCCTCTAAGTGGGTGAGCACAGGAAATTGCATAGAGTAGATCTTTAATAAGTGATGCATGGTGGACCGAGGTCTAGGAAGCGTCCTTTGAGCCTGGATTGGCCATCATCCACTTTCTGTCTTTGTCCCCTGGGCACTATTTCTTCCTGCAAGCATAATGTTTAGTTTAAGATTATTGTCTATGAGGATGAAGCCAGTTTTCAGGAGGACTTGACAAGATATATTTTTGGTAACTGCCATCCTACTGAAGGCAAGACAGGAATGTGAGGGTTTATGTCAATAACGATGCACTTTTCTTGCAACTAGAATTAGGGAAAAGGCTCCCCTTAAATCACATCCTGGAAGGAAATCCTCTGGCCACATCCTTTTTTGACCACTGTAAGCCCTTCCCCAAATGATGACTTTGTGTTGTGCTGGGCAAAATCAGTAACTGACATAAGGCTCCAAGTCTCCCAGATCAAGCATAGGAAGTTTAAAGCCACTAATATTACTAGTGATTTTTGTAAGTCTCTGTTGAAGAGACAAGTCTAAGTTCCAAAAGTTCCTTTTTACATAGCTCACTGAATTAACTTGGAATTTGGCAATCACACTAAATGAACAAGTTACTTTTTAATGACTTTTAGGCCAATCCAGTGGTATGGAGAAGTGCTCTTCAGAATCTTAAAATAGAGCTGGGTATGAATCTCCATTTCTTCCAGTTCATTATGTTTTCCAAAGTGTGAACCAGGGGATACTGGAGGTCCTTTGAGGGTGCCCCAGAGCATTTACATTAATTTGAAACAGACTTTGGAATGCAACCTTAGAACAACCTGAGAAGCTAAGGCTTATGGATCCATTGCCATGTAATTGGTACCTAATTTAATCTGTTATTAGCTGCCTTAGACACGTCGTACTTTCTTGCAAACGTTCAATTACATACTCTGTTAGGAAATGTTTCAGAATCTCCCTCTGCTTCTTTCCTCAGCTGTCACAATGGTGTCAAGCATCCTATTATCACATACTCCATCATATTTACAGCCCACCTTCCAAACTCTCTCTAGCACTTTCTCAACTAACTCTTTACATATTTGCCAAGTCAACCAAGGCTGTTTGATGCAGAGACATCAATGAAGCTCATGCCCAGTGCACAAAATGAGCTTGGCATGTTTTGATAGACATAGCAAATATTTTGACAGCTTGAGAACATTCAGAGAAAAGAAAGCAGCAAATGATGACAGCTTCTCCCCATGAATGAACAGCTGTCTGGCAGTTTGGTTCAGATGCTAAGAATACAAAGCATTGGGAACTGGGGTCTCTTTCCTGGGTTAATATTCTAAAATGGAAGAGATAGTGTGAGTGCTACTCACTTGTTGGCTTGTCATTCAAGTCCCTCCACCGTCTGGCTCCAACTTTTCTTTCCAACTTACAATCAATCAATCAACAAATATTTATTAAACATTTACTTCATGAAAGTAGGAAAAGAAGAAAAAAATGAAAAACTCTAAATGACCTCTCCATTTTACAGATGGGGAAACTGAAGCAGGGAAATGTTCAGTGACTTGTTTTGCTTCATAATGGCCATATCTTGTTCAGACACAGTTAAGTATCTAAGGCATCATTTGAACCCAGGACTTCTTGGCTCCAAGTCAACTACTTTCTCCACTATGCCACTCTGATTGTATGTTTTATTGATGATTTTTGTTTTCTAACTTTCTAGCTTCCCCCCATAGCAAAGAGTTAACTACACCAAACAAACTGACCCATCAATCATATCTGACAGTGTTTGTAGAATTCCCTATCCCTGGTCCACTCTCCTATTGTGGGGGCGTGGAACTTATTTCATTACCAGTACTTTGTAATCCAGATTGATTGCACTAATCTGATTTTTGATATCTTTTTGTATTATTTTCCTTTATAACCCACTGGTCATGCATGATTTCTCTCTCGGCTGGGCCTACTTTTGCTCTCCATCACTTTATACATATCTTTCCAAGTTGCTCTGAATCCTTCATATTCACCCATTTCTTATGGCACAAAAATATTCTATTACATTCATCTGCCATTCCCCAGTCAATGGGCACCCATTTTGTTTCCCAGTCATTGCTATAAAAATGACCATAATAGTGATTTGGGTATCCATGGGATCTCACCTTTTTCTGACCCTATTTTCGAAGTGTTGGTTCAGAGGACCATGACTGACAGACAGGGGAGGAAAATAGTGCATGACCCATAAATAACATCTGTGCAGAGATGAGTTTAATAACAGTTTTTTTGGAAAACAAATGATGATTTACAGGTGTGTTTTAAACAAAGGGAAGTCCATCCATTCTGAGTTATTTGGAGGCTATTCTGAAGCCAGTCCTAAAAATGAGGCCCCTCAGCCAACACTATTGCTGAGACCAGTATGGATATGGAGAGCAAGACCATGTTTAGATGAAGCCCTGCCATCTGTTTAGACCCCAAGGCCACAGGTGCAGTTTGTTGTTAAAGGAAAAATTGTACTGAGAGGCTGTTCTGTAACACGGAGAGCTAAAAACAAGGATCTGTGGTTCAGACACTACAAAAATTCTCTTTGAACAGCCAGATGTTAGCGGCTGATTCTGACCCCTTGGGGTCCTAGCTTTTTCTTGCAGCCTTTATTTTAGTACTGGAAAGAGAGATGCCCGGAATTAGATGAAGTTCCATTTTCTTAAGCACAAGTGTCAATATTAGTCATCAACTAAATGGAAACTGTGCCATTAAACCATGTGGCAAATGTTTTATGTATATTTACAGATGAAATATATTTCAATATGGCATATTAGTTAAGACACCATTTGGTGGTTAGGGAAGCAGTGATTAGGAAACAGTGTGAAGCAATAGATAGAGTGCTAGACTTGGAGTCAGGAAGACCTGAGTTTGAATCTCAACTTAAACACTTACTAGCTACGTGATCTTGGACAAGTCATTTACCTCTGTCTACCTCAATTTCTTCCGTGAAATGGGGGTGATGGTGTTTTCAACTCAGTGATCTCCAAGGTCCCTCCCAGCTCTGTATCTGTGATCCTATGGCACCGTCAAAAAGCAATGACTCCTAGTGTGAACAACAAAGCATGTATCTGTACACATATAAGCACATAATGTATACACTGGTTTTATATATATATATATATATGTATATATGTATATATATGTATATATGTATATATGTATACGTACATATATACACACACACATCCATGCACATACACATACATATATTGATATGGTTGTTGTTCAGTTGTGTTTAACTCTTCACGATCCCAAGGACCATAGCATGGGAATATTGTCCCTGGGGTTTTCTTGGAAAAGCTACTGGAGGGGTTTGCCATTTCTTTCTCCATTGGATTGAAGCAAACAGAGATTAAGTGACATGCCCGGGGTCACACAGCTAATAAGCATCTGAGGATGGATTGGAACTCAGGTCTTCCTGACTTATGGCCCAGTGCTCTATCCACTGAGCCACCCTTCTGCCACATACATATATACATGTATGTTCATATGCACATATACATTTATGCATAGATTCATAATTTGCATATGTAGATTTATGAATATATTTTTATATACACATATATATGAGCTAGGAGTCCCATGGTATCTCTGGGAATTATGTCTTCACCTTATGACTATGAATGCTAGAAAAGTACCAAGCCCTCTATGATTCTCAGAGAACAGCTGCTCTTCTTTACCCCATCTCTGGTTCTCTCTGTCAGTATAAAAGCTGTAGATGTTCAGTGATATCCTTATCTCTGAGCCTACAGTCCACTAAAAACTCCCACCTCCTCCATGAGCTTGCTGTTTTTCACTGAGCCCTAGTCAGGTGATATTAGCTCAATGGAGTCACATGCTTAACCATATACAATGCTTTCCTCTGGAAAATAATCAATAAAAGCAATTAACAGTACACAATAAAATAATAGCCCCTCCAGACCTGGGCCATTTCCAGGGCCTTCACAGTTCGTGGAAATGGACATTCCATTTTGCTTAATCTCCACAGCCTCCCCTTCTATGATCAGGCAAAGGGATGCAGACAATCCAACCAAGTTTATATCCAAAACCTATCTCACATAGTAGGACCATTCATTTATTGAAAATCAAAGACTTCTAGACAAGGAAGCTCTCACAGCATGGGCTATGAACGTGGGGTCTCATGCCAATTGTCACTCATGGCAGTTGATCTTTTTCTATCCTGTCATTGGATGTGACCCTTGACAGCTTGTTGATGACACCAGTTCATTTTTTTTTTCTTGAGCAAGAATGGAGACAAAGACTTGGATAATGGTTCTTTCCACTTTGATTTCCATCTTGCCTGCTCTCTGTCAGCCTGCTCCTGACCGTGAATCTTCTGAGTCAAGTTTCTGGTTGCCAAGAGTCATGTCATTTCCTTCTCAATCTCTAAGTTCTTGACCTTCTCCCCTATTATCATATTAAATCACTTTTGTGTGCACACTCCTTTCTTCCTCCCTACTGAGAACTCAAGCCTAGGTACTTCCAATCTTATAGGGAGAGAGAAAAAAATGAAAGATGTTATATCAGATATAGTTGAGGTCCCTTCCAACTCTGAGATTCTTTGCCATCCCACGATTCTGGATTTCCAGTGAGCCAACTGGAGTGGTTGAATCCTTGGAGATGAACTAAATTAAGTTATCTGGGTTTTGTTCCCCTTCTTTTCAAATAATTGAATCAGAAAAGACATATGTAAGCATGAGCAAGGAGAGGAGAACAGGGTGAGAAAACTTTCATTATTCATAGAATTTCTAGACGGCGGCTTCCTTGACTCTATCTTTTAGTGCTTGGATTGCTTAGGGAAATTAGATAGTCTCTTGAAATTCAGATCATTTGGATTTCAAACATATTTTACATTTTATTAAGAATCCCAAAGCACAGCCCCTTTGGGAGCAAAGAATCTCTGTGCATTACATATTTCATAGCAGAAGTGAGAGGTGGAAATTGTGGCTGGAAAGAAATGGACCTTTTAGAAAGCTGCCTTTGAGAGATGGTGGGAGGTGATGCATCCTCAACCTTGTTCGCTCCCAGTAACATTCAGGCTCTCTCTGCTTTGCTTTCTTTGTGGCCTCCTTATATGTGACAATGACATTATTATTACGGAATTGATTAGCTTAAAAACCATTTTCCCTGACTAATGTCTGTATTGGAAGGCAGAAATAAAGAGATGGCTAATGAGACAGTTATCTGGACTGAACTCAGGAAATAGGAGGTGTGATCACAGCTCCTTGTCAATTGACCCACTAGAGGTTTGACAAGTGGAACTGTTAAACTTGGAGCTGTGAAAAGTCCCTTCAAACCTTCTAGATGTTACAGTGTCTACAGATGGTATTTAATTGATCTTTCTATATGAATGGCAAAACACAACTTCTTTTTAAGTATTGCTGTTTGGGCCACAGAATTACCTCAGCTTGTATGCAAGGAGATTGTGCTTTCCTTTGGTTCAAACAATTCCATTTGATTCAGTGCCATAGACATTTGTCGAGTATTTATTCTGTGCAAAGACAGAAAGGGAACAACACCTGCCTTCAAGGAGCTTCCATTTTACTGGAGGGACCAATAGAATGTAAGCAAAACCCAAAGAGAGTTAAATATCAGTGCCAAAATTGATGACATCCGTAAAAATGGAATTTATAAAACCATATATGAAATAGGACACCTTTCTGCTAAAATTCAAGAGGGTAGAAACAGATCTAGCTGATACTGAGAGTAAAGAGAAAGAGTTTAGGAGGCCAAATTTCAGGCCATATGTATTTCGTAGACTCTCAGAACGGGATCCCTAGTGTTCGAGTTGGAAGGAAGCTTAGAGGTTAGCTCCTCATTTTACAAATATACCTGTATCAGATTATAGAACATAGAACTCTAACATCTACAAGGGAGTTCAAAGGCCATCTGGTCCAATTCTTCCATTTTATAGATGAAGAAACTGAGACCCACAGAGATTAAATGACTTGACAAAAGTTACCCTACCCAGTGAGGGAGTCAAAATTTGAACCTAGGTCTTCTAACTCTGGGCAGTTAGGTGGCACAGTGGATAGAGCACCAGGCTTGGAGTCAAGAAGACCCGAGTTTAAATTCAGTCTCCGATACTTACTAGCAGTGTGACCCTGGGCAAGTCACTTAACCTTGTCTGCCTCAGTTTCCTCATCTGTCAGTGAGCTAGAGAAAGAAATAGCAAAGCACTCTAATATCTCTGCCAAGAAAACCCCAAATGGGGTCATGGAGAGTCAGACACAACTGAAGAACTAAATGACTTCTGACAATGTAATGTTTTCCCCACACATCATACTGAATAACTTCCTGGATAGATCTGGCTAAGTTTTTTGGTTTTCTGATTTCTTTGTCCCTAAAATGAGACAATATAATCTGATTTATTTCACTCATGTGGTCAAGGTGATGAGTGATGTCAGAAGAAGGTAGGTCGGAAAATCAAGACTACTGATAATAGCAGCCCAATATCTAGAATGGCTTTTCCAGCTATTCCTGCCTCTCAATAAAGGGCAATGCTTTGGGAGGTAGGAGTTTGCAGGTTGGCTTCCTGGAAACTCTGGAGGGTTTGCAGTGCTTGGGCAAGTAAAAGAAACCAAGAATAGCCTCTTATTTTATGACCTCTCCCTGTGGAAATTGCTTTTCCTGCTTCAAGGTCTTTCATCTGCCTTCATGAAATCTTCCCTTATTCCTCCAAGCTACAAGGGAACTCTTCCTCTTGGGATCTCCAATTGAGTTTTGTTCAGATATCTCCTACTTATCTATATTCCAACTCATAATTGTCTCTTCATGTATCTAATTGCTTCCCCTTGCCCCCAATAATTTGTGTGCTCCTTGGGGACAAGGACTAGGTTTTATTTCACCTTTGTATCCTTAGAAACCAAGGGAGAAAGAGAGACAGAGACAGAAACACATTGACAGGGAGAGAGATGAAGAAAAATATGGGGGGGGGAAAGAGGGGAGAGAAGGAAAGAGAGAGAGAGAGAGAGAGAGAGAGAGAGAGAGAGAGAGAGAGAGAGAGAGAGAGAGTCTGGACTTGTGATTTCACTGACGTAAAGAACTCTGAGGTGAGCAAACACTCTCAATCTGCATTCATGCCCTACAACTTCATAGAGAATTGCCCAGAGCAGCGGTGTCAAATTCTAATAGAAATGTGTGCCTGTAGCTGCATATTGACTTAGAAAACCACAAATTAGTATTGGCTGTGTCATACTGCATATCTATTTTGTTAAACATTCCCCAATTAATATTTCAATCTGCTTTGAGTTTTGCTGGTTGAGAGTCTGACCAGCCCAGGCTTACACAGCCAAAGGTGGGAGTTGTATTAGGATCATAGGTATCTAATGTTTGCTAGACTGAATTGAACTGTGAGCCACAATGATGGAAAATGAGCCATGGCAGTGTAAGAGTGTTTGGTTTGGAGTCAGAGAACCTGCTTTCAGCCCCCAGCTCAGCAGCCTGAGGAGGTGGTATAGTAGAAAGAATCAGAAAGGAGGATTTAAAGCTTCCCTTAGGAACTTTCAAGCTGTGTGAGCTTGGAAAAATCTTTTAACCTCTCTTAGTCTCTGTTTCTCCATCTGTAAAGTGGGGATGGTAAGAAAAGTGTCCAACTCAGAATTGTTGCAAGGATCAAATGAGATTACACACACACACACACACACACACACACACACACACACACACACACACTCATGCGTGCGTGTCTGTGGATGGGTGGGGGTGTGCAAATGTCCAGTCATTATTTAAATACTCATGTTCTACAGATTTAATATCTTTTGATCCTTGCAACAATCCTTAGAGGTAGCTGTTATTATTATAAAAATTTTAAGGAAACTGAGACAGGCAGAAATTCACACAGCTACAAAATGTAAGAGACCAGATTCAAACTCAGGTCTTCCTGAGTTCCAGAGGCCTACTCTATCTGCTATACCATTTAGCTGCCTCTCTTAGGGCTGAGCAGTCCAGGTTGCTGATGCCTGGGCATTTCTGAGGATGGAGTTGAATGTGGGTTCCTACAGACTGAGTTGGCGCTCTCTCTCCCTCCTTTCCTTTTGCCTCTCAACCTATCTCTTCCCTTCTCCTTTCTCCTTGGCAGCCCTGCATAGAATTTCACACCCAGGGGGTAGATTTAGCTCTGGGAGGACCCGGCTGGCTCTTCAACAAGGCTGGGAGCTTTCTGTTATCAGAAGTATAAAGATGCTTGGCCTAGAAGAAAATGGCCCTAGACTCTTCATTGAAGCCCTTGTGGCCTGTCTGCTGAATTGGCTCTGTAGGAGATGCACAGGAACATAGAACTGTAAGGAACCTTAGAGTACATTCCTTTCTTTTTTACTAATGGGAAGACTGAGGCACAGAGAGGTTAAAAGACTTGCCCAGGGTCACACAGTATCTGAGGCAGGTGGGGCATGAACTCCAATGTTCCAATTCCAATGTCATTTCTATTACACCAAGAGTCGAGTAGTATTTTATTTTAACTCTGCCTTTGAAGTCTATTCTTTTAATTCTGAAGCACTATAGTGATTTTAATTGCGTGTTATAGTCCACAAGTGTTCATTCCATTTTAAAATTCAAACCTGTTGGACTGAGCCTAATTTAGGTTTGGCCATGAGGTTGGGACCACCTTACCTCTCTGATCCCCATTTCCTCATTATGACATAAGGGGGAGTTGGATAAAATGATCTCTAAGCTCCTTTCCAGCTCAGAGTCCTGGGATGGCTAAGATTTCAAACACTGAGCTAATATCTTTTCTACCAAGAATCAATCTGTTGGCAAATCCGGTCAATATCAGAGCTGAAATCTAAACCACAGTTCTTAAAATTATCATAGGCCTAAAGCTGAAGGGGATTTTTGAGATCATTAGTTCAACTCCCTCAATTTACAGTTGAGGAAACTGAGTCCCAGAGAAATGACATGATTTGCTCAAGGTCACACACAGGCGGCAAGTGGTCTTGCTATAATTTGAACCCAGCTTCCCTGCCTTTGTTCTGGGGTACCATGATGCCTACAACCTAGTTTATAAGTAGTAAAAAAATAACATAATGAAAAGCCATGATGGATATTGTCAAGGTGGTAGAGTAGGGAGCCAGACCTAGAATCAGAGGGCCCAAATTTGGATCTCACATCTGCCATCAGTCCCTTTGTGATCGTAGGCTTTACTTACAACAATTCGATTCAGTGACACTCGCCTCCTGGCCATTCCTGGAAAAGATGCTCCTTCTCTGGGCTCTGGCCATTTTCTCTGGCTGTCTCCCATGCCTGGAATGCTCTTCCTCCCCAGCCCTGAGTACTGCCTTCCCTGGCTTCCTTTAAGTCCCAACTAAAATCCTGCCTTCTACAGGAAGCCTTCTCTACCTCCTCCTAATTCTACTGCCTTCCTTCTGTTAATTATCTCCTACCTAACCTAACTATAGCTTTTTTGTGCACATTTGTTTGCATGTTGTCTCTCCCATTAGAATGTAAGCTCCCTGAGGGCAGCGACTGGCTTTTGCCCAGTGCTTAGCCCAGTACCTAGCCCATAGTAGGTGTTTAATAAATATTTATTAATTGACTGATTTCACCTCTCAGGGACTCAGTTACCTTTTCTGAACAATGAGACTTCAAACTAGCTGACTTTTAAGCATTCTTTTTGCTTGAACCTATGACCCTAGTGTCCTTTAAACATTGGCTCTCCACAAAATAGGATGCAAAAATCCCACTGGTGACAGGGTAGGGGGTGTGGTTTCTAGAGGATGGCACCTCATGCTCCTCTCCACCCATTCCCCTCTTTCCCTTAAGGAAAATAAAGACATCCAAGTTCCGCTTGAGAATAGCAGCCAAATGGGAAAGATAGAAAGATTGTTGTCCATACTTTTCTGTCTTTCCTTTCCTGTCAATTGCTCATAAGTCCTTTTCAAACATGCAGTTCTGGCTGTCTAGGGCATCTCACTGAGCCGCCTCACTTGGACATCCTTGGCTCTCAAGACACCTGGGAAGCCAGGCACCCTAGGATTCAGCCAGCACGAAATTTTTAGGAAAAAGAAGGAGGAGGAAAGTATACTTAATTATAGGATCATAGACTGAGACCTGGAATCCAAGAAACCCCTTTATTTTACATAAGAGAAAAATGAGACCAAGAGAGACCTGCTAAGGTCACACAGGTGGTACTCGTGAATAAATAAGTTAATAGGCCCTAACCACTAACCTTGCCGTTGCCTTACAGATTACTACTAGGTGCCGTGCTAGCCTGTGTGGCACAATCAGGGATTTTGAATTTAATTAGTAATACAACAGCTCATTTGCCAACATGTATGGATTACTAGAAAACCTGCTTGGCTATTCTCCACCCATCCTTTTCTCCTCTCCTCCACAAAACTGGCCTACCCTTTAATTCATTCCTTTCAGGACTTTCAAGGGATTAGTTTGTTAATCTTTGTTAAATTAAGGTGTTAATGTTAATTATGATAAATTAATGTTTTAATCCAGTCAGGCCCATTTTAAAAACAAATAAACAGAAAGGATTATAATTATGATAGGAATTTAGAGCTCGAAGGGTGCTCAGAGGTCCAATTACCTCATTTTACAGATAGGAAACTGAGGCACCTTTCTCAAGTTCACAAAGATTAGCAACTGGCAGAGGAATGTGGGTCCTGTGATTCCAAATTTGGTGCTTTTCCTACTATGCCAAGAGACTGAATTTCTAACACTGAAAATTCCTGATACTGTGAGGGAAATAATTAGGTTGGCAGTCCCCTTCAATGCTCTAACGCAGAGGTGGGGAACCTATGGCCCTCTAGGTCCTCCAGTGAGGCCCTTTGACCAAATCCAAACTTCACAGAGCAAATTCCCTTAAGAAAAGGATCCGTTCTGCAAAATTTGGACTCAGTCAAAAGGCCGAACTTGAGGACCTAAGAAGACCACATGTGGCCTTAAGGCTGTAGGTACCCCACCCCTACTCTAATGTAACCACCTCTAGTGACATGTAAGGTTGGCCTGCCCTTGCCATTGGTCCCCAGAAATGCCTTTAGAGCCATTACATTTTGGGAAGTAGCTCTCAGGATCAGACAGGACTGTAATGAGAGTTCTTCATTTGAAAAAGGTAGATTTTTTAGCTAATAACAGCAGGCACTAAGTAAATATTGAACTCAACCAAATTGAAAGTAAGCATCTCTACCAGCCCACATCCCCTGGTGATAGGATTCCCATGCCTAATCAAAGAAAACACAGTCAGTATAAAGGATGATAAAATAAAAAAAAAATAAAAGGGAAAGATGAGACTGGGCCATTGCTTGTTTTCTTCATTTCCAAAGCTTTATCAGGGGATCTTGATCCTGAGATAAAAAGGTAAAGCTTAATTTATAGCTCCATTATGCAGTCGAGCTCCCTTTCAGGCAACTCTTGTCAATGACTCACTTCTGGGCAAAGGCAGCAGGTGGATGAGTGAGAGTCTTCTCCTAACTGCCTGGGGAGAACCCAGTCCTACTGGGTATGGTGGCAGGAAGTCACTACTGTGATACAAGATCCCTCACCCCTTCCCTTGCCCTCTCCATTCCCTACCCATCCTCAGACACACACCCCTCCTGCTTGAGATAATACTGTAAAGACAAGTCAAATACCACTGAGAACAATGCCGGATGGTACCTCTGTTTCTTATCTGAGGCTATGATTTTTGGATGAGACTAGCATTAGAATGTAATCACCAGAATCCAGTGCTAAAATCTAAAATGGTTATGGAATGGAATGAACAAATTAGTGTGTCTGTCAGTCTGTCTGTCTCTCTCCATCTGTCTGTCTCTCTCCCCTCCTATCATTTGTCACTTATCAGCAAACTATATCTTTCTATCTCTTTTCTCTCATCTATTTATATCTATCCATATCTATCTACCTATATATTCTCTCCCTCCCTCCCCCTCCTTATTTTCCTACTTACGCTCACTTTGATACTTAAAAAGAGATATCAATTTCCTGACAGTAAAATTGAAGGGATTGGAGACCAGGAATCTTAGGGAGAAGCCTGAATTAATTACAGTGACCCTAAAGAGAGTAAACTCATCTTCAGATTCCCATCCAGCAATGTGTAGCTCAGGGAAAGCTTAAAAATTTATAAAGATACTGTCTCATGGGCTGACAGGACTTACTAAATTCTGCTATGACAGTAATAGCTTGACATTTTCACTCTCATTCTCATACTAATAACTTTGTGGCCAGCCTTCTAACACTTTCTACAAAGCTCAGGATTTAAATATTTCACAGTCAATCGCCAGCATTTGTTGATACCTTCTGATTTTTATATACATTCTGATAGAAAGATATGTGATTGGATTATCTTAAGATATATGGTTTATTATATTAGATTATATTAAGATATATGGTTAGATTATAGATAATAGGGAGGTGGATATGTAGATAGACAAATAGATAGGTAGGCAGGTAAATAATTGATAGATGAATAGGTAAAGGTAGTTTGCTAAACTTTTTGAAAAAACACTGGGGACTAGTAAAATACTCATCGGACAGTATTTCAGAAAATGGATGCTAATCCCTTCCTGCCCTTATTATTATATACCATGACATGACAGTGAGCGACAGTGAAGAACCAATGTTGAATTGGTTATGGAAAGACAGGCACCCTAATGCACTACTGGTGAAGCTGTGGAAAGCAGTTTGGAATTATGCTAAGAAAGTGACTAAAACACCCACATCCGTGGATCCAGAGAAGCTACTGTTAAGAATATAAACCAGGGAGGTTTTTGTATGTTTGTTTGTTTTTGTTTTTTAAATGGTTTCATGTACACCAACAATACTTATAGGCAGCTAGAAGGTGCCATAGTGCATAGAGAACCAGGCTTGGAATCAGGAAGACTCATCTGGCCTCAGACACTAGCTGTGTGACCCTGGGCAAGTCACTTAATCCCTGTTTGCCTCAGTTTCCTCATCTGTCAAATGATCTGGAGAAGGAAATGGCAAACTACTTTAGGATCTTTGCCAAGACAACCCCAAATGGGATCACAAAGAGTTGGACATGATCGAAAAATGACCGGACAACAAATAAAAATACTTAAGGAAGCATTTTTTTTTTTTGCAGCAAGGAATTAGAAATATAACGTATGCCTATGGTTTGAAGGGGTGGGGAACCTGCGGCCTTGAGGCCATACATGACCCCCTAGGTCCTCAAGTATTCAGTCAAAGAGTCACACTTGAGGACCTAGAGGACCATATGTGGCCTCAAGGCCACAGGTTCCCTACCCTTGGTTTAGGGAATGGTTAAGAGAGACATGGCAATGGGATATAACTGAGCTGTAAGAAACAATGATTCTGCTAACGAGAAGCATGAAAAGTTTTAAGTGAACTGATGCAGACTCAAGTAAAATGAATAAAACAATTTACACAATGACTACAAGGATATAAATGGAATGAACAACGTCAAAACTGAATGCTGCAAAATTATAAAGACCAAACTTGGACCCAAAATTGAACTATGAGAAGGTACATCTCTCCTTTTGTTTGCAAAGGTGGGGTACTATGGACAGTGGAATACAACATGTGCTGTTGACTCAGGGATGTATTAGTTTAGCTAAATTGTTTTTTTTTTCTTCATTGTAAGGGGTGACTCTGGGAGTAAGGGGGAGGGAGAGGAATATGTTGGGAAATGCAGGTGATATAAAAACAAAAGCATCATTTTTTTAAATTAAAAAGAAAAGCATAGTTTCAGGGTTACAAAGAGTTTGAGTACACTTATTAATCACTTATTTTGTGAAAGTCAGTGTGCTAGACTTAGAGACAATAATAAAACAGTTCCTGCTCACAAGAAGCTTACATTCTACAGGGAGTATATGAATACTCTATGTAGGCAAGTAAAACCAGAGTATATAGGGATTTAAAAAAAGTGTCATTCCAAGATGGAGAGACAATTAACAGCTCCTACTAGCAGAAAAGGGGAATGCTTATTTGATATATTTTAATTACTCCATTATTGTGGAATTAAATCTGTTTCTCCAAAATTATGCTCTCTTAATCCAAAGGAGGGAGGTACTTATTTTCCTAGGGCTGTAATATAGAATGGGGAATTTAATTATTTTGGGGGGCAAAGGGGCACGTGGGTAGCATGTAACAAATTCCATACAGAGATTTATAAGGCAGATGCCTACGTTGGTCACCAAGCCTCCCCTGTTTCACTTGGTAAACCCCAAACCATTGAGGCCACAGGTAATTGACAACTAACACTACTAATAGAAGCCCCTTGGTGTAGAAAGTTGTCGAATCAACATGCATTTAATAAGCACCTACTATGTGCCAGGCAATGTGCCAAGTGCTGGGGATAAAAAGGAGACCAAAAAAAAGGGTCCCTTTCCTCAAGAGGCTCACAATCTAATGGACAAATGGAAGGAGATAAGTATTCATACAGTACCTACTATGTGCTAGGCACTGTGCTAAGCACTTGACAAATGTTATCTCATTTGATCCTCACAACAACCGTGGAAAGGTGTGCTATTATTATCCCCATTTTATAGTTGAGACAATTGAAGCAACATAGATTAAGTGACTTGCCCAGGGTTGTATAGCTAGTAAGTGTCTGAGGCCAGATTTGAACTCAAGTCTTTCTGACTCCAGGCCCAGTGCTCTATATACTATGACACTTAGCTGCCTAACAAGGGGAGAGAACATGCAAACAACTGTGCAAACAAGATTTAGACAGGGCAAATTGGAAAGAATCACAGAGGAAAGGCACTAACTTTAAGGGGATCAAGAAAGGCTTCTAGCTGAGATTTGAAAGAAGCCAGGGAAGATGGGAGGCAGAGATCAGCAGGGAGCAAATACTGAGGATGGGGGACAGCCAGCGAGAATATGTGGAGTCAGGAAATGTGTTCTCTTTTTTGAGGAACAGCAAGGAATCCTGTGCCCCTGAATCAGAAAATACAGAGAGAGTGGCTAAGGGTGAGAAGACTGGAGATGTGGAAAGGGACCAGGTTATGTAGGTCTGTAAAAGCCAAAGAGGAGGTCGTACAAGTAACAGGAGCCTCTAGAATTTACTGAATGGGGGTGACATGATCAGACCGGCGCTTTAGCAAGATTCAATTCACATAGTAGGTGCTTAATAAATATTTATTGAATTAATTGAATGATGAGCTCAATTAAATAAACATTTATTAAGCACTTACTATGTGCCAAATCAGAAAGACAGTTCCTGCCCTCAAGGAACTTACAGTCTAATGGGAGAAGATAAAACTTAAAAAGAAACTGGGTGGGAGTGGTGTGGCTGCAGTTGATATCCCGTGAGATTCAGCTGCAAAGCTGAGCAAGGTTAAGTTTGCTCTCTGAAGGGGTTTTGCTGCCCCACCCGCCAGTCCTCTAATCAGAGGGTAGGGAGGCTGAGGGAGGAGGCAGCCAGGCTTGAGTTTGCAGCTCTGGGATGAGATGAGAAGTGATGAGCCATGTGGGTCCAGATCTAGAGGAGAAAGTGAGGCTGGTGACTTTGCACAGCCCTCCCTCACTTAGATCCAATTCACTCACATGTCATGGCACCACCTCCCTGAAGTCATGTTCTTCTTCAAGAAAGAAGGATAAACAGCAAAAACCAGAAGTGATAAGCTTTTGAGGCAGGGAAACCAACCAGAAAAAGAAGCAAAGCTAGATTTCCTTGCAAGAAGTCTGAGTCCTCATCTTCTTTCCTGTTGTCCCCATGCGTCAGCCCGCCTGCGTGTGCATGGTCTGTTCAGTGGAAGATGGCGAATGTGGGGGAGGAAGATAAACGGATACATCTGTTTTGAAACAATGTTTCTAATTTTCCACTGGCGAGGATGCTCTGACAGGCTAGCAACCATCTCATCAACGTGTACATTACAAACATGCTTAGTGGCCAGGGGAAATTGAGGTAAGCACAACAAAAGCAAAATACAAGGAAGAGTCATGTTAATTTGAAATTTAATTACCTGGGTAGGGAAAAAGGACTCATTCGAAGAGCAGGTATTTATTCTGCTGTCTCAGAACATTACCCAGGGGTAGACAGAGGCTTTGACAGAAGAAATATTATTTTCTGTGGAGCCGTTTAAAAAAAAAAAACACCCAACCAAACAAACCAACTCAGCAGGTTGTAGTGGAAACAAGACTTAGGGACTCCGCTAGGGACTATTTTTCATTTTGAGGAAAAGATCCTGGCAGAATTTTAATGGACTGGGGAAGAAAAGAAAGTCATCAAACTTGGAAGAGAAGCCCAATATAAGGGCTCTGTGGTTTGCTTTTTTTATGGCATCATTTAAAAGACAAAAACTAAACACCATTTGGTTCAACATTTGAGTGAATCACTGCAGATACAGCAGCTTTTTGACCTTCTTGCTTCCTTGTAAAATAGGCTGAAACATCGTGTGTCAGATCATTGTCCAAGTTGTTACAGTATAACATTGTTTAGGCTTCAAGACATGGAAACAAACCTTTCCATTTTACAGATGGGATCACTGAGACCCAGGGAAGAGAGGAATGTGTCCTTCTACCCAAGGTCACATTGCCAGTCTATGACAGTGTACTCTGCACAGTGAGAAATCTTATACGTTGAATTCACTTTAATGAAACGTTCTTAAGCAGCTACCTACAGGCAAAGCCTCGTGCTAAATGCTGGGAGTTCCAAGATGAGTAAGAAAGGGAGGGTGATGACTGAGGTCATCAGAGAACATTTAATCCAGTCCCCTCACTTTACAGATAAACTAAGGCTCAGGGATTTTAAGTGATTTGTCCAAGGTTAAACAGGTACCAAGTGGCAGACAGGTCATCTAACTCCAAATCCAGTTTGCTATCCTTGTCTTCCAAGAGCTTAAAATTGAATAAAGAGGGTGACAGATTACATAGACAAACACTTCAAGAGGCTGTGAGTTGGTACAGTGGATAGAGCACCAGGCTTGGAGCCAGAAACACTTATTTTCCTGAGTTCAAATCCAGCCTCAGACACTTTCTATCAGGGTGACCCTGGGCAAATAACGTAACCCTGTTTGCCTCACTTTCCTCATCTGTAAAATGAGATGGAGAAGAAAATGGCAAACCACTCCAGTATCTTTGCCAAGAAAGTCCCAAATGGAGTTATGAAGAGTTGGACCAAAGCTGGTGGATCCACTGTGTGGATCATAACAAAATTTGGCAAGTTCTTAGAAATAGGAATACCAGACCATCTTACTTGTCTCCTGAACAACCTGTATGGGGGCCAAGAACCAAACACGGAACAACTGATTGCTCTAAGATTGGAAAAGGAGTACAACAAAGGCTGTGTATTGTTACCTTATTTATTTAACTTGTATGCAGAGTAGGTTATGTGATAAGCCAGGCTGAATGAATCAAAAGCCAGAATTAAGGTTGCTGGGAGAAATATCAGAAATCTCAGATATGCAGATGATACCACTCCAATGGCAGAAAGTGAAGAGGGACTAAGAAGCCTCTTGATGAGAGTAAAAGAGGAGAGTGTAAAAGCTGGCTTGAAGTTTAACATTAAAACACGAATATCTCGGCAAATGGTCCCATTGCTTCTTGGCAAATGGAGGGAGAAGAAATGGAAGCAGTGTCAGATTTTATATTTTTGGGCTCAAAGATCACTGCAGATGGTGACTGCAGCCATGAAATTAAAAGATGCTTGCTTCTTCCTTGGAAGGAAAGATATGGCAAATCTGGGAAGCATATTAAAAAGATATCATTTTGCCTACAAAATTCTGCATAGTCGAAGCTATGATTTTTCCAGCAGCAACATATGTCCAACTGTGAGAGCTGGGCTATAGGGAAAGCTGAACACCACAGAATCGATGCTTTCAGATTGTGGTGCTGGAGGAGACTTTTGAGAATCCCTTGGAGAGAAAGAAGGTCAATCAGTCGATACCTAATGTAATTAATTCAGGCTGTTCACTGGAAGGTCAAATAATGAAGCTGAAGCTTAAACACTTTGGCCACACAATGAGAAAATAGGCCTCATTGGAAAAGACCCTGGTGTTGGGAAAGATTGAAGGCAAAAGGAAAAGGGGACAGTAGAAGATGAGATGGAGATATGGTATCACGAAACAATGAACATGAACATGGACAGACTTTGAGAGGTCATGGAGAATAGAAGGGCCTGGGTGCTATGGTCCATGGGGTCATGAAGAGTTAGACACAATGGAAAAACAAAAAACACTTCAAAGGTAGAGTGTGTTAAGAACAGAAAAGTCCAGACAAAATGCTATGAGAAGATTTTGAGAGAGATCACTTTCAGCTCAAGGGGATTAGCAAAGCTTCAGGGAGGAGGAGTTAATTAAGTTGGTCCTTGAAATGAAGGAAGCATCTTAATAGGTCAAGCCATTCATGAGAAGTGAGATACCTGATAGTCAGGGGTGACAATATGTACAAAGATAGAGACTGGTAAGCACGGGATGTGAATGGAGTATTGTGAGGAGTCCACTTTGTCTGGAACGTGTGGTACATCCCCGTGGTTCTAATCTCCCTGGACTTTAGGAATACTTTGAGGTCTGGTCACCACATATTAGGATGGACATTGATAAGCTGGAGTAGTTGGATACAGTGTACCGCCTAGCGTCTGAGAGCCCTTTCAACTCTCACATATTGGGATTCTGGAAAGGGAAATATGTTAATTTGTTTTCCTTTATGAAAAAGGAGGGTTCTATTAGGGAAGAGGGAAATCATAAGGAAATGACAGTGATGTTTAAAGAATCAATTAAGCATTTTATTAAAAAATGAAAGTTAGACTAGAAAGGCAGGGTTGAGTCAAGTTGTGGAAGGTCTTGAATATAAGTATAAGATTTTAAACATTAAGGTAACTTCAAATTGTCAAATCCTCTGATTCTCTGATGGGGAGCCATTGGAAATGTTTGATTAAAGAGCAACATGGTACATTAGGAAGGTAACTTTTGCAACTATATGAAGGATGATTGAAGAGAGAAGAGAATGGAGGCAGACAGACCAGTTAAAAGACCATTACAATAGCCAGAATGATAAGTTACTGAAAGGAGGTGGGGGCGGGGTGGGTGAGGAGGCTGGCCATTGTGCACTGCAGGTCTGCATGGTCCCTTAGTCTCTTGCCTTGGACATGTTGCCATCTACAGAGAAATCAATTGTTTTCATTGGAAAAGGAATGTTTCCTTGTCTTCATTCCACCGCTAAATATGCCTATGTACTGTGGATAGTCCAAAGAAAAAAAAACAAAGCAGGAAATTCTTGAGGACTGGTTCTGTGTTTATTTGCAATCTTTTACCTAAGGAAATATTCATTTATTAAGTACCTACTATGTGCCAGGCACTGTGCTAAGTGCTTTACAAATTTATCTCATTTGATCCTCACAACAACAATGCAAGTTAGGTAGTAGTATTTTTGAGGAAACTGAGGTTCACAGAGTTTAAGTGACTTGCCTAGGCTCACAGAGTTAGGAAGTATCTGAGGCTAGATTTGAACTTGGTTTCTCTTGCCTCCAGGTCCTGTGTTTTATCCACTCTGCCACTTACCTGCCTACATAGGTATATGTAGCTATCTCTACATGAGGTATTGAAAACTTTGCATAACACTTTAAGGTTTGTGAAGAACTTTAAGTATTTTATTTCATTTGATCCTCACAACAACACTGTGAGGTCCTCACAACAATACTCATATTTTACCCCTTTTATAGATGAGGAAACTAAGGCAGACCAAGATTAAGTCAGGGTCACATAGTCAGTATGTGACTGAGACAGAATTTGAATTCAGATTTTGCTGACTCCAAGCCCAGTCTTCTATTCATGGTGCCACCTAGCTGCCTACACACACCCACCATTGCCTCATTGTGGTGAGGGTGTGACCCTAGGTTCTCAAAGCTTGGCCAGCAGAACCTGAGCTGTGTCGGCTCCAACCAAGCTTGACGGCAGGCCTCAGAATAGGGTATCATGATTTTGTTGTCTGAGCTCTCAATGAACTTAGGGAGAATCATCTCCAGAGGACTGGCTGCTGGGTGATGAATTTTTTCAACCACAGCATCTGGCAAAGACCCTCTAATTGGGCACAGACACATTATGTTCTGCCTCAGTGGAGATAATCCCACAGTGCTGAAGTCCTTGAAATATAGAGCTATTTACAGCATTGACTTAGGTGTTTCTCCTTGAATGATTTATCACTATTTGTGTGTAAAAAAAAGTGTGAAGTCCTACCATATGTCATCCATCCTCCCCCGCCATGCCAAGACAAATTTTTCACCCCTCTTCCTATTTACCAAACATCGTGTCAGATTCCAGAAAAAAAAGTTCCTCTTTAATCTGCTCAGTTTTGCTTCAGCCCTTGTGGCTACGCCTAAGTGAAAGCCTTATCATTACAAAGCTGACTGGCCAAGGGAGAACTGTCTAGGAAGGACGTTGTTATTGCTGGCGCACTCGGTGAAATACAGGCAGCAGGCAAGACTTGATGAGAGCAGCAGAAAATTGCTCCACTGACAGGAAGGAAAGGTGCATAAAATACATTTTGAAAGGGCCTCAAGGAGAGTGCAAGGGAACAGCAGATGCCCAAAGGCCAGACTGGCAGAATCTGACAGGGTTCATGAGCCTCTAGCATGGTCTTGGAGATCTCTGGGGAAACCACCTCTCTGCAGCAGGCCAGCAGAGTATTTCATGAACAGTGAATGCAAACTCCTGGAGCAGGAGGAGGAAAGCTCCCTGACAGCAGGCTCTAATTCATTCCTCTACTTGTATCACCTGGCAGGTGCAGCATCTGGTATGGAATAGACATGTAATAAATGTCCATTGAATGAATAAATTAATGTGAACTTCATAGAGGAATCTAGGGTATCTTTTTTTTAAACTAATGGCAGAAAACTATGCAGATTGTGCATTTTCATTCTCCCCAGTGTATGGCAGGGCCTGGGGAGTGTTCAGCTCTCCTCCTGTTTCCCATCCACTACATTGGATACTGCAGAAAGCAATCCCAGATGATGTTTATAGTGGCCCAAGTGGCCTGAGAGGGATAGGGAGGGGCTTAAGGCGAGGAGGAATTGGAGGACTCCTAAGTTTCTAGACAAGGGCTTGTTAACCATTTGCATGTCATAGTCCCCTTTGGCAGTCTGCTGAAGCCTCTGGACTCCTTCCCAGGATAATGTTTTTAAATACAAAAAAAAAAGATTTCAAAGAAAACCAATTGTTTTGAAATAATGATGTATTTTTTCCCCATTGGAATTCATAGAGCACCTGAAATCCACTGATGGGTCTCTTGGACCTTCATGGACTCCAGTCTAAAAAGCCCTGCTTTAGACCCAGGGAAGGTGCTATTCCACAGAGATGCTCAGGGATGGAGAAAGGTCTTTACACTAGGAAATTCTCCCTCCCCCAAGGATGAAGAGAGGGGATGGTATTTCTGATTAATGGGTAAGTTTATATAAGGTCAGAGGTCAGCAGGAACTGTATGCTGTTGTATATAAGGGGCTGTCCAGAATGCTGTCTCTTATGGGGCACTAAGAGCTTGGCACAGGAAGATCAAGTGTCTTCAGGACAAGATAAGGAACTCTAAAACATCCTCTGCAGCTAAAGGACAGGCCCCCAAGGACAGGTTTTGCCTGAGGATCTTTATCATGGGATACCTCTCTGGCAAAGAGCTGTAGGAGAGGTGGTAGGCAGAGAACTGTAGATAGACCAATACTAAGCACGATGGTGGAAGAACAACAGTAAGAGTTGGTGATGATGATGACGATGAAGAGTGACCAGAGGTGCTACCTGCTGAGGCCTTAGAGAATGTCAGTGGGAAGGAGACCTGGAAGGAAGCAGCACCCCAGAGGTGACAGCTCCCATGAGCCGTATGGAGGGCATGATTCTAAGTGACTGTTGCTGTACCATTCTCTGGCTGGGGGCAGGGACTCTTAGTCAGGAGATAGTCTTTTCCATCAACCCTACCACATATTCTATTGGTTTTATTTGATTGATCTGTTCATTCTTTGACACTTGTGAGCCACATGCTTGCAAAGGGAGTGGGTGACAAAACGGGAAATCTTCTCAGACACAAAGGTCCCCAGATTATCTGGATGGGAACAAAGAATTGGAGAAATGAAAGTGGCCCAAACTGTAGCCAGGCCCTTTGACATGAGGATCTCACAGTCATACCACACGTCTCAGTAAAATGTTTGTCTTTGCATTAAGGTTCCTGTCTTTACTCTTTGTACTTTACGTGTGAAGATAGATGATGCCGTGAGTTTAATTCTTGTCCCTCAAAGCCTAAGGACTGGCTGCTACAGGACTTCTGAGCCTTATGGTTGAACCTAAAGTGGAACTTTCTTTTATATGTTTTTGGTTAGTCAATCAATAAACATTTCTGAAGCACCTACTTAGAGTCAGACACTGTGCTAAGTGTTAGGGATACAGAGAAAGGCAAAAGATAGTCTCTTCCTTCAGGGACCTCACAATCCAATGCTGTGTCCCCCTGTTAGAGGACAAAGCCTGCCTACTTTTTTCTAGATGTACCCCCGGTGCTTAGCCAAGTGTTCTCTTTGTTGTTGTTGAGTCATGCCCAACTCTTTGTGATTCCATTTGGGGTTTTCTTGACAGAGATACTGGAGTGTTTTGCCATTTCCTTCTCCAGTTTATTTTACAGATGAAGAAACTGAGGCAAACAGGATTGTGTGACTTGCCCCAGGTCACACAGCTAGGAAGTGTCTGAGGCTGGATTTGGTTTGCCATTTTCTTCTCCAGCTTATTTTACAGATGAGGAAACTGAGGCAAACAGGGTTATGTGACTTGCCCAGGGTCACATAGCAAGTAACTGTCTGAAGCTGGATTTGAATTCAGGAAGATGTGTCTTCCTGGCTCTAGGCCCAGCCCTCTGTCCACTGTGCCACCTAGCTGTCCTAGACAAATGATTGGCACACAAAATAATACCTTTTCATCCAGTCAGTCAGTTCCTCTTTGTGGATATTGCTTCTTGGTCTTGGTCCAGTGATAGTTTTCTTCCAAGGTTGTGCCTCTGTGATATCTGACTTGGTGGATGGAGACATGGCAGCCGTTTTCTCCCTCTCCCTCTCTTTTCTTTGTAGTCTCCTTGTTGGATGTGTAAGTCTCCCAGAAAATCTATATTTTCCTGTTGCTTTTTGGATGTCATTGTGGGTGTTCAGATAAGTCTAAAGAAAAGGGAAGGAAACCTGAAAGAGCGTGTCCTGAGTTTCATGGTGGCTCTCCACTCCATTAGTCATTTTCATAGGGGAATGGCAAAATCCTGCATGGATTTGCTGTTTGGTATGCTGGGTAAGGCTAAGGTTTGTATGGAAGGATGCAAGGAAAGAATGAATATTCTCTTCTTGCCAGTTGTATTTTTCATTTTCTCTTCTCTTTTGTGAATTCTCTATTCCCCCTAGCCTTTCTGCAGCACTTCTGGGTTTGCAAAGTGCTTTTCATATATTATCTGACTTTTTCTTCACCATAACCTTGGGAGGTCGTTGCTATTATTATCCCCACTTTACAACTGAGGATATTGAGGCTGACAGAAGTTAAGTCACTCTCTTTCTTGGGACCCCGTAGATAGTAAGCATCAAAGTCCACATTTGAACTCAGATCTTCTTGACTCAGGGGACAGCACTCTCTTCATCTTTCTGGATAGGCAAATGATCAAAGTATGGGAACTCCTGGTGTGGCAAATAAGGGCTCCAATGCAGATCTCACCCCATCTATGATTTAGTAGATAATTCCTGAAGAGTGGTCTGAGACCCTTGGAGATTAGATGCCTTGTCCATAGTTGTACAGCTGGTATGTATCAGAGATATCAGAGCTCTCTGTCTCCGAGCCCAACACTGTGTCCACTACACCAGTATGTCTTATCTCTCTGGTCTTGCCTTTAATAAATAATATTTAAATTAAACATGAATTTAATCAACCATAATACATTATAGTTATCTATTTAGATGAATTGGTAATGAATTCCTTGAGACCCCAGACTTAAAGATATATTATGAAATCAGATTGTAGAAATCCATGCAACTTCCCAAGAGTTGGGTAGTACTTACTGTTGCTTTCAGGCTCAAACAGGATAATGCATGTAAAGTGCTTTATAAGCACCTTAAAGGGCTATAGAAAGGTTAGTTATTATTTTATTATTATTATTAATATTTAGAAGTCAAGGCACTGTTTTGAATGTATGTAGCTTGTATATAGTTCATATCAGTTGCTACTTTAATGCTGAATTTACAGAAAATATATTGTTTTAGGACAAGGATATCTCATAAATCAATATAGATTTTTTAATGTTTAATACCATTGTCTCTAAGTCAAATAAAACCTAAAGCACTCCAGTAGTTAGAGCTGTACTCACACATTTATGGAGCATCCCACAGTTACAAAGCCCTTTACATATATCACCTCACTTGACTTTCTGTTGCTATATCTCATCAGTTGGGGTAAAGCAGTACTTGTGAGGAAACTCAGTCTTCTAATGCAGATCAGAAACTTCAACAGTTTAGAGACCAAGAGCTGCTTAGGGCACTGACTGATTAAATGGCTCTCCCACTGTTATAAGCCAATATGTCAGATGCAGGATTTGAACCCAGATTTTCATGACCAAGAAGCCCACTGTGAGCTGTATGGTCTTTCTAATTTACTTAGGAAGACAATAAAAAAACCTGATATTTATATTGGCCTAAAGGTTTGTAAAATACTTTACATAGATTGTGTCATTTGGTCACTACAACAATGCAGTGAGGTGGTTGCTATTATTATACCATTTTACAGATAAGGAAACTGAGGGTGAAAGAGATAATGTGACTTGCCCAGCATCACATAGTTATAGAGGATTTAAATTGAAGTCTCTCAGACACCAAGTCTGGTGCCTTTTCTAAATACCATGCTGCCTCTCTGGGGAGAAAAAGTATCCCCATTGTTGTTTTTTGGAGATTCCACTGGGATTGAGACAGACATCTTAGCCTGGCTTATGGAGGATGGCAACCTGAGATCTTCAAACTTTTCCCCGTCACTCTCCATCAGTTAGGACTCTGGGCATGTCAGGAGGCAGGATGTGTAACTTGGGAGTCAGACCAGTCTGGGGTAGGTGGCAAGTTCTGGATTCCTTCCACTTTGGGCAAGTTCACCCGCCTGTGAGGCTGAGAACTGGCTTCATCCTCTGGTTTGTACAATTGTTAAAACAGCCCAGTGAATAAAGAGCCAGTTCCCGGGGTGCTCCTGGGAAGCTGATGGAGGGTACCAGGCATGTGCAGGCAGGCAGTGGCCATGCGGGGATGGAGCAGAGCAGCAGAGACCCCTGCTGGCTGGGTCCAGCACTGGAGGCTCCTCTAATCTGCAGTGAACATTCAACCTTACCCCTAGATCGAGAGGATGCTGGGACCCAATGCTGGACCTTCACTCTTGAGTATGTCACAATTGTTGGCACTATGAGCTTTAGGAAAAAAAAAGAATTTCGAGGGGCAGTGTCTTCTAGGTGCAGAGTTCTGCCAGCAGAAATTGTCATAGCTGATGACTGCTTAAATGTTAAAGCTTCATTCCTTTGTAGTAAAACACAGGCATCCATTTTTTGTTGAACGAATGAATGCAAAGTGATTTGTTTTTTTTTTTTTCTTTTACAATGGGATGTTTACTCAAAGACAGCAAGAGCAAACATTCTCCTCGTCTTTTCAGGGTATGTTCTTCCCTGGATGTTTGAGGGAGTATGCTCAAAACTTAGCTCAGTCCTTAGGCAGCATTGCTTCCCTCAAGGTCATGTCTAGATATAGCATACTGACTGCCAGAGGCATCCTTGGTTCCATTTTTGCTGGCATGAGTCCAGAAGCTCCTTTCCTGTGCCTTGGAACTTCCCTCTGTGTTGGTTGTGAAACCCAGACTGGATTTGGACTCCTAGGTTCTCTCTACTTCCTGCATATAGCAGAATAGAATGAATTAAAAGTCCTAGGACATAGGCTCATTTCTTCGGGCTATGTAGCTTCAGGAAGGGGAAACATGCTCTCTTACTGCATGCACCTTCAGCAGGGACCATAAGGAAAAGAATCACCCAGGCTCAATGGAGCAAAGAGGTAGCTGAAGCCAATTTAGACCTTTCTGAAGATGCTAACAATTCCAGCTGAATAACCAATTATGAAAGGCTCCTCCCAGCCATGTGCTTAGCCAACCAGAACTAGTGACAGAATGCCCACACACGCTCCATAATCTCTCCAAGTCATTTCCTTTATATAGTGTAATGAGTCTCCTTAGAAGGAAGCTCCCCAGTGTCCTCAACATGGAGAGGTTGCATTAGCCAAGCAAACCAATGGTGTCTGTGTATGGGTTCCAATTAAAACTCATTTATACTCTCTCTACTGTTTAAAAATTTTGCTATCAGCATATAGATAAGGTGCATGTTGGTTATATTATCCATTCCCTGATTCATAAAAGTCCTTTGGAGTCCCTGGAGAGGCATGAACATTGTCCCACACCTTGTTTCCCAATGACCTACAAGAAAGAATCTCAAGAGAGTCAAAGTGGAATGATCATTTAAATCATTTTTACATCATTTCCCACACATACAAGTAAAAATCACAATTATGCCCAAATATAAATTCAATATAAGTAACATTTCACAATGTTTGCCAAAGATTACTGCTTGATCATCACTCAACAAGCACCTGTCTTGTTTCTTGAATGGGCTTCCTCAATCCCAAAGCAAATGAAAAGAAAAAAGACAGAATCAGCTTCCAATCTTAGAATGAAACCTGGTCCATACTGAGTTTTCCAGACCATGTTGAGGTTTCCCCATGGGAATTTTGGACCTGCATTCACCTGGTACAAAACCCCTCATGCTCAGATGAAAAACCAAAGTGCCACCAATCCACTTGAATTTCTGGGTGAAGGGTGGGCTGCATCATTCTTTTTCTGTTTCACAGCCTAGCCTCCACCTTTTCTCTGGATCCACACTCACAAAGCAGATTCAGTTGAGTAACTCTCAAGAAAAAAGAAAATGAAGTTTCCTGTTTCAGAAAAGCTATGTCTTTATCCCAAGCCCAGTGTACTTAGGACTCTGTATTCAGAGATGAGGGACCTGAGATAGATTTGAAGTCACCCCTTCACTTTCTGGTGAGAAATTAACTCTTGTCGGTCAAAATTCCACCATGAATTCCTCAGGACACAAAACCACCTGACTGTGATCTACACAAAATTTCTTAGTGTCTCTTTCTATACAAGGTACATGTTTCAGCGATTCATCTAGCAACTGCTGTGGGGGTGAAAGACCAACACAAGCCCCACAACAAGAATGCTGCCAGCACAGGTTCTTTCAATCTGCTTTACTAAGGAAAGTAACATTAGGGGTTTAACAATCTTATTTCAATCCAATATACAAATATCATTCACTTAGTTCAGGAGAAAAAGCCAGCACCCCGAACTTCAGAGCAAATACAAACAAATTACAAACATACATTATAAACAGAGCAAATACAATGCATAGTTACCAAGAAACCATCAACATCTGGGTTGACGAGCCAGGAGGCTCTTAGAGCAGCTGCCCAGAGTCCCATGCCAACACTCCTCCAGGATTGAGAGCCTCAAGGGAGAACACCAACCTCTGGGTTTATATATCTTGTTCAGGGTCAAAGGTGAATCACATACGTGACTCACCCACATGACCTAAAAGCATCACAAAAATTCTACTTAAATCCATGTGGTCTAAAAAGCCTCTGATGTCACAAACATGTTACTCAAACCCATGCAAACTAGGCTTTCCCTTAAGGCAAGGAGGTCATCAAGGACTCCTAATTTAATCAAGGAAACAAAGGCCAAACTCTTCAAGGACACTTGACTGAATAAGTGCTAAAAGCCCTCCTTAATTACCCACATAGTACATTAAAATTTCTTAGAGCATTTTGTACCATGGGCCTTATAGGTCCAGGCAAATTTTGTCTGGATCCTTATCCCAAGGGGTCCCGCCAAGTTCCCCCAATGGATCCCTGCCACCATAAGAGTCATTCAAATAAATTCATAAACTCACCATGCAACACGTAGACTGATAAAAAATAGCAAAACAAGGTCAAATGTCCCCTAAAAAATGGGGAGCCTCCCTAGAAAAGTAATTAACCATTACAGCTTGCTTACTGGAGATTTCCAGGCTTGTAAGCAAACTTTATCCTATGAACTTGAAGGAGAAAAGGACCTCACCATAAGGTGAACAGTCTAGATCTGCTTAAAACCATGGAAATGATGAACATTTCCCAACCAGGCACTTGAAGCCTAGTGATATAACTCCTTTTTTCTCATATTAATATTAATGCTTATAAAGGATCCCATAATACAGCAAGCAATAGTAATTAAACATTCAACAAATGCAAAATTATTCAAATCATCTGAAATGGAGCCAAAGAGTGTGAGAATCACACATCAGAAAACTGACTGCACAATTTACAGCCTATTTTTTTAATTTTTAACTTTTGTGAATTTCTCTTGGCTCCCAGAAACTAAGGAATCCAAAATCGAGAGTCCCAGGTGAAGGATCTCTCCAGGACTCTGTGCCCTGGCACTAGTTCTTTGTGAGACAGTTGTTTAACACAGATAGTGTGCTGCTTGATCAGCTGCTGCTACGATAATGCAATTTGTTGCTTTAAAAGAATGGGTGCCAACTAGAGTAGAAGATATTTTCAAGACATAATTGTCTACTTTAAATGACTGTGGCTTTAATAATGAACGTTTGAAAGCAAATGATTGCATTTTGTTCAGATGGTACTAATACAATGCTGGGAAGAAAGTCTGGAGTTGCTCTGAAGTTAATAGAAAATTTTCATAAATTCATCACTAGTCATTGTTTAAATAATTGATTCCAATTATCACTTTATGATTCAATACCTGAAATAAAACCAATTAATCATTTTAAAATATTCCTGGATAAAATTTATCTTATTTAGCACCAATCTAGCAAAATCAATCTAAGTTAGAAATTATAGCTAAAAACCTTGAAATTAAAATTATTAAAATTATTCAATTACTGGAACTGAGATGGGCAGCATGCGGTTCATGAGCTGCTATTGCTGTAAGGCTCTAATATCCTGTGCTATATTCTTCTTCTTTTGGTTTGAGAAAGAGATTAGCCAGCGTTTATTTTCTGTGAGGCCTTGCTTTTTGATTGACATTCTTGAAGAATTTTCATTAATTTCAGCTGCATTGTAGTCAAGAGCAAATAACATTTGGAAAGTACAAAAATTAATCAAAAACGCTATAAGAGCTTTGGAAATTTAAAGACTGGTGTTGAAAACATGAATCTCAAGTCAAAGATTTGATTAAGTCAGATATGTTTAAAGATATTCCTTTTAATAAAGATAGTGTATTTCCTAGGAATGTTACTAGAAAATATAATTCAACCCATGAATTTACATTTTATTGGACAGAAAAAATAATGAAAGTATTTTGAATTATTTTGATTTCTTAGACCCATTTACTTGGCCTTATGAAGAACTATTTTCACCGTGGATATATGGTAAAAAAAGTTGTATGATTTCAGTGAAATTTTAAAACATGAAATAGATTTGAATGATTTTTGAAATTTTGTGGATAATAATATAGAATCAAGCAGTGTTCTAATCCCTGCAAAAAGCTAAAAAGATAGCTGGCATTATTGCAATATGAGAGAAGTTTCAGTTTAATAAATATAATTTGGATGAGGGTGAGAAATAGTTACATAGCAGATTTAATGGCAATAAGTTTATTGGAAAAAGAGTAAGTAGATTGGAATGCAACCTTGCTTGTCAAATTGTGGTTGAATCGCCATGGTAGGTTGATATGGATACAAGAGTTCACAAAAATCAACAAAAACATTCTGTGAGAATCAATTGGCTATATGTAATTTACAATAAGGGGTGTTGAATACTTTATTATTTGCAAATTGTGTGCTATGCTTTATGTAAGTAAAATTTATAGTAAATATACACACATGCTTACATACATGCATACATAACATACATTTTTTTTCTTGGAGAGCCATGTTGTTAAACATTTATCAGTACACACTGTGTGAAGGACCCAGTTTTATCCTAGATAAACCCCTATGTCTAGAGAGATACCCTAAATGTAACTCTCTCAAGGCCATCACCCCTCTAGGTTCCAAGGGGTAACCCTTAGGAGTTGGATGCTTCTCTAATGTCATTGGGTTGAGCTCCAATTGGCTTTGTTCCCCCACTGTTTTAATCCCTTAAGATCAATTGTTGCAAAGGGTTATTTAGTTCAAAGATAAAACCAGAACAAAAACATAAATATTGGCCACCCCCACAGCCCCCAACACCTTGAGACATGCTCTCCTCTATACCACCAAAGTGTCTAGGAGAGTAGGCTCAAAACTCATCCGGGTTTCAACATAGCATCATTCTCCCCAGTTCATGTCCAAATTCAGCATGCCTATTGGATGAACCCCCATCTCAGCTATGTCTATGAAAGTCTCTCACAATCAGAGCTCCCCAGGCCACTAAGGGGATTCATCCTAGAATCTGATTCCTGGATTCATGTGACTTGCTCTCCTGACCAAGGTTGGAGACCCTACTTTCTGCACCAAGAACAGGAAAAAATGAAGGGAGAAGGCAAGGATCTCTCTGGGGAGTTCTGGCTTCAGAGGGGGAAGAAGATCTGCATGGTCTCTCACTGAATGCCATGAGCAAAAGGCACCAAACTCCTCCAGATACAAATGAGCAAAAAAGAGCACAGAGATCTTCTAATGAACTGGGAATCGATTATATTGTGCATTTGAATAGAGGGGCAGGGTGTTGCAGTAAAAAGAGTCCTGGACTCTGGGTTCGAATATTGACTCTTTTACATTGGTTGGTTGACCAGGGAAAATTGTTTAACCCTTTTGAGCTTGTTTCCTACTTTATGAGATGGCAATCCTATTCCTTGTATAAACTGCCTTCTAGGGCTGTTCTGAGGGAAGTCAGAGGAAATGAGTTCAAATCTTGTTTCTGTCCCCTACTGTATGACCTTACACTAGTCACTTAAATTCTGAGCCTCAGTTTCCTCATCTGTAAAATGAAGTTGAACCAGATGCCCTTGACTAGTCCCTGCCAGCTATAGATCTATCAACCTAAAAAAAAGTATTGTACAAATGTAAACTAAGAGCTTTCGGTACAGTTACTTGCATGTTGTCTTCCCCATTAGATTGTGATCTACTTGAAAGCAGGGGCTATGTTTTTTTTATTTATTTGTTTTATTTTATTTTGTTTGTTTTCATATCCCCCAGAGCTCAGCACAGTTCCTGGCAGATAGTAGGAGCTTAATACACGTTTAGTGATTGGTTGACCATAGATTTAAATACCATAAGTTATAAATTTATTGTGCTTTGTGCTGGGCCTGACTCAGATTGGCCTCCTGGTAGTTTAGGTCCAATATTGGAATGAAATGAGACACTTGCAGGTCATCTAATGGTTATCAAACAAGAGGATTACTTAGCTGTAGGGAGGGAAGAACAGTTAACAAGGATATTCTGTGAGGACATCACATGGATTTAGCTGAGCAGAGCTTCTCACCATTTGTCCTGTTCTTGGTCCATACTCAGAAGTCTCAGAGCTGGAGCTTCTCATGGCCTTTTATACTCAGGTAAGCAAGAAGCAATGTTAGTAAATGGAGCCTATTTCCTTAGTCAAGCAGAGTCTCTGTACTTCTTTTTTTTTTTTGGAGGGGGAAGGCAGGGCAATTGGGGTTAAGTGACTTGCCCAAGGTCACACAGCTACTAAGTGTGTAAAGTACTTCTTAAGAAAAAGAATGAGTCTAACTGGAATGGGCAGCTAGGTGGCCCAGTGGATAGAGTGCTGGGCCTGAAGTCAGGAATACTCATCTTCATAAATTCATATCTGGTTTCAGTGACTTACTAGCTGTTTGATCCTGGGCAAGTCACTTAGCCTTGTTTGCCTCAGTTTCCCCATCTGTCAAATGAGCTAGAAAAGGAAATGACAAACCACTCCAGTATCTTTGCCAGGAAAATCCCAAATTGGGTCACCAGGAGTCCAAGAAGACTACTTAACAAAACAGCAACAAAATCCCTTGCTGATGTAGGCTGCAATGGTATTTGTTCCAGTATATGTAGGTGCTTCTGAGATCAATGGTACATAAACACCCACACTCAGGAAGTGAAGAGTTGCCAGTAAAAGTCACACTTTGGGGAGATTCTACTGACATTTTCCAAACTGGCTCCTTGAACTCAGTAATGCCCTGAATAAATGAGTGAGAAGTACTTTTCAAGCAAGTGGCAGTAAAAGGTACTGGACTGACCACAATCCCTAGGGGAATGATTGACAGCAATAGCACCAAATGTTGCCCTCTATGTCAAGTGTGGTCAAGGTTACGGAGTGGACAGGCCTTGAAGGCTGGGCCCTTGTCAAAAATGGTTTGTATTCACCCTGTACAGGCTGATCCTACCAACGTATAAAACATTCCTTGGATTTGATTGCCTGTACTATTCCGAAAAGAGCAAATGAGATTATCCCAGGCTTTCAGCCCCTACAATCCGGCAATTTCCAACACTAAAATAATTTTCAATAGGTGTCTGTCAGAGTGGTTTTCTATTTCCAGACATGAAAATGAAACCCTAGTATGCTTGAGGAAAATTCTCGGGGCTTTGCTTTGGAAGTATTATTTCATTAAGATGATGACCAAATAGATAAATATGTGTGACTGGTGTAATTTGCATGGAACAATTTACAAACCGTCAGTGTTGACTCAGTTTTCAGCAACCAATGGCGACATTGCCTCAGGCCAAGGATTCCTGGTTGTAGTTCTTTGAATGATTTTTTTTCCCTTTCATAGTCATCATATTTTCCCTAGATAATCATACATCCTCCTACAATATTTCTTTTCCTCTATTTAATATCAGCATCTTGAAATTATTGTGCTCACTTTGGAAATCTCGGAACAAAAATTATAGAATTCCCAAATAAATGAGAGCTCTGAGTGGAGGATAGGTTTATAAATCATTCCTCCCCAAAATGATGGGATAAAATACAGTATTTTTTCAGGGACAACATTCGCCCCAACCTGGTCCTTCATCTTTTGTTGTTTAATAGATCAAATGACTTGACATTTTTCATCATCAATTGTTCACTGACTGCACACAATGTAGAATATCAAAATATGAGTCATGTTACGGTGACATCATGTCTCTTCTGCTTCTCTTTCTACCACTTGAATGAGTCCTTCTTGGTTTCCTTTATGGATTCCTCTTTCCTCTTCCTTCACTTATTCCAAGACTCTGTCCTGGATCATATTCTCTTCTCTCTTTCTTGGTAACCTCATCCATTCCCATGACTTCAATTCTTACCACCATGCGAATGATTTACAAATCCATCTCACTAACCAAGTTACCTCCCCACCCCCATGAGCTCCAGTCCTACATTTCTAGCTTCCAACGACCTCTCTCTGGATATACAGCCAGACTACCAAACTTAACATGCTCAAAACTGAACTTTTGATTTTCCTTACAAGACTTCCTTGGGTTGAAGTAGATAGTCACTAGAGTTCCTTCTAAATCTAGATTTCTGTGGTTTTGTTATCCTTAACCATTTTATTATCTTAATAGTAACAACCACTTTCAAAGTTGCCCAGGACAAAATTCTCCATTATCTTTGGCTTTTCTCCCTCACATTCTACCTCCAGTCATTTGCCAAGTCTGAGTGGTTTCATCTCTGCAATATGTTCTGCACCCATTGAATTTTGAGAGAAGGTGATGATCTTGGTCAGAGGTGTCAAACATGGTGGCCTTCTGCACCCATTGAACTTTGAGGGAAGATGATGATCTTGGTCAGAGGTGTCAAACATAATGGCCCTCAGCACTCTTGAGTGTAACCCAACCAGATTAAAATGCAATTGAGACATATTTAACAAAAGAAATACAAATATAAAACACAATTTTAACAGGTAATTTTCTATGCAAATATTGACCAGCAGAGATCTTTTCATATGGTTGAGCAGCCCCTGCTTCTATGTGAGTTTGAAATCATGGATGTAGGTGGTGGCAGTGGTTTGATTCACCTGTCTTTGCCTCAGGGTGTATTGCAGCTTTAACTATGTTCACCTGTCTCCCTATTGGTGGCAATTGATTGGTGTTTGGTAGGGATGGCTGGTTCCTATTCCATAGATATTTTTAACCAGTAGCAAATTGTTTTAATAACAACTGTTTTGTAGTATGCTTTGAGATCTGATACTGCTAGGCCCCTTCATTTCCATTCTTTTTCACTATTTTGCTTGATATTCTTCACATTTTCTTCCTCAAGCTATTTGATTGGTATGATAGTACATTAATTGTGGTAGCATTGTCACTTTATTATATTGGAATAGTCCAAACATGAGCAATTAGTGACGATATAGGGTAGTGAAAAGAACATTGACTCTGGACTCAGAGGGCTGGGATTCCAATGCCACCTGTGATGTTTACTGCCTAAGTGACCTTGGAAAAGTTACTCCATCCCCTTGTGTGGCCTCAATTTCTTCATTGGTAAAATGAAAGTGTTAGACCAAATGGCCTTTAAGGTTCTTTCTAGCCTTATAGGTGTGATCCTATGATGACTCTGATTATTTGAGTCTGTCTTTATTCCTGAAGAGAATGTTTGCTAATTGTATTTATGTAATTCTTGTGGTGTCTTAGTAAGTGGACACCAAAATAGTCTACACATTCTGTAGCTTTATTGAATGAAATTTATATTTCTATCTCTTGGATTTTTTGTTGGCAATATAGAGAATGGGTAATAATTTTGTGGATTTGCTTTATATCGTGCTATTTTAATTAAGTTATAAATTGTTTCATTCAGTTTGCTGAGTATCTAGGATTGTCTCCATGACACATGGATGGCATGATCATCATGTCATCTGAAAAAGGTAATAACTTTTCTCCATTTTGCCTGTGGGTATACCTCTTCAATTTATTTTTCTTTTCTTATTGCTATAGGAAGCATTTCTAGAGCTATATCAAATAATAATGGTGACAATGGATATCCTTAATTAGTGGATAGAGAGCTGGACTTGGAGTCAAAATTTCTAGTCAGCTCTGGTCTTTTCATTAAAAATGATTGAAAGTCCTTTATTCTGTAAAAGGTTCATTCTTTCTCACAGAGGATTATACTCAGTTTTTTCTGGGTAAGTTGTTACTGGATGTATGCTTTTTTTCTTTTGCCTTTTGGAAATAACCTATTCCAAGATTTTCTTTCCTTAAGAATAGTTGCTACTCTTTCTTAATGGCGCTTACAGTAATTTTTCTTTGACTCAGAAGTTCTGTATTTTGACTATCACATTCCTATGTGTTTTTGGTTTGAGATTTCTTTGACGAGATGGTCAATGAATTATTTGTATTTTCATTTTGCCTTTTGGTCTAATAGATATAGGGAATTTCCTTTTATGATGTCCTATTTTATAATTTCAGGTGTTTTGCTTGGTCATAATTTTAGGGGAATCATATGATTCTTAAATCAACACTCTTTGGTCTGTTTTCCAGGTCAGTTTACATATCCCTATCTCTGCCTCTACATCTACATCTATCTGTATCTCAATACTCTATATCAATATCTAACTATATACATATATACATATATAGCATGCAAATGTGAATGTACCTAACATCTGAATAGTAGATACCTTGTGTTTTATTCTATTTTTTCAACATTTTTATTTTGTTATCGTATTTCCTGTCTCAAAGAGTCATTGAGTGCCATTTTCTTCATTTTGTTTTTCAGAAAGTTCAATATTTGTGTTATACTTTCCGGCATCTATGCTAAGTCATTCTCCTTTATATTTTTTCTCCCAATCATTTTATTTTTAATATCCTTCTTAAAATATCTTGCTTCATTTCTTTCGGTCATTGTAATATCTGTGGTGACCAAGCTATTTATTTCCTCTGAAGCTCTTGTGGTTGCAGAATTAATCTTTTTTCCCCCTGGGTTTATCTCCTCCGCTTCTCTCGACCCTTAATATTTATTCATCATACTCACTGTTTTCTTCTGTTTATTCACATTTTCAACCTCAGTTCTTTTTTTTTAATTTTTTTTTGAGGTGGGAAGGTAGGGCAATTGGGGTTAAGGGACTTGCCCAAGGTCACACAGCTAGGAAGTGTGTCAAGTGTCTGAGGTCAAATTTGAACTCAGGTCCTCCTGACTCCAGGGCTGGTGCTGTACTCACTACTCCACCTAGCTGCCTCTTCAACCTCAGTTCTTCAGATTTTGAGTTTGAGCCAGTCCCCTTCAACACTCTTGGATAGATTATACAAGCTTCGTTTGTTTCTGTCCTCTCTGTCAGATAAGAATGAATGCCACTGATGCTGCTGATTTGGATTGATCAAGTGGTATCAGGTCCCACCCACATCCTTAGTTCCTGACTCTGTCTCAGTTTCTTAGTCATCCATAGTAAGTTCTGGCCTTGGTTGGTATCTGCCTTCTTTTCCTTGAACTTTCTCATGTCAAGAGTTGATTCCGTCTGTTGCTATAGCCCCGACAGTCCCCAAAGGAATATTGGAGATGAAGCTTGTCTCAGGTGGTGGTACCTAGGTACTAAGTTTTGGACTTGTCTTCCACTGCAGCTTTCAGGCCCAAGAAGGGTGCATGACTGGGTCCTACATCCCTGTGCATTATTGACCCATGGGAGCTATTTCTCTCCCCACATCTTTTTCCGATAGGTCAGAGCTGGAATCTAGTTTCAGGCCCCTGATTACTGAAGCTTACACTTGCTTCAGTCCCCCTGGTTAGCATGTTGGCTGGTTTCAGGCCCCTTTATTGGAGTTTTGTTATGTCTTCTTTGGCACAGATTGGATAGAAGAGTTTATTTCTGTTTATTTTGGGTTTCTTTATTACTGTTTTTATTTTCTGGAGTCTTTTTTTAGATATTTTCTAGGATTTATGTGGGAGAGCTAGGCTTGTCTACAACTTACCAAATTGTCATCATAAGCACAATTCTCCCATTCTCTTTTTCATTTTAGTTCCATTGTCATAATTCAGGTCTTCATTACCTTTTAATAATAATAACAATAATAATGATAATAACTAACATTTGTATAGTTCTTACTATGTGCCAGGCATGTGCTCAGGACTTTACAATTATTATCTCATTTGAGCTTCACAATCACCCTGGAGGTATGTGCTTTTATTATCCCCACTTCACATTTGAGGTAACTGAGGCAAGCAGAGGTTAAGTCATGACTTAAGTGGCCTTGTTAAACAAAGTGTATATACAAAGGAAAGAAAAAAAAATGATGTTACCCAAGGTCACACAGTTTGTAAGTGTCTGAGGCCAGATGCGAACTCCGGTCTTCCTGACTCAATGCCCAGCATTCTATTTGTTATGCCACCTTTTACTTGGACTGTTACAAATACATTAATATGAACAAATATATTTTCAAAAAGCATATGTCAAAACACTGTGCTAAGTGCTGGGGATATACATAGAAAAGTAAGATTGTCCTCTCATCTCAAGAAATTCAAATTCCAATGGGAGAGACAACATATATAGATGGTTGTACCTGCAAGTCAGATGTATGGTAATATAGCCACTTTCATATTTTTTTTGGCCAATAAAATCATATCCATTTCTGATGTTGAGCCATTTGGCAGTGCCAAGAACTTTGGGATGACAACTATCTTTTCTGAGTCTTCAGCGGTGCTGGCTTCAGCACTCAAGGAAGCAAATGTCAGGGTGTGTATCCATGTCAGTTATTTCCCAGGACAATGGTGGTGGGGCCTGGGTTGGAAGCAGGCCCAGTAGGTGGAGGGAGTTGACATGCCCAGGGCTTTTGGGTTATTCAGCCTGTCAGGGGTAGTTGGTACTAGGGAAGATAGGCCCCCTCTCCATAGCAGTTGCTTTCTGGGGGATGGCTATAGTGGCTGGGCTGGAGGCATGACTGGTGGTCTGGAGATGCCACCAGTGCCAGAACTGTTGGGTTCAGGGTCCTTGGCACTGGCATCTGAAGGGAGGTAGTGGTGGTCATTTGACTTGCCAGACACATGCTGCTTCATCTAGGCTGCCTTGCTTGCCCAATAGGATAGACTCTTAACACGGTCTCTCTTCTAACGGTCTCTCTCTCCCTCATCACTCTACTCTTCACGTAGTTGAATTGGAAAAAATGAATCAATAAGCCTGTTAAAGGATCTTTATAATGCATGTCTGATCAAGTCACTTGCCTACTCAAAACGCTTCAGTGGTTGCCATTTGACTATCAAATAAAAGTTACACCCTTTAATTTGGCATTTGGATAGGAGGGTGTGGTGTAACAGATGGAGGGCTAACTTTGGAGTCATGAGGACTTGGGACCTGCCTCTGACCAGTGGCCAGTCACTTAGCCACTCAGTGTCCAGGCAACCCTCCAAGACTAGAAGTCGCAGCTGAGTTGCTGAGATGTCTTCATTTAAGGAGTTTCTTCCCTATTAGTTCTCTACAGCAAAGGTGTCAAATTCAAATGGAAATGGGGACCACAAAATGGGCCATGAAATTGTACATAGGATCCCTGCAGGCCACATATTGATGTAGAAAACGACACATTTATGCAATTTTTTATTAATAAATTAACACACTAAAGCCGTATAGGAATTACATTTTAGTTTGGTTTGGGTTGTACTTGGGAGTGTGTGGACTGAATGGGACAACAGTGAAATCATAGATCCTGAGCCTCTCTCTTCCCACCTTACACAAAAGATGAACTGAGGAGATGTACATAAGGCACTTTGCAAAGTGCATATTCCACACCAGGAGTTCCTCCACATAATAAAAACTGTATTTTTAGAATCCTTTACTGTTTGCAAAGTCATGTATCACTCTCTTCGTCATCATCACCATCATCATCACCATCATCATCACCATCATCATCATCACTACCACCACCGATATGCATCTACTACATGCCAGACATCGTGCTAAGCACTAGGGATAAAAAGAAAGGCAAAAACCTCATCCCTGGCCTCAGTGAGCTCACAGGGTAATGGAAGAGATTGTGCAAATGGCTAAGTATGATCAAAATATATTCAGTATAAACTAGATGGAATCTCAGTGAAGACATTAGAAATAAGAGTGAGGGGGTCAATATCTCATCTGGTTCCCACAACAGCCCTATGAGGTGGATGCCATTATCCCCATTTTATAGATGAGGAACTGAAAACAAGAGGTTACATGATTTGCCCAGTGCCAACAGCTAGTAAATGCTTGAAGCAGAATTCAAACATATCATTGAAATAGCCAGTTAACACCAAAAGCTTGCTTTTAGGGTCCTTCGCTACCTATCTCCAATCCTTCTTTCCAGTCTTATTTCACATGATTCTCCATCCTATATTCTACAACCCAACAAAACTGGGCCCCTTGCCATTCCCCAAACTTCTCTCTCCCTGAGTCATTGCATACACCATCACCTACTTTGGGAATGGAATTCTCCTTCATTTCTACCAAACATTTTTTTCCTCTTCCTTTAATTCTAAGCTTAAATTCCATATCTTCCATGATGCCTAACCTGATTGCTCTCAACCACAAGAAATCTAATGCTTCTTTAATATTTCATGCCTGTCAACTTAACCTGTCCTATTTACATAGTCATGTTTTAATTTAGAGGGGTGTGTGTGTGTCTTCCTCAGATCCCTTGTTTGTGGAATGGAGGTAATTCTATGTTCTTGAAAAATGGTTGAGGGAATGCAAGTTCTGACTGGACCACAAAAGTTGGAAAAGACTTTGGGTATGGTTCCAATGAAAGACTGTATGCCACTGTCTGAGAGATACTCATCTTCAGAACACCTCATCTGGTGCCATTATGGTGCTTTTTTTTAGCCACAGCACTTCTGGAAGACTGTCTCCTAAAGTTTGTATCTGTGGATCCTTGATTATAGATCCTTCAAGTATAGAAATATAAGCTATTTGTAGACATTTCTTTCACAAGCTCCTTGAGGACAGATGCTCTTCTGTTTATGTCTTTGCATCCTTAGTACCTAATATCATTTTTTACACATGGTAGGAAGTCTAAAAAATGCTTGTTGATTTGAACTGAATCTCATACAAGTTGCTTTATCCTTTTTGAAGCCCCCAGGGTCAGATCACAGAGTATGTATGACCAGAGAAGAGTTTATGGAGAGGATGCCAGAAGTCCTTGGCCATGGGACCAAGGAAGAATATGGAGAATTGTTTGATAAAGTTGATGTGGCCCAGGATGACAGCATTACTTGGGACAAGCTTATCTCCTTGATACTGTTGAACCTCAATGAGAAAGATGAGCGAGCCAAATCTGCAGTGATTCCCCAATGGAAGGACCCTCAGCTGCTCCCAACGATACACAAAGATGCTATCCAGAAAGTCGTCTTCTTGAAAAGTTCAAGCCGTTACCTGACTGTAAGCAAGGAAGGTTTGCTTGGGGTTTGGGAAGAGAATTTAAAACTTCAAGAAAAAGTTCCTATAACTTCAGATGCTATCAAGCTAAAAAACCTGTGGGTGACAAGCCTAGTTCCTCTGGAAAATGTAAACAAGGTACAAAGATTTTTTTTTAATGACTGCAGGGCTTTTTATATGACAAGGTTTAGAGAGAGAAAGATGGATGGAGAGACAGAGATAGACAGACAAAGCATTTATTCAGCAGTTACTACATCATAGGCACTGTGCTAAATATACTTGACAAGCAATTATCCAGTTTTTGCTTAAAGGCCTCAAATGAAGAAGAAGTCATTCAGTAAGTGATAAGGCCACTGGATTTTGAGGTCAGACAACCTGGATTCAAACTTGTCTTCTGCAACTTGTGTGATGATAAGTAGCTCATCTAACCTTCCCGAGCCTCACATTCCTTATCTGTACAAATGAGCTAGTTAGACCAGATAATTTCTAGAGTCCCTTCTAGCTACAGGGCTGTGATCACTTGACCTCCCAAAGCAGCCATGCCACTTTAGGCCATTTCTGATTATTAGGGATTATTCATTATATCAAGTCCAGTTGACCTTTCAGTTATTTCTACCCATTGCTCCTCTGAGGCCAAGCAGAAATCTTATTCCACTTTCACACGGCAACCCTTCAAATAGTTGAAAGTGTCTATTGTGGCCCAGCACAAGTTTTCTCTTCTCCAGATTAAACACACCCATTTCAGGACCACAAGAGACCTCATGGGTCATTTAGGCCCACCTCTGCAGTACCCAGCTCTGTGGACTAGATTTTCTGCTTATATCCAGGCATACTGAATTAAACTGAAAGCTCTCTCTCTCTCTCTCTCTCTCTTTCTTTCTCTCTCTCTGCCCTTCTAACCCTAGATAGCTGTGGCTTCCACAAGCAAAGAGATTTGTTTCTATGACCTGCTCTCTAATAAAGAATTCCCTTGTCAATATAAGCTGCAAGGCCTTGGGAGCACACCTGTATGCATGCACTATTGGTATAATCCTCAGGATGCTAATGAATCAGTGCTCACTTTTGGGGACATAGCTGGAAAGGTAAGTGAAGGCTCTTTGGGTAAGAGAGAAAATGATAGATTTAATACACAAATACACACACAGACACAGACACACGCACCCATCTGTAACCAAAAATTAGGTTGGAAGTGGGATGGTGGCTGGACACTCTACCATGGAACAGCATTAGAGATGATAAAATCCCAGGCAAGTGTTTGAAATAGATTTATATTGGATCATACAGTGCTTACTGTCTCCTGATGCCATAGCCTTATGAATATGTATAATTTTTCCAAGGTTTGTAGAGAAGTCGCAGAGTTGGTAAGGATCATTGAGTCCAACTCATCTCTAAACTCGTACTTAAAAAGAATGATCTCTTAGAATCCCTTCTCTTCTTGCTAGATTTGGCTCAATGTTCCAGCCCAGCAGGAATTTTCTGGAACTTGATTTTGTCATTCAATGTGTTAGCTATCTCTCTAAGCTTTGTTTCGCTTTCAAATGTGATTAGCATGCATTTATTCCTCTTTCTATATGTCAGTGGGGAAAAAATGCTAAGTGGCACAGGCTTAGGTTTCCTTAGGGTGCTGATGTAGCCTTGGAGTCAGGAAGACCTGAATTTCTTAACCTTTTTCTTCCTCAGTTTCCTCAATCACAAAAATGGGGATAATGATAGAATTTCCCTTCCAGGGCTGCTGTAAAGAGCGGATGTGATGATATGTGTGAAAAACTTTGTGAACATTAAAGTAGAACATGAATATTAGCTATTATTATGATGATGATTTCCTTTTGAGTTTACGTCAAACCGTTAATGATTACTCTTTGAATCTCATCAAGTTTAAAGTATTTGTTAGGCTTGTGTCATGGTGGAGAACTCTTCTATTAGATGCTAATATCAAGAAACTTGACATATTAGAAATCTACTTTTTCTCTACTTTGAAATGAATAGTCCCAAGATTGGACTGTCTTTATGAGAGCAGCATTTCTTCCATAGTAGTTCTCGTTGGCTGTTGTAGACAGAACTGCACTTTCAGGCCTGAGTCTAGCCAGACTAACATAGTGCCAATTTCTCATTGGCCTGACCTCCTTGGCCCAGTTCACTGATTCCTTCCTGCCACCCACAGACAGACACATACCAGCAGGAATAAGTACTTTCTCTGTAGCAAAAAGTATGGCGTTCCTCTTCCTCAGTCCAGCGACTAAGGTTTGGACTCACATGGCAAAACCTATACTGCCACTCAAGGGCAGGGCCCTAAGTGTCAATGGTTTGAGTTTCTCAGGGCACCAGGCCTGGCATATGCTCCATACTTGATTCATACTTCAAGTCTTTATGATATTATAAGAAGGAGAGGGGCTGATCAGAGCCATTCGTATAGGAAGGGTTTGGGTGTTTTGCTGCTCCAGAATGGGGAGGTGACTCATTTGTAGTTCTGGTATCTGATCATGTCTGTAGCACTAAACTCTGGGGCTCTTGCCCTGTGGAGTTGCCCATAGCCTTCAGATAAGGAATGCTCTTAGCTGTTGACAGTATTTAGCCCAGAATCTGGGGGGAGTCCCATGAGCCTTTTGCTACTGGACAGAGTTCATGAAGAATAGTAGAGTCATTGACTAGGAGCTCTTTTGTGTCTAGAGGAAAGCACTACAAATCGTACTCAGGTGAAGATGCACAGAAAATTAGAAATTAAGGGACAGATTCTGGTATACTGGTATAAAGCCACTGCTGATGTGGCCCAAAGGAGAAGGGTGAGTTGAAGGGAGAAGCTCACTTTTGCATCTAGTATCTTCCTGTTTTAACCAATTATTGCTGTCAACTAGGCACCCAGCTTTTTTGTTCTATGTTCTTGAAAGAGTTCAATTGCTTTCAGTAACCTTTAATCTTTGCACCTTGAGGCAAAGTGCCATTTGCCCCACCTTAGTTATACCTGGGAAAGCCAGGATCTGGGGGTTGGAGATTTTCAGTGTGATGACTTGAAGCAGGCTACCCCTCTTTCTTCCCTACCCATTGTATTCCTGCCTCCAGATAATGTTTGGATGACCTCTGATGTAGTCTGCCCAGCTGGCCTCTTCCATAACAATGAATGATGTTCCACCTTGGCATCTGGAGCTTCAAGGATGTTTTATAAACCCATATCAAATTTTGCTCATGCTCAGAGGTCAGATGTGCTAAGTCTGTTTAACTAAGCTTTATAGCTCTTTCCATTCTTAAAAGAATCATAAGTCAACTTTCCTTAAATAAAATGGTAAAGAATTTGATATTAACATTTAAATCCCCTGCACACAATGAATTTTTAACAATGTAGTATTTTCATGCTGCAATTTCCCTTCTCACCCTCCCTCCCCACACACACATAACATCCATTTCAATGTCATCTTTGGCTCAGGTTCGAGCAATCTCCTTCAGTACGGCCTTGATCTCCTTGTTTGAAAGGCCAGCAATGAGTTCTTCTGAAGATGAGGAAACCACGGTGACCATTACCTGGGCAGAATTGGTATCTGGCCATCACAAATGCTGTTCAACATTAGAGCACAGACATCATAACCAAGAGTGGGTCCGGCAAGGTATGGAATTTGAACCACATCATGAGAGACAGAAAAGATTCCCCTGCAACTCTGTGCAATTTGTACTTCGATTTGATTCCATTTAATTTGTTAATAATGTATTAAGTGCTTACTGTGTCCCTGTGTCTGAGGCACAGTGTTAGATAGCCTGGAATATGAGAGAGAGAGAGAGAGAGAGAGAGAGAGAGAGAGAGAGAGAGAGAGAGAGAGAGGGAAGTTGAAAGGAAGGAAGAAAGCAAGGAAGGAAAGAAGGAAGGAAAAAAGAAAGAGGAAGGGAGGAAGAGAGAAGAAGGGAGGAAGGGAGGATGGAAGGGAGAAAGGAAGGAAGAAGAGAAGGATGGAAAGAAGGAAGGAAAGAAAGAAGGGAGGAAGGAAGGAAAGAAGGAAGGAAGGAAGGAAGGAAGGGACAAAGAATTCCTGCCCTCCAGGAGCCTACATTTTACTTTGGGTATGTTGGGGAGGAGGAAAAAAAAACAAATTTAAGTAAATACAAAGTAAATACAAATTACAAATAATTTGTGGATGTTGAGGGACAACTAACAACTAGGGGGTCAGGTAAGATTTCTTAAAGGAGATGATACCTGAGTTGAGCCTTGAAAGTGGACCACTTCCAAATAAAACATTTTAGCGCAGAAAGCAGTGTTAATTGCTCCTCAGAATTCAGTCTGGGTTTGCTCCCTTCCCAGGATTGGGATTACTTTTCTCCTTTTTTGTTATTAACCTTTCTTCTGAATACAATTATTTCTCATGAACAGTAGAGAAAGCCCAAGAGGACAAGAGAATTTGTCACCAGCATCCATTTAGCTTTGACCCAACACCAGCCTTAAGTTACATTACTGGCTCATTAAAAAAAGGAGAAAGATTGAATAAGTTCCCTGCAAAACTACTATACTGGTTTTCTTGTGTACCCAGGAAATACATATGAGTTCCCCCTTCTCCATTAGTTTGCACATACCTCTCCCCAATCCTCCCAAATACCCATATTTCTTGATATTTTTGGGCCTTAATGACTTAGTTCTGCAAACTTTAGAGTCCTCATGATTATCGCTAAGTGTACTACTAAAATTCTTTTAACATAAAACTTTAACAGAGACCCCAAACTCTTCAGAAACTCTAATTACAAATGTATTATTAGTTACTTTTCTGTGAAAGGCAGCATGGTGTAGTGGGTAGCATGGTGGATTTTGGATTGGGAAAATCTATTTCAGCTTTTAGCTCTGATGCTTTGCTAGCTGAGGGACCCAGGACAAGTCTCTACTTCTCTATAGGGTTGTTGAAAGGGACAAATGAGATAATGTGAACAGGGCACTTTGCAAATGCCAATAATTATTATAGTTCGAAAACATGTCTTGAGATTATAGATTTTCAGTTAGAAGGGACTTTTATTCAATTCCTTCATTTTGCAGATGAGGAAACTGAGGCCCAGAGAGAAGTAAAAGTAGCTAGCATTTGTACAGCACTTTAAGGTTTTGCTTTTAATACATTATCTTTTCATCCTCACAACAGCCCTATAAGGTAAGTGTTATTATTCTCCCCATTTTACAGATGTAGACGCTGAGGCTGAGAAGGGTTGAGTGACTTGCCCCAGGTCATAAAGTTAAGTGTCTGAGGCAGAATTTGAGCTCATGTCTTCCTGACTCTAAGTTCAGCCCTCTATCCGCTGTGTCATCTAGATGCCTCATTCAATGACTTGCCCAAGGTCATATGGCTACTTAGTAGCAGAGCTGACACTTGATACCAGCTCCTCTGACTCTGAGAAAGGTACTCTTTCTTCTGCTCCTTGAATCATGATTAGAGCATGCATGGCGAAGATTAACAGTCAACAACATGGCTCGCCACATCAATAAGCCATGTATTTCTTCCCTCTTAATTCGTTCTTTTATTCCTTTGTCACCAACAGAGGGTGGTAACAGTTGTTGCCTCATGGACTAAATTTGCTTCACACAAGGTTTGTGGAATCTGAACTAGCCCTTTGATGTCTGCCTTGTGATGTTATGACTTTCCATGGGAAACAGTAGGTCTTCCAGTCCCTGCACCAACACAACTCCGTACCCCTCCATGGTGTTTTTGCTATTGAGCATGGCACCAGGGTACAAAACATCAGAGAATGTGTCTACTGTTATATTAAAGGCAGTGTCAAAACACAAACTCACTAAGAGGGACACATCGAGTTGTTTAATAAATCAAATAGGATTCTCCTATATATAATAATGAGGTCCCACCACTCTTCTCAGACGTTTGCTTCCCCTTGTCTAAAGTCAATCAGTCATTAGCTAGCGTTTATTAAGCACCCACTACATGCCAGACGCTAGGCTAAGCACTAGGGTTACAAAGAAAGGTAAAAAAGATGGTCCCTGCCCTCATGGAATTCACAGCCTAAGGAGAAAGCGGGGACATACAAGCACCACATGCAACCAACAGTGTGCCAACAAACCACATACGGGATAAATTGAAGGTAAGGCACTAGCATATAAGCCAAAAGAAAATAAAATCTGAGCCTCATAGCCTGGCGTTCAAGGTTTTTTAAAGTCTGATGACTGTTTCTTATTCCTGCTTCATTTCATGTTACTATTTTTCATGAACTCGGGGTTCAGGTCAAACTAGCTGATCCCCAGAGTTAATGCAGCATCTCATGCCCCTGCCCACTTGTGTAGTTTCCTCATCCATAACATGAGTGAGTTAGACTAGACAGGCCCTAAGACTCCTTTTGGCTTGAAAACTACAATCCCATGATCCTCTGAGTGCACGCTCCCCTCATCTCAGAAGCCTAGCCTTCCTCCTATGCTCAGGTGCTGTTCCATCAGTGAAATCTTTCTTGATCCGGGCTGATACTCATTCTCTCTCTTCTTGCATTTCTCTGTACTCCAGGTACAACATATGCCTGATTTATCCCCATAGTAGAATAATGCTCCCCAGGGGCAGGGGCTAATTCCTGTGCATGCTTTATCCTTTGCATACCCCAAACCAAGCACAATGGATTGTATACGATAGATGTTTAATAAATGTTTATTGATCCTTGAACAGAATGTAAGAATTTTGAAAGAAACTTCTAAAGGTATGCTTGTCACTGACCAGAATATTGTTGAAATTTAGGTTCTAGTTTGGGGCTCTTTCTTTTTAAAGACAGGCAGACAATTTTAAAGGAACATAGCCAGGTGGTACAGTGGCTAGAGTGCTAGGCCTAGAGTCAGGAAAATTTATCTTCCTGAGTTCAGATCTGGCCTCAGACTCTTGCTAGCTGTGTGATCCTGGGCAAGGCACTTAACTCTGTTTGCCTCAGTTTTCTCATCTGTAAAATGAGCTGGAGAGGTAAATGGCAAACCACTCCAGGATATTTGCTAAGCAAACCCCAAATGAGATCATGAAAAGTCAGACATGACTGAAACCACTGAACAATAAAACAGAGGCAAGACAAAGGCAGCCAAAATGCTGCTTTCAAGAAAACTGAGGAAAAAAATAACTAGGAGTGGAAATTTAAAGACTTAGAATTGGTTAGTCTATAGTGTAGGCAGCTGGGCAGTGAGAGCACTGCAAATGGGTTCAAATCCTGCCTCTGGCATTTACTAGCTGTCTCACATTGGGTAATTCAGTCTTGGTTTTGTGCCTTAGTTTCTCCATTTGTAAAATGAATATGATGATGCCTGCACTGCCTCACAGGGTTATTACTCTTCAATAATTAGTATTAATATAATGCTTTGAGGTTTACAAAAGATTTTACAAATATTTCATTTTATCTTCATGATGCTTCTTGGAGATAGGTGCTGTTATTATCCCCATGTTACAGATGATGAAACTGAGGTAGACGGAAGTTAAGTGACTTGTGCAGGGTCACCTAGTTGATGTCTGAGGCTGGATTTGAACTTAGGCCTTCCTGACTCCGGGTCTATCCATGTGCTCTATCCATGAGCCAAGTGAATGCCTCTAAATGGAATTATTAACAAGTCTTTTCAGATGTATAAAATGTTAGAAATACAGTATATTAACCCTTTCTGCCATTTCTCCTAATGACAGTAGGGAAACAGGTCTAAACAGCCAGCATTCATCTAGCGCCTTGAGGTTTACAAAGGCCTTTTCAAATGTCATCTCTTTTGATCTTCAAAACAACCCTGGGACGTAGGTGCTATTACTGTTGCCACTTTACAGATTAGGAAACTGAGGCAGGTAAAGGTTAAGTGACTTGTGCAGAGTCACACTGCAAATAAGCATCCGAGGCTGGATTTAACTCAGGTCTTCCTGACTCCAGGCCCAGCACTCCATCCGCGTCACCACCAGCTGCCACTAAATAAGGGCAAAGAGATACCAATTTAGTATTAGAGAGAACTCTCAACAGAAACGGGCTGTCTAGAGTAGTAGAAAGAGGACTCGTAAAACCTGGTTTCAAATGCTACGTCTCCCTGAGCAAATCCTTAAAGCTTTCTGTGCCTCAGTTTTCTCATCTGTTAAATGAGAGGGTTGGACTCAGTGCTATCTAAGATCCTTTCTCTTTCTGACTCCAATGGTCCTATCATCTGAGGCAACAGGGTCACGAAGGCCTGGCTTCCAATACTGACTCTGACACAATAGCTGAGTTGGCAAGACATTTCCCTTTTTTGAGACTTGGCTTCCTCACATAAAGGGATAAAAACACGTGAAGTACTTACTTTACAAGGCTATTGTGAGCCTCAAATGATAATGTATGGAACATGCTATGTAAGCATCTTTTTATATTATGAAGTTTGCAGAAGCTTCTTTAAGATTCAATCCAATTCAACTCGGCTAAAACCAACAAGTATCTTAAAGCACTTACTATGTGCCAGTCATTGCTCTATGGTCTAAGGAACACAAGGATAAAAATGAAAACTATCGTTGTCCTCATAAACTTATGTTTTTGAATTTATTGGTATATGTCTCATATGTACTTTTATACATGTTGTAAAGTCTTATTGGAAAGTGGGCTGATGGGAAGTATAGGTTTTCTGTTCTGGAAGGAGGATTGCAAGGATTATAGAAAACAGAAATTGCACAGGAAAGAAAAGCCTCAGAAAGTTCTGAGCCTTGGGCAGAGAAAGTGCAGTGGATTTGAAGTCAGGGGTGCTGCTACCTTTAATCCAATCACAGTTTGGAGTCTTATCTGGCTTACTGGCATCCGGGGAGTGATCTTGCTGGACACAACTTTGTGATTCCTTGAATGCTGATGCTACTGCAATCTGGTGAATTAGGCCTGTCTCCAGAACCCTCTGGCCCTCTGCCTCATTGCTGCCTGGCAAACTGGCGCTGCTTACTCTCTGGAGTTTCCTGTTCTCTTTAAATATTGTTATTTGCTGTACAGACTTTTTGAGTAGGTTTTAAATCCAGTTAAAGAAAGACTGATTTTCGTTCCATCTTCACTGTTTCTATAAAGGAATGGGCCATAAAATAAAGATAGATAAAGGGGACCTCATGGCCTTATAATCTTAGATTTAGCCATGAACCCGTCTTGACTCTGTGTATTTTTATAGTGGGTTTTATAAAGATGAGCTGATTTCCATTGCTTATATCATTATATTGTTGACATCCTCTTTATCTGGAGATGCCAGTATGTGTGCATACTGTCTCTCCTGTAGAATATAAGCTCCTTGAGGGCAATGATTACTTCCTGGCTCATAGTGGGCACTTAATAGATAATTATTGATGAATTGATTCTACTGGAAACATCTTCAAATGCTCCCATTCATTAATTCAAGCATTTATTAAATCCTTGTTATATCCCAAGCTATGTTCAAGGCAATGGATTCACAGAGACAAAAATGAAGTAGTCCCTGATATCCAGAAGCTAGCTAACTAACATTCTACTAGGAGAATGATACCTGACTGATAATGAGTTTCTCTAAATGTTTCTATTATTAAATGCCATTGTAAAAATTGTACCAATCTCAAGACTCCACAAGCCTTCTTTGATGAGACACATAGTCAGGTGAAGAAAATTGGTCTAGTACTAGAATGCTGAAGGATAGGATGAATGCTTATCAATCTTAGGTATTAGAGGGGCGTTCTTGGGTTGGAGGACTTCCTTAGATCACAGGATTCTTGAGATTTCTTCCCATCCCACTAACCTGTTACTTCCACAGAATTTTATCCATGTATTTGGGGAAGGCAGACATAAAATATATGCTTTTATATTATAAAAGGAACTCTTCTTCAAGGGGTCATCCCCATGCTCTAGACCCTTGTTGTGGTAGCCTGGAGATGTCTTGCTTTATAAGGACTCACTTCAGAGATTCATGTAGTACCTGGGATGTCAGGGATCCTATGGGCTACACCCCAATCTTGGCCTTAGCTTCTATAGCTTTGTGTCATTTCCCATTTCAGTGCCTCCATTTCCCAAAGTATACAATATATGTCCTAGGATTTCCAAGACATCTACAACATTGAAAATTATTTGGGAGTGGGATTTTCAAGCTCTTCGGGCTCAAATGGCATAAACTAGTCTTTTCTGTTCTAATCATTTAAGAGAAAAGGACTCAATCACATCTCAGCCGTTTGTTTACCTACCCATTCAGCCAGAATTTTTGGAAGTGCTTGTTTATAAAACACCAAACATCTGGCAGAAGAGTGAAAATTTTTTCCTTTTTCAGATGCTTCCAAAGAACCAGATGCTTGGCACTGTGTTGTGTTGAGAAAACTTGAATATTTTGGAATGGATTAAAAAAACAATTCTATTTAAAAGTTTTTTTGTTTAATTCAGTCTTTCTATGGAATCCTAAAAGAGATGAAATTCCAGGGACCAGAGAAAAAGCTAACATTCTTCAGCCACCATCATATCCTTTAGCCAGTTTCACTGAATATCGAGACTTAACTCGGTACAATCATTAACTCATCAATTCACAAGATGTATTGAGGGCTTGCTATGAGCACAGTGCTGTGTTCTAGGCACTGTGGGAATAGAGAATGAATAGAAGACACAATAGCAATGATGGTTGGTATTTAGTTGTTGGAATAGATTTTTATTGAAATCTATTGCTTTTACTTTGGCTAGATTTCCCCCTGTATTTCTCCCAGAGAACCGTCTATCATAACAAATAATTACTTAAAAAAGAAAAAAAAATGAAGAATAGGAAAAAAATGAGCAAAACTGATCAGTGTATTAAAAACAGTCTGACAATGCTCCATGCCCCTCAGAATCCCCTACATTAATATGTGCACATCAGGAAAGGATTGGGGGGAACTGGTTTTTCTTCTCTCTTCTTTGAGGCCATGTTTGTTTATCTGTTTGTTTTAATCATTTCTCAATATTCAGTTTCCACCATGGGTTTGTTTTTGGTGGTTGTTCTTTCCATTTACATTGTGGCAGTAAATTTGTCTATTGTTTCCTTGGCTCTGTTACTTAATATCAGCTCATATAAGTCTTTTCCTTTCTTCTCTACTTTCGTTATCTTTTTACTTTCTTACAGCATAGCAATTACATTCATGTATCACAATCTGTTTAGTGAAAATGATAGGCATCTACTTTGTTTCCAGTTCTTTGCTACCATGGAAAGTACTGCTATAAATATTTTCGTTTATATGGAGCCCCTTCTTTTTGTCAATGACCTCCTTGGGATGTATACCAATGGAATCTCTGGGCCAAAGGGTAAGGACATTTAGCCATTTCATTTGCATAATTCCAAATTGCTTTCCAAAGTGGTTGCACTAATTTGCAGCTCTACCAATAATGCATTAGTATAAGTAATATTTCACACCAATGGCTGGTATTTATATAGGCAATTATTTTCAAGGCAATTTATTTAATATTCACAATGACCTTTGCAAGTAGATATTATTAACTCCCTTCTCCAAATGAGAAAACTGAGCCTCCATGAGGTTAAATGACTTTCCCAGAATTATACAGCTAGCAAATATATCAAGGGGATTTGAACATTGTTGAAGCTGACTCTAAATCCTGAGTCCTATCCACCATGACTTCTTCTGATCCCTCTCTGCAAGGAAATTGTAATCTACTTAGGGAGATAAGACTAGTACAAAGAAAATAATTTGAGGACAATGTAAAGCTGTCTGAAATTAAGCATTGTATTGTGTTTTAGTGATGCAAAAGGATATGGGAAATTAGAGGAGAAGGAATGCGGTGAAGACTGTATTAGCCAGGGAAAGCTTTATTTAGAAAGTGGTTTAGGTAGACAGAAGACTAAAAGGAAAGGTGTTTCAGGTGAAAGAAACAAGTGTGACATAAGGGATAGAGTTAAGATGGAACATGGAATCCTGGAAAGTTTAGCTGGCACACATTATAAAAACAGTATATTTTGGGGACAGTGAAGAGACTGGTCTGACTTGTATACTAGAAAAGAGGAGAAAATAAGGTTGAGTGGATTTACTGTGATATCTGATTGTAAAGGACCTTAGAAAATTAGTCAGAAAAAATTTTATCTGATGCAATAGTGAATAGGGAGGCATTGGATGTCTTTGAGCTAAGGAACAGTATGATATAAGGGGGAGTTGTGAGAGATTTGTTTGGCATTGGTGTTTTGTAGGGTATATTAGGAGAGACTCAAATGACTGAAACCACTTGGAAAGCTGTTGCATTTGAGTCATAGGATTTAGAGCTGAAAGTGACTTTAAGATCATCCAATCCAAGGTCCTCATTTTACAGTTGAAGCAGAATGGTACAGTGGGAAGAATTTTGGCCCTGGGGTCAGAAGACCGTGGTTCAAATTCTCTCTCTGAAGATTCCTACATGTGTGACCTTGGGCAAGTCACTTAATTTTTCTAGGTTTCATCATCTGTAAAATAAGGTGTTCCACTAGATGCCCCTGCCTATCTGGCTCTAGTTTTATGATCCTATAGTTTCCTTTCATGTGACTTTGGCCAAATCATTTAACTTCTAGGTCTCAGTTTCCTTATCTGGAAAATAAGGTCATTGGTTGGGATAGTGTCTGAGGTTTCATCCACCTCTCTATCTATGATCCTGTGAGGCCTGAAGAGATGTGATGTACCCCAAGGTTGCACAGGAAGTATACAGTAGATCTGGAATTATAAACAAATGTCCTGACTCAAAATAGGTGGGATGGGTTAAAGACAGAATCAAGATTTTAAGCCTAAATGACTAGAGGATTGTTGGTGTGTGGCATGTAAACTCAAGGGTCGTTTCCCTGAGAAGCAGACTTTGCCCTCACGGCAAGAATATCTGATTCCAATGTTGAGTTGGAGGGGTTGCAAAAAGACAGGTCCACTAATGCATTATTAGTAGAGCTGTGAATTAGTGCAGCCAGGAATGTTCTGGAAAATGTTTAATAATTGACTCTAAGGGGAAAAAAAGTATACAATACACTTTTGTGTTTAAAGTGCATTATCATTTTCTTCACCACTTTCTTAAGTCTGGACAACCAAAAAAAATAATAAACCAAGCCCTTATTTGTTGCAATCACCAATTTCTGATTTGTACATGCTCACAATGAACATTTAACAATTGGCTCTTGAAAGCCAGTTGAGAGAAGTTATTGTACTATTATATTAGTAACTAATTATTAAAATTGGATCCAGGCCTTCATCTTTTTATTTTCTTTCAAGGTCCAGCTCCTATAAAAAGTCATCTCTGGAGGACATGGCTGGTTGATGAGATTACCCCTAGCCCTCAAGCAACATGCTCTTGAATCTTGGGTGAGACCCTACCCAACTAGGAGACCTCAAATCTGTTTAGGGTATAAACAGAATCCTGTCTGGGCCCATCTTTACCCTGGGGAAAGTCTGCCCTGTTCTAGTACCCCTCCATTAGATTTAGAGTGATTCAGCTCCTGAAGGAGAAAACTAGCCAGAGAGTTCTGGATGGAGATGGATTCCTGTCTCAGGATCAAGCCACATTCTCAGCAGGAGGAGCTAAGACTTCTAGCCCATCTCCTCATTAGATGTCCACCAATCAGAGTTGACTTTCACTTGTCAGGGGCATTCCCTTTCAGAAAGGTATTTAAGGCTCTCAAGGTCTCCACTGGGAGTCTTTGGTTGCTGAGAGAAACCACTGACAATCAATTTGTTGGTTGTTGGCTAACCTAATGAATAAATTGATTATTAATTACCCAGAAACTCTGTCTCTCAGAGTTTTTATTCAAAACATAATTCAAGTTGGCTTTAGCATGGTCCTGAGTCAGCTGTTTTAGAAAGAAATTTAGGACTATGTAGATGAAGCGGCTAAAATGTTTATATATCTGGACCCAGAGATTCCACTGCTAAGTGTATACCCAAAGGAGGTCATCGATTTAAAAAAAGGTTCCATGTATACCCAAATCTTTATAGCAGCACTTTCCATGGTAGCAAAGAACTGGAAACAAAGTAGATGCTCACTGCCTGGTGGGTGGCTGAGCAAATGGTGGTACATGGAAGTAATGGAATACTACTATGCTATAAGAAACAACAAAGATGATGAATATATAAAAGTTTGGAAAAATTTAAATGATTTGATGCAAAGTAAAATAAGCAGAGGAAAGAAAACAATACCCATAACATCCACGACAATACAAATGGAAATAACAATAAAAGAGTAAAAAAAGGAACGTTGTAAAATGTCCAAAAACAAACTTAGTTCCAAAGAAGATATCAATCAATAAATTGCTGTTTATTAAGCATCTACTATGTGCCAGGTACTGTACTAAGCACCAGAGATACAAAAATTGGCAAAAGATAATCCTTGCCTTCAATTAGCTTTCAATCTAATCTAAACAAATCTATAAAAAACAATGCAGGATAACTGGGAAACAATTAAAAGAGGGAGATCATTGGAATTAAGAGGGGTTGGGGAAAGATTCCTGTAGAAAGGGGGCTTTTAGTTGGAACTTAAAGGAAGCCATTGAAGTCAGTAGTTGCTGAGTTGGAGGGGTTATTGGGTAGAACATTATCTATAATGTATAATTTGTCATTGTATTTATCAATGTTGTTGATTTTTTCTCTTTGTTCCCTCTTTTTTTCACAATTCTTTTCTATAAGGGACAATTTTCTGGGAGGGAGAAGAGGATACATATAATGAGAAATTTATTGTTGTTGTTGAGTCATTTCAGTCTCTCTGTGACCCCATTTGGGGTTTTCTTGGCAAAGATACATGGAATGCTTTGACATTTCCTTTTCTGGCTCATTTTACAGATGAGGAAATCAGGTAAACAAGGTGAAGTGACTTGCCCAGCATCACACAGCTAGTAATGTCTGAAGCTGAATTTGAAGTCAGATCCTCCTGACTTCAGGGCCAGTACTCTATCCACCATAGCTTCTAGCTGCCCAGTAAGAAATTTAGGCAAAATAAAATCAAAATCAATGAATAAAATTTTATTTTAAAACAAGACTATGTGATTCCCAGTTTCCATTGACTACCACTTTGCCATAAGGATCTTCGTGTTTTTCACTCTGTGCACTGCCTCCACTTAACTCAAAGGACAACATTTCCACCCATTGAAATGGTCTTCCCTCACAATCTTGGGTGAAAAGTGCATCTTCCTTTGGCCAATTGGTTAAGGAGCCTGCTGGAACTTAGGTAGGCCAATACTCAAGACAGCAGTTGTCAGCAACTGGGTTGATGTGGAAGGCCTTGCCAGCTTGGCAATGGTTGGCAGGGCTAACACTCGACTGGTGGGGCTTCTGAAGATCCAGGTTCCCCTCTGAGTCACAACGAGATGTTAGGGGGTGCTCTAGTGCAGGGAAGTCTCATTAATTTTCATAACCATTTACAATTTTAGGCAAGTCTATGAAGTGCACTTCTTCATCTGTACTCTTTGTAAATTAGGCATCCGTGACAAGCTTTTATTGACCTCTACATGAGTTAAAGAGAGAAATAGGCTGGATATTGTGAGAAATGTCAGGCTATAGTCTAAAGCCTTCTCTTATACTACATGCAATAAGAATGACCTGGGGATCTTACCAAGTGTGACTGGAGTGTTAGAATAGTAAAATAGTACAGTAGAAGGAATACTAGCTGTGGAGTCAGAGGAAATTGGTTCACACTTTGCCTTAGATGTTTTGCAAATCATGGCCAACTCACTCATTTTCCCTGTGTCTCAGTCTAGATATGTCTAAAATAAAGGCTTTGGATTTGCTAGCCTCTTAGGTCTCTTCTAGCCTGACAATCCTAAAATATTGAAAATTCATCTTGCTTTCTGATTTCAATAATGGTAATGTCCTTTTTCCCAATCATTTCTCAGTTCTATCCAACCATTCGTGATTCCATTTGGGCTTTTCTTGGCAAAGACACTGGAGTGGCTTACCTTTTCCTTCTCCAGCTCATTTTACAGATGAGGAAACTGAGACTTTCCCAGAGTCACACAACTAGTAAGGGTCTGAGGTCATATCTGAATTCAGGAAGATGAGTATTCCTGTCTCCAAGCCAAGTACTTTATCCACTATGCCACTCAGCTGCCCATAATTTCCTTTTTAAGTCTGTATAACAACTGTAAGCATGCTACAGCTATCAACCAATCAATTAGCAAGCATTTAGCAAGCAATTATTATGGATCGGGAATATTCAAAGCACCAAGTATGCTAAAAAAAATAAAAACAAAAACAATCATTGCCCTCATGGAACGTACATTCCAACAAGAGAGAGACAACATGGACTACTGTACTATTTTACCATTCTAACAATCTAGTCACACTTGGTAAGATCCCGGGTCATTCTTATTGCATGTAGTATAAGACAAGGTTTTAGACTACAGCTTGACATTTATCACAACATCCAGCCCATTTATCTCTTTAATTGGGCATATGGGCATAAATAGGTGCAGACAAGGTACATAAGGAGGAGATGAAAGTTTACCTCATAGGGGAAAGAGCTAGTATGAATGTTTGTTGATTAACAACAAACTTACAGTATAGTAAGGTGTGAGGGTATGTGGGGATGTTTGGAGGGGTGGTATTGTTCTGGAAAAGGCTTCCTGTAGAAGCCTTTTGAAGGAAGCCAGGATTTGAAGAGGCAGAGATGAGGGGGGAAAGTATCCCAGGAATGGAGGAAATTCATGGCAAAGGCCTGGAGACAAGTTGGGGAATATTTTATATGAGGAACAATATGGCAGTATGGTAGACTTCACAGAGGGCAGTAAGGTGGAAAAAGACTGGAGAAACATGAAGAGAACAGATTGTAAAAAAATATGCCAAACAAAGGAATGAGGTTTAATCTTAGAGATAATAGGAAATCATTGAAGTTTATTGAGTAGGAGAAGGTTATATGGTGTGATTTATTCTCTATTTTATTTTTTACATTTTCATTTTTTGCTCATTTATTCTGGAGTAATACCAAGCAAATGAACAAGTTTGGAAGTTACTGATGAGGAATTAAAATGAACAGAGTTTAATTCATAGAAGGTACTCTGAGTAGTTTTGAGTTAATACAGAGTGAACAGTACCCCAAAGTGCCATTAGACACTACATTATTACTTGTTTCATTTTTTAAAAAAAATAATTGTTTATTTTTAATGAACAAAAATTATTTTTACTTCCTTCTACCTCTCCTCTGAAATAAGGAAAAAAACCAAGACCTAATAAAAATATGCTTAAGCCAGGCAAAAAAAATTTCCACATTGGCCATTTAAAAAAATATTTTATTCTATACTTAACTCCATCTCACTTCTCTGTCAGGAAATGGGTAGTAAGCCATCCTTGGCTAACTGGAATAGTGGGTGGTCATTGTGTCTCTCTGATTTCTCAAGTCTTTCAAAGTTGTTTGTCTACATGACAATATTACCTAAATTAATTTGCTTAATCAGTGCCCTGCCAAACAAATGGACCAATGAATTATCTCAATGGCAGTAGAAAAAGTAATGAATTTGATCTGGAGGAGAAAAAGTAAAGAATCTCAGGAGAAACAATGAAAATAAAAAGTGGAAGGAAGTAGGCCTAGTAATACCAGATCTCAAACTGTGCTACACAGCAATTATCATCAATATTATTTCTCACTGATTAAGAACTAGAGTGGAATAGATTTGGCACCTAACACAGAAACTAAGAGACACAAAGTGGTCTTATGCTTGGGAAACCCAAAGACCTCAGATACTTGGCCAAAGTATCACTATGAGATAAAACTGCTGGAAAAACTGGGATGTAGTCCCACAGAATGTACACATAGACCAATATCTCCCACCATGAATGATGATGAACTCTAAATGGATACATGATTTAAACATAAAGGTTGATGTCATAAACAAATTAGAGGAGCCAAAATAAATTACTTTTCAGATCTGTTGTTAGTGAAGAATGCATAACCAAAGGGATAAAAGAGGGCCATTGAAGATACAATGGAGAATTTTCATTGCATAAATTAACAAGAAATTACCTTCAGTTTGAAGAGGAACAGGAAAACGGGGGAAAATCTTTGCAGTGGGTATGATTTTGGGTGAGTTTTTAAAGTCTCTCTCAACCTGTGATTCCTCAGCTGTAAAATAAAGGGGTTGAATGACTCTTCTCTAAAAGTCCATTCCAACTCTGAAGTCTAAAATAAGAACTTTTCTAGATTCCAGGGGTTAAACTTAGGAATCTCTCAAATACATTAAGTCCTGGAGCTTTACAGAAGGCTCTATTCTCTTTGGAGTCCCCAGTGTTTCTTCATTTATCTAATTCAAAAATTCAGTTTAACTATATTTTCTAGCTCTCAGCTACTACTCTTGATCTTTTTGCAAATCCTGTGGACATTTCTCCATTCTTTTTTTAGGAAACAAAATATTATCATATAAGTGAAACTTTAAAATTGATTCTAGATCCTTATCCATTCTTTGAGGATGAGTTCCATACCCAAATCAGTGACCAAGATCTTTCTTTGACCTACATCTTGCCTTCATTTTCCTTTCCTCCATTGTCTTTGCCACTAGGCTGTTTTTGGTCCTCATTCTGCTCCCCCAGACTCTCACAATAAGTGGTCTTTCTAGTCTTTCTCCCATTGAAGCCATTTTGAAAACTGCCACCAGACTAATTTCTTTAAAATACTTCTTCACTCAAGTTTTTCTTTTTCTCAGAAACTCCCAATGACTTTTTTGAGCAGAAGCTAGACTCCTTAGCCTAGCATTCCAGGCTCTCTATCATTTGACTGTACATTTCATCTACTGACTTTCTTGAACTTTTCTGTAGTTAAACTGATGGTCTTTCTCCATGTCCTTTGGAAAATTTTATATAGTCTTTTGGCCCATACTTTCTTCATCATCTTCTAGATGCCCTCCTGCACCTTTTCCCCATGCCCGTATCCTACCCATCTTCTAAGACCCAACACAGATCCCTCTTACTCTCTGAAGTCTACCAAGTGTAGCATTGATAAGCACTATGCTTACTCTCTTAAAGTGCACTATCACTTGTAGCCAGGTCCCAAGAGTAAGACTACTCATCTCTTTAGTTTTAGGGATTGAGGGTATCATCTCTCTTTCTCTACGGCTATTGCTCATGAACACCCCACCTAGTATATCTTCTCAATATCTGTAGCCAGTAATTATCTCCCCAATATCACCTAACCATTGATTAGCACCCCAATATCAATTTGACCGGGTGATGGCTCCTTGACATCACTGCTAACCAGCTAACATCTATTAGCTTTTACAAATGGATATTTAATTTAATGTAATGAAAATTATCCATTTTACACAATCATCTTTAAATTTTTTTACTATGTTATGGAAATGCTTGTTTTATTACATATATTAAAAATAAAATAAATTAAAAAAACAAAGGGATATTTATTGAAAAGCTGTAGTATAAAAATCATTCCCCCTGAACTGGGCTTCACTTTGCCCTCTACAACCCAGTTCTGGGGGAAAGCAGGTAGAAACAAAATGGTTTCTTATAAAGCATTCCTCCTACCAAGTTAGTTTCTGATTATAACATAGCTAGTTGACAAGTCACTCCTGTGCTTGCAGGAGACAGTGCTTCACTGGCAGGTTTACTCGCTGCCAAGCTGGGTCAGGGAGCTGAGTCAGTTGCTTCAGGGCTGGAATGGCTCACCAGGCATAGCTGTTGCCATAGTTTGGCAAGTGCTGTAAGGGTCTCTGATTTCTATGGATCTCCATTGACTCCTTTTTCAAAACTCACATGTGTTTTATATCTGAAATTGATTCAATGAGCTTATTAGATTGTAAGCTCCTTGAGGAATTGTCTTTTGCCTTTCTTTGTATCCCCAGTGCTTAGCACAGTGCCTGGCTCATAGTAGGTACTTAATATATGTTTATTGATTTATTGATGTAGGATCAGAGAAGAAACACAACAGGCAGAAGGAAAAGAAGTGTCCTGTGCTCACAGCCATATGCTATCCCAAGAAGAGAGATGAGGCAGTTGGCAGCAGGAAGTTTTACTTCTCTCCCCACCCAGAGGCTTGCAGCAGTTTCTGTCTCACTTGCCACCAGGGAAAGAGAGAGATTGCATTCTTTTATTGGAGTCTTTCTTTGCCTACTTAATTTAGGCCCAGCCAATTAAAAGGCTTTTCATAAATACACAGTATTGACAGTAAGTCAATAGGAGACTGTCACAGCATATGTGTGTGAGCAAGGCTCTCCATCATTCTGGACACATTCCTAGAATCAGGTTCACCAAGTGTGTCATGTGGTCTGGCAGCTGGCAAAACACACTCTCCTTCCTAGAAGGACCAAACCCTTCTTCACTAGTCCCCCATTACACAAGGCTTTGCCCAACCTACAGTTGGTTTACCTTTTAAATTACTGTAAGAATAGCTATGTCAATTGAGTGACCATGGTGCAGTAGAAGTAGCACTGGATGAGAAGTTAAAAAATCCTGTTCTGTCTCTGACACTACTGGGCAAGAAATCAGGGGAAGCCTGGGCCTCGACTTAAGCTCTTTAGAACTCAACTTTTTTCCCATCCTTCTCTCAATTTCCTCAGCGGAAATCACAAGGAAGGGAATAACTGTGAGAAAGACCAAAAACTTGGGAACTTGGGGTTCGCAACATGTGTGTGTGTGTGTGTGTGTGTGTGATGAATTCTTTTGGTGGTAAATCCTTTCGATCCCTTCTCAGAATCATGGTTTGTTGCCTATATTCATAATTGAACAGGCAGCTAGGTGGCTCCAATGAATAGAGTGCCAGGCCTGGATTCAGGAAGACTTTGGATCAAACCTGGCCTTAGACACTTACTAGCTGTGTGACCCTGGGCAAGTGACTTTTTAAACCTCAGTTTCATCATCTGAAAAATGGGGGACTAAGGTCAAGGTGTTAAGTGGGGAGAGTTGGAAGCTCTGGGCTCTTGGGCTCCATCTTTGGGCAAAAGTCTTGAATTCCTTAGGACTTGAAGAAGGATTTCAGAGACTTCCTCTTCCTTGCTCCTTCCTTCCCATGGGAAGCCTCTCCAATCAGAAAACCCTTCCTTTAGTGACTAAGCCTTCTCCTTAAATCAGTCTGTTCTGATCCCACCTCTGACCCTGCATATCTTCTAGGGTCTCACATAACTGCCTTCTTTTATATACAGAAGATGATAGGATTATATTTACCAGAAAGAGAGGCAGTATTGTCAATTAGCAATGAAATTACTAATAATATAAAACTATTCCTTTTCATCACATATCAGGGTGAGAGGGAGAGGGAGATAGAAAGAGAGAGAGAGTGAGAGAGAGTGCTACTTCTCTCTCCTTCCTTTGCAGCGATCAGGGACACACATACACACACACACACAGACACAAGGTTTCTATAAGGATCAAATTTTAAAAAGTATATATGTATATGTGTGTGTGTATATATATATATACACACACATAAATACACACATACACATATGAAATTTTGGAAACCTTAAAGCTGTATATAATTGAGTTAAAGTCTCATCTTCGAGAGGCAGGTTGCATGACCCTGAGCAAGTCACTTAATGTTTCTGTGCTCTAGGCCAGTAGTGTCAAACTCAAATAGAATGGGACCACCAAACCATACATAAATAAGGACCCCTGGGAATCTCACATTGATTCAGAAAACCACATATTCATATCTCTGTTGTATTGTATTTTTACTTGTTGACTATGTGCTTAACAACTCTGCTCTCTCAGATTACATATTGCAGAGCAGGTACTAATCTACATTAGTAGAGTTTCCGCACCTGGGAGTCCCTGCCTAGACCAATGATTGTCACAGTGTGGTCCCAGAACCTCTGGGGAGGGGGCTCCTATGATGTCAAAAGAATTTTCATAATAATATGATGTTTCAATATCGCTAGATATAATACAGACCAGCAAAACGGGCCCTGAAACCCCGAAGTTTGAGAAACATTGCCAAAGACCAAGGATATCACATGTCCAGTCTCTCTGTCTCTGTCTCTGTCTCTCTGTCTCTCTCTGTCTCTCTCTGTCTCTCTGTCTCTGTCTCTCTGTCTCTGTCTCTCTGTCTCTGTCTCTCTCTCTCTCTGTCTCTCTCTCTCTCTCTCTCTCTCTCTCTCTCTCTCTCTAATTTATGTAACACTTAGCAAATTGCTTCCCTCTCTGGTCTGAGCCTCCCCATGAGTCAAATGGCAGGGCTAGACTGGACGTTCTCCAAGTTCCCTTCTGGCTCTAATTCTCTAATCCTATGATCTATGATAAAGGCTTATTCCATCCTCCTGCCTGTTCCCAATTTTAATCTTCTATTATGCAAAGCTGTCAACTTAACAACACAATGCAAGGCAAGATTTGATATCTTGAACATACTATTATTTGCTGTATCTATGAAAAGATGGAAAACTTGAGGGAAACTGCTAAGAAGATTTTCAAACCAGTTTCAGACATTTTCAAACAAAAATAGTTGCCGTTTTTTATATAATACCTCACAGACTTGAACTTATTTGGTCTTTAGCCACATACAGGCAGCTAGGTGGCACTGTGGATAGAGTGCTGGGCCTGGAGTCAGGCTGATTCATCTTCCTAAATTCAAATCTGGTCTCTGACACTTATTTAGCTGTATTACCCTGGGCAAGTCACTTAATTCTGTTTACCTCAGTCTCTTTATCTATAAAAAGCAACCCACAAATGAGGTCATGAACTGTTGGGAGCCCTCAGCAGCATAGACAAGATGGAGATTAAAGAATACTAGATGGGGGTAGGAATTTGGGGTCTCATTTTCATAGTATTTTTTTTTTTTTGGTGAAGAGGCAGACTAACTCTTACCCATGTCACCTTGGGCTTAGTTCATTAACATATCCACACAATCTCGAAGTTGTCAGTATAACTTTAAAATTAACATATCTACATCAATAAAACTTTAAAGTTAACATAACTTTGTCATCCCAAAGTTATTAGCACCATTTGGTGTTCCACTGGTCATGCTGCAGATGTCTGGAACTTATCTGAAACTTACACATCACAGGACCAAAAAAAAGGCCCTGACAGCAAAGCCTGGATGGCTTCACATATTACCAGGATGGGATTTTTCATGAATATAGGATACCGTTGACAAATTATGCTCCTTTGGTCTTTGGACAGTCTCTATGTGACTTCTAGGTTCCCCTTTGCAATCTTACTTCTTGCTGTTGCCACTGCATAATGGCTACTTTTATTTATATTATAATTATTATTTTATATGTTTATATTATATAAATATAATATTATATGTTATATTATATAAATTAACATAATAACTATATACTATTTTAAACATAATATAACATGGATAATAATATATAAATATGCTGAACCCAGATTCTCAGGCTACCGAGTCCGTGCTCCTGCCATTGGAGCACACTGCCTCCAGGTTTACAAAACCCACATAATAATTAAACTAACATTATCATTATTAGCACATCAGTCACGTCTATTACTTGTATCTAGAAGTATACAGTGAACATGATGGAACTGAAATTCCTGGTCAGGTGCTATTGTACACAGAACATTGGGTCAGGAGTCATGTGATGAGCAAGAGGGATAGGAAAATGGGCTTCCTGCCCTTGAGAAAAATGCCAGCTGGGGCCAACACATCCAAAGGAGTGGGAAGCCATCCCAATCAAACTTGGGAACATGTACACATTGTCCAGCTGTGTGGTCTGTCACTACATGTGCTTGTTGGGATCTGGGAGGGAATAGGGGAACTGGGTGGGCTTAGCCAGAGAGGGTTTTATGGAGAAAAAAGGAGAAGAAAAGAAGAGGAGGAAAGGCAGGTCACTGAGGGAAAATAATATTTGTGAAGATAAGGGGCAGGGAAAATTCAGTCAATTTGTCTGTTTTATGCTAAAATTCTGAGTCAGAGGAGGTGCAGGAGGTAAAGGTAGGTGACCCTAACAGCTAGGTTACCCTGAACCTTGACTTTACAGTTTAAAATGTTCCAAACATTTGCCCCTTCTATTCATCTTATTTTTATGTAAATCTATAGAGCTCCTCCATTGTACTGCATGGTTGTATTCTGAAAAATATGCTTCTGTCTTTCAATGTTAAAGATCTCGGATGTGATATTGAATGGATTTTAGGAAAAATACTTCAAGGGCAGATTGCTTAAAGGATTGAGAAATATCAAATTAAAACTGCCTAAAGGTTTGAGGCCACATTTAAAAAAAATGTGTATTACTGGAAGAAATAGAGGCAAGAAAATTTAAAGCAAAAACCCACAAAGAATAAGTCTATAAAGGCTACTAAATGGAGGAGACAAAATCCATGGGAAGCAGCTGCAGTGGAGGAGAGCGCCAGGGAGATTTAAGCAGGGATATGCCTAGAAAAGCAGGGATTGAGGCTGAGCAGTCTCCTGGGGACTTGGGGGAAGGGATTGAGAGGAGAACTAAGGGCTTAGTCTGAGATGAGACTGGGAGTCATGACAGGATTAGGTAGGAGTGTATGTTAGGCCCTGCTTAAGAATCAAGATTAGGTCAGTGAGCAAGACAAGTGAGGCTTGTTGACAAGCAAAATTCAATCAGAGAAGCAGAGGAGTCGTAAGACGGGGCCAGGGCACGAGCAGGTACCAAGGATAGCTCCCAGTGGGATGTATTACATTACCAAAAGGTTCTGTCTGTGTTTTTTTGTCTGAAATTATTCATGTTTCTCTGTCAGTCCCAAAGTCTTTTTAGGACAGGCCCTGATCTCCCAGGTTGGTGGCAATATCTTTGTCCCTCAGTGAAATTTTGTGATCTTCCTACATCCTGGGGATTTGACTTGGAATTCTGACTAGATGGAGGCTCATTTCCTCCTGTTTCTGGGATCCTCTTCACTGAATTCTTCCTCTAGGTCTAAGGATAGAATCCTGAAAGTTCATTCTTAACCTTTGATATAAATGGAAGGGGAAAAAGTGATATAAAGAAAGGTGCTTCTTTTCCTTTCAAGTCTCAGGTTTGTGGTTTGAGTACCTTTGGGAAGAAGACCAAGTACAAACTTCTAGCAATGGCTTACCGCATTTCAGCGTCTGTCCCTTTTATCTCAATATTTTGAACTTTACGCAAATTATTTTCCCAATGACAGTTTTGTAACTTTATCCTAAGAGATAGAGGGAAGGACAATGATGGAAAGAGAAGCAAGTGAATAATGAAGGGAAAAAGAAGCAAATACTGGTTTATTCTTCTTCCCCAAAACTCATCCTTTTCTCATCCCAGGAAATGACCTTCCTTTGGCTGTTACTTTAATTTTATATTCACCTGCCTTGACAACATGCTGGTTAAATGTGCTTTTTCTTTATTGCAATTTTTTCTGTTGTTACCAAGATACCTACATGCTTTTAATGTTATTTCAAATGGGCATCGTGAAACAGAGGAAAGTGCCCTGGATATGGCATGAGACAAACTGGATTTGAATCCTTGATCTGCCACCCAATGACACGTGTGTCCTAGCACAAGTCACTCAACTTTTCTGGGCCTCAGTTTCCTCATCTGTTACAAGGAGAACATCAGACTAGATGGCCTCAAAGGGGCTTTTCAGTTCCAAATTCTGTGCTCCTTCAATAAATTGTTAAGTTCAGGCTACATACAAAACACTGGGCTAGGTTGTCCAGCTACAATGACAAAGACAAAACAGGTCTTGCCCTCAAGGAGCTTTCATTCTATGAGTAGAACTAAAATATGTACACTTATTTGTATAAGAGAAAAATTGAAGAGGGAGATCAGAGAAGGCTTCACGAAAGAGGTGATAGCAGAACTGGTCCAAGAAGGAAAACAAGGATTTTGGGAGTTTGAGAAGAAGAAGGACAGTCCAGGTAGGGGATATTCTAGTGAGTATGTATGCATGGATGTTAGAGATGGAGTCTCAAGTTCATGGATAGTGACTAGCACAATTTGGCTGGGGGCAGCTAGGTGGCTCCATAGATTGAGCGCCAGGCCTAGAGTCAAGAAAGCTCATTTTTCTGAGTTCAAATCCAGCCTCAGACACTTACTAGGTATGTGACCCTAGCCAAGTCACTTAACCCTGTTTGTCTCAGTTTTTTTATCTGTAAGTGAGCTGGAGAAGGAAATGGCAAACACTCTAGTACATCTGCCAAGAAAACCCCAAATAGGGTCATTAAGAGTTGGATATGACCGAAAAACAATGCAAAAACAAACAGTTTGTCTGGAATGTAGTTTGTGAAGGTGAACAGGTGACATGAAGCTGATGACCCTGAACCTTTTGCTTCTTGCTGTCCTTAAAAGGGAAACAAAAAGGATGGGTGGGTGAGAATCCAACAAGAACCTGAATCTAACAAAATGAAATGCAATATGGATAAAGAAGTGGTTGTCTCACTGTACTCTGTTTCGAACAGACTACATAGAGAGCATTGGAGACATTGAGTCTGAAGAAAAGAGGTGTGTGATACGGTAGAAAATGGACAGGATATGAAATCAGAGGACCTGGGTTCAAATCTCAATTCTGACACTTACTAGCTGTGTGACCTTGGACAAATTACTCAACCTTTCTGAACCTCAGTTTCCTCAGCAGTGAAGTAATGGGGTCAGACTAGATGCTTTCTATGTTCCCTTCTGTTTCTAAACCTCTGATTCCATGGTCCAATGATATTATAATGGTCGGCAAGTAGTCCTGAAGGAAGGGCCAGTTTAATTTTTGTCTTTGTATTTCTAGAGCCTGGAATAGGCTAGCACACAATAGGTGCTTGATAAAGGCTTACTGTTCCATTACTGATTAGTCAAGGGATTGACACATAGAAGAGCAACTAGACTTCCAATTTTGGATTGGTCTTGGGGGACAGAACCAGGAGTAATGTGTGGAAGTTTCCAAGAAGCTGACTTCGGCTTGGTGTCAGGGAAACTTCCTAGCACAGTAGTCTCCAAATGGGATGGACTACCTCAGGAGGTGGCAGGTTTTTCCCTTACTGGAGGCCATTAGTCAAAGACTGAATGACTACTTATTATGCAAGTCACAGAAGAGAGTGTTGCTTGGGTATAGATTGGACTTGATGCCTCTGAGGTTCCTTCCCATTTGGCAAATCTGTGATTCTGACTGTGAATTATACAGACAATATATTTTTCTTAATTTCCTTCTCAGTATGAGGTAGGAGGAAATGTGCTGAGTGAAAATATGTTAGTAAATATGTTATTTGCTCTTTGAAGATGAGGATAAATTAAATGGAAAGAAAAGCTTAGATATTTTAAAGAAGAACTCAATATATAGATATAAGGTTATTAACTTAATTCAATGAACATTTTAAAATGGATGACAGACAAGGTACTATGTTAGTTAGGACATAATGACCTCTGCTACACAGACCTCACTCCCAAGGAGCTTAATAGGAAAGAAAGGACATAGATACTGATAACTATAAAATTAGAAAGAATATGATAAATACAAAGAAGAGGTCAAGGCAAGGTGATTTAAGTCAGAGGTGTTAAAACTGGGGCTTGACAATTTCAAGAGGCCCACAAAACTCCTGAGTAGCCCCCACTAGATTAAATTGTAATTGGGAAATGTTTAACAAACTAGATAAAAATACAATAGAACATAGATAATGTCAATTTGTGTTTTTCTAAGTCAATATGCTTGGGATCCATTTCCATTTGAGGTTGTTATCACTTTTTTAAGTAATATGAAGAAGAGATAGGTCACTTTCCACATGGATAGGCATCTGATCAGAGAAAATTTCATAGAGGGGTTGCCTCTTGACTTGTTCCTTGAAGAAAGGGAAAGACTTGATATGGGGATGGGTGGAATTCAGACCACTAATTTAGAACCTCGGAAGAGAAATCTTTACTATCTTTTTGACTGCTTATCAATATATCACATAGCTAAGATTTCATCTGTGGAATAATAAGGCCAGGTAACTCATCAACAAATTCATAGACAAGTCTTAGAGTGTTAAATATGGCATAGAGAGATTAAATGACTTGCTCATAGATTTAACTCCAGAAGGGACTGCAGAGGTCTTCTAACCTGACCACTTTATTTTGCATATAAGGAAACTGAGTCCCAATGAGGTCGTAAGATTATAAATTTGGAACTGAAAGGCCATTTAATGCATTCCATTCGTACAGATAATAACAACAACATTAACATTGAGATAGCTTTTGCCATGTGCCAAGAACCTTACAATGACAATGTCATTTGATCCTTGCAATAATCCTGAGAGGTGGGTATCATTGTTATGCCCATTTCACAGTTGAGGAAACTAAAGCAAGCAAAGTTTAAATGACAGCTAGTAAGTGTCTGAGGCTGGATTTGAGCTCAGATCTTCTCGACTCCAGGCTCAGTGCTCTATCCTACTGTGCCACCTGGTTGCCCTGAAATCCAGTGAAAGTCTTGTCCAAAGCCATGCAGATTGAAAGCCCAGATTTGAACCCAGGTCCTCTGACTCCAGAGGCAGTAAGAACTCATTCCGCAGTACAGGTAGTATGTATCAGAGCTGAAATATAAACCTGGGTCTTCTGCTTTTTCCAATGTACCATGCATCCTCTCCAAATATGCGTATCCAGTGCTCAAAAACTTGCTGCAGATGACTATACTCCTGGGCAAAGGCAGAGTGATGTAGAATTGAGAACATACATCTGGCCTGAAACTCATTTGAACTCTTTCTTGGGTCCTTTTTCTTTTAGCAGGTCTTATGGTCTGGGATTATACATCCCAAAAATTCAGTAATCACTTAAAAAATCTTCTGTTTCCTGGGCCTGGGAAATATATCCATGGGTTGATAATTGATAATTTCTATTGAGATACCCAAGTCACTGATATTTTGAATGGCTTGTCCAGGGTCACACAGCTAATATGTGGGATTTGAACCCAAGTCTTTCTGAGTCCAGAGAGTCATCACCTCTAAGTTGGAAGTATGCAACACCATTTTCTTAAATCTGGGGCCCAAATTTACATTGTTGTAGTCTTCTAATTTTAATAATTTTGTAATAAAAAACCTATTCTTTCATTGGGATATGGAGTGTCCAATGAGGCTGGCTTCAGAATTAGGGAGAGCTGGTCCTGGCTTGGTCACTTTCTCTGAGACCCTGGGCAATTCAAGTAACATTAAATTACCAACAATGAAATCATTGCCTTTTGCCACATCGCAAATTCCTTTCTCAGGGGACTGTGATCTGTGCAGGGGGATATGTATAATAGTCAGCCATTGCTGCTCTTGGCCATGCTCTCCTCACCTTCTGCCCAGACTGCTGCCCTAGCCACCATCTTAGTCCCCTTGCTTATAGTTTCTCTAGTCCACATACCAGACTTTTTCTTTTACAAAGTATGATTTTGTCACTCACTTATTCAAGAAGTTCCCATGCCTTCTTACTGCTTCTAGGATAAGCAAAAGAAAACAAAACAACAACAACAGAAAACTCCTGTTTTACATTGAAGGCCCTTCATGATCTGGCTCCAAATTTTGCCCAGCAGATAGTAAATGCTTGTTGATTGAATTTATTCTCATACTGATTTCCTATAACTCCCCCTTACACACTATATTACCACCACACTGGCCAATTCGATGCTCCCTGTGCATGACATTCCATGCATAGCCTGACTCTGTGTAAATTTTGGACAGCAATCCCACCTCCATCTTCAACACTGTAATGTTTTCCTCCTCATCTTTGCTTCTGGTAATCACTTGTGTCCTTCCAGGGGCTGCTCAAGTCATAACTCCCACAGGAGACCCTCCTAGATTATACTTATTGGTGTTTCTCATACTTTGGGTTTATTTTTTATACGTTTTATCCTAGCCATATTGATTCTAGTTATTTGAGGGGCAGGAACTGTTTCATTTTTGTCTCTGTATCTCTAGTGCCTCTCACAATGCCAGGTGCATAATTAGTGCTTAATAAATATTTGTTGAATTGAAATTCAATTGACTTGCCCAAGGTCATACCAATTGAAAATGGAAGAGCAAGGACTCAAACCCACCTCTGTTGACTCCAAGCCTAGTGTGTTATGTACTAAATAATTATATGTTAAAAATGGGCTCAATTCTCTACTTCTTAACTATCCTTCCAGGTAAAATTATTGCCCACAATTGCCAGGGGTGGGGAAACTGCAGCCTTGAGGCCACATGTGGCCTTGTAGATCCTTAAGGGTGGCCTTTTGACTGGATCTGAACTTTTTACAGAACAACTTTGTTCAATCCAAATTTGAATTCAGTCAAAAGGCTGCACTTGAGGATCTGGAAGGCCACTGAGTTAGCCACTCTGCCTTTGTTGCTGTTCCTTTCTCTATATTGTAAACACTTGAAACTAGGCAGACTCTAGTCAGAAAGAGGATTACTAGAAGTAGGTTGTTTGTTGGAAGTCCCTACCTGGAGTTTAATTTGTAGTATGAGCTAAAACAGGATTTATCTCTTTGTTGAATTCTGGATATGGGGAAATGGGGTCCCTCAGTGTTCTAGGAAATGATTACATTAATATGTATCCATTGTAAAAATGGGCCCAGTTATTTGATGGGTGCACTTGGATTAAACCAAAAGAATGGACCACAACCTGGGGACTCTTTGATCTCATTCTCTGCATAGCCCTCTGATGGCAGAGTTCTCTTTGAAACTCTTTGAGCTCAGTGTGTGAAAGAAGCACAAGGCAGTGCAGCAGGGAACGAACCTCACTCTTCAAAATAAAGGCTGAAGTTGGGGAATAAGATCCCTCAAACACAAGAGCATCAAGGGAAGCTCAAGGCAATGTGATTTTTTTTGTAAATAACAAGTTGCAAACTTTTTCTTCCCCCACCCAGAAAGTAAGAAAATTGGTTTAAAAAAATTTCAAGCCCCAAAACAAGCCTGGGTGGTTAGACTAGAGATAGCCCACTCTCATTCCTCCCTCCCCTATGGTTTCTAGAGGTGGTTTAGGATTTCTCGGTAGGGATTGTCTTGCTCTCTTTTTTTCTGTAAGTGCACTTAATAACAATGCTTCCTTTTCAGGTAGCACTTTTCATCTTCAGAGAGCTTTTTAAAGATAACTAATTGCTGTAACACTGAGTTAGATGAGTAGGTATTACAGTTCTCCCAGGACACCAGAGAAAACTAGGAAATTACAAGTAGTTTTCCTTCCTTCAATTTTTCCCTTCAAATAGTCACACCCTAAGTGAGTAAAAGAGTCAAAATCAGACTGATGCTATAGTTCAAGTGGCCAGTGTCTGACACATAGTAGGTACTTAAGAAGTGCTTGCTGACTTGACTTGGCCAGACACAAGATCAACTTGTAATCTCTCCTCCCCTTAAATTATGACCCTAAATTCATTGCTTGGGTCAGTCCAGTCATCCATCAACTCGTTGGGGGATTTTGCACAAGTCACTTCACTCCTCTGAAATCCAGTTTCCCAGAAGCCAAATGAGGGGGGTTGGAGTAGTCAGGTCACTTCTATTTCTAAATATGGGATCTTGTTACTGGAAATATATCTATCTATCTATCTATCTATCTATATCTATATCTATATATATATATGTGTGTGTGTGTGTATGTATGTATGTATGTATATCCTAAACTTAGCACTTGTTTCTTATTAGCTCTTTAAGAGACATAGTTGCAAAGTGTATAAATTTTCAGATTTGGATGCTGTGCAAAGATCTGGGTTCAAATCCTGGATCAAGCATTTAGCATCGATGTGAACTAAGCCTCTCTGGATTTCAGTTTCCTCATCTGTAAAACAAGAGGGTTGGACTAGTTGGCCTCAAAGATCTGGTCTAGAATTAAATCTATTATCTTACTGAATGATCTGATGAGAACTAGACTATGAGTCAGGAAAATCTGCGTTCAAATTCTGTCTTCCGTGCTCATTAGCTGTTATTTACTTCACCCTCTCAGAGCCTCATTTCTTCATCTGTAAAATGACCTTTAAGATTACTTCTAGCTCTAAATCTATGATTCTACTGTGTGACCCTAGGAGTACTGGACTAGGAGCCAGGAAGACTGTGTTCAAATCCTGTCCCTAATGCTTTTTAGCTTTTGTAACTCCATTAAAGTCTCTTAATAGAAGGACCAGAATTTAAGAATATCTCTAAGGACCAAGCTGTGACATTTGACCACAGTGCATTTTTTTAAATATGGAAGGTAAATGTAGATAGAATGACAATTTTTACTTCCAAGCAAAATTATATATATATTTTTTCTATCAATTGTCACACCTGGTTCTTCTAGCATTAACCTCTTTGAACCTCAGTGACCTAATCTGTCAAAGGGGAATGATAATGATCCCTAAGGTAGTTCCCTAACTGGATGGCTGTGAGAAAGCAAGATAATATATGCAAAGAGCCCTGACTATAAATGAGTCATTGTTTTTGCTATTGCTTGTGGATTCATCTTTAAGGCATTTGCATGCTTAACCTTTGGCTCTGCTTCCTCATCTTTAAGAAGTTAAGCAAACAGTTTTGTGTATCAGATAATTTGATTTTAAGGAAATGGCATTATAGTCACCTTTTTAGCTAGACAGCCTCAGGGGACCCAGACACACCATAATTTAATAAATTACAAGTTTTAGCTCAGGAAAAGAAAAATCTATCAAAAAGGTTGAGCCCCTGTAGCAGCCTGGCAGCCTCTCAAATGTACTGGGCTACCTGCAGCTCCTCATCTCCAAAGCCTGCTTTGAATTGTCATCCAGGACTCACTTTCCATGGCTTTCCCTGATGGCTTCATGAGGGTGGATTATAGCAGAATTTAAAGCAGGAACACATCACAGAATAACTGCTTGGATCCCTATGTTTTGTCTGGATTGGGTCATAATGACAAGATGGCATTTTCACAGATGTGCAGTGATAGTGGCATGGCTGCAACGTACATTGCTGTTCTCTTTCCTGAGCTGGACTGCAATAGTTGGCATCATCCTCTGAGAAACCAAAATGCTGAACCTTGGTCGACACATGGGTGATTGTGGAGCAGGGCCTTCCTTGAACCCAACTTTGAATGGTTGGGGTTTACAGTGTTTGTGATTTGGGATGAAGCAGCTCCACAACTGGTGTACTCACCGATAAAGAGCTAGATGATAAATGCTAAAATGTTTGTTTTTCTTTAGGATAGAGATAGAGGCTAAACCTAGGCAGCTAGGTGCTACAGTGTATAGGGCACTGGCTTCCTGAGTTTAAATCCAGCCTTAGACACTAGCTGTGTGACCCTGGGCAAGTCACTTAACCCTGTTTGCCTCCATTTCCACATCTGTAAAATGAGCTGGAGAAGGAGATGGCAAACCACTCAGTATCTCTGCCAAGAAAACCCCAAATGGGGTCAGGGAGAGGTGGACATGACTGAAAAAGGACTGAACAACAAAGGGGCTACACTGGTGATTTCATTGTTCTGGGGAATTCTCATGCAGGTTGGCAACTTCTCTGTAATTTCTACTCTTAGAGAGTTGCCTCCCACACTTAGGTGTTAAATTACTTGCCCAGGATCACAAAGCCACTTTGTATCAGAAGCAGGCATTGAACCTTGGACTTTGGGGATAACTATTCATTAGACCACAGTTCCTTTTGTTTGTCTTTAACTTTATTTTAAAAACAAAATGAATGGAGTTAATGTGATCCATTGGTATCCTGGGGAATGAGAGGAGAATATGAACGTAGGCCCCAGAATTTTGTGTGGAGTCTTGTGCCAAATTTGGGAGGGTGTGGTCAAGATTGGTAAAGTATATGTATGAATGGAACATCAAATAATAAATCTGGAAGGGTTATTAAATGCCACCAAGTGCAACCCCCTCATATATAGTGAAGCAAACTGAAGCACAGGAGTCCAGTGATTTTCCCAGGGTCCCAGCTAGTAAAGATCTTTCTGCTCACAAAATCATGTCCTACCTATTATGCCCATTGTCTCTGTCATTGGACTCTCATCTGCGTTATTAGAGGGGACATCCATGTCAATGAAACAATAGCACTCTTGGAGCATCTGGACAACCATTAGAGCTGAGACTACAAATGGGCTTTATCTGGAGCAGAAAGAGTTGAGTAGAACGTGGGGGGTGAGGAGAAGGAAGTCAGGATCACTACATTGACAAGGCTCTGGGGGTAGAGATGTGCCTTACACTGATTATAATACTTAAAGATGCATAAAAACCTGAATTGTATATTAGTAGAGGTCTCTCTTATAGCTATATCCCTTGACAGAATATAAACTCCTTAAAGATATGGACTGTTATGCAGTTTTTGTCTTTGTATTCACAGCACTGAGCTGGGCTATGTTAATACACCTTCCTTCATTAGAATAGGAATTTGGCCTCAAAGGATAGATTAGGAAGTTCATTGCCAATATAGGGAAGTCCCCTTTGTAGGAACCTATCTAGGGGAAGTTTGATTAAAATTGGTAACAACAGAAGGTATGATGGGTTGGCTTTTAGTGGATGTGAACCCTGGGTTCAAAAAGAAGTTGACCTGGAGTAGAAATGGTCCAGGCTATGCCCAAATGGAGCTGGGACACTGGGACCTGGCATTTCCTGGGAGTCAGCAGGAGTCAGACATTTCTGACTGAGATTCTGGCTGAACTTCTGAAACCTGACTGAGCCCAGGTCATTAACTTCCCAAAGAATCTAGAACTAAAAACCTGTGTTAAACCAGCTTATCATTCTGGGGGGGGGTAGGGGGGTGGAACCAGATGGCTTGTGAGCTCTTTGTCACATTTGCTCTGGGTAGAAGTATCCAGGAATATAATCAGTCACTTGTCTTCTGTCTCCTGAATCCCATGTGATTATTAAGGTTAATGTTACTTGCTACCATATGTTTTCAATGTGGAAAACTGATGAAAGGTAGACTAATTTTGGAGTCAATGGACCCAGGTTCAAATTCTAGTCCTTTAAACACACAAGGTATCTTGGGCAGTCAATTCATCTCTTTGGACTTTAAATTCCTAATTTGTAAAATAAAGAGATTGGATTAAATTATCTTAAAAGTCCTTTCTCCATGAAATTGATTCTTGCTTGCTTCCTGACTGAATAAATGACTAAACTAATAATTTTCTCTATTTTCCAATTGCTTATACTCCATTCAGAGAGCAGAAAGGAAACACTTTCCCTTCATGGCAGCATAGCAGGGCAAATCTTCCTGCAGATTTTCATGGCTTCTCAGCCAAAGTTATTTGTCAGGCCAAAGCACCAATAACTAGGATTTTTTTTTCACTTGGCACAAAATTGGTGACTGAGGGAAGTGGAACAGGGTAGAGGACAGTTTGGAGTGAGGCAGCCATGAATTCAGAGGACAGTGTTTGTAGAAGCTTTCCTCAGTACTATGTTTGGAGTCCAGTCCTAACAATGTATGCAATCATTCTAGCAGGAGCAGCCAACCCTATTTTTCCTTGCCATCTTCCTTTCATGGACCTGTGATCCTAATCTATCTTTCTTTCCTTGGGCTGCCTTTGCCCACAACCTCAATAGAGTAGAGGATGGTACTTTTCAGTCTTCAGTAGGGAGGAAACACCACCCATGTGAGCACCTTGGTCAGAGTTTTGGCGGCCCTGCTCTAGTTGTGGCTCTGACTCTGACTTCTCTCTTGGAAGCTGATTTAAAATCTAAATTCCTTAGATAAAAAAAAATCTTGCTGACTGAAATAATTGTACTAACTCATGAGAAATCTGTTTATGATCTTGTTTCTCCTTTGTGTTCTTAGTGATTTATGATGCTTCTTTAGATGCTATAATTTCCAGCACAACCAGCCATGTGAACACAGTGGTACTGGCTTGGAGGGAAAAATCCAAGCAGAAGTGGATTAAGAAGACATCCTTCAACATTGAGCAGGGCATCTACACTTTTGACTACCACTCTTGCCTCAATTTAATTGGTATGTTAGAGAAACTATGCTCACTAGAGGGCCTCCTTATTAACAGATAAACTGGCATAGACACTTATAAACATAAAGTTTCTCCTGGTACCTTTATGAAAATGGAGACACCTAAATATCAAGATTTCCATGTTTTTTTTGGCATGGGAATATTTGGTAAAGGGTTATCATCACATGTGACACGTGGCAGACTTCATACATCTTTGGGACGAATAATGAAATTATGCTCCTGGGCTTTAATGAGTATGCTTACTAAAATGGAGGATGATTAGTTCTTATCTTGGAGTAGTGAGGGATTACGGGTTGCCCACAGTGTCAGATGGGGTTTTCTTTAGCTGTTTTTTTCTTTGATTCAAGGGAAGGTATTTTCAGTGAGTGGGTAGTGGTATATCTGGGAATGATTCTGATGTCAAGGTAAAAAAAAAAGTATGCCATCAATAAACTTTAATAAACTAAGAAATAAAATTAAGGCTAAGTATAAGATAACAGAGAAACATGGTCAATAGAAGGCCAGGCTTGGAATCAAGATGGCATGAGTTCAAAAGTGAACCAGGAAACTCACTGGGTCTAGAAATTGCAGATCTTATAGTTGGAGGGACTTTACATCCTGGAACTTCTCCACCTTGATGAAATCAAAAGTTTAGGTCAAAAAGAGAATAAAAGCTTTAATAAGGTGAAAGAAGGCCAGCTTTGGGCAAAAAAGATGTCTCTCTGCCCCTTCACCTGGTATCACCAAATACTACATTGAAACAAATACACTTTTATTAAAATATATTTTTCAAAAATGCTTCTCACCATCATCAGAATATAGGCTCTCTCTCACAGAAAGTTCCAGGCTTGAGTTGCCACTGGAGAGATTTATTTTTTATGCTTTTTTATAACATCTGTGCATTTTGGCTCAGAAACTCCAATTTGTTTACAAGCATTAATTGTTTAACTTCCCACGAAACTACTGATAAACTTTGAAAATGTAGATTCTTGGGAGGATAAAGGGAAAGAAAGATGGACTTGTATCTATAGAAGCAATTTAGATTTGAAGATCTTTCCCACTCATTAATAGGCCATGTGATCTGCTTACATTACAGAAAGCCTAAGTCATGTGTGGAAGGAGGAGCTTCCTGACAGGAAAAGGAAGTTGGATCACAGGAAGTGCAATGGCAGAGAGAGAGAGAGAGAGAGAGAGAGAGAGAGAGAGAGAGAGAGAGAGAGAGAAACAGGAGAAAGCGAGCAGTTATGGCTTCTAATGGTTGCTAATGGCCACCACCGTGATAGTTAGAGCTGAACAGGCTGACTTAGCTGTACTGTGAGTTTGTTTTTGGGAAGACCCCAGCAGGGGTTTGGAGAGGTTTTGGGATGGCAAGGCTCCATGTTGCGATATTGTGTTTTGAGTTCCTTGCTGTTATGATAAAGTGGGCTGACCGGCTGTGGGAGCTGAACATTTGGTTATGGGATATGGTTCTCTGGTGACTGAATAAATGGTTTACCTCTTCTACCTTCTATGTGGAGAGTCTCATATACTTTATGATACAGAAGCACATAGGCATTTTGACAATTATCATCTACGTTGTTATTATTGCCTTACTGATACAGTGTGATGTTTGCAAAGCCTATGGATCTCTTCTCAGAATAACATTCTTAAATGAATGAAACAAACTCTGTAGTATTACTAAGGAAAACAACTATAGTGAAATAGTTGTCAAAATATATACCTGGGCTAAGAAGCCCTATATGTAGTAGATGAGTAAGGGATCTGAGCTTGTATCAGGTTTTGACATATATTAGCTATGTGACCTGGGACAAGCTAATTCATTTTTTCTGAATCTCAGTTTCTTCACTTGTAAGGAGATTATAATCCTCATAGGCCCTATTCCCTATAATGATAATAACTAGCATTTGATTAGCACTTTAAGATTTGCAAAGTACTTTATATATATTTTCTATTTTTTTCCTTCCCAACAATTATATGAAGTAGGTACTACTATGATTCCCATTCATAGATGAAGAAACTGAACCTAAGAAAGGTTAAGTGATTTGCTCAGTGTCACACAGCTAAGAAGTGTCTGAAGCAGGATCTTAGTTCAGGTCTTCCTGACTAGCTCCAATACACCACTCTATCTACTATGCAGCATTTGTTGTTGTTGTTAGTCATTCCTGACCTCACAGACCATAGAAAGTCAGGCCCTTCTACCCTCCACTATCTCTTGAAGTCTGTCCAAATTCATATGTGTCATTTCTATGATACTGTCTACTGATCTCATCCTCTGCCACGCCCTTCTCCTTTCGCCTTCAATCTTTCCCAACACCAGGGTCATTTCCAATGAGTTCCATCTTCTCATTATGTGACCCAAGTATTGAGCTTAAGCTTCAGTATTTGACCTTCTGGTGAATAGCCTGAATTAATTTCTGTAAGTATTGATTGATTTGATCTCCTTGCTGCCCGAGACTCTTAAAAATTTCCTTTAGTGCTACAATTTGAAAGTATCAATTTTGCAGTGCTCAGTTGTTCCTTATAGTCTCTCTATTATAAGGACAGCATTTTGTAGACCTTAAATAAACTGACATTTGTCAAAGACAATATCTTCCACACCTTCAGCTAGACAGGTGGCATACAGTGGCATTTTATTAGGATACAGGAAATTTAGGCTGCTTTCTGGAAGCATGAATAAATGTAAAAATGTAGTCAGTTATGCAGTTATTTCATCCATTCATTCAACACCTATCTATTAAGTGCCAACTGTGTACCAGTCATTATGATAGGCACTGGGTATCCAGAGACAAAGGCTGAACAATCTAGGCTCTCAGAGATCTTCTGCTTTCAGTTGATATATACAGAAAAGGAAGTCAAAAGTTTGGAGGAGAATTTTTCTCCTTTTAGTTATTTGGAGATTTCATCTCTAAATTCTTTATTTGGCAGTGTACTGTGAGAGTACAAGCTGCAGTTCTACTTTTTCATTGGACTGGACTAGGAGTATAGTTCTGGGAGTGTAGGAATTGTAGAGCTGACCCTTCTTTATAAAGACATGAGAGAACATAGTCCAGCAGAAGCCAACAGGGGATATAGAGCTGGAAGTGACCACAGAGTTCATTTAGCCCAATACCTTTATTTTGTGGATCAATCAATCAAAAAGTATTTTCTAAGCATTGTCCAGGTGTTAGGCATGATGATTGGTGATGGGGACACAAAGAAAAAATGAAAGTCTCTCCTTTCAAGTAATTTAAGATGCAGAAACCAAGGCAACCAAGTGATACAAAGGATAGAGCACTGAACTCGAAGTCAGCAAGAGCTGGGCAGCCTCAGACACTTACCAGCTTTGTAACAATAGCAAAAAAATCTCTGTTTGCCTGTGTATCCTCATTGGTAGGTAAAATGGGGACCATGATAGCTCTGACCTGCCAGGGTTGCTGTGAGGATAAAATGAAATATTTGTAAAGTGCTTAACAAATCCTAAAGGGCTATATAAATGCTAGAAACACCAGCTCACAAAGACATAAATTCGTTTGCACAAGGTCCCACAGTAGGGTCTGGATTTGAGCCCAGCTTCCTTGATTTTAAATCCAGCGTGGACTTTGTAATCAGAGGAATTGGAGGTGCCAAGTCCAGCCTTCCCCACTTCTACCTGTGTAACCTTGGTCAATTCTCTGTACCTCTCTGAGCCTCAGTCTTCTCATCTACAAAATGAGATGGTTGGACAAGGTGACCTCTACAGACCCAATCTGTCTCCAAGTCTATGATCCTTTATTCCCCACCATGCTGCCTAAGAGTCAAGTAATTAACCTTTGTGTGTGTGTCATGAAACTTTGGTAGCCTGGGGGACCCTCTGGACCCCTTCTCAGACTAATATATTTTTGATGCACAGAGGTACGCATGGTGTTACAAAGAAACCCAATTGCATTGAAATATAGTTATTGAACAAAAAATGATCATATTCACAGGTCCGCAGACAAGCATAGTCCTTGGCACATAAAGGCTTAGTAAATGCTAGTGCATGGATCCAGGTTAAGAGGCCCTAATTAGGGGCAGCTAGGTGGCACAGTGAAGAGAGCACTGGCCCTAGAGTCAGGAGGACCTGAGTTCAAATCTGGAATCAGACACTTGATGCTTACTAGCTGTCTGACCTTGAGTAAGTCAACTTAACCCCAATTGACTTGCCTTCCCCCCTCCAAAAAAAGAAGCCCTGATTAAAGAGAGGTGACAAGGTGACTTCTAAGAATGATGTGTTAGAGATTATTCATTTTTTAAAATTAATTTTTTCTGTGAAATTCTGAACAGCCACAGCTGGACTTAACCATAGAGTTTGCCTTTGGAATCCTTATGTTGTCTCTAAACCCACTGGGGTACTGTGGGGTCATTCAGCTGGTGTAATAGCTGTGCAGTTCTTCACTACCCGAAAACAACTTTTCAGCTTCTCCAAAGACAAAGTAAGTCAAAATGAGATTGCTACATTTCTGCACTTCACTCCATCTCCCCTGTACCCCATTTCCATCCCCATCTCTAGTATGGATCTACTAACGTGTTATCTGAACTGCCAAGATTGGCCATCTATATGTTTTGTGTTTACTGGGTCCCTACTCAGTCTTTGCTTCTCTTTGGGCAGGGTGGTTGGGTGAGAGGAATAGGGATTGGACCTGTGATTTAAGTGCTTCAGAGGTCTCTTGGCTGAGGAGACTCTTTCTACCAATGCAGGTCGGCTCCTTTCCTGAAACTTACCATTTTGGAGAGTTGCCTAATGTATAACCAAGGAACTGGTTCCATGATTTTTACCTCTACCAATACAGGTTAACTCTTTCTCTGCAACTGAGAGAGTTGCACTATTAGAAGGTTGCCTGGAGCACGGAGAGATTACATGAGTTGCCCTGGCTTCTGTGGCCAGTATGTAACACAGGCAAGGCTTAAATGAAAATTTCCTGACCCGGAGGCCTCCTGTTTATCCACTAAACCATGTTGCTACTGGTTATATCTCAATGGTAGGAAACCAATACTTGGAGGGAGAAAGAAATTTATGGCTTTTGACATTTCAACTGATTCTGCCCTTCCAGTGTTTGTTTCAAGACACTGTGTTCTATGGCATAAATTAAATGAGGTAACACATGTAAGCTGCTTTTCAAGCCTTAAAATACTATTTTCCTGTTATCATTATCATGAGGGAGGGGGAGTTGGGGAATAAAAGTCTTTTAATTAGGTGGCTACACTTTACAACTTGATGTAATAGAAAGGAAACTTAGAGTTAGTTAGAAGCCCTGAATTTGCAATTTGGCTGTGCTAGTTATTGACATGTGGCTTTTGGTAAATCACAGAATGTCAAAGTTGGAATGAAACTCTGAGGTCATCGATTCCAACGTCCCCATCACGTGGCCATTCAGGTTCCATTAGAAGATCAGCAACTGGGAATTTGCCGCTAAGTGAGAGACCTACAGAACTAAACACATAACTCCAAGTGTGGTCTCTGAGGGCAGAACAAAATGGGATGCTCACCCTCCTGGTCTTGGAAAATGATGGAGTCCAAATCATATGAGGGTTTTTTGGCTTCAGTATTCTGCTGTTGATTCCTGTTGACCTAGCAATGACTTTTTCAGTGGATCTGACCTTAATAGGGTTTTTTAGGGCGGAGAAAGCTGAAATAACACGTAGACATTCTATTTGCATTTAAAAATGCTTTAGCTATATCTTTTGTAGGTAAAAGTGTGGTTTCAGTAAAGGTAGTTTTATTTAATTCAGCAAGTATTTCTTGATTACTTTTATAATAATTGCACCTGCCTCAGGGTTGTTGTGAGGATCAAATGAGATAATTGTAAAGGGCTTAGCATAGTTCCCGACACATAGTAGGTGCTATATACTTATTCCCTTCCCCTCCCATTCCTTATTTACATGCTAGACATTGAAAATATATAGTTAGGACAAAAATCTTGCTTTTAAAGGAATTACATTCTAATTGACCAAATAGAAACGCAACTAAATGAAACCTACGAACAGATAAAGAAACATTTCTAGTATATAATAATATGACAGAGTGGATAGAGTACTGGATATTGAGTGAGGTGGATCTGAGTTAAAGTCTGGCTTTAGACACAGCTGTCTGACTGTAGGCAAGTTACTTAACTGCTGTCTTCCTCAGTATTTCAACAGTTAAATGGGGCTAATAAAAGCACTCCATCTCCAAGGGTTGTTGTGTTGATAAAACAAGGTATTATTTTGTAAAGTGCTTCGCAAACCCTAAAACACTATTAATATAATTATACTAACATAGTAGTAATAAAATCACATCAATTCGCTATAATACATTAATGTGCATGTGATTTCAAAATATGCCATTATGAGATGTTATTATCAATTTAATAATAATAACTAACATTTATGTTGCACTTTAAGATTTTACACGTTATTTATTATTTTATCAAATGTTTATTTAATTATATACATACACGCACAAACATGCATATGTGTAGTCTTATGAAATACTTGAATATTTAAGAGTCTTGACTTCCTAGGCATGGTCTGTTGCTTATCTTAACCTGTCCATATATTATTGGATTCTCTTTAATAAGAGTGCTGGTGATTGACAGTGCTCATTTCTTTGGGGCCAACTGTGGTGCAGTGGAATGAGAGCTGAACTTAGCATCAGAAGACCTGGTTCCAATTATGTATGTCTCTGTCACTTACTACCTATGTAACTATGGGCAAAGTCTTTAGCCTCTCTGGGCCTCAGTATCCTTATCTGTAAAAAGAGGGGGACTGGACTGGATCCCCTCTGAGGACCCACCCAGTCGAAATCTGGGATTCTGGGATTCTGTGAGGAGCTTCTTGGAACCTTACTAGGCTGGTTGTCAGACAGCACACACACACACACACACACACACACACACACACACACACACACAATCTGTCAGGAGTTTCCACCTGAAGCTTTGCTCAGCCACCATTTATACCTTCAAGGATATATAGAAATACAAACACATAGGACTTGCATCTCAATGGTGCTCCTTTATGTAATTTTCATCCATTTAAAAGTGAATGAAAGCTACCCTTAGAAACAAGATGAGTCACCTGCTGTAATCGCTGGCAATAAAAGATAATGTTGCTTCTTCTGGAGGTCACTTTACCAGGGGATTTTTGCTTTGATTTCTAAGTCATCATGTGCTGATGGAGCTTGGCATTCTCCTCTTCACATTAGTAGAAATCTATCTCACTTTGATAAGTGCTTTGTAATCCCACGCTTTATGTCTTCACAATATACAACAAAGCTCTCTGCTACTGAGCTAAATCCATGCTTTGTTATCAAGAAAGTCTCTTTTGGAGTTTTTTTTTTTAAATAAGTCTAAGACTAAGTTTGCAGAAACAGAAAAAAATAAAATATTCAATGAAAATACCTACTGATTAAAGTATACAGATGTAATAATCATTCTTTATCAGTTGTCTGCATAGTCAAATAATTCTAAATCTCAGCTCTTTACCACTTATTAGCTGTGTGGCCACAGGTAAGTTTTGTTATTTTCTCTGAACCGGTTTCCTCATTTGTGAAATGGGAATGAAAATGTTGTACCACCTAGTTCACAGGGTTGTTTGTATTGCAATAAAGTGGCTTAAAAATCTCATGCAAATTTGAGGTAGTATTATTTCCTGAATAGAAAGAGAGAGGGTTACCGGTGGACAAACAAAACAAACAGATAGGGAATCATGCAATAAGCAATTTATCATAGATCTTGAAATCAATCAAAGGTCAATGAACTAAGGAATGGGATGTAATGGCATGGGAAAATTTAATTCCCCAGATTGGTTTTTGGGGAAAAATTATACGCATCATATGCCATCAAATGGGGGACACTTCTAGTGCATAGGTGGAGAAACATTTGGTATATTGGAAAGACTGCTCACTCTGGAGTCCAAAGTAGTGACTCTGGAGTCCAAAAACTTGTGGTCAAATCTTGTCACTGATAATGACTACGTATGTGACCTTGGTCACTTGGCTTCCTTGGGCCCTAGGTTTTTCATCTGTGAAATGATGACGTTAGATTCAATGGCCTCTAATGTCCCTTCCAGCTCTATGGACCTATGAACATGATGCAATCCTTGTTTTTTATAGGATCTTGGATAATCAAGTTGGAGTGACTCCACAGTTCATCTAGTCCAGGTTCCCCCTCCCTCAATTTCTAGTCCAATGTCTTAATATTTGCAGACAAGGAATCCGAGTTCCAGGGAGGTTAATTAATTGACTTCCAAAGATCACACCAGAAAGCCAGGATGTCTGTGACACTGAATCCAGCCCTCTTTTAATCCCACCATGTAGCCTCTTGTTATATACAAGGACAAATTAGTCAAACATTTCAATAAAGGAGGGTCTCTAGCATGTTCAAAAATTAATAGACTATGAGATTTAAAAGAAATAAAAAACAAAAATAAAGTAATTTTCAAACATAATAGATGAATACAGAGTAGCCTTATAAGTAAATGAACCAAACCAAACAAAATGTGTACGGTTCTGCTTGCTAAAATGCCAGAAATACCTGAAGCAGATGAGGGAGGCGATGGCTCATCCATTTTTAATTTTTCATTTAAGTCATGGAACTAAACATCAATGAAATATTAAAAGTCAAGTAATTTATGTTGGCAACACAATGGAAAATGACTCTGGCAAAATGATACTCCATTAATACTGTTGAATTATAGTTAATCTATGTGAAACTACACTGCAGGCTGTTGAACTTGACCTGGGGGTTAGTTTTCGCTTCCTTGGAAAGGCCTGATGCTGAATCAGGCAATCTTAGGCGAGCACAGTGAAAGTCCAGAACCATCATTGCTGATATTGCTAAGTAAATAGTCGTCATAGTAACAGTACCCATCCAGGGCCATCATTTCATCACTCAAGAGGTGCACTTGAAAATCGCTGATTGTACATGGATTTGAAACAGTGCCACTTTTCAAATTCATAATTGGGGGATCTTGGTTCTTCTAGAATTTGTGTTTCTAAGAGGGAAAAATAACAGCATTTCTTTGATTATTACCATCATCCGATGCAGAAAAAATGAAATGGACAGTAGGAGGTAGCATCTTTTAGCAAAAAATGAGATCAATAAAACCAAACTCATTTCCTTTGCAGGAAGGCTTCCTAGGCTGGTAGAACAGTGTACCCAAGCTATCACAAAAAGTACCTTCAGGGAATCACTTTCCCATTGGACTCTGTGCTGGTCAGCCCACATCTGGAGTATGGGTTTCAATAAAAATCATCATTAGCAGAGCTCCTATTTACATAACACTATAGTTTGCAAAGCACTTTCTCCCAATCATATACATGAAGGAATTAGTAGAGGTAATGATTGGATTTAAGGGCAGCTAGGTGGTGCAGTGGATAGAGCACTGGACTTGGAATCAGAAAGACTCATCTTTCTGAGTTCAAATCCAGCCTCAGATACTCACTTGCTGTGTGACCCTGGGCCAATCACTTAACCCTATTTTCCTCCATTTCCTGAATGGCAAACCACTGCAGTGTGTCTCTGCCAAGAAAATCCCAAATTGGGTTATGAAGAGTCTGACACAACTGAAAAGAGTGAACATTAACAAGAAGAAGAAGAAGAACTAAAATATTGGATTTGGGGGGGAACTAGACCTGGGATTTCCTTGGTGTAGATGATTTCATTCTCAGTGGGGAAACTCCCTTTGTCAATACAGTTCAGCATTAGCTTTGCAACTTAAATTCTTAAAGACTTGCTAGTGGCATCCAGGGCTTAAATGGCTTGCCTGTAGTCATGCAATCAGTATGTGGAAAAGGTGGGACCTGAACCTAGGTTTCCTGGCTCCAAGGCCCGCTCTTGATCCACATTACCCATCTAATATGAATTACTTCAATATTAATAACTGACTTTATAATAGATTTTTAAGGTCTACAAAGCACTTGACATGGCTTATCGGAGCCTCACAAGAAACCTATAGGATTTTTCAGATGAGAAAACTGAGGCTCAGAAAGAGGAAATTACTTGCCCATGTTATAAAGTGCCAGAGGTGAGATTTGAACATTGATATTCTTGCCTCTAGGTCCAGAATACTCTCTACTACCAGGTATCTGCTAGTAAATATTTAACAATTAGCTCTCTGAAAAAAAGTCAACACAGCATACTTTTCAGTTTAATCTCTTAATAATTCCTCAAGTATAGACAATCAACAAAACAATAAAACAAACCTAGATTCATAATATTTGCTGAGTCCTGAAGTGTAAATGTTCATATTGAAAATGTAATAATTGATTCTTACTAGTCAATTCAAGGGTCCATTATTTCATTAATGGGTGCACTCCATTCACCAATGCAGGTCACAACCCCTTTAGAGGTTGTTGATGGAGCTGTGAAATGGTACAACCATTTTGGAAAACAATTTGGAATTATTCAAATAAAATAATTAAAATATACATACTCTTTGAACCAGAGACTTTACTAAGCTTATACCCCAAAGAAGCCATGAAAAAGAAAAAACTCCCTGTCTACTCCAAAAATTTTATAGCAGTACTTTTTATGGTATCTAAGAATTGGAAACAAAGTAGATGCCCATCAATAGGGGAATATTACTCCGTAATAAGAAATAATGTGTCCGATGAATGCATAGAAGTCTGGAAGATTTCTTTGAACTGATACAGAGTGGAGTAAGGGATCCAAAAAAACAATATATATATATATATATATATATATATATATATATATATATATATATATATATATATAACGACTACAACAATGTGAATGGAAAGAAAAAATGTCACACCAAAAAATAAAAAACAAATGTAATAAAATTATAAAGGTCAAAAGATCAAACAGGACTTGAATGAAAAGATATGAGAAGACACTCCCAACTTACTGTTTCATGGATGTTGGGGGCTCACAGCTATTACACATTGCACATATTTTTGGACTTTTTCAATGTATCATTCAGTTGTGCTGACTTTTTTTCCTCCCCCAAAATGCTATTTGTCATATGAGACAGTTCTCTGGAAGAAGAGGGATACATGAGAAACTATGGTGAAACAGAAAATATTATCAAAAACTTATTTTATATTTTTTTTCAGTGTAAGTAGGCTATACCTTGGAAATCAGCAAATGCTACAAGTCACAGCTTAATTTATCATTTTGTTGATCATCTAGACTTAGGAAAGTGATGGAGAAAATATTAATAATGTAGATTAAATTTAAAAGTGTTTCCTGCACACATTTTTCCCATTGAGAGCTGGTTGTTAAATAATTACCAGCACATTCCTGCCCTTCCACTAAGCTTCCCTTTTTCTGTTGAGGGAGACACTACTATCTCACTCACTTGGACTTACAGCTTCGTAGATGTCTTTGGCTCTTCATTCTACACCTCCCCTATCTAGTCACTCTATCTACTCACACTGCCATCACTCAAGCTCAGCTCCCTCTCAGTTCTTGCCTGGACTATTTCAATTGCTTCATTATTGGTAACTGGTCTTTTTGCTTATCCTTTCCAAGTTATTTCCCATTTCACTGAAAAATAACCTTCTTAAGAAGAGCTATGACTATAATCTTCTATCAAATACTTCCAGAGGCTCCCCATTGGGTAAAAAAAATCAAAATCATGGGCCTGGAATTTAAAGTCTTCCATAGCCTGGCTCCTGCCCACTTTTCTAGCCCAATTTCATACTACTCCCATTCCCAAACTCTAAATTCCAGCTAAAATGGACACCTTGTCATTCTCCAAATTTGATATATCATCTCTTGCCTCCACACCTCAACAGAAACCATCTCATTCTCCTGGAATGCACTTTCTCTTTTTCATCACCTTTTAGAATTCTTGTCTTTTTTTCAAGGTTGATCTCAGGTACCATCACCTCTGTGAAGCCTTACTTGATCCACTCAATTATTTAGTTCTCTCTGTCTCCTCAAATGTACCTGTATTAAAGTTTTACAGCAAGTTTTTCTGATAAAGGTTTTATTCCTCAAATATATAAATAACTGAGCCAAATTTATAAAAATAAGAACCATTTCTTACTCAATAAATGGTTAAAGGATATGAACAGAAAATTTTCAGAGGAAGAAATCAAAGCTATCAATTGTTATATGAAAAAATGCTCTAAATCACTATTGATCAGAGAAATTCAAATTATGATAACTCTGAGATATCTCTTCACAGTTATTAGACTGGGTAACATGACAGAAAAGGAAAACAGTCAATCTGGGAGGGGATGTGGAAAAATAGGTAGAGTACCGTACTGTTTGTGGAACCATGAACTGGTCTGACCATTCTGGAGAGCAATTTGGAACTATACCCAAAGGGCAAGTTGCTTGCTTGCTTCCTTCCTTCTTTCCTTCCTTCTTTCCTTCCTTCCTTCCTCCCTCCCTTCCTCCTTCCCTCCCTTCCTTCCTTCCCTCCTTCCTTCCTTTCCTTTTTTTCCTTCTTCTTTCTTTCTTTCTTTCTTTCTTTCTGTCTTTCTTTCTTTCTTTCTTTGTTTCTTGCTTTCTTTCTTTCTTTCTTCATGGCTAATGTGGAAATGTTTTACATGACTTAATATGTATAATGGACGTTGTATTTCTTGTCTTCTCACTGGAAGGGAGAGAACCTGGAACTATGAATAACAATTAAAAATTCAAGTACTTTGTGTTAGGGAATAGTGATTGACGCTGTGATTTCTTTGATTTAGAGAACTCCCAGATGAGGAAACAACCTCTACCAATGCTTCTCAGTATCTTGGCAACTTTGAGTCTTTCCTAGAGTACTGAGAATGATGTCACCCAGATAGACAGCCAGTATGTGTCAGAGGCATGATTGGTACTCAGGTCTTCCTATCTCTGAGGGCAGCCCTTTACCCATTAGTCAGCAGTTATTAAATTTTTTGTTACCACTTAATCTTAGACTGCTTTAAGATCATTATGTTCAGAATGAGGAAGGTGAGAGACTCAATGTATTCTGTTTTGATGACACAACTTTTGGAGAATTGCATCCAGTTTTGTGTACAATATCTAATGAAGAACTTTGGTGAACTGGAGATGACAACAGGGATGGTTCAGGGCCTTCAGACCATGCAATATATGATGACTGAGTGAAGAAACTGTGGTCACTTATTCTTGAGGAGAGAAGATTTAGGGTGAGTGCAGTTGCGTTTAAATATTTGAAAGACTGTCACGGCAAAAAAATATTAGACTTGCTTTGCTTAGCCACAGGGGGTGAAACCTGGAGTATTGGGTGGAAGTCAGAGAGAGAAAGATTTCTTTCAAGTATAAGGAAAAACTTTCTAACAATCAGAGCATTGCAAAAATAGATTGGGAGGCAGCTGTTCTCCTCTTACTAGAGGATTTTAGAAAAAAAGGCTGGATGACCAGTTCTTAGAACTATTTTAAGGGGCATCCTTGGTCTGGTATGTAGATAGTCTCTACAATCCATTCTAAATAATAATATCTTCCATTTTATAGAAGTTCGAGGTCCACAAAAACTTTTGACATATATTATAGAACTTGAGCTTCACAATTATCCGGTGAAGCAGATATTATCTTCATTTTACAGATGATGAAAAACGGGCTCAGAGAGGTCATGACTTGCCTGAAGTTGTATAATGAATAAGTATCTGAGGCAGGATTTTAACTTGGATTCCAAGTCTACCTGTTTATCCACTGTGCCACCCAGGTCTCCATGCTACTCTGATTCTTATGGATGGCCACTTGGCTTGAAAGATTAGAGTTAAATTCTCACCTAATTAGTTCCTAGGCCTTGACTTGCCTCCTGAACATAGCCCTGGGAGAATTTTCACTGGCTCTCTCCCTTGCCTGTAAATCTTTGCCTCTTAATCTCTGTCTACTAGCTTTCCTGGCCTATTTCAAACATCCAATAAAGTTGCATCTTCTGAAAGAAGTCTTTCCCCTATGTTCCTTAATCTTAATGCCTTCATTCCAAGATTACCCTTAGACTGTGAACTCCTTGAGAGCAAGCATTGTTTTTTTTTTCTTTTTTTTGTATTCCCACTGCCTAGCACAGTGCTATAATTACAATGTTGCTTGCAGCTGCTGTGGAGGTATAAGGCCAATAACACCAACACACAGGAGGACTGCTAGCACAAATTCCTTTATCGGATTTTCTAAGGAGAGCACCTTTAAGGGGTTTACAATATCACTTTAATTAAAAACATATATCATTCACTTAGTTCAGGGGAAAACGTCAGCACCCTGAACTTCAGAGAAAATACAAACAGAAATTACAAGCAGAAATAATATAAACAGAGCAAATAACACAAATCAGCATACATGGCTTCTAATTGTTTGTCCATAGTAATATATACATAGTTACCAGAGAAAGAAGCACCGATATCTGGGTTTTCAAAACTGGGGGGCTCCTTAACTGCTACACAGAGTCTAGTTTGGGCAAATCACATGAACACTCTTCCAATGAGTGAGCCAAAAGCAAAATGCTAACCTCAGAGTACATATACATTTCTTCAGGGTCAGAGGGTGTCACAACCATATGACTCAAACTCATGTGACTTAGGCTTTCTTGTGACTTAAGCAGGTCATCAAATATTCTTGATTCAAATAAAGGCAATACTCTACCAAAGGCACTTGATTGCCTTAGTGCTGAGAAGCACTCCAAAAAAAAACAGCAAAAAGTCCCACTTTGCTTGCCATTACAAGTGCCTCGAATATAGTGTCTCATAAATAATAGTTGACTGACTCTTTGGTCCAAAGTAGCTTTTTTCTGTTCTTTTCACACAATATTCTATCGTCTGTGTCTGGACTTTTGTGGAGCCTGTCCCCCGTGCCCAGAATGCACTCCCTCCTTTCCTTAGAATACTTAGTTTCCCTCAAAGCTCTTCTCAGGTGCCTGATGAAGTTTTTCCTAACACCCCTAAGTCAGTGCCTATCCCCTCAAATTGTCTTATATGACTTTGTACATCCCCATATGTATAAGTGTTTTCCCCCTATAAAACAGGGAGGATATGAGGACAAGTTCTGTTTTACATCTTTGTTTATATGTTCACATTCCTAGTGACTACAGCATAATGCTTGGAACATAGGAGATGCTTAAGTAATTGCTTGTTGATTGACTGATATTCAGATCAGCAAAAGATCTGCGATTTGCTCAGCATGTGGGAACCTTCTGTATCTCACCAATGAAACCCACTGATGACTTAGAGAAGTCCTAGAGGGATGGTTGAGATGCATAGAGGTGAAGCAATTTTTTTTCAGGTGTGCACAATGAGTTAAGTGTTATAGGTAGAAATTGAATCCAGCTTTCTGTCCATTCTGCCATGCTAATTTCATACTGGCTCCATATCTACCTGAAGTATAATTTTGTTTTAAGGAAGAGAGTCTTAATGTGAACTGGCCAGCATCATAGATATGAGGAAGGAGGGATCAGATAAGTGAAAGCCCGATATTTCAATCAGCTATCACTAATTAAGCACTTCCTATGTTCCATGCACTGTGCACAAAGAAAACTTTTGGTGGAATGTAAGATCTTTGATGGTGGGGACTGTTTCATCTTTGTTTTTGTATTCCCAATGCCTTTAGCACAATGGCTAGCCCTAAATCTGATTCCTACTCTGACTTTAACCATAAATATTTTATATATGCTTATTGATTTGAATCCAATTTGGTGAAAGAAAGGACCATCTTTTTAAACAAAAGTCCATATTTGTCATACATCATTGCCATGTAAATATAGTATTTGAAGGCAGGGATTGTTTCATTTGTGAGTTCCAAACAATGCAGAACATTTTTTTAGCATATAGCATATTATCCATATATAGCATTTTTTTTAGAATTTAGCATTTTATCCATTGCTGTTTAGGTACAGCAGAAAGGGGGGCTGGATTTGGAGTCAAAAGACTTGGGCTCAAGGTCCAGATCCATTACTACCTGTTGATGTGACACTGAGCAAGTGAGTTCACCACTTTGGACCCTAGTTTCCATAACTATAGAATGAATGGACTAGACTATGATCTCTTAGGTTTCTTCTAGTTCTAGGTTTGTAATCCCATAGTCCTAAGTGTTTAACAAGCTTTTGTTAAAAGCCAGCAGTAGAGAATACTGACAGTATATATTTATTTAAGACTGAAAGTTGCAGGGAAGGTCCATTGGTACAGGGAATATCTTTATCTGGAATTCCCTATGTTAATAAAATCACAATTTCATACTCTTTTGCTATCCATGGTATTATAGAATGAGTTGGCATGATGTACTGTAGTCATTTCTGGTGATTATTTTTCACTATTCTTTTCTCACTTTTCATCCAGGTGTTAAGACTCTGGGACATCCAACATCAGCTCTCCATCCAAAGGGTGACTTGTCCTTTCACAAAGAGTCAGGAGTTCAAATGTCTCTTCCACTTTGATGAAGCTCATGGACGGCTTTTTATTGCCTTTAATAACCAACTAACATTATTGGCAATGAAAAATGAGACCAACAAAAGGGTCACAAGTCATGAGAAACCAGTCACTTGTGTGTTATACAACTCAGTCTTCAAGCAGGTAATAGTGCTTGTGTGAGTGTGTTTGTGTGTGTATTTCTAGTAAGTATTTTTCTAATTGTGTATTTTTCTAATAAGGGGCTTAGGAGAGATGATTGTGTATATTGGAAAAGGCAGTGGACTCAGATTTAGGGGAAAAAATCACATGGGTTCAAATCCTGCCTCTGCCACTGGTGAAGTGACAATGCGCAAGTTACAATCTTCTTGAGCTTCAGGTGCTTCACTGGTGAAATAGCCATAAGAATCAATCAATAAAAATTTATTAAGCACCTACTATGTGCCAGTTGCTATGCTAGATACTGATTACACAAAGATAATGATGAAACAGTCCTTACCCTTGAGGAGCTTGTATTCTATTAGAGAAGAGAGTATATGTGTGAATGCATATGCATATACATATGAACACATACATTTACAAAATAATTTGCATATATACATATATACTCACACATATATGTGTATATGTGTGTATATACATACATATATACATAATTATAAGCTAATTTTTAAGGGGAGGAGAAGGTACTGGGTGGGATGAAGAAATGAACTCATCACATCATACCTCTAATACCTACTTGATAGGGTTATGAGGATAAAATAAGATAATATCTGTAAGGCATTTTGGAATTTTTTTTTTAGGAGGAGAGAGGACTTTGGACCTGCAAACTCAACAGCTTCGATAACTCTTTATCTGAAAACTCCCTCTACACTTGCAGATAGAAAACTTGCCTACCTTTAATAGTCTTAGAAAGCTGCTTGAGAGCACTAAAAAGTTAAATGACTCACCCAGGGTCCCTTAGCCAATGTATCAAAGAGAGGATTTGAACCAAAATCTTTCTGATTCCAAGGTCAACTTCCTATGTTTTATTTCTTTTTTATGCTCTTTGGATTTGTTTTTTAATTTACTTTATCCTGAACTTAAGAAATAAAACAAGCATTTCCATAGCACAGTAGAATAGAAAGAGGGTGCATGTACACAAAACTGCAATTCTTGTATATGTTACTTGCTATTCCTTTTAAATATGTAATGAAATTATCATGTAATAAAACTTTGAAGCTTTGCACGACTGTCTCCTTTCTCCTCTTCTTCCTTCTCTCCTTTTCCTCTGTCTCCTACTATAAATAACAATATTAATAGACAATTATATAGCACTTTAATGTTTTAAAAGCACTCTAATCCATCCATCTATTCTGTTACTAAGTGCTATGTAAATGCTAGTGACTCTTATTAAATAACTCCAACCTCTAAGTTGCTATAAAGTCATTTTTAAGCTTGGGAAGATAGGAATAAAGAAACGTAATGGGGGGTTGGAAATTATAGGGAAGAAATTCTTAAATATGTGTGCATTCCTGTAATGGTGCCTGCATCCAGCTGTGTGTAGGTCTTGACTTTCCTTTCAACAAATACTCACACCAGCACTGACATAATAATTCAAAAACTGTAGTAGCAAAACTAAAACAAACCCAAAGTGAAATGTACTGAACTTCTCTCTTACCAGCTTATCTGGCCATTGCCCAACTACAAGCAGATCTGGTTCTAAAATGTCCCTTTATGGGAACCACACTACTGCATCTGGAGGAAGCCAAGCTCTGAAATATGCATGCACCCTAATTAGCAAGGATCTGTTCTCTTGGCATATTTCACACAAGTGGCTCCCAGTGGCAGACCTGGGTGCATTCCTAATAAAATGATGCAGTTAAATGCAATGCCACTTGGTATGCAGCATGAGAGCTGTTTGTCTTCCCAGCACTTTAATGATGCACTGCAGCCTTTGGTACCCAGGCGTTACCTGCATCTCAATGAAGAAGCATTGGTGCTAGAGAGAGAGAGAGGAAAATGCCTCAGTGATGGAGCTTTGCGAATAGGGCACAAAGTGCAATGGAAAGAAAGCCCAGGAAGGGGACCTTAGGGGTATATTGTAGGGCAATTCAAGGAGTAATAGCAAATGGTGATAGTGCCCCTCTTACACTAAGGGAGAGAGTTATTCTAGGCGTGACTGCAGCAGCAAAGAAAGAGCTAGTCACAAAATGAGGATCCAACATGTAGGCAATTAAATTAGGAAATTGCCTGCCTGCCCCACTTCCCCCCACCCTATGCCTTCATTTTTCTGCAAAAGCCTTGGAGCTTGTGTTGAAACGAGCATTTTGGTAAAAGCACAAGCTGTAGAATGTCAAGTTGCCACTAATGAGGAGTTTGTCATGTAGGTTAAATGCTGTTTTCCTTTCATACCAGGAGATAAAAATCTTTTCAGAATCAATCTATTCTGAGTTTCATCTGCAGGGATTCATTTCATTGCAAATGTTTTATTGAACTTTGGATAAGCAACTTGTTAATTTGGCCTCCTGGTGGCCACTGGGGCATGTGTATTTTCTCAATAGTAGACACTGCTAATTGAGATCTGCAAAGGTGTAAAAGGGGACAGGGGCTGAGACACTAAAATGCAGCCAGGCACCTGATGGATGGATTAATAGATCAACTGGCTACAAATAACAATGGCCTTCCATGAGGTAGTACTGGACAGAGGGGCATAAGGACTGTAGCCAGAGCTGTAACTAGTCATATTGTAACATGGGACAAAAAACAAAAACAAAAAAAAAGCTAGTGTGGGGGATGGGGAGCATTGGCAGCAAAAAAGAGTCCAATCAAGGGTGCAAATGTGTTGGACAGTGGTGCTTAGTAACAGAATAGATGAATGGATAAAAGTGCTTTTAAAACATTGAAGTGCTATATAATTGTCTATTAATATTATTATTTACAGTAGGAGACAGAGGAAAAGGAAAGAAGGAGGAAGAGGGGAAAGGAGACAGTCACATGATGCTTCGAGGTTTTATTACATGATAATTTTATTACATATTTAAAAGGATGAGCAAGTTATACATAAGAGAATTGCAGTTTTGTGTGCAATCACCCTCTTTCCATTCTATTATGTTATGGAAATGCTTGTTTTATTTCTTAAGTTCAGAATAAAATAAATTCCTACAGTGTGTATATACACAAATACATACAGGTATACACACACACACACACACACACACACACATATATATATATATAATATATACACATATGTGTGTATATGTATGTTTATATGTATATATGTGTGTGTGCATACACACACACACACACACACACACACAAAAGTGAGACAGTCCCTGACTTTATAGCTTACAGTCTTCAATCAAGGAGTTGAGTGACTCAATTTATCTCAGTGAGCTTTACTAGGTGCTAAGCCCCAGGCCCAAACCCCATTAGGTGTTAATGTAATCCATGTGGATGTGAACATCCCAGGGTCCTACAGGGAGGGGCCAACTCAAGAACCAATCACCAGAGCCTGAGCTCTGGTGATTCAGATGATGTCTGATGATGTCTAAAGCCCTATAAGAAGGGAGGACAGAGCTATTGGTGCAGGGCTCTGGAGATGGTGTTGATGAGGAGACTCCGGGCAGCTGTAGCTAAGGAGCCCTCCAGCTTGTAAACCCGGATGTTGAAACTTTGTTGAACTGTGGTAACTATCTGTTGGGACTTGAATCAGACAAAGTCTATTGATGTCTGTAATTTGCATTTTGTTTTGAAGTTCAGGGTGCTGGTTTTTTTCCCCTGAACTAACTGAATGATATTTGAATTAAGAGTAAGCTTGTCAACCCCTTCACCTTGCTTTCCTTAATTAAGCAGATCGAAAGAACCTGTACCCTCAAAATATTAGGGAATTTGAGAGCTGGAAGGGACTTCAGTAGCCAGCTAGTCCACAATCCATACATGAAATCAAAATCCCCACTAATGTATCCAACAGGTGATCATTCACTTTCCCTGATAGAAGTGGTTTGGAGATACTTGTGTTATCCAGTAACATGATATAGTAAAGGACCCCATGGTGAGTTAATGTGGGAAGAAAGAGCCATGCCTCCTTCTTGGGGCAAAGCCATAGCTGTTCTGTATTTCAAGCTACCGTGTACTTTCTACCAATTTCCAACGCATGTTGCCTACACTCTAGCTGGCCTCATCCATCTCCCCCTAGAAGTTGGACACCGCCCCCGGGACCCATTTGACTTACCTGACCTGGAACCCAGGTCACCACACACTGTCTAGCTACTTCCATATGCACATGAACCCTATCCATCGCCTTCCGACTTTATGTGTTGTCTTCCCTTTAGAATGTAAGCCCTCTGGACTACCTGCCTTGTTTGCTTGTATTTATATCCCCAATGTTTACTTAGCACAATACTTGGTATATAATAAGCTTATAATCCTTCTTTCCTTTTTTCTTTCCTTTCTTCCTTGACTTAAAATAAGAAAATAAATATTTAGATATGAACAATTAATATGCAATAATGCAATACATGAGGTATGAGAAACATTACAGTATAGTGGTTAAAGAGTTGGCCAGGAAGACCTAGGTACAAGTCTTGCCCCTGACAAATTCTGATTGTGTGACCCTGGGCAATTCACAACTTTTCAGTGCCCTTTTAATGATATTTCTTCCCCTTTATTCTAGATTAAGAAGCAACATAGAATGATGAATAGAGGATTGAAGTTGGAAAAACTAGGGTTCAAATCTTGCCTTTAACATTTACTAGTATAGATTAATCTGTCTGAGCTTTAGGCAGCTCTCTCAGGATATAAACTATCATTAAACTGTAATTTGGTGGTGGAAGAAATCATAGGCGCTTAATGTGCTCAGCTTCCATGTCAAGGCTGCCTTTGATATTAATTATAACTAGATTCATTTCAGTTGTATTTAACTGTTGGGATGAGGAGTGGGTAGAAGAATGTGTATGATTTGATTCAGGCCCCTAGAGATTACCTTTGAAAAGAGCAGAGTCAAGGGCCAGAAATATAACAGATAGCTTACCGACATCATTCAGCATGTGTGAATGAAAAGCTCTGAATTCCTATCTTTGCCATCAAATATCATTTCATATTTGTTGAATTACTGTGCCTCTTACTTAACTATTTCATTCCCTTGCTTTCCGATCTTTCCAAATCCAAGCTTTTTAGGTTCATAGATTTACAGAATGTCAGAGTAGATTGCCCCTTCTCTCATGAATCATCGATCTCTCCCTATCAGTTTCTTTTCTGCTGCCCACAAACACACCCATGTCTCTCTATGCAAAAACAAAAACAAAACACCCTGACTATCCCTGCTAGTTGTTGTCTCATATCTTTCTTCCCCATCTTAGTTAAATTGCCTTGTAGCAAATATGTATATATATATATGTATATATACACACACACATATGTATATTTGTTGTTGTTCAGTGGTTTTAGTTGTGTCTGACTCTTTGTGACTCCATTTGGTGTTTTCTTGGCAAAGATACTGTAGTGCTTTGCCATTTCCTTTTCCAGGAGCTCATTTTACAGGTAAGGAAACTGAGGCAAACAGGACCAAATGACTTACCCAGGGTCACATAGCTAGTAAATATCTGAGGCTGGATTTGAACCCAGGTCCTCCTGACTCCAGGCCCAGCACTTTATCCACTATGCCATTTTAACTATTTATATCTTTATCTATCTCTGTATCTACATGCACATGCACATATATGTGTATATGTATATATAACAACAAAAGAAATCAACACATTGGCTATGTTTGAGAACATTAAGAACATTTCCTAAAGCAGGACCAATTTGTATCTTTATTAATAGTGTTTGTTTGCCTCTCTTCTCACATGTTTTACAGTTTTGAAGATTCCCAACTTTTATTATCTTTGCCAATACGATACACGTGAGATGAAACTTCTGAATTATTTTGATGGGCATTTTTATTATTCATTCTAGGGCATTTTTATATGGTTCTTAAACATCTGCAATTCCTCTTTTGAAAACACTCTTTCTCTCATGAGACAGATTAAAAAGTGTCTGATGGTAGAAATCACACTTGGAAATGTAAAGGACCTCAGAAATAATGTAGCCATTCATTTAATAAGCATTTACTAAATGCCTACCATGGGCTAGGCACTGTGCAGTGACCAGTGATACAAAGACAAAAATGAATCAGTCATGGCCACAAGAAGCTTATATTCCAGAGGTTCAGGGGAGGGTGGGAAGCGGCATAGATACAGATAAACAAATGTAAAATAGATACAAAATAAATACAATCAATCAAGAAACATTTATTAAGTAGCTATCATGTGCCAGGCACTGTGCTAAGCATTGGGGATACAAAAAGAGGCAAAAGCCAGTCCGTGCCCTCAAGGAGCTTACAATCCAATGAGGGAGACAACATGCAAACAAATATGTACAAATAAGCTCTAGACAGGGTAAATAGGAAACAATTAACAGAGAGAAGGCTGTAGAATTAAGAGGAGGTAGGGAAGGCTTCCTGTAGAAGATGGGGTTTTAACGGACATAAAGGAAGCCAGGGAGGTCAGTGGTTGGAGTAGAAGAGATAGAGAGTTCCAGGCATTGGGGAAAGCCAGATAAAATGCCCAGACCTGACAGATGGAGAGTCTTGTTCATGGAACAGCCAAGAGGCAGTGATTTGGGGAGAGGAGGGCACAATGATGGGAAGAATCCAGAATGGCCTTGTGCAAAATGTGTCACTTAAGTCATGAACACAGCTGAGGATTCTGAAAAGCAAAGGTAGGGAGAGATTCCAGCTCCCTTCAGTTTACAAAGGGGGAAACTGAGAAGTGACTTGTCTACATAGGTAGTAAGTGGAGGGCTGGTATTTGAACCCTGGCCTTCTCTTTCATTTCCAGGGACACAGCTCTGCACAACACTAGGTGCATTATTCAGCCTCTGCCTTTGCCACAGTGCCCGGTAAGGAGGAATTCAATAAATACTTGTGGCCTGATTAATCGAATTTCTCACTGCAGGCTCAAGATTTTCCTGGCTTCCCTCCCTCCCCCATCTCCATTAGTGTTCTTCAGTCTTCCCTTTGGCCTGAATTTTGTGATATTTTCCTCTCTGCTGCAGGGTTTTTTTTAATATCTTGCCTGTAGACTTTATTATTTCATTGTGGACCCCAGTGAGTATTCACCACAATCACTGCACGGAGCACAAACAAAACAGTCCATCCATTACTTTCCTTTCTCCTTCCTTTATTTCCAGATAGAATTGTTCCCAGACACCTTTCTGTAAAGGAAAGTATGTGGAACCTTAGGAGTCTTCTGCAAAGGAGCCACATTTCTTCATTCCCCTTTTTCTACATTGGCAAAGCTTGTCCTTGTAGCTAGCAGCAGCAGAATGAGCTTCCGGGGATAGGATGAGGAAACACCTGGCTGGCATTAACAGCTGAAAGCTTCCATCGAGTAGCTCAGCCACCCTGGAGACTGTTCTAATGAGCCGACCTTGAGTCGGATTCTTAAGGTACACTTTTTTTTGAAAATTGAGAGATACTCAAATGCCCATAAAAATAGATTCTACATGCATAGGGAAAAAAAAGAATTACTAAAACCTCAGTAGTACTTCTGTGGACAAGCTGGAACATAATGGGGTTGGGGCTGCGGGATGTGATCATATTGATGAAGGGATTAGAGACCTTGATACCTGGGGGTCAGCTGCTAGGTAACATAGTGAATAACACTGGACCTGGTGTCAGGAAGACCTGAGTTAAAAAAAAATCACATGCTTCCTAGCTATGTGACCCTGGGCAAGTCACTTAACTTATGTTTGCCTCCATTTCGTCATCTGTAAAGAAGGGATAATAATAGCACCAACCTGCCAGGGTTTTGTGAGGATAGAATGAAATAATAATTATAGGGCACTTAGCACAGTGCATGGCACACATAAGTTCTATATAATTTTAGCAATTATGTTTAGCCTGGTGAAAAGAAGACTTAGGCAGAACATGCTACCTGTCTTCAAGTATTTGAAGAGCTGTGACCAGAAAGAGAAGTTAAACTTATTCTCCTTAGCCTCAGAGGGCAGAATTAGATGAACTAGTATTAGTTTCATAGAGGAGTATGGAAAACCAAAGAGAGCTTTCCACAAGTGGAGTGAGCTATTGGGAGGCAGTGAGCTCTCCCCCACCGGAGGTCTCTCGGTGGTAGCCAGATGACCCTCATCAAGGATCACAGACTTAGAGGTAGAATATTAAAGATCATCTAGTTCAACTTCCTTCTTTGAGAGATGAGGAAATGGAGTCCTAAAGATCCTTTCCCAAGCTTACCTAGATGGCAAATGGCAGAAAAGGGATTTGAACCCAGGAACTCTAACTTCAGATATGTCGCTCTTTCCACTGGACCACTCTGCCTCTATTACTGAAGGGATGCCTGTTCAGGTGGGGGTTGGATTAGCTGATCTTTGAGGGGGTCCCTTCTAACCCTGAGATTCTGATTCTATTATCCACTTCCCAATTCATTTATTTTAGTTGTCTTTGTAGGACAGACACAAGCTCAGTGTTTCTCCATTTTGTTTAGACTTCATAGCCAAAGCAGAGAGTTTGACTTCATCTACTTTCAACAATTTGAAAGAAATTTCTAACTTACATCATAAATTTATAGTCATAAATTGTTATAGGAATAAGGATTGCTATTAGAAACGAGATTTCATGAGCAGATTTACAAACCTACCAGTTTTCTGACTTGAATGATCTCAATCGCTTGTCTCTTGCTCTGTTCCGGAAATTACTATTCCATTCACCTCATTCTTGCTGTGAGACATAACTTCAAACTGTTCCTTCTGAAATGGCTGTAGAGGAAATATTGCGCTTCAAATGACAGTGTCTGCAATAACCCAGAAGCCCACATGATACTGGTGATGGTAATTAGGAATGATGAGCTGACCAATTTGGGGTTGATGACTTCTACTAATGCTATTTCTGGCTCTTCTTCTTCACTCAGGGAACACTTAGAGAATCAACCAAGAATTATTGGAATGGTAATAGGAATAACAATCATTTAGATTTTTGCAGTGCCTTAAGGCTAATAAATCTCTTAATAATAATAATAATAATAGCTAGCATTTATGCAGCACTTCAAGATTTTTGAAGAAACTTCCATATGCAATTTAATTTGATCCTTACAACAACCCTATAGAATAGGTGCTTTTATAATTTCCATTTTACAGATGAGAAAACTGAGGCTGAGAGAGGTTACATGAGTTGCTCAGGGTCACACAGCTAATAGGTATCCAAGGCAGAATTTAAACTCATATATTCCTTACTCCAAGTCTATCTCCCATAACACCTTGCAGGCTCTTTCAACAGCCTAATGCTATAGCTAGCAAAAATAGTATTATGCTCATTTCATGGGTGAAGAAACTGAGGGTCTTTGAGGTTAAGATTTGCCAAAGATCACATAGCTGGGATATTATGTCAAACATATCTGACTTTAAGACAAATGCCTTTACCACTATATCAAACTGCCTATGCTTAATTTCCAGTCATTTGCATGACCCACTTGCCCATATGATGAAAGGTTAAGTGTAATGGATGTCTAATCCATCCATTAATCAATCAAAAAAGCATTAATTAAGCATCTGCTATGTGACAGGCACTGTGCTAGGCTCTGGGCATACAAAGACAGAAAAGAAACAATCCCTGCCCTCAAGGAGCATGTGATCTAGTCTGGGGATACAACCTATATACATAAATGGTTTACAAAACATATACAAAACAGATGCACGTAATTTGGGAGAAAGGTACTAGCATCCAAGGCCTTCAAGGAAGGCTTTATGTAGGAGGTGATTCTTGAACTAAGCTTTGAAGAAAACTTGGGATTCTGAGAGATAGAGGGAAGGAGGGGAGGTCATTTTAGGCTCATGGGATGGCCAGTATAAAGCGCCTAGAGGCAGGAGGTGGTGTACCATTTATGAAGAAGAGGATGGCCAGTCTGATTAGACCAAAGTATATATGGAAGTGAGTAACATGTAATAATGCTGGAAAAACTGGTTGGAGCCAGGCTGTGAATGCAGGACTTCTAACAACCTCATCATCTGGTCCTCTTAGTCAGAGACAGAGTGACATGATGATTAGAAGCCTCAGTCCAGAAAGAGTTGGGTTTAAGTCCTGCTTCTGATGTTTCCTTTATATTTCCAAGTCTCAGTTTTCTCATCTATAACCTGGGAATTTTAGTTTCGCTACAATAACAATTTCTTATATACCTACTATGTAACTAAGATACATTGTGAGATCCCAGCCAGTCAAATTTTCAGTGCCCTGGGCAACTAACATTACGCAGAGGAGGAAAAGGTTGCTGATCTGTATAGGTTGACAACTTTCCTCCACATACCAATGAAATCATAGACATAGATAAAACAAAACACATTAGTAAAGCCTGAAGATTTCCTATTGTCCAAAATATCGTATGAAGCTAGATCTGTTGCTCTTAACCTGGGATATGTGAACTTAAAACAATTATTTTAATAGTTTGGTAATTGCATTTCAGTATATTTGGTTTCCTTTGTATTCCTATATATTTTATTTTGCCCATTTATAGACATTATCCTGAGAAAGGGTGTGTAGGCTTCATTAGACTTCCTAAGGGATTGGTCCATGTCACAAAAAAGGTTAAGAATCCCTGACCTGGATGAATCACATTCAGAGCTGAGCACCTGGCTTCTAGCTCGGACACACTCTCCAAATGGACAAGGAGCTAGGCCTAGAATTAGACCGGAAGATGTGAACTGGCTGGTTTGTCTTCTGGGAAATTGTAAAGCTTTTTAATCATGCCAAACAACTCCCAGATACAAAATTCCATCTTTAAATACCAGTCTTCTGGGGTTGTTGTTGAGTCATGAACAGTACAATCTCAAAAGAATTAAAAATAAATAGCACAGAAGGCAACAGAGAGACACATGGTAGGTTTGGACAGCCTGAAGTAGGACCAAAGTGGAGTATGATAATAACAGCTAACATTTATGTATTGCTTTATGTGTGGCACAAATTTCAGTAGATCCTAATGACAACCCTCTGGGAAGGGAAGGAAATAAGCATTTCTATAGCACCTACTGTTTGCAGCAACTGTACTAAGCACTTTTACAAATATCTCATTTAATCCCCACAAATACCCTCTGAGGTAGATGGTGTTACTAACTTCATTTTATAATCAAGCAAACTAAGGTAAACAGAGGTTAAGTGACTTACCCCGGGTCACACAGTTAAGAAGTGTATGAGGCTAGATTTGAACTCAGGTCTCCTTGACTTCAGGACTAGCAGTCTACTGCACCACCAGCTGACTCAGGAAAACAAGCAAACAACAACCAAAAAACAATCTCATTTGATCCTCACAACAACCCTGGGAGGTAGGTGCTATTATTATCCCCATTCTACAGTTGAGGAAACTAAGAGTAAGTGACTTGTCCAAAGTTACACAGCTAGTTCGTGTCTGAGGCTGGATTTGAACTCAGGTTTATCCCTATTCTAGGCCCAGTACTTTATCCATTGCACCACTCTGTTGCCTATAAGCCAGTTATTATTACCCCCTTTTTGTAGATGAGAAAAGTAAGGCAGATTAAGTGACTTGCCCAAGGTCACAAAGCTTGTGTCTGAAGCAGGAATTGAGGTCAGGTCTTGACTCCAGGCCCAGTATTCTCTCTATCCACGGTGCCATTTAGCCATTTAGGATGTTACCAAAGAAATGTAAGATTGAAGAAGTGTTAGGTTGGCTGCAGGGGCTTGCTGGTAAATGCTTAACAACCAGCTCTCTGAAGAAAAATTATACTCATGACACACTTTTATATTTAATCTGTATCATTAACATCTTTTTCATCTCTTTCCTAAGTCTAAACCAGGGGTGGGGAACCTGCAGCTTTGAGGCTACATGTAGCCTTCTAGGTCCTTGCGTGCAGTCTTTTGACTGAGTCCAAGTTTTACAAAACAAATCCTTTTATTAAGGATTCAGTCAAAGGGCCACACTTGAGGACCGAAAGGGCCATATGTGGCCTCAAGGCTATAGGTTCTCCAACCTTTAGACTCTAAACCAACATTTACAAACATTTTGTCAAATCAAAACAATGTTTTGTTAAAACAAAACAATAAATGAAACCCCCCTTTTTAGTGTTTGTTGATTTCCAACAGCCACATGCACACCCTGGAAGTTTAACAATCGACTCCCATGAGACAATTAGAGCAAGTTCCATCTCACCCTTGAATGGACATGTGGTGAGAATGGGGGTTAATAGTTTGACAGCTGGAGTGCTCTTCTGGAATTGACCCTGATGGTTTCAGGAGAAATCAAGGGACATCTTGGTATGTCGGGTGGACCCACTATGTCACATTCAGAGGAGCAGGTGGGTGACAGTCATATAGAACGGGCAGACATGGAGGGGTGGTAATCTGTCTACATCATTGAAAAGAACAACCACATTAATGAGATCTTGGATTCATTTGAATATTTTTGTAGCTGCCAAAAACTAGTTGTTGTGAGGTTCCAGTAAGATTAGGAATGTAAAACATTTTGTGAACTTTAAAGTTCTTCATAAATGTCCAATATTATTATTAATAAGTGGCCATAGGATGAATGTGGCAACATTTTTGTCTTCCAGTTATTGACTGGGATGGTAAAATAAGGGCTGCAAGAAATGAAATTTCAAAGAGGACTATGAAGAGGGAAGTGATAACAAGTCTGGGCTGCCTCACATGCTCAGATGTCTATTTTGACGGGGGAAAAGAAAAGGTTAGAGGTGGCAACTCTTAGAGACTTTGGAGTTAAGGAGATGTTGTTAGCCCTTTGCGGATGAAGCACATCTCTTTGTGACTTGGCCTCACTTTATTTGGCTCTGTTCATGTTCCACTTCTGAACTCCCGATTCTTCAGGACCCTGGAGAGTGACAGCTGGGAAGCCAGGCTTCTGAAGATTGAGATCAAGACTGTCATTCACCTGCACAGGATGCTATCTTCCCACGGCTTTCTCTATAAAAAAGCTGTTCATAATTCCCAAATGATTCTATGATGCGAACATTCATAAGATGCCAAAAGAATCTCAAGTGTATAGCCTGCATTTGAATCCCAGCTCTATGGCTTGTTATCTGTGTGGCCTAACCTGTAAGTTGCCTCAGTTTCCTCATCTGTCAAATGAGACGCTTAAACAATCTCATCTCTAACATCCATTCCAACTCTAAATCTTTGTTTCAAAGATCCAGTCTCTGAAATCTGAACGTTCTGGTCTGTGATTTGCTTTGATATCCATATTTATATGTACTTTGAGGCTTGGAAAGGTATAAGATCTCATTTAATCCTTACCAGAACCCAGAGGTAGGTGCTATCAATGTCACCATTTTACAGGTGAGAAAATTAAGGCTCACAAAGGTTAGGAATACAGTCACACAGTGAGCTTCCGAGGTGGCATTTGATCCCGGATCTTGATTACAGAACTAGCTCTCTACCATTTCATGCTACATTTCGTCAGGTATTTATTTATTTTAAGAGTCTGCATTGGGGAGACTTTGCAAACGGAAGTGGAGAGTGTATGGTGAGCATACAGTGGACCGTACAGGGAAGAACCAAATGTCATGAGAAATGAGTTCAAGTCCTGTCTCTGCCTATGTGACCTTGGACAAGTCACTTACTGTTTGTGGACCTCACTTTCCTCATCTGAAAAAAAAAACCAAATGGGACAAGATGATCTCTAAGAGCCCTCCCAACTCTAAATCTATGGAAAGATAGGTGTGGTATTTAAAAAAGTTTCACATTTCTTAGAAGTTTGATTTGGTGCTTGATTATTTTAGAGGACAGGGGCTGGAAGAGACAATGACTAATTGTTATCTAGAAATTAAGGCTCCCTCCTTTGCTTGCACATTGAAGGAAAGTCTGCTGTTTGGCCATCACAGCAATCACATTTGAGAAGATTCCTTATGGGCGACTGTAATGATAATGTGAAATTTGCATTCAGTACAGAGTTCCCACACCAGGAATTCCTCACATTGACAAAAGCCATGGGCTGAAGTAAAAACAAATAAAAGGGATGTAATAATTAACAATAATGATGATGACGACAAAAAGTAATCATAATGAACACTTATATAGCACTTAGTGCCAGGCATGATGCTGAGTGCTTTACAAATATTATCTCATTTGATCCTCTTAACAATGGTAGGTGCCATCATTCTTCCCATTTTACAGAAATGTAGGCCTTGGCAAGGATTCCCATAAATTTTCTTTCATTAGAGGCAGCTAGGTGGTGCAGTGGATAGAGTGCCAGGCCTGGAGTCAGGAAGACCAGAGTTCAGATCTGGCCTCAGAAACTTCACTAGGCCAAGTCCCTTAACCTTTGTTTGCCTCAGTTTCCTTATCTGTAAAACGGGCATAACAATGACACTTATCTCTTAGGGTTGTTAGAAGCATCAGATCAGATCATATTTGTAAAGTAACCTAGGCAGCTAGGTGGCACAGTGGATAGAGTGCTGAGCCTGGAGTCAGGAAAACTTATCTTCCTGAGTTCAAATCTGGCCTCAGACACTTACTAGCTGTGTGACCCTAGGCACGTCACCCAACCTTGTTTGCCTTAATTTCCTCATCAATAAAATGAACTGGAGAAGGAAATGCAAACCACTCCAGTATCTCTGCCAAGAAAACCCCAAATGGGATCACAAAGAGTCAGACACAACTGAAACGACTAAACACACAGCTTGATACGTAGGAAGTGCTATATAAATGCTAGCTATTACTATCTAGCCAGTGCCCAAAGAGACATAAATCTTGGGCATTTTATGGACCTGGAAGATGCTTATCCTTCCAGGAATCTTTCATTCTTCCATTTTTGCAGGTCTCTTTCTAGCTTATTTCCTCATTGTCCAAGGGATTTGAGTACAAGGTTTCTATAACCTGTAGGCTTACTAAATATGATGGTGGCAAAATGCCAGCAAACCAAGCAAGTTGACTCCTCACCAGGGCCAACCATCCTCCCTGTCTGAGGCTCTTGGTTGTTAATCCCTTCTCCTTCCATTTGTTTCCTAGCACACTGAGCTGTGCATCATGATATTCTGTTTGCAGGGTCTACATAGATTTATACCTAACTTTCCTACACTCTTCGGTCTTTATTGACCCATCCATAATCATGTTTTAGTTGGAAAAAAATGTATAGTACCTGGAGAGAATAAGAGGCGGCAAGTATTTTAGGGCCTTGTCAGCATTTAAGGCAGTAACTATGACATTTGGTGGGAATGGGCCTCTTCCCATGATGGATTGGATACCTTCATTCGCTGAAGACTAAACTGAAGGTGACAGATACTTAACAGACTTGCTCTGCTTCTCCCCTCATCCTAGAGTGAGTCATACCAGAGTTCCATTATCCAATACATCAACTTTCTGATCCAAATAGGAAAGATTTATCTGATGAGATGTATTCAATAACCTGTTATTCTAGAGTGTCCTCCAGTTGCTAGGATGAAGGGTGCCTAGGGAGTCTTCTTATTATCTTTTCTGAGAAGGGGTTTTCTAAAACTCAGGGCTTTTATTTTCCCCTAAAATTCTGCCTTCTCATAGGATCATAGATTTAGAACTGTGACCCTATAGATAGTTTATTCTGATGCCTCACATTTTACAGAAGAAGAAACTGAGGCAGGGAGCTTAATGTTCCAAGTAAACACAGGCAATAAGCATATCAGTATTCAAACCTTTGGTCTTCCTGACTGAAGTTGTGTTTTATTGCCTATGTTTATTTTATTTCATTTCTTTTTGCCCTGGATTTGTGATTTCTTTGGTATGGGAAAGTTGCAAGTCAGGAAATTCTCTTGCCAATACTATTGGGCAACTCTGAACCTTATAGTCTTAGACATGTCAGGTATTCGGTGGGTAGAGTGCTGGACTTGGATTCATGGAGGCCTCAGTTCAAATGCTGCTTCTGACATTGATTAGAAATGTGACCCTGGGCAAGTCATTAAACTGCTGCCCACCTCAGTATTCTCAGCTGTAAAATGGGGATAACAATAGCACTTACCTATATTGGTTGTACTGAGGATTAAATGAAATAATATATTTTACACATATTATACGTATACTTTGAAAACTATGCTAGTCATCATTGTCATTATCTGAAAACTGCCTGGACACTGCAAGGTTAAGTGACTCATCTAGGGTCATACAGTCAGTATGTCAGTGTCAGAGGTCAGATGTCAACTCAAGTCTTCCTAATTCTGAGGCAGTTCTCTAACTACTATGCTATGCTGCCTCTCATCTGGGATATTATCAATAAAAAACCTTATTACACCAAACTCCAATTTCCTTATGGAATTTTGACCCCAAAAATGCATGACATCTGCATATCTATTCTGGTGAATATGTGTGATTCCTGGTTAATATTGATTCATTCCCAATTCCATTTCATTGCAGGTCATCAGTTCTGATACAGAATCTACTGTTTCTTTCTGGATGATAGACACCGGGCAGAAAATCAAACAGTTTACGGGTTGCCATGGCAATGCAGAAATCAGCACCATGGCCCTAGATCCAAGTGAGAAGAGGCTTTTAACTGGGAGCCCAGATGGTGCAATAAAGGTGTGAACAAACTCTGGGATGCTGTTTGCCAGCTCTTTTCTCTATGGGAGCTGGGCCAAAAGATTCTGCTGCGGGAAAACAACATCCCTATAGGGTGTGTGTATGTGTGTGTGTGTGTGTGTGTGTGTGTGTGTGTGTGTGTGTGTATGTGTGAATGCTTGTGTGTGTTGGCCTTGTTAGAGGGGAGATGTGACCAGAGGACATAAACTTATTAACGAAAAGCTTCAGTAACATGGCTGTAAGGAAAGTAGTTATTGAGTGGACAAACCATGCTAAGGCATTCTTGAATGAAGGGATGATAAATGTAAACTAAAGGATTAGCTCACAGAGTTACTGCCCAATGACCAGGGCTGTATTTACCTAACAACCCATACAAGGGAACCAGAGACAAGTAGATTGCTGCTCCTTGAAAACACTGACTGTCTTATATTTCTGGCCTAAGGCATGTGACTAATTCTGAAATGTCAATGACTTTTCCCTGGATCCTTGTTAAGGATTTTTTTTATTATCTCTAGGTTTATTTTATTAATCTTTATTATCATAATACACTGGTACCTAGAGATGGGTTATACTTTCCATATTGCCATGTGGCATGGCTTGTATAACCTAATCCAAGTTATGTGATTATTAATTTATTTGGGGGCATGATGCCAGTTGCTGTTTACTACTATAATACACATATGAAACTTTGGGATTTTTTTGGCAGGAAGGACATATTCATGATTTTACCAGAGTAAGGAACTTCCCATGTGGAAACTCTGTCCACCAATTCAAAATTGGCAACTCATGAATAACTTATAGTGGTAGAGAGCTACCTGGGCCCCAATAATCTGTCCTAGATTACACAGATAGTAAATGTAAAAACTGGGATTCAAACACAGGTGCTCTGATGCCAAATTCAACACCCTTTCCTTTATAACCTTATTGGATATTTCCCTCCACCACAAGCTCTGTGTTCCAACAAAACTCTCCTCTCTGTTCCTTACACAGTGTACTCCATCTCCCATCTCTGAACCTCTGCATTGGCTGTCCAATAGGCCTGGAATCTTCTCTCTTCTCCCTTCTGCTCATAGACTCTCTCTTCCTTTAACATACAGCTCAATTGCCATAATTTACATGAAACCTCTTCTTAACCCTCCAAGTACTGATTCCCTTCCTATAAATTATTTTATATTTAGCTACCTTGTATATATTTGTATTTATTCATTTTATATTAATGCTTTGTACATTTATATATGTGTTAGCTGTCTTTCCACACTAAAGTATAAGCTTCCCGTAAATAAGGATTATTTTAATTCATGGTATTTATATCCCCAGCTTCTAGCATGATGCCTGGAACCTAGAAAGATCTTAATAAATACTTGTAGATTGATTGATTCTCTTTCCACTCTTAGAGACACATTTTTTTTCTTGTAAGGAAGAATAAGAGAGAAGAAAGTTCAATAAAACTAACATATCAACATATCAGCCAAGTCAGAAGTAGTTGCAGTGTTCCACACCTTTAGCCCCTCACATCTGCAAAAAAAGGAGGGAGGTACATTTTCTTATCTTTTCTTCTAGGCTTAGCATCATTTTTCCCCTTTTAGTTTCAATTGTTTTGTTGCTGCTCTTCCCAAGTGTGTGTCTTAGTTTCCTAGTTCTGCTTGTTTCACTTTGTATAAGTTCATATTAATCTTCCCCGGGTCTTCTCATAATCTTTTTCTATAGTCTTCATATTTGTAATTTCTCATGGCATGATACATTTATTTGTCACAATTCCTCAATTGAAAAGTGTCTACTAGGCATCTGTATCCCTGGTGCACTTTCTGATAGTTTGGTTTTTAAAAAGTGGACCAATCAAAAATGAAAATGCTTAGTCATCTACTTTCCATTTTCCAAGCAAGCTGATCTTGAGGAATAGAATGTCTCCTCATTAATCTTTAATTATCCTAAATGTATTGGTGGATTGTCTTTGAATTAACTCATTATAAAATATATTACTAATAGTTATCATACAATTATAATCACAAATATTTTAAAAGAAAGCATGTTCTCTTCAATTAATATGTATCTTAGCTAATTTTTAAACTCTATTTTTAGAAGTAAACCCAAAACATTTTATACAATATTGTTTACTAAAGGGAATTTTTTAAGAGTATACTTTCTTTGCCTCTTCTAAAGGTAATTTTTTTCCCTTAAAGATTTGGGATTTCAATGGACATTGTCATCATACCCTGAATGTGGGTCAAGATCGAGCTGTGGATATTTCTCAGATCCTTGTCCTAAAGGAGACTATACTAGTCGTAGGCTGGGAGAGGTATGTCCTTGGATGTCTTGTAGCAAAAGACTGGAAAGAAGGTAAAAAGAATGTTTTCATGTTGGGTTTCCAAATCTAAAAACAGAAGGGAGCATGGAAATGTTGACTCCCTCTGGGTCATTCATTTGCTGGTGACCTAATCGAGAGGAATTCTCAGTAGGAGTTGACTGCTTATCAACTGAGTGACAAATCAAAGAATCATAGGACTTAGAAGGACCTGGAGAAGCCATCTGGTGCCTATTTCTGGCTTGGGTGATTTGCTCCCAGAGAACATTAATGTCTAAAACAAAAGTTTCCCACTTTCTAAATATATTCTCCTAAGGAGGTCCTTTTTTACCTCCCCTTAATATCACCTTCCAGGGCTTCACAATTTTTAGTTAAAAAGCTTTTAATGTTTCTCTTCAATTCCTCCAGTTATCATTTGAGCCCTTTCTTTATTAAAAAACAAAAAAGACAAAAAGCTGATATCCAGCTAGAAAAGCATGTTGGAATATTTTTTCACTTTGTTACATAGAGGTGGCCTCGACAAAGGACTTGCTCTTTTCATGGAAACATTCTTCAACTTTCATCCCAAGGGAAACTATATTTCCTTCTTTTTTTTCTGGAGAACTGAAGGGTGCACCAGACCCAGGCATTCTAAGGAATCACTCACACAAGGAAAATTAAAGGGGCCTGAATTTCGAAAATATGATGTCCCGTAAATTTGGCAGCACAGAAAATGCTGCCTTAATAGGTAATTAGCCAGCAGTTATTCACTGTCGAATTATCATTTTAATGGCTCAAGGGTGGTATGGGATAAACTGTTTTTCCCCTCCTCTCTTCACCAGATTCTATGCTCAGACATTTGGGTGGATTTTATTAATCATAGAAAAGACCTTTAATCCAAGCACTAATGCATATAGACACATTAGCAGATGGAGCATATGGCCTATCATTTTTTTTCCATAGAAATTTTGTTTGGTAGGAGGAAAAGTGCAGACCAAACTGTTCTACATAATATTATGACATAATTCTTTCATATATGCCTTACAAAGGCAGGCTGCTTCCTGTCCATGGGAGCAATCATTGTGACTCATAGCTAATTTAGCAATCTGCATCCTAATCATCTCTGTGCTAGACACAGACACTGACCAAGGTGAAGTCTATGGGCTAGACAGTGGGCCGGAATTATAAAGCCTGGAAGATCTCGGGTCACACTCTGCCTCTGACCTATTCTGGTTGGGTCACCATGAGTGAGTGAAGTATAGCCTCTCAAAGATCTAGGCAACTCTCTAAGGCCATGAGTTTTAGATCTCAATATTCATCAATGGAGGGAGTTGCCATGTGGGAATTCTCTATAGTGATGAAGTCATAGAAACAGACTCTCCCAACCCCAAAAAATTATATGGTGAAATGACATAAGTTTTCTTTAATGGACAACTGGGACTAATGTTTATTTGAATGGTTACTGGAAAAGATTTGTTCTATTCTTTTCCTACTAAAAACAAATGAAAGCCAATTTCTGAGGAAGCTCCAGTGCTTAGTATAGTGTCTGGCACATAATAGGTACTTTACAATGATACTTAGAGGACATCATTTTGTTCATTAAAAAATTAATAGCCCATTATTAGAAGCAATGGTATGATTAGAATAGTCCCATTTTAAAGAAAGCAATTTTAAAAATTCAAAGCTTAAAGGGGCCATTGAGTCCAACAAATATATTGAAGGAAATCTAAAGACCAGTAGTCTGATTTTATCACCTGTCATTTGGGTGGTTAGCTATCATATACTCATGTGTCTAGCATTGTCTCCCACTGCTATTCATTTGCATATGCTGTTCCCCATGCTGGAGATGCGATCCTTCCTGATTTCTGCATCTTGGAAGACTCCCTTTAAGGCTTAGCTCAAATAAAACTTTCTATACAAGGCCTTTCCAGTACACCCCAGTCCCAACCTTCCTTATTATTTCCTTTGAATATATTTCATATCTGCTTATCTGTGCACATGCTTTCCCTCAGGAGACTGTAGACCCCTTGAAGGCAGAGACGATTTACTTTAACTTTTTATCCCCAGAGTCTAGAAGAATAACTGATATGCAATAGGTATGTAGTAGATGTTTGATGAATTGGTTTGAATTGAACTGAAAAAGACTTTGGAAGGAAGCTTTGAGAATGTTGGAATAAGAATAGGAGAATTCCTCTTCCTAGTTGAGGTCCTCTAAAGGAACACTGGGGTTGGGGGGTGGGAGGGCATGTTTTTGGCTGAAACAAATGAAGATGCTTAATCAATCTGAGAAGAAATCAGAGCTGACAAATCTGTCATTACTACTGACCTATTAGTCATAATTGGAAAAAGCAGCACAACCCACCATGAGAGTGTGTTCCTTTCAGCTATGGTGAAAGGATCAATAAATTGTCCATAATAATGTTTATTAAAATTTCCTGAGAAAGAGGCATTGAATTGGAACATATTTTATAATATCTAAGACTGAATCTCTTTGATTGGAAGAATTTAGAAGAGGGACTACAAAGAGACATCATCAGCTCTGTTTGGGAAAGGGGAAGCAGGATTGCTGATGTCATTTATGAGCTACAAATGTTCTAGGGTGGCATAAACAATTCAGATCACTGTCCTGAAAAGCTTAAGGATTTGAGAAAAGGAACCTGAAGACAGCAATTAAGCTATAACAACCTCCTCCCAAACCCAAGGGAAGCTGCTGCATTTATTACTGTTAGTCCATGAAGTTGTGTCAACATGTACAAGTGAGTTTAATCTTTCTGTCCATTGGTCACTAAGGAGTCACTAACTAACAGCTAACAATTAGTAGGGATCATTTGATTAGATTGGCTGGGCAATTCTATTAAAACTCTGGGACCAGTTTGTGTTCCTGTGTAGACACAGACTAAAAATGTTGGTTGTTTTAGACTTAAAGATGTATCCTAAATGTTCCTGATTGTAAAGCACATGCACTATGGTGAAGGTTGAAGGCAAGGATGACTTGTTCCCCAAGGACATTAATGTCTGTAACAAGAGAAACTAGCATGATGGTTCTCTGAACAATTCAAAAAGTACCTCTTGTTATTGAAAAGGAAATATGCTAAGTGAGGGAACCACAATCTGCCTCCTAGGGTATGTCCAGGGCCAAGCTCCCAGTCCAGAACTAGGGTCACAGCTTTAAAGCTGGAAGGGACTTTTGGGTTCATTTGGTCCAACCCCTTAATTTTGTAGCTGAGGAGCTGAGGCTCAGGCGGTCATGGTTTGCCCAGGGTTATATAACTACTAAATTTCTCAGATACATGAACCAAGATCTTCCTAACTGCCAATTGAGCCCTCCTAAAGCACATTTCTGACTGGATAGAAATACAGAAAGACAAATAGATTGATGAACAATCAGCCAGCAGAATTAATCAGCCCAGCCAATGCATCTCTATCATCCATATCACTCTGATTCAGACTCCCGTCACCTCTCCTCTGGGCTATCGTGTAACCTCCTAGTTGGACTCCCTCCCTCAAGTCTCTCATATAGCTGCCCACGTGATTTCCATAAAGCACAGATGTCACATATTAGTCCTTTATTCAATGAACTCCAGTGGCTTCCTAATGTCCTTGTTATTTAGTTGAGTGGTTATGTTCTAGAATTTGTGACCCCATTTGGGGTTTTCTTGGCAGAGATACTGGAGTGGCTTGCCATTTTCTTCTCCAGCTCATTTTACAGATGAAGAAACTGAGGCAAACAGGGTGAGGTGACTTGCTGAGGGTCACACAACTAGTAAGTGTCTGATGCTGGATTTGAACTCAGGTTCTCCTGACTCCAGGCCAGGCACTCTCTCCACTACACCAACTAGCTGTCCCTCCCTAATGCTACTAGCTCAAAATATAAAGTCTGCTGGTTCGTGTCAAAAGCTGTTCACAACCAGACCCTAACTTATCCTTTGAACTTCATTATACGGTACTTCCCTTCACTTCCACTAGGGCCCAACTTAACTGGCCTGCTTGTCATTTCTCATACATGACACTGGCCATCTCTCATTACTAGGGAATATTCCTCCCTCACTTCTATGTCTTAGAATCAACAAGGCCCTTCAAAGCTCAGCCCAAAGGCTACCTTCTGTATAACACTGTTTTTGTGTCCTGACCTCTTTGGCAGTCTAGTGAATCCTGTGGACCCCTCCTCAAAATAATATGCTTAAATGTACAAATAAAATACATAGGATTGTAAAGGAAACAAATGATGTTGAAATACAGTTATCAAAATGTAAAAACAGCAGCAGCGACGAAACAACAACAAACAATAAACAACAACAGGTTAAGAACTTCTGAATCTATGAGAATCTTTTTTAGAATCTACATGAAGGTTTTCCTGATTCTCCCAGCTGCTCATGCTTTCCCTCCACCCCGAGATTATCTGTTTGGTATCTCTCTTTATCTGTTAAATGCCTTCCCTTACTAGACCCTAAGCTCCATGAGGCCAGGAACTGTTTCATTTTTGCCTTGTATGCTCAGGGCCTCACATGGGGTCTGAGAGCTTAACGAATACTTCCTGACTGAATGAAATACACATTCTTGAATACTTTCATCTAATCTCCTTGGTGTGACCATGGTCAAATCATTTAAAGTCTCTGAATGTTATTTCCTTAGCTATAAAAACCAAGAAATACCTACCCTCCTCCAAGGTTATAAAAAAGAGGAAATGAGTTAATATATATACAGGAACACTATGCAAACCTTGAAATGCTCTATGCTGTACATATCAGCCACTATTATATGTCTGGATAAATGGCCTCAATCTCTATGTCTCTTGTCTTTCTTTATTTCCCTCCTGGGGTTCTTTTCTAGTCATGTAGATTTAATCCCATCTCTGTGGCAGTTTTAAAATTCATAAATAAAATACTAAAGATATACATAAATAAAATGCTAAATAAAAGGCAAAAGTACCTGAGACCTTCATGAAATGTGTAGCCAAACCCAACTAATCACTCTTGATTTACAGCTGGCATGGCTCCTTGCTCACAGTAGGTGCTCAATAAAGCTTTGTAGATTAAATTTGGAAGTCAATTTTTGAAAGTAACCTGAGTTTGAGGATTTCATAGGGCCTCAGGCAGAAAACCTAACCATCACAGAATATAAGCTTCTTCACAGTCATCTCATTATGGAACCATAATTCTCCCTAACTCCAGTGGCTTTACTTTTTAGTTACAATAAGTATTCCCTAATATTTTTCATGGTTATTGCCAATTCTAGGATATTTGCAGAAGGGAGCATAAAGAAGCAAGAATACTTGAAATTCATAGATAAGTCAACTCCCAAACCTAATATTAGTTATTAGTTTCAGTCTAATCCAATACAATTCAAAAGAATCCAAAAGAATATGACAGTCATTTATTAAATAGTGCCTACTAAGTGCAAGGTACTATGCTAGGCCTGGGGTACCAATCTAAGCAACAATAATGAAGAAAACAAAAACAGCCCTGTGTTCAAGGAGTTTGCATCAAGAACAACTTTAACATTTCTTTTTCTTTTTTCTGAAAAGAACTAGATGTAGCTTTCTTCTTCTTGCATCTTTTCTCTTCAGCACCAAACTTTAACAAAATAAAAATAAACAAGAAGGAATGGAAGAATCATGGTACTGACAGACAGATCATTGTACCTAGACCCAGCACATATTGAATCTTGACTCTCTCCCTCCTCTCCAATTACTAATGTTCTCTTTCCCTGTTTAAATAATCCAGATTTTACTTGTCTGATATTGTGTCCTTCAATAGTATGTAAGATCCTGGAGGGCAGGAACTATTCTTAGTGTCATCTTTTCACCTCCAATGCCTAGCATGAAGTGAAGAATCGCCCCCTGAAATATCACCTGTGCTGAATTTCTTTAATGACAATTTCTTCCTGAGCACTGTTAGCAGGGAGCATGTTTTCCTAGACAGACTATATAGTCAGGGTAGCTTTTTTCCCCCTTTCACAAGAAACTTATTTGGCTTTCAGTTGAAGGGATCCAGTCACTTAAATTCAGAATTATTGAGAAGATGGATCATTGTCACAAAGTGGGGAGAGGAGGGTTTGACAGTATGAAGAACCTCCCAGGAAGTACAAATATAAAATGCAGTTTGGAATGGTTATGTAGTGAGGGCATTCACTAGAGAGCCCACCAGGACAAAGACCAAGTCCCTTGGAACCTTGGAAAAGGAGGCTTTAGATTGTTTTCTCCTTGGGTACACTTTCCTCTGAATTATCCAGATAATTGTCTCACTCTGTGTTTCCACTAACTCTGTAGGCATAGCTCTGCATTGTGGGTGAAGCAATGTACTTTAAAAGTGCTATTTTAAAACAGAAAGTATTATATGGATTTTTAGGCTATTTCAAGATAACTGTCATTTCTTGGGGAAGGTTTTCGGATTGGGTATTAAGGGAAAAGATGACAGCTAATTAATTTCTCAGTATTTTGACACCCAAGGTCAAATATCAGAAGGGATACTTTGCACATTTTTGGTAGTCTGCAAAGATCTTTGCAGATTTGGGGGAGGGGAGGACCATTTTGAATATTCTAGGTTAATAATCAGCATTTCAGCAAGTGGGCAAATTCAGCACTGGCTTTTGGAAAGAGAGATCAGGTAAGAAGGAGGGCTAATAAAATGATTCTAAAGGGAATATCTCCAACAAAATTTTAGCTATTTAATTTAATTCAATGAAAAATTTTAAGTGGGTCGACCAGCTGGTGGGGTGAATAGAGTGCCAGACCCAAAGTAAGGTACACTCATATTGGTGAGGTCAAATCTGGCCCTAGATACTAGCTGTGTGACCCTGGGCAAGTCACTTAATCCTGTTTGCCCCAGTTTCTGTAAAGTGAGCTGGAAAAGAAAATGGAAAACTACTCCAGTATTTCTGCCAAGAAAACCTCAAATGAGTCATGAAGAGTTGAACATGACTGAAAAACAACTGAAGAACAAAAAAATATAGACAGCTCATGGGACCAGACATTGGGGATACAAAGACAAAATGCAAAGCAATCCCTTCCCTCAGGCAGATTACGTGTACTGGGGGAATACAACAAGAACATAGATAAGAAAATATGAGGTAATTAACTCATTACAATTACAAATAGCTAGCACTTATTTACATGGGGGTTTTGAAAAGTGCTTTATGTATATCACCATATTTTATCTTCATTATCCTGTTTGGGCAGCTAGGCAGCAAAGTGGATAGAGCTCACTGTACCTGGAATCTAGGAGTCCTCAATTAAAATCTGATCTCAGACATTTATTAGCTTTGTGACCCTAGGCAAGTCACTTAACCTCTCTGAGCCTTGGTTTCTTCATCTGCAAAATGAAAATAATAGTACTTAATAATAGTCAACCTCCCAGGGTTGTTGTGAGGATCAAATGATATATTTATAAAGTGCTTTGCAATCTTTAAAGCACTATATAAATACTAGCTATTACTATTTTGAAGATGAGGAAACTGAGGCAGACATAAGTTAAGTGACTCTTTCAGGGTTACACACCTGGTAAGCATCTGAGGCTCCTTTGAGTTCAGTTCCTGACTCTACGTCCAACACCAGCTGCCTACAAACAAGATATGTCTGGGATAAATAAGATGATCACCAGAGGGAAGGTGCTAGTATTAAGGAGGATCAGGGCGGGCTTCTCATGGAAGGTGAGATTTTAGCTTGGACTTGAAGGAAGTTAGGGAAGCCAGGAGGTAGCAGAGATGAGGAGGGAGAATATTCTAGGAATGGGAAATTTCCAGCGAAAATACCTGGAATCTAGAGAGCAAGAGACTTGCTCAAGGAACAACAGTATCGCTGGATTGCAGAGTATGTGATGGGGAGAAAGGCATGAGAATATTGGAAATTTAGAAGTTTGTGAAGGGTTTGAATCCAAAACAAAGGGTTTTATATTTGCTGCTGGATGTGATAGGGAGCTACTGGAGTTTCTTGAATGGGGGTGTTGGTGACAGGGCCAGATTTGTGCTTTAGGGTGAGTAATTTGACTGCTGAGTGGAAGATGAACTAGAGTGGGAAAGATGAGTCAGGGGAGACCAAGCAGCAGGCAGTTGTAATAGTCTAGGAATGAGGTGATTAAGGACTGTAGGAGTCAGATGGATAGATAGGGACATATCTGAGAAATGTTATGAAGGTAAAATTGACAGCTTTTGGCAGTAGATGGGATATGGAGGCTGAGATAGATTAGGATGACATCTCACTAGCAAGCCTGGGTGACTGGAACAATGGTGGGACTCTTGAAAGCAAAAACGGACATTTAGAAGGAAAGATGATTCCTTGTCCCCCAATGTAGAGTCCCACTCCAACCTCTGTCCCAACACTCAGAAGTCCCCTACGAGCCAGAGATTCCCTTCACCACTCCCCCTCGTGGTTACTGCCCAATCAAAGCACACCCGTCTTGTGCAATATTTCCTCAGAGTCTTGTTTTGTGACTTGTTTTCTCATGTAATAGACTAATTCATGCTGAGATATTCAGGACTATTGATAAGTAATCTGTTATTTCCACGACCCCAACAAACACCTCTTCCAACTGCCTCTCCTCAGTTAATTTTAAGAGTATACTTCCTTTCTTTCCTCCACTAAACTTCTGTTCAGATGTCTCACAGTGGAAAGAAGGTGACCTGGGCGTCTTGAAGGCTATGCTAGCACAATATAAGCTCTGAACTATCATACCAAGATTGAAAGATTTCTAATACAAACTGATGATGTCATCCAAGGACTAGACTTGCTAGATTTGTAGAGATTCACAACCAATTTTGTCACAGGACAAATTTTGAAATTGTCAGCCCTCACAAATTTTAATAACCACTGAAGTTATGTCTATGGATAACTTCATCAATCCAGACATGGGACTCCTTTGTTTTAAAGTATGTAGTGGCTCCCTATTGCCTACCAGGTAAAATTCATACTCCTTTGCCTAGCATTTAAGATTTTCCACAGTTTGATGCCATTCTAGCTTTTTTAGGCTTATCTTATTACTCCCTCCATGCACTCTATACTCTGCCTTAATTGGATCTCCTTCAAACATATCCTGTGTTTTCCTACCTCCATTTCTTTGCTTGCATTCTTCCCTATGTCTGGAGTGTCTCTGTCACCATCTTTGCTTATTTATTACTTGTTCAATTCCTACCCATCCCTCAATGTCCAACTCAAATGCTACCTGCATGAAAATTTTCTTGATCTTCTTTGTCTTTAAAAAACTTCTTTCTCCCTTAGTCTTCACAACACGGTTTGTTTTCCATCCCTATAATGCCTTTACTTCATATTATAATTGTCTGTCCCTCTGTAACATGACTGCTAGATGTGAGATTCTTAACCTGAGGTTCCTGGGGTTTGTGAGCTTAGATGAAAAAATATTTTTATTTTCTAATCCATGAAACAGAATTTCCTTCAATTATTTTAAAACATGATTCAGAGAGAGAGAGACAGACAGAGAGAGACAGAGAGAGAGAGAGAGAGAGTCCATCGACTTCCCTAGCCTGCCCAATGACTACTCAATTCAAACAAAATTAAAAGTTAGAGACAGCTTCTCATCGAAGATTTGTACCACTCTCAGTGTTTAGCAAGGTGATCCCACCAAGCGGTATGGAGTGAATAAATATTTGGTGAATTTAATTTTTCCACTGACAGTTTTTTGTCAGCCCTTGAATTACACCCCACAGGTGATGAGCTGTCCCTTCTACCTCGGGTGTCACTGTTGGATGTGGATAAATTCTTAATCTCTTTCCCTAGGGCAATTACTGTCTTCCGACTTCACGACTTTGCTCCCTTTTTGGTTCAGCCTGAAGAATGGAAAGGAGGGGTGCAGCATCGAGAAGACATCTTATGTGCTGCTTTTTTACCTCCACAGACTCTAGTTACAGGTCAGGGAACATTAATTTGCCAACCCATGCTGAAAGTTTAAATTCTTTCTCTCTCTCAAAAAATTCAGAATGTATTCATTGCAAAATGAATATCTCTTCTGTGAAAAAAAGAACATATTTTATGTTCTTGCTATTTCCAGACTTTCCCTCTTGTGCTTCCTCCTACTTTCTTCTTCTTCTCCTTAATAGGATCATAAAATTATTAAAGGACTTTAGAGGTTATCTAGTCCCTTACTTTACAGATGAGGAAACTGAGGCCTCAAGAGGTAAAGTGATATCACCCTAGGTCCATAGATATAGAGCTAAAAGGGACTTTTGAATCAGTCTAGTTCAAGACTTTCATTTCATAGATGAGAAAATGGACTTAGTAGCTTGCCCAACATCACACAGGCATTAAGTTTCAGAGAAAGGATTTGAACTCAGGCCCTTTGACTCTGAAGATAGTATTCTCTCCATCCTACCATTTTACATTATAAAGGCTCCTTGGCTGGTAATTTTGCCAAGGTTGCCATTTCCTCATTTAGAGGCCAGTACTCAGAGTACTGTCATTATATAAAAAAGTCTGGCCCAGACTCAGGAGATTCTGGCTGTACCTTTTGTCCCATAACATGTGAGCAAATTGGAGCTTTTGGAAAGGTAGGTGGGTTTGCTTTAAGATGAAATACTCATGTAGTCCAATCGTTACATCATTTCTTGCCAAAGAAATTTCAGTTGTGAGGACAAATGCCCATAAAAAGTTACCAATGATTCTATATTTCAGCAGACTGAATAAAAAAAAACCTAAAAAACACAAGTAAAGAACAAACTAGCAACAAAATGAGGTAAAATATGACTGTCCCAAACTCTCAAAGCCAAGGGAGATGGGTAGATTGAATTAGTACCAGAGAGAAAATAGATCTTTAAGGTAGAAGAGAAGTTTCTCCAGAAACTGAAGACAAAAAACAAAGTTGATTCTAAAAGAATTTAATTGCTTCTTGGGTGTTGTAGGTGTTAAAGGGCCAACTCTACAATGTAATTAGAGACTCTTAGTCTGAACCTCTTATCTCTTCCATGTGGAGAACTCTGTTCCCTAGTAGGGAGAATCCTTCCATCAATCAGATCACAGCTCATCTGCACCTTACCATCTTCAAGAATTGTCTGGGGGCCCTGAAAGTTAAAATGAACCTGACTGAGGTTACACAGTCAAGGCAGATTTTGATTCTAAGGGCTTGCTTGCTATTGAGTAGGCCGTGTTGTCTCTGGAGACACTGGAATATGATTGATGCAAATCAAACTTCCATCTTCTACTTTTACACAAGACCCAATAAAGATCAGATGGTTCAGGGTATGAGTCTCACTTTTAAATGAGATATCATCCTTCTTTTTAGGCCTGGTGGGTCTGAATCATTCTTACCATAGAGATTAATGTTGTACTTCTTTTAGCAGTATTGGGAAAGAAATTTGTATGTATTTATCCACTTACATATGTGTATGTATAAGGGTGTATTTGGAAAGGTGAGGACAATAAAGGAGGCATGAGAGTAGCAAAGAATGGAAGGGATGAAATAAGAGAAGGAAAAAGAATGAGGAAGCGAAGGCAACAAAAAGAAAGAACTAGGGAGAGAGGATTCAATTGTATTCTTTTTCACCTTGTGGACTCCCAATATTTCTTCCCCCTTCCCCAAAAGAGAAGCTAATGTCCCATTACTGATAAAATACCCATGTTTACCCTTCCATTGAGATTTTCTAGCTAATCTAGTCTTTTGATGATTTATGCTCTTTATCCTATCCACCATAGGGAGTTATGATGGAGAAATTCTCATGTGGAATAACAGCACAGAAAATGCTCACCATATCCTGCACCCATATTACCAACGACGTCTCCATTCCCAGTGGGGTGAGTAACCATTTTGCAGCTTGAGTCCTAGGCAAACCCCATTGAGTTTACTTGATCTCTGTATAGACTTTGTGCAGCATGATCACTGCTAAATTATACATTATCGACCTTTATTGCAAGGGGTTGTTTACAGCTTTGTCTTGTCAAAGTGATAAAAGAAGACCTGGAGGTTTCTCTGGGTCAGCTAATTCTCTAAGACATGCTTCTGCTTTGTCTTTTGCCACCTCAGTGTTTTCAGGGGACAGACACTCCTTTTTTTGCTTTCATTAGAATTCCTTTTGGCCGTTAAACTTCCCCAAATTGCTTCACATGAAGGCTTGAGAGTCTTTGAAGCCTTTGTGTGAAAACTGGAACTTCTCTTGATCATCCTCTCTGGTTTCTGCTAGATATTATGTATGTCACTTGGAGGTTGATTTTTATTTTTATTTTATTTTGTGTTAGAAGGATGGGATTGAGTTATATTTTATGATAGTTTAATGGAGCCTAAGATACACTTTTCTGATGGAGCTAAATGGCTTGACAATTACCTTTCCCATTTTGAATTAGTTTCAGACAAGTTTCTCCACTGCCTCATATTTTTTGGATAATTAATGTGCTTTTTCTTTTAAAACCAGTGTTTCAGTGTATCTCAATGACACCTTTCTGAGTCACCTCAATGTGGCCCTGAAAAAGGATCAGTCATCAAATGTACTTTCTTCTGATCTGCTTAGGAAATTGTCTATTGAGAGGAGTCAGACACTTAGGGCTTTCTGAACTATCACTGCAAAGTCTCCAAAGATGTGGCCATTCGGGTTCATTGGAATGATTTATTGAAAGGTCAAGGTCTTACCATAGCACCATGGCAGAGCACTGGATTTGGAGGCCGAGAACCTCAATTTGAAACTTCACTCATCTGCTTAATGCCCTTTTGACTTTGGGCACTAGTCATTTACTTTGCCCAGTCTTAGGTTTCCTCATTTGTAAACTTCAGTTGGGGCTGTACTAGATGACCTCTGGGTCCCTCCTAGGTCTAGAGCTACAAACCTATGAACTCTAGAAAAGTCTTGAGTTACTTAGCAAAATCAAGGAGAGTGTTATTTTCACATCTTTTAACAGGGGGCAGGGATAAAGGTTGGGGAGAGGGAATGAAAATGGCCTACACTCATTGCATCATACATTGGGAGCTGGGAGGGACCTTGGAGGCTCTTGAGTCCAGTCCCCTAATTTTATAGATCAGGTAACTGAGGCATTGACTTGCCCATAGCCTCAAAGATAATAATTGTCTGAGATGAAGTTTGAACTAGTCTTCCTAGCTCCAAGTCCAGGGTCCTCTCTGCTATCTCCTACTACTTCTAACCCACCTGGGACTTGAATATAACTTCCTAGGTTCTTATACCTTATGAAGGTGTGTCCAAGGGACTTCATTAATGACAAAAATAATTGGAAAGCCTTTTCTGAGCCGTAATCCTCTCCTTTGAATTCTCTCAGTGTTAGGCCCTCAGGATTCAGGTATAATGGTCACAGGAGCAAGTATTTATAGTTGGAAGACATCTTGGGGGTCATCTAGTTCAGTCTGTTTATTTTACAGAAGAGGAAACTCAACCCCAGAGAAATGATATGAGGTCCCTGAGGTCACACAAATAATACATGGGAAACAGGATTCCCGTCTTGGATGCTTCCCTTCTCTTTGCTTTGATTCCATTCCAGGATTATACTGGGTGCTAAGGATATGAATTCAAAAGAAAAAAATGGTGCCTGCTTTCAAGTAACTTATATTTTTGTTTTAGAGAAAGGATGCATATAGAAAGATATATGTACAAAATATTTCAAGGAAATAGAGAGAGCTGGACCTGAGATGAGCTTTGAAGAAAGCTAAGGAGTCTAAGAGGTATAGGCGAAAGTGAAGTGCGTTCTTGGCATAGGGCACAGTTTATGCAAAGGTCCAGAGGCCAGAGATGGAATGTGGAATTGAGGGAATAGTAAGTAGGCCAGTTTATCTGCCATCTGAAGAGGTGGGGTATTGTTTGGTTGGTTAGTTTGGGTTTTTGCCAGAATTGTGATTTCTTTAGTATAGGGAACATTTAGGGAGGAAATGCTCTCTGACAATGCAGATCAGCAACTGATATCAAGTTCTTTCTCTTAGAGATGTTCCTGGGACACTGGGACACTTGGTTGTGGTCACCCAGCCCATATGTGTCAGAGGCAAGACTTTGGTGCAGCCTACCGGCCTCTTCCTGGGCCCAGCACCAGCTCTTTGTCCACATTCCCACACTGCTTCTCAGAGAGGGGAGTAATGTGACATTTCTGGAAAATTAGACTAGAGAAAGATTGCCAAGAACAATAACTAACAATATTTGTATAAACTTCTTAGATGAACATTTATGTCAATGTGCTCTGCTCTTATGGTGACAGATACAAGGTGGCAGGAGCTTGGGGATGGACAGTCATCATTACTTAAACAGGTCTTCCTACTCCTGTTGATATATACCTGAACAGCACAGGAAAACTGGATTTATCCTTTCTACTCAATCTCTGTTCAATCAGTCAGCAAGCATTTATAGGTACTAGTGATACAAATCACAAGTGAAACAGTCCCTGCCTTCAAGGAGCTTGCGATCTATTTGAGAGATGTGCTAGACACAAAGACAAATAAGCACAGGATATGTATCAAACACAGAAGCCATGGTTGGGTAAACCATTAATAATGGTCAGGAAAGCTCTTTTGTCTTGATCAAGGCAGCACTTGAATTGAGTCTTGAAGGCAGCTAAGGATTCAAAGAGGAGGAGATGGGGAGGGAAGGCATTACAGTTATGGGGGAAAGCTTGTGCAAAGTCATGGAAGTGAGAGATGGAGAGTCATATTTGAGTTCCAGTTTGGCTTGGGCATAGAGTTCACTAGGAAAAAGGTTGAATGATCAGCCTGGAAATACAGGCTTGAGCCAGATTCTGAAGGGCTTACAATTTACATTTAAATGAAAAGCAATAGAGAGCTGCTGAAGTTTCTGGAGTAGGGAACAAATGTGATCAGGTCTGTGCTTTAAGAAGAACAGTATAAATAAAATACTAAGGGGATAGGGAAGGGGGAGAGGATAAAGGAGGGATCTCTAGAGGGGAGGGTGAGAGAATAGGTTAAGGGGGGTATTGAAGGGTGTTTAGATTAGCAGGAATGGGAGGACAAGGAAGGGATCCTTGGGAGAATAAAGGAGGGATCTTTAGAAGGGAGGGTGGGGGAATAGATTAAAGCAGGGTATAGAAGGTTATGTAGATTTAAAGGAATGAGAGGATAAGGGAGGGATCCTTGGTGGGGGTGTAGGCTAAGTAATAGAAGGGCAAGATAGAGGGGAGAAGTAAAGTAGAGGAATTAGGAGGGATAGAAAATAAAAGATTCACGTAAACACAAAAACCAAGATCAGAAGCAGAATTTGTTAGGGAAAGTATATGTCTATGTATGTATGTATGTATGCAGGAGTATATAAGTATATGTATATCCATATATCTATATCTATAGGTAAATATCTCCTCTCTTAATTGAAGCCTTCCTGGTGGAGGGAAGAAGGGGGGAAAAGGACAAAGTAAAAAGTGCACAGCAGAGAACAAAAGAAAACTAACAAGGAAGAAAAGAAAAGACTGACAGCTCCCAACACAACTCATAGTACTTATTATGTAGCCTTTCTTGAAATGGAAATTTATTGCTATATATTTTGAATCCTCTCTTACATTCTACTATGCACATGCCATTTTTCTTTTCTCATTATGCGTTTGTTTCAATATTCAAGTTTATAATCTATTTTTTCTTTTCTCATTGTGTATTTGTTTTGATAATTAAAAAAGAATAATAGCATATACTCTAATCCATACAATGATTACTCTGATCAGCACAGTGATTCAAGGCATTTCCAAAGGACTCATGCTGAAAAATGCCATCTACCTCCAGAGATAGACCTGAATTTGGAGTGCAGATTGAAGCCTATTTTCTTTTACTTTATTTTTCTTGCCTATTTTTTTTACAATGTGGCTAATACAGAAATATGTTTTGCATAACTTCACATGTATAATGGGCATCATATTGATTGCCTTCTCAAGGGATAGGGGAGGGGATAGAGAGAGGAAAAGAATTTGGAACCCAAAATAAGAAAATAATTGTAAAATTTTTAAAATTTAAAATTAAAAAATATATATTATTAGCTTGCCAGATGGGTGGAAGAGAGATTGGAGAAGCTAGAGATCAGATGTATGAGGATGAATTAAGAGACTGTTGTAATAGTCCAGATGAGATATGTTGAGGGCCTGGACAAAGGTGGTTGTGGAAAATTCCACAGAGAAATCCAGCTTTGGTCTATGAGTTACTTTTGCCTGGGTAGAATCTCAATATACAAAAAGAGTCATAGAAAAGAGATGAGGGAGAAAACCATGTAAAATTTGCTCTGAATATTGGGCAAGCCATATCCCTAAAATTCAGTAACTGTTTGAATTGTACTTTAAACAAATAGTCCTATTTTTTTCTATCATTGTGGCTTGGAGAAAACATGAGGAAATAGTAATTCCTATTTACAGACAGAAATTTGTCTGCTAGAGCAAGTCACAAACAATGCAGTATTGCTAGTATCTTAAGCATTTAGACAGTCAGCCTGTCTGATGCTCATTAAAAATTCCTTAGGATTGTTATTGATGATGAATAATTTCACTGGAAATGTCGAGGTAACTGACTCATGCATGCCATGACCACCTGAGACTGCAGGGAGAATTTACACGCACACAGAGGTGCGGCTGCATGTGGTGTTTTTTGCTGGGCCACTATATGAAATGTCTGCTGATTTACAACTGAGAAACCCACAGTAAGAACGCAGAATTTTGGCTGAGGGAGGGATATATAAAACACATGGGAGTTTTAGAATGGTTTACCAAAGGTATGATGGATGTGGTTTGAAAATCCTTGAGAGGTCTTGGCTACAGTGAGTAGATTTTATGGATGGAGAAATACAGGCATCTCTATCCATGGAGGTACTCAATGCACTAGAAGAACCCAACACATATTTATTAGAAGCCTACTATGTAGCATCCTTCTTCAATGTCTTATCATGAGTTGTAAGTGATCTTGGGCTCTGAGTAGATGGAGTCAGTCAGTCTACAAGTACCTACTTAGTTGGAAGACAGGAGGTTAAAACCTACCTCAGACACTTAGCTGTGTGTGTGACCCTGGGATAGTCACTTAACCTCTCCTAGACTCAATTTTTTCATCTGTAAGGTAGAAATAATAGCATATACCTCATAGAAAGGATTAAATAAGCTAATGCATAGGAAGGAAGGAAAGCCAATCATTGCACTAGGTGCTTTACAAATATCTCATTTAATTCTTATAACAACCCTGTAAAAATACGTACTGTTATTACCCCCATTTTACAGGTGAGGAAACTGAGGCAAATAGAGGTTTCGGTGACTCACCCAGTGTTACATGTCTGAGGCTAGATTTGAACTCAGGAAGATAAAGCTTTCAGACTTCAGGCCAGACACTCTATGCACTATGGTGCCACCTAGCGGAAGCATTTATTAAACACCTACATTGTGCCAGGCACGGTGTTAAGTACTGGAGATATGAAGAAAGGCAAAAGATAATGCCTGTTCTCAAGGTGCTGACAGAGCCCCCAGTCTAATGGAGAGGCCAAGTAAGGTATATGCAAACTAGATGGGAGATTATCGTAGAGGGCAAGCAGGGCTATTGGGAAAGGCATCTTGTAAGAAGATGGGATTTTATCTGGGACTTTAAGGAAGCTGGGAGGTGGAGATGAGTAGTGAGAGCATTCCAGGCATGGGAGTCATCCAGAGAAAATAACCAGAGTCAGGAAATGCACTGTCTTGTGTGAGGGGTAGCAAGGAGGCCAATTGTACCCGATGGCAGATTAGATGGAGGACAGTAAAGTGTGAGGATATGGTCAAGGTAGGAGCAGACAGGCTTTGGATGCCAGGCAGAGGATTTTCTACTTGATATATTTCTATCTGAGCCACTGGAGTTTACTGAATGGAAGGTGATATGGTCAGATATGAGCTCTAGGAAGTGTAGCCTGACAGCTGAGTGGAGGATGGACTGGAGTGGGCCTGGAGTGCACAGGCCCTGTTCCCAGGAAGCTCACATTCTAATGTAGGAGGCAATATGGAAACAACTCTAAATTCAGCATCTATACAGAGCATATGGGAGGGAATCTCAGAGAGATAGCCCTAGTAGTGGAGGTGGTGGAGGTGGTGGGGATTGAGAAAAGGCTTCTTCCTTCAGAAGGTGGTATTTGATGAGTTTTGAAGGAAGCCAAGGGCCCTGGGTTCAGGAAGACCTGAGTTCAAATCCTGCCTCAGACACACCCTAGGCAAATCACTTGTCCTCTCTCAACCTTAGTTTTCTCACCTCTAAAATAATAAAAGCACCATAAAATGTGAGTGATGATGATGATTTCTGTTATTGTTATTCTGAGAGGCTATACCAGCTGAGTACGCATTCTGGTAACACATACCAAGTTGGAATGGCCTTAAGAATGGGCCCACTCTGTCAATAGTCATGAGGTCTCTCTAGTTGAATTCAGTAAGACTTATTACCAAATTGGCCTTAGGGTCCTGAATTTTTTGCCTGTGGCATCTCAGGAAGACTGTCAGCTAAGGCACAGATTGTCATTAATGGAGAAAGTATCCACAGCTACTAAGGAACTCAGAGTACTTGCCATTGGGGTGAAGAGCCACTTGTTGGGAATATTGTGGAGGGGACTCAGAAATGAGCTCATTGTCATAGCCTCTGTTCTCCCTTCCAACTCTAAACAGCAATGATTTTTGTTTAGGGAAGAAAAGATGGGAGCTACCAATGTATTCTTATAGCTGTTTGAAATTAGCTTCCAAAGTGAATGTCCCTTCACATTAAACCAATCCACTCTGTCTCTCTTTCAGATGGAGATGCAGCCCCTCAAAAGCATCCTAAGGCTGAAAGGGGGCTCTCCCTTCCTCTCTCTGCAGGGGAGACCATTCTAGGAGTTAACTCCTCTGAGATTGACACCACCGAGGGAAATCATGCTGTTATGAGGCTTTTCTTCCTGGAAGCTAGAAAGAATATTACAGTGACAGGTAAAATGTCTTCTATGCTGCTGGCTGCCTTTGACTTCTGGTAGAATGTCAGAAAAAGGGAATATAAAGCAAGATTGCTTGTGAGGATGTCTTCCTACTTAGACCTTAGAGAGAGGTGGAGGGCTGTGGATTAAGGAATGTCAGAGGGTTGGAGGGACAGTGTCTGGAGACAGGGCATAGGTATGGACATTTCATTGGTTTAAGAAACACCTAGATGAAGAAACTTCCCACATCCATGCAGATCAGTCTATTCCCTGTAGCTTATTGTCTTAGTTACCTACTGTCCTCAGAGGTCAAGTGACCAGCCCAGAAATACCCAGCTGTGGTGATGGGATCCAGGTCTTCCAGAATCCAAGTCCAGTCCACTGTACCAGATTTTGTTGTTGTTGTTCAGTCATTTTCAGTCAGGTGCCACTCTTTGTGACCCCATTTGGGGTTTTCTTGTTAGAGATTCTGGAGTGGTTTGCCGTTTCCCTCTCAGGTCATTTTACAGATGAGGAAACTGAGGCAAACAGGGTTAAGTCACACAGCTAGGAAGTATCTGTGGTCAGATTTGAATTTAGGAAGATGAATCTTCTTGACTCCAGGCCAGGCACTCTATGTATTATACCATACAGCTGTCTACCAGACTGCCTATCTATTTTTTTAATTGTGAGGAACATTACATACAAGAGGGTTCAGCTTCAGGACATATAATAGAAAGGCTCAGTGATCCTTAGGGTACTACATGAGGGTAGATGGTAATGAACCTTCTTTCTAACATTGAGCCATTTGACATTACTAAGGGCTTTCTTTGGTGGTGAGAAGTTTCTTTTCTGGCTCTTCGGCAGTTGTGGCTGCCAAGGATGTTGGGAGCAGTAGCAACTGCAGAGGCCTTTGCTCTGATAGGTTACTAAGGAGTTACTCCCCTGCAAACTGGCTGCAGGGGAGTGCAAGCAGGGCTGGTCAAACAAGATGCTGAATTCAAGTAATCGGGTCCAAGTCTGCTTCCAAAGGGCCAAGCCAGGTAGGAAAGAAAGGCAGAAGTGGAGACTAGGTATAACAGAGCTCAACACAGGGAAATGGGCAGGGGAGAGGGTCCAGACCAGGAGACTAAGAACAGCAACTCAGCATCTGGACTAGGCAGGTAGTTGAGTCTTGTTGTTCAGTTGTTTCAATTGTGTTCAATTCTTTGTGACCTTATTTTGGGATTTTTTTGGTAAAGATACTAAAGTGATTTGACATTTCCTTCCCCAGCTCATTATACAGATGAGGAAACTAAGGCAAACAGGGTTAAGTGATTTGCCCAGGGTCACACAGCTAGTAAGGGTCTGAGGCCAGATTTGAACTCACTTGAGTCTACACAATATCATTACTAGGATGTGAGTGTTGATAGTGGTAGTAGCTGATATTTCTATACTATTTTAATATTTGCAAAGAACTTAACACATATCTGATTACACATATCTCAACCTTATGGGGTTAATACTAGAAGAATTACATCCCCATTTTATAGATGAGGAAACTGAGGCTCAGAGTGCTTAAATGACTTGCCTAAATGACACCAAAAACACAATTTCAGAGGATCTTGGGATCATAGATATCAAGTTGGATTGGAACTTGGAAGCCAATCTCACTCTTCATTTCACAGAAAAGGAAATGAGGTCTACGCCAGTCATTGAGGTAGTAAGGTGCTCAGTTAAGATTGAAACTCTAATCTTCAGACCCTTGAAGTCCAATGTTTGTTCACTGTCCCAGGAAGATCCCAGCTGGGTAGAGTGTCCTCTGCCTTGGTTTCAGGTAGCCTTCTCTTTGTGCCTTGAATAGTGTGTTCAGTAGATCATAAGATCACATATTTAGAACAAGATGGGGCCTTAGAGGTCATCTGGCCCAATGCCTCATTTCACAGAAGAGGAAATTGATATCTATGGATGTTAAATGACTTACCCAACATCCCATAGGTAGTTAGGGAGTAAGTGACAGACCTAGGATTTGAACCCAGGTCATCTGATGGCAAATCTGCTTTTTATTGTACTACATGACCACTTTAGGTTTGGTGACTTTAGCAAAGGTCTTTCTTGGAGTGAAAGAGGGGGGATCAAAATCTTTCACTTCTACTGTTGACACTAATACCACTAAATGATGACAGGAGCATATCAGTTCATCTGGCATCTGGGTGGCATGTAATTGAAAATTAGTTGATTGATTTTTATTCTCCTTTCCATCAATTGGATTAGCATTGTGGAGATACGGCTTTTATCCACTCTGAGATGCTGGAAAGCAACACAGAGTTTGGAAGCGTTAATGGAGCAGTGGTAAGAGGGCTGGATTTTGGATTTAGAAGATCTGCGTTTGGATTTCAGCTCTTCTACTTACTGCCTCTGTGACCTCTGTCAAGTGAATTCATTTGTCTTGGGGTCAAGTTACTCTCTGCCACACTCAGATCTACATTGAGTATCACATTCTGGGGCAGAGCTAGCTTTTTATTTATTTATTTATTTTAAGTGTTTGGAGGCTGACCAGAATGCCACCCTTAAGAACTTAGAAGAAATAAACATAGCTCAGTTTGCTTTCTCAGTGTCCACTTTCCCTCCCTCTACCTTATAGACTGGAAATCCATATGGCTTTCCTGTAACATTTTCCACACATTAAAAAAGTCAATGTAGATACACCTAGTAGAATTTTGTATGTACTATTGGATTCTGAAATATCTTGACACAATTGTGATAAAAAAAAACACTCCCTCATTTCCAAATCACGCTAGTATTCACGGCAGGGACTATTATCCAAAATGGCCCCCCATTTTCGCAACTTTAATTCATTCTGATGTTGTTGATATTTCCCAAATGTTTCTGCCGCGGTGACTCCACTCCATTATTTTTGTGTTAAGCAGACCTGAGTGTGAATCGGCAGCACATTTGTGAAGCTAATTTGAACCCATCTGCAGATTTTTCATGTAATAATAGGATTATTGGCATTGAAGGATAATTTAAGCAAGGCGTATCTGTAAAGCACACTTTGGCTGGAAAATGAAAAGGGTATTTTAAGCCCATAAACAAAAAAAATGATTCCATAAGGACTTTCAATATGAGTTCATCACTCATGAAAAATGGATGAAAGGTTTAAAACAAGCTCATAAATAGAATTCTAAGCATGTTGATATATAGATAAGTCTATATCTTTAAAATTGTGCATCTGCATCTAAATCCTTGTTGAATAATGTTTATTTCTCTGTGCCATGAAGTGGATATTTCCAAGGAAAATGCTTTTTATTTAAGTGAGAGTAAAATTGCAGTGTTTTGATGACTATATAAAGACAGTTGATTGGAGGAAAAATGTCTAGAACTCTCACTTGAACTCCTCACTTTTATATGGACAGAACAGAAAATGGGTTACTTAGATGATTCTATGTTCATTTAACCAATGCAAATTTATTTCAGTCTTTTACTCCTTATACTGATGGAGAAATGCTGTTGATTGGGATGCCCTGAAATCTTAGCTGACCTGGGACCTGATCTATCTTCTATAAATCTCAGTCGCATCTGGGACAATGGATTACTTTGAGCTCAAGGATTCAAATAAACAATCCATTCAACAAAAAGATATAAAAATACCCTCAGGTAAAACTAGTTCCTGAGGTAGTTAAAAAGCAGTTCAGGAAGAAAAAAGCAGATGAAAGCCTCTGGCAAGAAGGTTTAAAGAAGGCAGTAAGAAGGTTTCCTGGGTCTCAGGAGCTCCCTGCCAAGAGTCCTAAAAAACATTTTTATATTCTTCTCCCAGAAGAGGCCCACAGCTGGTGTCTAGATCAAACGACCTGGGGGCAACGATTGGGGACCCCAATTTCTCCATGTCTGAATCACCATTTCCTTGACCACAAAAATCCCACTGGTGCTGGGGGAATGCGTGTGGAAGGGAGGGTATATAAATGTATCCCTCCCCATTTCTACTGGCATTCTGGGCCCTAATGCTATAGTATCATAGAATCATAGATCTAGAGCTGTAGAGGGACCCCAGAGATCATGAAGTTCAATGTCATCATTTTACAGATGAAGAAATTAAATGATAGGGAAGTTAAGTGGTCTTCTCATCGTCACATAGGTAGTAGAATCAGAGGCAGGATTTGAACCTAAGTGCTTTGACTCCAAACTTCTTTCTTCTCTTGTACCATGGTATAATCATTTTCAGATGATGTTCAGGCATGTCTGACTCTTTGTGACCCTATTTGGGGTTTTCTTGGTGACGATTCTGTAGTAGTTTGTCATTCCTTTTCTAGCTCATTTTACAGATGAGAAAATTGAGGCAAACAGGGTTAAGTGACTTGCCCAGGGTCACACAGCTAGGAAGTATCTGAGGCCAGATTTGAACCCAGGAAGATGAATCTTCCTGACTCCAGGCCTAGTGCTTTATAGCCTGTGGCACCTAGCTGCCCCTACATCTACAAGATCTTTCTAAGTATTTGAAATGTTATCATTAACTACTAACATTATTTCTAGTACACATTGAAGCATTTATGGATTTCCCACTCATTTTAGGAGGAGCCAACTTGGTATCCTGTGGAGGATCTGGTTATGTCAGATTCTGGAATATATTTAAGAAGCAACTTGTGGCTCAGTTTGTGGCCCACAGTGGAGCTGGACCCATTATCATGACCATTGACAAGACAAATCAGCACCTTATCACAGGCGATCCCAATGGCTGCCTGAAAATATGGAACATAGAGGTGTGTGTTGTCTCTCCTTACTTCCTCTTCATTTGCCCTGATTGTTTTTGGTTGTTCATGCTTGTGAATCAGGCCCTATCTATTTCCTTTACAAGAAAAGTAATGACCAATCTGATTAGATGAGAAAGATCATTTACCGCAACTGAACTCAGATATATTTTTTCTAATATAAAAATAAATTTGACCACAGAATTTCCAAGTTGGGAAGGTCCCCAGACCCTCACCTAGTCTAACCCATAACTGATTAAAAATCCCCACTATAATCCATTATAACAGTGACCCTCCAGGTTTTGGGGCACCCTCTATTCCACTTTTAATAATAGCATTTAGGTAGTGCTTTAAGGTTTGCAAAGTACTTTATAAATAGTCTTGTATCCTTATAACAACACTGGGGGGTAGATGTGTCTATCCCCCTTTTACTGAAAGAGGTAGTAGTTTAGTAACTTGCCTGGGGTCACATGACTAATATCTGATTCTTGATCTGGACTCAGATCCTCCTGGCTCCAGGTCCAGCATACCATCAATTTTACCACTTAGCTGTTCTTTGGACACCTCTGATTGTTAGGAAGTTTTTCCTTACACTAAGCCTAACTTTTCCTCTGGATCCAAGCAGAATAGTTTCAATCTCTCTTCCATGTGATGTGATGACCCTTCAAATAATTGATGCTGGCTTTCATGTCTCCCTTGAGGCCTCTTTTCTAAAAGCTAAATATCTCCTGTTCCTTCAACCAATTATCATAAGGCTGAGTGCAAGGCCTGTGTTTATCCTGGTCACTTCATCCTTTGGATGGTTTCCAGTGGATCAAAGTCCTTCCTAAAATGTGAAGCCAAGCACTAAACACAATACTCCAGGTATAGTCTTGCCAGGGCAGAGTATGGAAGGATTGTCACCTTTTTCTTTACTCTGAAGTGCTCTTTCTTAATTCAGCCTAATATTGCACACATTTTCTTGGCTCCCCTATCTAACTGCTGACTTGTATGCACTTGCAGACCATTTTTGCTCCCATCTCTTATTTATACAAACTTCTCTTTAGTCACACCTGCCCCATCTTGTGAAGTTGATTCTCTGAACCCATGTATAATACTGTATATTTATCCTTCTTAAATTTCATCAAATTAATTTTGTCCCAAGATCTATCTGAATCCTGCATCTGACATCTATCTTTGCATCTTCTGGAAATTTTATAAGTTTGCAGTCTATGCCTCTGTCCAAATCAGTGATAAAAAATGGTAAACAGCATAGCAACTTGGGACCTTCTTTTGACTTGGTATTGAGTCATCAATGACTCCTTTTTGGGTTTGGACCTTCGGCAAGTTTTGCATCAACATAGTGCATTGTAATTTAGCCCACATATTTCCCAGGCCCACAAGAATAGCAAAGGAAGACTTTATCAAAGTCTTTTCAAAAAGCCATGGTAAAACTTATTGATCACATTCCTTTAATCTACAGATTTAGAAAGCTTGCCAAAAAAGGGATCTTAGATTATTTGGCCATGATGTTTTTTGGAGGAAGCCAAGCTGCTTCTTTGTGGTGCCTGCTTCCTTTTCTAGATATTCATTCATCATTTAAAAAATAAAATGTCTTATGTGCAACAGCCATAAATTGGCATCCTTCTCCAATGTTATAGAGTGCTGTAGAGACGGCATTGCATTCTTGAAGGCCATATTAGTGGGGCCCATATTCTGATGTGTCCTACCAACATCAAAAAGTTTTGAGTATGTACTTGGATACGTATTGCAAGTTTTTGCTGAGTTCAGAAGGTCTTGTCACTGCATTGGCCAGAGGAAGAAGCATTGTTTTTGGCCACAGTAGCTCTCAAAGACCATCTATGGAGATAGAAGAGTACCTGTGAACTTCGATAGATGAAGTTCTGACAACAGCAAATGTAATCTTTCTCTTTTTTGAAAATTATTGTTATACCCAAAGTTAGATCATACAGTTTTCTGCATGTGCCTCTAATATCTTTGATACATTGGTAATGGGCATACCTTGCCCAATAAGTTTCTATTAAACAAAAATAACAACTGGTGTGCACTGGCAGAATTGTCACACGTCCATCTTTAAGTACCTTATATGTTTCATTTGAAAGGCCAAAAGTACACGTGAAGAGAGGAAGAATAGATGTCTCTAAAAATTCCGATATTCACTTGCTGTCCCTTGACCTTGCTGCAAAATAACTTCTTCCTACTCTGCCCTACCACCATTTAGTGATCATCGGGTGCCAATAATTTTGGCAGTGGAGTTCAGCGATGTGTTGCCAATCCCAATCTTGGAAATTTAATTCCACTTTACATTTTTTACAATGTTGTATAGTCAACAATGATGAGTCAGGGAATAGTATATTTTTCTTCATTTCCTCAATTCCAAGTGCAATTTGAAATAAATGACTCCAAAACTTTCAAGACTATCTGCTCATCTTCATCTTCCCTAATATTTTTCATTAGTTGGCCAACAAACCCTTCATCCTTTTTTTTCCCCAAGCACTGATCTGATTCTTCCTAATTTGAACTGTGATCACTGCCTTATCCAGCTTCAACTCTTAGATTCCCTCTCTGTGCGTCTCTCTGTCTCTGTCTCTCTCTGTTTCTGTCTCTGTCTTTTCCTTTCCTTCTCTCTCTGTCTCTGCTTCTTTCGTTCTATTTGTGTCTCTGTCTGTCTGTCTGTCTCTCTCTTTGTATCTGTCTGGGTCTCTTTCTCCCTCCAACCTGGCTATGGCCAACTCAGTCTTCAGATAGCCAAATATCAGTATTATTTTTCATGCCATGACCATAAGCAGAAGAGCAAGAACAGCATAGCAAAATCAACAAATCAGGCAAGCAATTGTTTTCACTGTTAAGCTGCTTTCTTTCTCTTTCTAAAAAGTTATCACGCCAGACCAAGCCATCCAACAAGCTTCATGCACATCAATATGGCCTTATTTAACTCTCCATCTTGTTCATTAATTTTTCTTCTCATTAACTTATTGTTTTTACATCGTACTTTTTTAAAAGTGAAACATTTATCTTTTATTCTAGAAACAATAGGGAGTCATCAAAGATTTATGAATTGTTGGTTGATATGATCCTATCTGCTTTGATATTCTTAAAAGTTATAACTGACTACTTCAACACCTGCCCCCAACTCAAAAACTTCCTTGATGCTCCATCATCTCTGGTTTAAAATACAGAATCCCTAGCATTTAAATTTCTCCACAATCTAGCTTTCAGCCACGTTGCCAGTCTTATTTCACTCCAGTCTTTATCGTAGCCTCTCTCCATTGCAGTCAAATGAGCCTGGTAGCTCTCTCCCATGTACATGACTTTCCATAGTCTTCCTCTCTACCTTTGCTCATTGCCTATGTCTAGGATGGCACTCCTTCCTTGTCCCTACCTCTCAGAATCCCCAGCTTCCTCAAAAGCACGCAGAATCTGTCAAACATGACCAAGGCCTTCCTTGATTCTCCTAGATATTAGCAGTTATTCTTGAAATTACTTGATGACTTTGTATACATTGCATACTTACTCACTGGTGCACAAGTTATATGCTTCCTGCCAGTGGAATATAAGCTCCCTGAGGAAAGGGGCTATTTTTTCTTCAAATATTTGTTCAATTAAATTGATTCAAGTGTAATTGTTTTTATTGGTGATTTTCTCTAAAAGCTGATGGTTTTGGGTGTGTTTTCCCATTTCATTCAGGAATATTGCCTTAATTTCAATGAGAACCAAGTTTTCCAGCCTCCACCTCTCATAAGATCATTTCAACCTCATGAAGACCAAATCAGTTCTCTGGAGACGTGTGCACATGGGAGCCGCGTACTGATCATTGCTGCTTCTGCAGACGGCAGTGTTTCTGTCAGTGAAGTCTGGGGCTCTCTGATCGGAATATTCGGTCAGGTAGAAATATGGCTCCATTATTATCACAGGGGGGAGAAGTGAGCGGGGAATTTAGTGCTATCAGGGGGATGATTTCCCTTTGAATCTCCCAGTTGACTAATGTTCATTAGTCAAGAAAGAACTGAATCCTGTTTCTGAAGATGCAGTATCAGGAATCACTTGCATTCTGAATACACTTTGCTCTGACTGTTAAATTAATCTGTGGTAGAGTGCGTTGGGAATCATAAAATGTAATGCCTTCCTTGCTTAGGCTATGATATATTGACTCTGTATGTATCGTGTGTGTGTGTGTGTGTGTGTGTGTGTCTGCGCGTGCCCTCGCGTGTATGTATGTACATATGCCAAGTTGTCTTAGAATGTAAGCTCATTGAAGACTTTTTCTTTTTATTCTAAGTTCTTAGCACAGTGCCAGGCACATAATAAGAGCACAATAATGCTTATTGATTGATTGAGTTCCATATTAGTGGCTCATGACCTTGGGGATGTGGCACTTGGCCTAGCTCTGCTGCTTAGGAGGTATGGGAACTTTAGGCAAATCATTTTCTTTTCTTCTATCCTCAGTTTCCTTGTCTGTCTTTTTTTTTTGGTCTAGACATGTGATTTCCTTGTTTCAAGAAAATTCCACCTTTGCAGGCAACTCATCTGAAACATTTAGTCTCAGAGAATTAGCTGGGGTACTGAGGTGGTGGTGATTACAATACTTTTGAGGGACAGTTTTTGGGAAAATTATAATCAATTTTATCAATCATCACCAGCATGTGACTGACAAAAAAGGTTCCTTAACCTAGAATTCCAGCAAAGAGACAGCATGGCTACTTTTTGAGGTTTATCTGCCTTTGGACAAGAGGTGTTTCATCAAACAGCAATCAACTCTAATTGGTTAACAGTTTAATTAGAGGTGGACTTTACAAAGAGAAGTGGATTTACTCCAATGAGGTGCTGAGAGTGATTTAACATCACTCTTGGATAGGGAGACTATCCATACACCCAGACAACTCTCAGCCTTGAGCAGTCTAGACAAAAGATCTGTTTCTGCCCAAGCTTGATTGAATGGAGTTCACCTTAGACTAGAGATTCCTTGTAAGGTTGGTTGGGGTTGTATAGAGGAGAAGTTTAGCTGAACCTTCAGAGACTGAGGTCTTGAAAATAGAAAAAAAAGGGAAGCTCTGATTCTCCCCAAATCATTAGTTATTAACTATCATTTCTTTCAAGGTCAAGTGACTGTCCCAAGGTCACACAGCTAGTGTATATCAGTGGCAAAACTTGAAGATGATCTTCCTAACTCTGAAGCAAATTCTCTATCCCCCACTCCATGCTACATCCTTCTCTGTAGCATGGAAATACTAATATGCATTGGGTTGTTGCAAAGAAAACACTGCAATCCTCGAAGGCAAGGATTACAAGTGAGTTATAATCACTTGTATAAGAAGGAAATGGCTATCCAAGATTTTGCTTAACCCTATAGAATCAGAGGATTCTGTGCCTGAAGGGTCCTTAAGACCACCTGACTCCAGGAGTTCTTAACCTTGACTGTGGTGGACTGCTTTGGCAGTCTGGGGAAGCCTCTGGACCTCTTTTCAGGCTGTTTTTAAATATATAAAGTAAAGTATGTACAATTATAATGGAAATAAATTATATTGGAATAACTGTCAAAATATTTAAAAAAGTCAATAGATGGCAGATTAAGAACCATTGATAGCCCAGCCCCTTCATTTTACAGATGGGGATGCTGAGACCCAGAGAAAAGAAGTACTACACCCAAGATGACAAAGGCAGTAAGAGCGGAGCTGGGATCTGAACCCAGGTTCTCTGACTGCTGATGCAGTGCTCTGTCACCATGGTGCTAAGATTTCTGATAAAAAGTTCTTCATGAGATGGTTAGAATTTAATTACCGTGACTTTGTAATCATATAACAATGAAATCTCAGTGAAATTACCCAGCCAGTGTTATGCTAATTTAGCAGACAATGATAAGTTAATAACGAGAGGTAGAAATGTGGAAAATAAGTGTTCTTCTTCCTTGGTTATCAGTTTACTCCAGTCCAGAAAGTGAGCACTGCTGTCTCTGTCAGATTGCCAAATATTTGGTGTGGAGAGCATGGAAAAGGAATAGTTCTCTTCTCTTTTTGATTCCTGCTTGTTTTGATTTCTGTGTCCTAGGCATTGATTCTCTGGCTGTATGCTACAGACAGGTGCTTTTTTACAGGCCTGCTCCGTTGACTAGAATGTTGGACTCATGATCAAAGGCATCAGGGTTCATTTCAGTCAGGTGTCCTGCCTTGTGAATTCCACTGCCCCAGTGTCTCAGTGCCTCTTAAATGCTTGTTGACTGACTCCTCTGTTTCCAATACCAGTAGCCTGGTGCAGATCATCATCTGCTATATTACTGTAGTCTTTGAAACAGATCTCCCTGTATTGATCATGCATGTCAATGTCGGTTGGTTTTCCTGGAGCACGGGATCCTGTGTTTAAAAACATTCTGAAGAGAGGTCCAGAGGCTTCCCCAGACTGCCAAAGCAGTCCTCCACAACAAAGGTTAAGAAGCCCTGGGGTCAGATGGTTTTAAGGACCCTTGAGGCACAGAATCCTGTTATTCTATAGGGCTAAGCAAAATCTTAGATAGCGATTTCCTTCTCAGCTTCATGATTATAACATGCTCAAAAAACCATCTGTCACTCCCCATTCATTACCCATTAAACTCTTTGACCCGGCATATGAGACTTTATTCATTCATTCATTAACTCCCTCATTCTCTCATTTATTCTCTCCCAATTTGCCTTCATCCTTGGGCAGCGTAAGATAGTGGCTACAGTACTTAGACTCAACAATGAGTAAGTAAATTAAACCCCATTATTAAATACTAGGTACAAAATGCTGCTCAGAACTGGAGCTTCAAACACTAAAGCAAAATAGTTGTTGCTTGCAAGTAGCTCATATTCTAATGGAAGATATAACATACATGAGAGATTTAGCTTCAAGTCAGCTAGAAAGCCTTCAGGGTCCTTGGGGTACAGGTGGTAATACATGTTCTTTAGTGTCATCTCCACTGATAGAACTAGAGTCATTTCTGGTGTTGAATCACTTGACAATACCAAGGACTTTTATGATGAGAACTTTCTTTTATGATCTTCAGCAAATATGGTCATTAAGAAGATGGAAGGTGGCCAGTCTTAGCTCTTCAAGAGTTGTTTCTCTGGACGGTGGTTGTAGCAAGGCCTGACTGGTGGGTAGCAGGGCTGAAGGTCTGAGAGCCACTGCTTTGTCCAAAGCACTTGGGCTTCCTTGCCTCTCAATGGCAGAACTAACCTGGGATCCAATCTCAGGTACTTGTTAACTGTGACCTGAGGCAGATCATTTAACCTCTCTTTATCTCTGTTTTTTCATTTTTGAAATGAGGGAGGGTTGGATGGGAACACTTCTAAGATCTTTTTAAGTCCAAATCTATGATTCTCTGATTCTATTTGTCAGGTTTCTCACTCTCCCTCATACACTCTCTGTTCCATCCAAACTGATTTCACCAGAGCTTGTAGTTAGTCAAGTGCTTAATAAGTTAAATAGTAGGCACATAATAACTACTGAATGAACAAATGATAATTCACAGTCATCAGTTCTACTATTTTATTTTTAGGTCTTATAGATTTCTTTTGTTGTTTTTTTATTCCATAGTAATTTTCTTGATTCACATCCTCTCAAATACCCACTCCCTTTTAAGTAAGAAAAATAGTAAAGCAAAATGGATCAACATATGAACCATGTCAGAGAGTATATTTAACATTTGCACCTGGAGAAAAGAGATACAAATATATTTCATACCCATTCTTCTGGGATGTAGATTGGTTATTACAATTAATCTGAGTCAATTGTCTTTTCATGTTCCTTTTTTCACTTATATTGCTGTACATGATATTATGTTAATTTATAACGTGATTTCATGGACTTTACATTTCATTCACTTATGTTATGTATATTATTCTTTTGGTGCTATTTTCTTCACTCTGTATTATCTCATGAGGTCTTCCCATGTTTTGCTGAATCCCTTATATTAATAATTTCTTATTCTATATTAATGACCCACTTTGTCTGGTGATTCCTCAATTTATGGGTATACTTTTTTTAAAATAATTAATTTTTATTAGTATATTTTATTCCCACCCTCCAGTAATCTGATTTCCTCCTTTATCCCTCCCAGAGAGCTATCTCTCAGACAAAGAATTTTTTTGAGGAAAGACGAAAAAATCAATAAAATAAATGCATTAAAAATCTGACAATATATGCAGTGAGTAGCTGTGAACCTGCCATCTCTGCAAAGGAGTCTGAGTATGGGTGTGGTGGAAGGCATCTTCTGATAGCTCTTCTCTGGGGCTTATTTGTTCTTGGTTACTTTGCAACATTCCTTTTCAATTCTTTTGTGGCTATTTTTTTCCATTTACGTAATTTTAGCCAGCTTGTGAATTTCTCTTTGCCTCTGCTTGCTGCATTTTGTATCACTTGCAATCAATTGGTAAGGCAGTAAATAAGCATTTATTAAAGCTCCTACTTTGTGCCAGGTACTGTACCAAGTGGGGTTCATTGAAGTCTTTCTGCACTGCTCTGTACTCATCATGTTTGTCACTTCTTACAGCACAGTAATATTTCATTACATTCACATCATAATTCTCCATTCGTTCCCTATTCAATGGACATCTAATTTATTTCCAATTCTTTGCTACCCCAAAAGTACTGTTATAAGTAGATTGGTACATAAGGGGCTTTTCTTTTTGTCAATGACCTTATTACTAGAAGCGGAATCTCCAAGTCAAAGGGCATAAGCCATTTTAGCCAATTATTTGCATAATTCCAAATTCCTTTCTAGAAATGTTGTGCAAATCCACAATACATTAGTGTGCCTCTTTCCACAGTCCCATCAATATTAACTATTCTACCTTTTGTCATTTTTGACAATTTGCTCAGTGTGAGATGAAAACTTCGGGTTGTTTTGATTTGCATTTCTTATTAATTATTTGGAGCATTCTTTCATATATTTTTAAATAGTTTTACAATTTTTCTTTTGAGAACTATTTCTTCATATCTATCAATTAGTCATTGTGTAGCACCAATTCTGTCCTGGTAGTAATGATCAAAATCCACAGGAGAGATACTTACTGTCAATATTTCTTCCAGTCAAGCCCATGTCATAAATTGTATCCAATCTGGCTAAGCACTAAAATTGAACATTATTCTTTGATTCAAGATAATATGTGTGTAGCTCACATGTGGATCTTCCCACAACAGCTACCCAGGTTCAAGATACACCAGGGATCCACATTCACTATAAAAACAAAGCCCATGAATCTTGGTATTTTTATGTGTTTCTTTTTACTGGTCTTCCAGAGGACACTGTTTGGGCAATTAAGTAACAAGTATTTATGAAGTACTTTCTAGATTTTAAACCCTGTACTAGGCATTAAGGATACTCATATAAAAAGTATGACATTCCCTGCTTTAGAGAGAATACCATTCTGCTAGTTCAAATATAATTCCTTTTCATATGGAGCAATTTAGTGATAATGAGGATCATAAGAAAGCTATTTTGCATAAAAGAAAAGATTTATATTAATTATTAAAGTACATGAGATATTATCCCTCTTCAAGGTGAACATTTTGATATCTAATAGTTGTAGAAAAAGAACTTTTTAAAAATAAAACTGCATGTAAAGAAACAGTTTTCAGATTAAATTTGAATAGTTTTATACAGAACATGAACTGTGATGTAAATACAAAGACTCAAATCTCCTTGTGAATAGTACAGAGTGATATTTCACTTGGGAACTATTTGCTATTTTGAAGAAACAGAGAAAGATACTTTATTAAAAGTCAGAAAAATGACTGTGATGAAATAATCTCAATGGACGCTCCATCTTAGGGCCTCACATTTTCAGTGTTAGTAAATCAAGGACATTTAGTGAAATAACATTAAAAAAGGTAGCAATATAATATTCCCTTCCTAAGTGTGGGATGTATTCACTCACAAATATATCATCAATGACAAGGACACACTCAGGGAACATGTGAGGAAGAGAGCGCAACAGCGAAAATATGTATGATCAAGGAACATGTATGGAGGGATACTGTGTAAGGCACATGTGTGTCCAGAACACATTCTTGTGAGCACACGTATTGTGAACATGTAAGACCAAAGACACTCACAGAGGCATAATTAACACCTCTGTTGTTACAGAGCCATTGATGGCTTATGTGCATATCCCTCTTGGCCTGTTCCCTGCTAATCTTGTGTGGTTTATAGTATTTTTTTAAAATAGAAAACACTTCAACTACTGTTTGCAAAGCATGTAATTTCTCCCCAGCATATAGACACAGCATGTAATCTCTGTGAGGTTTGATCTCTGCTGGTTTCATCTAGTCCCCATAAGAGTGTCCCACTGGTCTCATGGTTGTAGCTGGTTACTATCAAGCATGGCTTTGCTTGGGCATATGCCTGTGGAACTTCTCTAGAGTACTCAGATAAGTCCCATCTATCACCATAAGAGGAAGAGTGGGTCCCATATCTCTCTGGTATAAAGGCTTAAGTCTCAGATCCTTTAGGGAGTTAGGACCTTCATGCACCTAACATAGAAACAGAGGAAAGCCATTAAGAGCTTTTCTTTCCAGAAATAGTTTATTTGTTCTTAACATCTTGTCTATGATGGATTTTCCACACCAAAGGAAAAAGTTTGCCTCCATGGGCAAAGTTCTTTTAGAACATAGGACTGTCAGGTAAGTTGAACCTTCAAGCATGGTTTGTCTTTTTAACTCTTCTTTCTCCTACTTACTAGGAGAAAGGTTTCTGTCTTAAGCCTCTTTGGCTTAGTGTTACAAAGTCCTTGTAAAGTTTTTTTTTTTCATTTCTGACTGCCAAACAACACACTTTCAGAATTACACCTTTCCAGAAACTGTGATGAGGTATCTGGAAAAATTGAAAGCCAATTCATTTCACTTTTTAGGATTTCTGATTTTTAGAATTTTTGAAGACTCCATTTTTTAAATCCTGAAATTCTTTGTGGTCTCTTATGTAATTATATATATATATATATATATATATATATATATATATATATATATATATGTATACAAGGGTGTACATATGTGTGTGGCAGATGGGGGGGTAGTTAAAACCCCTTAGGTGGAGTAACCAGTCTATCTCAATTATTTGTTGCAATTTATTGTCACTGTCTTTTCTCTGTAACCAAATTGCATCCTGCGCCATCTCCAGCTGTTCTGGCTCTGGAAGAGAAAGTGAAGCTGGTGACCTTGCACAGCCCTCCCTCACTCAAATCAAAGTCAACTGCAAGTCACGTCATCATTTCCCTGATGTCATGATCCTGTTCGAGAATGAAGGACAAACATAACAACAACCAAATAGCCATGAGCTTTCCTACATGTGAATGAAAAATAGTTTTGTGAAAATGACAGCCCAGATTGTCTGCTACTGGTTAATGTCTCATTAGTATTTAAAGTCAGAGAAATAAGAATGGCTTATCCACTAGCTTAAATATAATTAAGACAACTGCCAAAAGGTAATGAGATTTTTTTTTCAAGTGAGATGGAACAAGCACCAGCTTGAATGATATCTGGAACCACTAGAAAACTTAAAATAGTCAAAAAGCAAATAACCTTGGGAAACCCTGAAAGGCACACCTCAGAAAGTGGAGGTGGCCTTTATTATTAGGCTTCATTATAGGTTGCCATGCATATGTGATTAGAGTCTACAATGTGGGCCCAATACTGAGATTCTTAGGCACTTTATTTTTTTAGTTGTGAATTTTTTTTCTAAATAAATATTCCTATTAAGAGATATGAGCAACAAACCATATGCCCATCAGTTGAAAACCCAAAGCAATGGTATATCAAAGTTGTGGGGCAATGAGCCCCATTGGCTAGAGAATTGGCTCCAGAGATAGAAAGACATAGGTTCAAATCCTGCCTCTGATATATCTTGGCAGGGTGGGGTAATCCTGGGAAAATCACTGCATCTGTTAGGACCCTAGGCACCTATCTAAGATAATAAGCTGCAGAGAAGGTGCATGATTAGATGGAGTTTCTTGTGCCAATGAAACCACAAGACCAGTCCCTAGCTGTATTTTAAAGTAATAGAATATTATTGGGCAGTGAGAAATGGTGAATTTCAGGCATTTAGAGAAACAGAGAAGATAAGCAGAGCTAGCACAGAATGAAATAGGCAGAAACTGAAGAATACTCCACAATAAATATATTAATGTAAACCAAAAGATCACCAAAAAAAAAAAAACAGTAATTAAAAAATCAGTGAAGGTTCTACAGAACATATAACGAAATATCCCTCCCTCCTCAGTAGCAATAGAGGTCAGAAACAACTAGGGCAGAGTGTTGGCTACGTTATCAGTTGGTGTAACTACTGGATGTTTTTACTTAATTATTTTTCAATATCACAAAGATGGGTTCGATGTGGAGGGAAGGGGGAGCATTTTTTTCACAAGAAATGAGTATGATGTAAAGACAGAAGATATCAACACAACAATTGGCTTTTTAAAAGAAATATGATCAGAGCCTGTGAAAGCCATCCATAAATTAAAAAAAAACCACATCAATATCTAGAATGGGTTTTCAAGATGGATTTACCACTTTGTAGGTAAGATGGAGAGAAAGCAGTTGTCAGAAAATCAATGTTGTACCCACCCCCCCCACCCAAAGCTTTTTTATGTGTATAAGTGCACATCTTGCCTGGAAGAATTTTATTTTTTTTTTAAATCAGGAATAGCGACTTGATTTTAACAGTTCAAGCAAATTTCTTCATCCTTTCAGAGAGAACACTGGCGAATTAAAAATAATGTCCCCCTTCCTCAAAGAGATGTGGGAGAACTTCCAGCAATTGAAGATGTCCCAAGAGCAATTGTTTTACCGCCTGAGGAAGGACCTTTTGTGGTCTCCACAGAACAAACTGGGTTTGACATGAAGGATAAAGGTGACTCAAGCAGCATGTAAGTCATTTTTCGGATTCGATCAAGTGTTTTCTACAACAGGTGTATTGATATATATTGTAGGTCAAGAAAGGAAATGTTAGTGCATATCCCTGCCCTCTGGATGCAGAGCTTTGGGTGAGAGGGTAAGATGGACAGAATTCTCTGTAGGCACTATGTGCAGCTTTATTTCTCTAGTAGGACTCACTGAGGAAATGGATTGGCATGTACTCTGAGGCCAGATTGGTTTAGTTAATCCCTAAATAACACTGGGCCTTGTCCACAAACACACAGGACATCTTTCCTTCTCCTCCTCCTCCCTCTTTTGCCCATTGCTACTTGCTTCAAATTAGTAAGTTCCCTTAACGGAAAGTTTATAGTGAAATTCCTTTTCTCACTGAAAAGTTGAACTTTCAGCATTAAGGGGAGTGATGGGGGGGGGGTGCGCAGAAAAGACCTCTTGCCAAAGGTAGGATTCTACCTGAGATGTGAAGAAAGCCAGGGAAGTCAGGAGGTGGCGACAGGTACAGGCATACTTTGGAGATATTATGAGTTCAGTTCTAGACTCCTGTAATAAAGTGAATATCACAATAAAATGTCACATGAATTTTTTTGGTTTCCCAGTGCATGTAAAAATTATGTTTATATTATATTGTAGCCTATTAAGTGAGCAATAGCTATTATGTTTAAAAACGTACATGCCTTAATTTAAAAAATACTTTATTGCTAAAAAATGCTAGCCATCACTGGAGCCTTCTGTAAGTCATCATCTTTTTGCTGATGGACAGTCTTGCCCCCATGTTGATGGCTGCTGACTGATCAGGGTGGTGGTTGCTAAAGGTTGGGGCGGTCATGGAAATTTCTTAAAATAAGACAACAAAGAAGTCTGTCCCATCAATTGACTCTCCATTTCAGTTGAACACTTAGAAGCCATTGTGGGGTTATTAATTGGCCTAATCTCAATATTATTGTGTCTCAAGGAACAGAGAGACCTGAGGAAAGTGAGAGAGATGTGGGAATGGCTGGGTTGGCAAAGCAGTCAGAAGACATACATTTGTCGACTAGGTTCACTGTCTTATATGGTCAGGGTTCATGGAGCTCCAAAACAATTATAATATTAAATCAAAGATCATTAATCACAGGTCACCATAACAGATATAATAATGGGAAGTCTGAAATATTGTTAGAATTACCAACATGTGACAGTAGAGACATGATGTGCCCACATGCTGTGGGGGAAATGGCACTGATAGACTTGTCAATGCAGACACAAACCTTCAATTTGTTAAAAAAGATCAATACCAGGGAAGCTCAATAAAACAGGATATGCCTGGACTTAAATAATGCCAAGGTTGCCAGCCAGTGAAGTTGGAAGTGAGAATTCTGGGACAGCTAGTGAAAATACAAGTAAGTTGGGGGATGAAGGGTCTTGTGGGAGGAACAACAAATCCAGCATCACTAGATAACAGAATACACAGAGGGAATAAGATGTTTGGAGACTGGAAAGGAAGCCAGGAGCCAGGTTAGAAAGAGTTTTAAAAGCCAAACAGGGGACTTTATACTTGATCCTGGGGGTAATAGGGAGCCATTGGAATTTATTGAATAGGGGTGTGTGGCATGGTCAGATATGCACTTGAGGATGAGCAGTTTTCAGATAGCTAAGTGGAAAATGGATGGGAGTGGGAGTTATCAAGACAGGGAGATCAACCAAAATGCTATTTCAATAGTTCAGGCAGGAGGGAATAAAGATATGCTACAGGGTGATAAAAGTATCAGAGGAGAGAGAGGCGTGTGTGTGTGTGTGTGTGTGTGTGTGTGAGAGAGAGAGAGAGAGAGAGAGAGAGAGAGAGAGAGAGAGAGAGAGATAGAGAGAGGGGAGGGAGAGAGTTTGCAAAGGAAGGATCAACAGGATTATCAAAGGATTGGCTATGTGGAGTGAGGGAGAATGAGCGAGCAATCCCAGATGAAACCTAGATTATGAGCCTAAGGGACTGAGAAGTAGGAGGGCTGAGAGTTATTTGCATAGAAATAATAATTGAATAACAGGAACTGATGAGACATCAAGCAAAAATTGTATAGAGGAAGAAGTGAAGAGGATCCAGGTTGGAACTGTCAGGACATGCCCCTGGTTATCAAGGGCAGATTGGATGAGGCTCCAACCAAGCAGACTAAGAAAGATTGGTCAGACAGGTTGAAGGCAAAGTAAGGGAGCAGCGACACAGAAATCTAGTGAAAAGAGAGTGTCAAGAAGAGGATGATGGACAGTGTCGTTTCCTGCAGAGAGGTCAAGAAGGATAAGGGCTGAGAAAAGATCATTAGACTTGGCAATTAAGAGATCATTAGTGATTTTGAAGAGAGCTGGTTGAATGAGCTCAGAAGTTGGAGTTCAGAGAGTTTAAAGAGAGTGATAGGAAAGGAAGTGGAGGCACAAATAGTAAATGGTCCCCACCAATGGCATCATACCTTTGACAATTTTCTCACCTTTGGTATAGGGAATTCCCAGTGGGCAAACTCCTTCCAATGTACACTAATCTGAAACTTACAATCTCAGACAGTTGCTTCATGCACCCAGAGGTTAAATGACTTGCACACAGTTGACCACTCTTTGAATGGATTGCATTTGAATACTTCCTTCCCCAAATTGCTTTGCATTTTGTATGTAGAATGAATGTGAATACACTGATATACACACATGTGGTTTCATCATTTAGAATATACTTTGAGGGCAGAAGTGGTTTAATTTTTGACTTTACCCCCAACAACTGGCATGTTGACATGTCTGGAATATAATAGCTATTTAATAGAAGCTTATTTCTTGATTGAATAATACATTAACCCATTTGTAGCACTAATTTTAGCCTGGAAATAATGGGAACCCTAACCCTACCTACTTAGCCCTGCCCCCAAAATGCTGTTAATATTTTCCCACTCAGAACCTAATCTTCACCACCATGATATCTGACAAAACCTTCTAATATAACATTTACCATTCAATCCCTTTATATAATAGCTTTCTTTAATACATATCAACTTATGTGTTAAAATAACATAGTCTTCAATACGTTTTCTTTTGCAAAATATAAACATCTATTTTTAAATAATGTTTCTCTTCCCAAAGGACAACAGGTAATAATTTGCAGTATGCAAAGAGATGATATTTTTCTTTCATAAATCCTTTAAAAAAATCGAAGCAAAAGAGGTCACAAAAGATGAAGACATATCACTGGAACCTCTAGTACCGCTGCCATCATTTTCTGAAATGTGACTAGGAAGCTCATTTATAAAACTTAAGAGTTCAATGAAATTATCAACTCTCTAACATCTTTTGTTGCCAGAATCCAGTACTAATGGGGTTACTAGAAATCAATTCTAAGAAAATACAATTCTGAAAAATGTTCCAATTTTATTGAATCAAGGCTGTTAATTCAAGGGGAGAACCTTGTCAGCTCTCATGCCACTCAAAAATATAAAGGAAAAAGAAAAAGAAATGTGAGAAAGGATTTTAGAAAGAATGAGATGAAACATGTATGGTAAAGTATTAAGTCATAATACAAAAAAGGGAGAAAGGGAAAAGAAAAAAATCAAGAGAAACAACAGAATGAAACGTTATCTCCTGAAGAGCAAGGACTATTGTCATTTCAGGTAACTTTATATCCCCAGCCCTTAAGAGGGGCTAACACACAGTAGGTCCTTAAAAAGTAGTTGTTGTTTAGTCATTTCAGTGTTGTCCAATTCTCTGTGACTCCATTTGGGGTTTTCTTGGCAGAGATACTGTGGTTTGCCATTTCCTTCTTTAGTTCATTTTATGGATGAGCAAACTGAGGCAAGCAGTGTTGAGTGACTTGCCCAGGGTCGCACAACTAGTAAATGTCTGAGGTCGGGTTTAAACTCAGGTCCTCCTGACTCCAGGCCTGGTGCTCTATTCACTGAGCCACCTAACTGCCCCTAAAAAGTGCTGATCAAATTGAATCGAATGAAAAGAATGTTCAATAATGAAACGAAGAAAAGTGTTTAAGAAGGAAAGATGAAGAAAGAAGTGAAAGCTTTTTTTTAAATTAAGCTATGTTCTCATCTTGAATTCTCATAATCTTTCATGGGATTAATAGCTTGGTTGAATATTTTCCTTTCTGCTTATACAAATAGTGCCTGGTTTCCATGGTGCTCAAAGTATTTTATATTTTACTTAGAAAGTAGGTGGGAAGGATATTAACTTTAAGTCCTGGGAAACATATGAAGATTAGAATTTTTCTTTAAAATCTTGCCTAAAGGCCTCAAAGTAAGTTAGTAATTGAATTAAAAACACAATATAACTCTCTCATTTCCAACACCTACATATAGCAAGCAGAATGGCCTATCTCTGGAAAAACAAAATGCAGAGGAGAACAACGTACTGGAAAAAGATATAAGACAAACACAGTACAGTATTTCTAAACTAACTGAAAATTATTTCAAACCTGGACAATTTCCAATAAGATTGCTACTGTTCAACCCCATTTGGGGTTTTTTTGGTAAACATATTGGAGTGGTTTGCCATTTCCTAGCTCATTTTACAAATGATAAAACTGAGGGAACCAAGGGTTAAGTGACTTGCCCAGGGTCACACATCTAGTAAGTGTTTGCATACTTAGTGATCATGGAATCATGGAATCTTAGAGCTGAATGAGAACTTAAAGATCATTTAATCCAAACTTTAACCCAACAAAAGAAAATTCCTTCTTCCACATTCTAAACAACAGTCATCCATCCTCTGTTTTAATACCTCCAGTGAGAGAAACTCACTTAAATGTTAGTAAATTCATTGTTGGAAAATTCCATTGTTATTGACCATGTCTAAGCAACATGTACTAACTTGTAACTTACATGAGTCCAGTTCTGCTTTTATGAGCAACAGAGAACAAGTCTAAGCCCTCTTGTACATCAAAGCTATTCAAATATGAGAACATAATTCTAATTTCTCCTGTTTAACTTCACATTCAATTCAATTAAAAAAGCATGCATAAATACTTTGCTAGCCACTGGAGATTCAAAAACAGAAATGGTAAACAACCACTTCACTTAGGTAGATTACATCTATCATCTAATGCAAACAGATAGTACATCCTAGATATTTTGAGGAGGATGACAGCATTAATAGGGAGATCAGGGAAAGTGCTGGATAAAAAAAATGACACATCGGTTAAATCTTGAAGGGATTCTAAGAGGTGGAGGCCATGTAGGAATACTAGAATAAATTATAGGCATGGGGGATTGCCCGTATACAAAGTTATACGAGGGCTGGCAATTAGAAACTGGGTTAAAAGCTTTAGCATCGATGATTGATAGAGGAATTTCAATTAATTCTAGCCCATCTAGGTGAAAGAGAAGGAATACTGAGGCAAAGACTTTAAAGACTATTGAGATCATTACAAGCCCTCCAAATTTATGGTAGCATCAGGAGAGAATATGATTGAATAGTTTAAGTCTCTGGGCAGCTTATTATCCTAACAACACATCACACTTGAGAGATGGTCAGCAAATAAAATTTGAAGGGCAATAGATATACAGAAAGAGAAATACACAAAAGATTGAAATCGCCTTTAAAGTCATAGGTAAAGATGAAATGAAACATTTGGGAAAATGACAGGTGAGTTTTGGAAGCTATCTGTAGCAATAACAGTCTCTGAAATTTGTGACAAATGACAGGCTGTGATGTCTGCATGAGTCATTGAAAATTCAGCCTGAAAAATGGCACCCTAGTAACTTTGGGGTGGGTGTGGGGTAGGTGTGAGAAGACAAATCTCCTGACCTTGGCGATAGTGGTGGAATACAGAGTGAGTTATTAGATCACAGATCATAGATTTAGAGGTCATTTTATCCAACCCTCTCATTTTTAGATAAAGAAACTAAGGCTCTGGAAGGATCAGTGACTTGCCCAAAGTCACATGGTACTGAAGCCCACATCTGAGTGCAAATCTTAACTGACTTATCTATACAGTAGAGAAGGACCCCATAGCAGAGGAGTTTTCAGATGGTGACTGGGGGACATATCCGCCATACTCTCTATGGTAGTTGAACCTTGGGAGCTACTGCATATTAAGTGGAGCTATCAGGTCAAGGGTTCCCTCATCCTGCTCTGGTAGTTCCTACTAATATCACGGTTGCATTGCGGTGGGGTGTAGGGCTATGCTGTGGTCTCGGACTGAGTGGCAAATTGAGAACCCCATTAAGGATGCTCTGATACTGCCTATCCCTCCCTTAAAAGCAAACCTTATGTGACCATGTGAAACTGCCTTCAGATTCTACATCAAATCAACAAAGATTTCATAAGCACCTACTATGTGCTCTAGCAAATCATCATCCTGCATGTTTTGTAATATTGAGAAGCTGGAGCCTTGCCTTCATACATCAAATGACCCATTACTGCTCTCATACTGCCCTATTCTCCCCCCGTCCCTGACATGGACACAATAGATAGAATGGAAAAGAGCCAGGCAAAAACTTTCTTCTTCATGGAATGGATTGGGTGAATTATAGTATCCTGACATATGGGCTTTTTGGGTTGTGTGGCCAAGTTTACACTGATTAGTGCAAAGTCGCAAAGGCTTTCCAAACTTCATTTTCAAACATCTCTATAATACTTTGTATGTTTTGCAAAGTGCTTTTCACCTAACATCCTTGTTTTGGTTGTTATTGCACAAATAATGTCATTACCATTTACAGGTGAAAAAACCATGGCCAATAGTGTTGAAATGGCTTGCTCACAGTAGCCCAACTCGCATGTTTGGTCCTGGGGTAGAACTAGGAGCATGGGGTAGAATTGCAGAACGGTGGATTTAATGGATGTTAAGGGAATGTTTTCTGTCAATAGGAGCCTTCCCAACATAGGAAACTGAGGTAACTTAAGGTTAAGTGACTTGCCCACAGTCACCATAGACTAGCTTTCCATTTGCTGAATAGAAAGTAGAAGAGATTCTTTATCATTTAGGAGACCTCAAAGGTCTCTTCCAAATTTGTTTCCTTAAAACAGATTTCCTTTGGTTTTCTGTATTTGACTAGACATCTCGGTAAATATTTTGTGCTGAGGACTCACTGTGGTATGGAGGGGACTTGGGGTTACAAAGCTTATCCCAGTAGAGTACCAGCTCTGGTAGCTCTTACCAAGCTGTAAAGGCTTTCAGTTAAGGCCCTTTTCACCTCTCACCTGGACTACCGTAACAGTCTCTATTTGGTGTCCCTGCCTCAAGTTTTTCCCCATTAAAATCCGCCCTCAATGCAGCTGACAATATGATATTCCTCTGCCCAAGATGCTCCTGTAGTGATTTCCTATTACCTTTGGATGAAATTGAAACTCCTAGGTTAGTATATAAAGCCCTTTATAACCTTACATTATCTTACCATTCTAGGCTCATCACCCATTACTCTATATCTTCCTTGGTCCCTCCAAACTCACGTTCTCACTATTCATTACTTGAGACACTCCACATCCCAATGGGTAACATTAGCTGTCCCTTATTCTTGGAATGTACTCCCCCCTCAGCTGCTAGTGTTCCACCCTGCCACCCATAAGAGTATCTTGCATGTGATTTACATTGTTTTGTCCACACACACACACACACACACACACACACACACACACACACATATATATATATATATACACACACATATGAAATAGATGTCCATTGTCTTATGTTAGAATACAAATTTGATGAGAGCAGAGACAGTTTAATTTTTAGTTTTGTATCTCTAATGCCTGACACATATGCATGAAAGATAAAAGTTTCTTGATAGATTCGTAATATTCTATGTGTCTACTGTTGGATAAAACAAAGGAAGATACCAAATATTTAGTGAACATTTACTATGGGCCAGGCACTTTGTTAAGTAGGGATACAAATACAAGCAAAAAGAAACACACTGCCTGCCCTCAAGGAATTTACAGTCTGATGGGGGAAGACAACATACAAAAAGGCACTGGAAAGTGGGGCATTGGAGAAGCTTGAAGGTGCCTGGCATGGTATTGAAGACCAGAAAGTTAGACACAGCTGGGAGGGACGTAACATTTGGCCAGCCTGAGCCCCTCCCCTAAATGTTGGAAAACTAACCTAGCTAAGTTTGGAGAATCCCCTTCTTATCAGAGGCTTGGGCACAGGCCATGAGGGCCCCCTCTTCAATTTATGAAAACAACCTAAGGCATGGAGCTATCTTGTGGAGGAGTATTTGCATTCACAAAATGAAGAATCCTTCAAGTATTGAAAGACATATAAATTGTAATAACCAATAATGAAAGGTACCATGGTCTAGTGCATGGAGGCCTGGCTTTAGAGTCACGACTACTTACCTTTATTAACTCTGTGACCATTGGTAAGTCACTTAAGCTCTCTGAGCTAGTGTGGATGGAGGATAATAAGGATAATGATTCTAATGCATTTATTACCCATTAGGATTGTTGTGAGAATCAAATGGAACACACACACACACACACACGAAGGATGGCATCTGTTATTGTCCCTGGTATTTCAATTCTCATTAGCACAGTAACAGATGGAAATCTCCCTAAACATGTGAAACACTTTACCAAATTTAAAGCACCACATAAATGTCCTGTTATTATTTCTATTAGTATTATCACTGCTTCTACTACATAAAACTCTGCCTGCCCCATACTTCCTGTTCTGGCAACTAACTGGTTTCCATGGAAATAAAAGAGTGTCTTATTCTTTGTTCAAAACAGTGATGCTACCAACCAACGAGGTTGTGGGTACACTCTTTTAGTTGGTTTCCCAGTCATGGAGTTTAGGTGGAATTTGTATCAATTCACGCCTTGTCATTGGACTGGTGATACATATCAAGGAGATCATGATATCTCTGGTGGGGAAGGGACCTCACAGCTCATGTAGTCTCTTCCAATTGTCTCATTTTACAGATGAGAAAACTGTAAGCAGGGTTAAGTAACTTTACTAAGGGCATGCAATTGGTAGCAATACTAGAAACTCAACTCAGATCCCTTGTCTCCAAATCCCAATCTACAATCTTTTCACTATACCATGAAGAATAGTCAAGTGCCCATCTGGTACAATTCTAGTAGTTCTAGAAGCACCCTACCACCAAGAAGAGATTTCCTTCACCATCTTACTGATACTTGAATTACTTAATTAGGGGCAGAACATTTTCTAATACAATTAGAGATTGCATATATGGTACAAATACCCCAGGAGAGAAAATAACTTGACTGGAATTCATAGAGATGTATATGACTGTAGATCCCTTCCTGAGCACAGTATAGGTAGGGATAAGAGAGAAGACAAATGACTGAAGTAAGATGAGGGGACAAAAGGGTATAGAAAAGGGGCAGCAAGATGGTGCAGTGGATAGAGTACCAGCCCTGGAGTCAGGAGGACCTGAGTTCAAACCTGGACTCAGACACTTACTAGCTGTATGACCCTGCATCCTAAGAAAAAAAAGAAGGTCTAGGTAAGGGTGGGAGAGGAGGCAAAAAGAAGTAAAGTAGGTAAACTACTTTATGGTTTTACCAAAGGTTAGAGTTAACTGTCATTCAGTCTTTCCAAGAAATAAAATGTAACATGGCCAACTGAGATTATTGATACAGTTTATGTCTATGTTTAGCTATAAATAGGTAGCATAGCTCAGTGGATAAAGAGCTCCCTTAGGGACACAAAGATCTGAGTTCAAGGCCTGCCTCTGATGCCTATTAGCCTTGTGACCCTGGGTAAGTCACTGAACCTTTAAAAATCCATAGGTGACTGAACATATGCAAACCTGAAGTAGAAGAAGTTCCTCATCAAGAGTTCCCTATACTGATGAAGTCAATGGTGGGGTCCAAAAAGGGATGAGACAACAAAGAAAACAGAAAGGAAAGCTGGAGTATATTGTCCGGGGATAGGGTGAAGAATCGATTGATGAGTAAATCCATGTAATGAGCTGACAGAGCATGAGCCTTTGGAGTCATCTGACAGGAACCTTTCCTTCCTCATCCCCCATGGAGAGTATGGTCATACAGGAATGGACACTTCTCCCTTTTGTTCTCCAGGAGTATTTAAGGACAACTTGATATGGAAGCTTGTGGCATAGAAAAGCGTGAGCTTGCATACAGCCTCATGTGGACTCTCCAAGTCCCAAAGTTGGTAGTAGCTGGAGCGTCGACATAGTTCTTGAAGAAACATGTGGTAGGAAAAGATACATATTAAATTACATAGACTGAGATGGTAGTTCATGGGCAATTAGACAACATTCTTGAACACTAATGTTGTATTGTGTGGATGGGAGGGGAGTGTATAGATTTTTAATTTTTATTTAGTATGATCACAGAATCTAGCCTATGAGTAAAAAAAGGGAGATTTCTTGGGCAGCTCTAGCCTCGAAGGTTGACTAGGGAATGGCTTCAAGTTTGAGATTCCCCAAGTTAGAGAGTTTAGGTATTGGACCTTCTAGAAGAAGAAGAGGACCACCCACGTGGTTCTCAAAAGACAAGGGGAAAGACAAGGACTGCCCATATGGCCCCTACAGCTAAAAGACTCAAGCTACATCATGGGGAATGGAAGATGTGATTAGGACCTTATCACTCTCCACTCCCTTGCCATTAAAGTGACACATTAAGTCTGTGCAGGTCTGATGAGAAGGGGCTTGTTTATCCAGCACCCCAAGGTATGTTTATCTTCTCTGGGGAGTCATACTACAATTCTTGGGAGACTGTGCTCCAGCTACCCAGGAACAATGTGAGAGATTCTCCTTCCTAGATGTTCTGATACCCAAATTTCAGTAATCTCTAATTTGGGAATCTCAAACTTTGAGCCATTCCCAAGTCAATCTGCAATGCCAATGCTGCCCAAGAAATCTCTCTTTTCTCACTAGAAAGCTAGATTCTGTGATCGCACTTCCTAGGAAATTTAAAGTGAATATACCACCCTGCCCCCTTCCTCCCCCACTGAAGTTCAAAAATATAGTCTAATTGTCTATGAATTATTTGATCTCAGTTCATGTGGGAGAGCACTTATCTTTTTTTCTGCTATGTATTTCTTCAAGACATCTATCAGTGTGCTCCATTTGCTAGCATTATTCAATGTCAAAGTATTCTTCCAATTCTACCTCCAAGTTTAATTCTTTTTCCAAAGGCAGTTTATGAGCTATTTGAGTGTGTTCTATGTTTTCTATATCTGTTTATGAGCTCTCGTGAGCCCTTGGGTGTCTTGTGTACTTTCCCTGTTTATGGGCTTCTTTAAGTCCTTTATGAGTCTTACATTTTCTGGAAGTGAAATAAGGCTTTGACATACTCAATACATATACTACCTTGAATACTTATGAGGGAGCTGAAGAACCCTTTTATTCATATTTGGAGAAACCAAGATATGAATTATGCCAATGCTTTATTTTGATATTATCTCTGGAATTAACCATGGAGTTTGGGATTGATGAGCTAAAAAGAGAAATTGACTTTTGCTAGTCATACCCCAGGACTGAACTTTGTTTGGAGGAGTCCAGCGTCACTGGGTGGGTCTTGGGATACAATTTACAATTGAATGCTCTAATTATAGAACTTTAGAGGCTGCCAGAGACCCCAGAAATCATATAAAGTAATTCCTTTCACTCTACAGATGATGAGGTTGATATTCTTCTAAGAATACTAAATAGTAGAGCTAAAATTTAAACAAAAGTTTTCTGACTGCATATATGCTGCATATTCAATGGAACATTAACTCCTTAGAACACAGTGTTGGGCTTTCGTTTAACTTTGGATACTCAATACTCCGTATGTAGTAGATACTTTATCCACCATACCATTAGGCCTCCTATGATTTGCTTAATAAATACTTGAATAATTGGTCTCAGAAACTGTGAGCTTATTTGTGTTCTTTGGGGACAATTATGAATCATGCAGTCAGCTCAAATATATATTACATTGATGAATCTACTGCCAATATTCAATAATTTGGGCTGAATTTTTTTTTGCATATTTTCCTCCCTGTACCTCTCACCCTTCATGGCTGTGAATAGGGTATGGTATATTACAAAGAAGGACTTTTTAAAAAGAAGCAAAGACTTTTATTCCAAAGATTTTGACTTTTTTTATTCCATTACCCAAGTAATATATGAATCAAAGAAAAAGTGGCTGGGCCATGTAGTAAGATTGAGGAATAACCTTTGTAAACTTCATGTACTCCACTAGTATTTTTTTGTCATGGATGAAAAATGAGAAAGTTTTCCAGCATGGTGGGTGGACTCCCAGTTCATATATGGAAACACATGCACAAGATTGGCATGGGATGGGCAAGCATAGATGAGTTGTGATTAGCATCATGGGAGAAGCAACATGGCACTTTCACTGGGTCATCTAAGTATACCTTTCTCAGTTGTGGTAGAGAATTGGGCCTGGCCCTTCTCTATCTCCACATTACCTTGAGACATTTTATTAAAAGGTATGATTTGGTAAGTGCCCAAACAGGGCTAACAAGAAAATAAAAATATTGATTCCTGAAACAGAAAACACTCTTCTAAGCGGCAAATGTGTTGTTACTCTTCATTTGTAGTTAATATTTTATTCCATAACGGATTGTTTTGTCCAGGCTCAACCCAGGGGAAAATAACAATTCTGGCACAAACTCTAAGGAAAGCACAACTTTAAAGAAAACGACATACAAATTCTGCCGCAGTCAATTGATACCGAAGTCATCAAGTGAGTACTTATCATTAGCATATCTTTCCCATCATTAGGAAGCCATCAGTCAGTAACAAGCATTTATTAAGTGCTATTATGTGCCAGGCATTGGGCAATGCTAGAGATTGATCAGGTTATGAAGTGCCAGTGGATTTACTGATTATAAAAGAACTGCAAAAAGTAAGTCAAAACAAAGGTCATCTTCCCGTGCTGAGTTATTTTCTCTAGGGACTGAGATGGGAACTGGTTTATGGTTCACATCATAGTCTATAATAATGTTATTTCTCCTACTGCCAATCTTCTCTCTGCTGAGGACTGAGGGAAACTTCACTGCCAGAGAAATCAGTTGTTGTGTGAGGAATTCAGCCTGAGCTATAAAAAGATCCACTGTTATTTGGTAACATTAAATAGAAATTGTATAGAATGACATCTTGAATTAAGCCTTTGTTTATTTTTTTTCCCTCATCTTCTATCACATGAAGTAGAAGTCTCAATTTCTCTTTTTTTGGTCCAAGTCATTTTTATGGGAATAATTAAAATGGATTTTCATCACCTTCTGCACATATTCAACACAATAGAGCTACCTTGGTTAACATTTCAGCAAAACTAAAGAGCTCTTCCTAGCTCAGACCTTTCTGCTTTCTATTATTAAGGAAGGGCTTATTTCTCTAGTTTTTAAAAAGACTACACAATGAACTCTATTTCTTAATAATAGAAAAGAAATTGGAGATTTTCCAACATGGCAGAATCCTTGTTTCTATGTGAAAATGACTAAGGAATAAAAAATAAAAATAAAATGAATGGAGGGTGTTTGTCACTGTTTGGTCCCTTTGAATAATAAAAAAAAGGACCACTGATTCAATTGGCCCAGCTGTGTTTACAGAGTTTGCCGAGCCCTGCAGCTGCAAGGGCTGAGGAAGGCGAGATTTGGAAAGTTCATTTGACTGGAAAATTCTCTTGATTCTGGGGACTTAATGATTTTTTAAAAAATCCTGTTGTTTTGAAGGTACATTTAGGTCATTACATATCGGAACCCTAGAGGAGGTGGCAGAGGTGAACAAACCTGATTTCCTTGTCAACCCTGAGAAATATTTCAGGGAAAAGCCAGAGGAGGGATGCCTTAAAAACCTAAAGATTGCTTCACTTGCAGAAAGTAAGTTTCCCATTCTTATATCTTTGTTATTCTCTCCAGGATGCCCTTCTTGTTAAAAAGGAAGAGAAATAAAAGAAAGAAAATGATTGGTTCTTAGCAACGTGGGTTAAGGTGGAATGGGGTGTAAAGTCAGATGCTAAGACAGCTGCTGATACATGCTCTCTGAAAGGGCAGCCAAGGGCCTGTTGAACCATGCTAAGATTTGAGGCAGAAACATTTTATTTGGCAACTTTTAAAAAGTCAGGACAAACTGAACATTTCTTATTATGATTCTGCCATTGATAAGCTATCTTCTCCCAAATAGCTTTAATTAATTTTCAAAATCTAGTGGACCAGAGAAGAAGAAATGATGAAAGAGAAAGTCAAAGACTGGTTCCTGGTGCTCTGATCTTGTTCTTGTCATGTCAGATGCTATTTCTAGAGGATACTTAAGGGAACTATTTTGAAGCATTGTACCCTTAGTAGTAGTAGAGATACATGATGATAGGATAAGAAAACTCAATTTGGAAAATACACATAATTTTTTGAGCATTCTGAGAAAAAGTGGGTGTGAAAGGATGTGTTGATTTTCCTTAGAATTCAAAATTCTTTTTCTTTCTCCTCACATAAGGGACTCTAACTGAATTTCAAAAGAGGGAGACAATAGTTGTTATATAAGAATGGAAAGCCAAATCAGAGGTATCAAACTGGTGGCCAGAAAAACTCCTGAGTGAGGCCAGATTAAAATGTGAATGGGGAATGTTTAACAAAATGAAAAAAATAACTTAGATAATACTAACTTGTGGTTTTCTAGGTCAATATATCTCTTGTGAGACGTTTCTTTTTCTTTGTCTTTAATTTTTTTAAATTTTAATTTAAATACAAAAAATCCCCAAGGAGAACATGTACATAGCACAACATAAAAAGGATTCAATATTAAACCATGAATTTCAATTTTATACTGTTTACTTAAAAAAAAAACTATGTGATAAATACTACACATCATTTTAAAGCTATCATGCTTTTCCATGTTCCTTCTAAGTTTTCTTTTATTCTCTGCTACTATGCATTTTTATTTTTTTTCTCTATTCCTCTTCACCCTGCCCTAGAGAAGGCAACCATTACAATAATATGTATAGGTATGCATATGTATATGAATTTATGCATTTTTAAAATTTTTTCTAGCTCAGAAATTTTTTTTGTAATTTTAATTTAACAAATAGACAACTCTAGGTAAAAAGGTTATTTTTATTATATTGGCTGTGCCTACCCATGAACAATTAATATTTCTTCAATTATTTAAATTTGACTTTATTTGTATAAAATGTGTTCTATAATTATGTTGATGTAGTTCCTGGGTTTGTTTTGGTAAGTATACTCCCGGGTATTTTTTTCTGTATACAATTATTTTAATTGTATCTTATCTCTTACTATCTTTTCTTGAAGGGTTTTATTGGTGATATATAGAAATGTATAGATATAGATATGTAGAAATGCTGGTGATTTATGTGGGTTTATTTTATATCTTGCTACTTTGCTAAAATTATGCTTTCCACTAACTTTTTAGTTGAATCTTTAGTTATTTTCCAAGTATATCATTCTATTGTCTGCAAAAGAGATAGTTTTGTTATTTCATTGTGCACTCTGATTATTTCAATTTGTTTTTTTGTTCTCTTATTGCTATTGCTAACATTTCTGATACAATATTGAATAATGCTGGTGACAATGGGCATCCTTGTTTCACTCTTGATCTTATTGGGAAGATTTCTAACTTATCCCCATTATAAATCATACTTGCTGATGATTTTAGGTAGATGCTTCTTATCATTTTAAGAAAATATCATTTATACCTATGCTTTCAAGCATTTTTTAAAAATAGGAATGAGTGTTGCATTTTATCTAAAGCTTTTTCTGCATCTATTGATATAATCATATATTTTTGTTACTTTTGCTATTAATATAATCAATAATGTTAATAGGTTCTCTTATGTTAAACTACCCCTGCATTCCTGGTATAAATCCCAGTTGGACACAATGTATAATCTTTGTAGTAAAATGTAGTCTCCTAGCTAGTATTTTATTTAAGATTTTTGCATCCATATTCATTAATGAAATTGGTCTATAAATTTATTTCTCTGTTTTTGTTATTCCTGGTTTAGGTATCAGTACCATATTTGTTTCATAAAAGGAGTTTGGTAGGACTCCTTTGCCTGTTATTCCAAATAATTTATTTAATATTGGAATTAACTGATATTTTAAATCCAATTAATCATGTAAATTCATCTGGTCTTAATTTTTTTCCTCATTTTTTCCTTATTTATGGGCTGTTCATTTTTTTCAGAATAGGTTTATTTTGATATTCTATTTCCTCTTGTGTTAATCTAGGCAGTGTACATTTTTGTAAATATTCTTCCATTTCACTTAAATTGTTAAATTTATTGGCATATAATTGTGCAAAATAACTTCATAATTGCTTTGATTTCATCTTCATTACAGGTTTATTTACCCTTTTCATTTTTAATACTAGTGATCTGGTTTTCTTCTCTCTTTTTAAAAATCATATTAATAAAACCAATTTCTAGTTTTACTTATTAATTCAGTGATTTTCTTACAATCAAATCTGTTAATCTCACCTTTAATTTTTAAGATTTCCAATTAGGTATTTAATTGGGGGGTTTTAATTATTCTTTTTCTAGTTTTTTTAATTGCATACCCAATTCATTATTGTGCTCTTTCTCTATTTTATTGATATAAGCATTTAGAGATATAAATTTTCCTCCGATTACTGCTTTTGTTGCATGCTATATAGGTTTTGATATTTTTTCTCCTTATTGTCATTCTCTGTAATGAAATTACTGATTATTTCTATGATTTGTTCTTTCATCTATTCATTCTTTAAGACTAGGTTTAGTTTCCAATTCGTTTTTAATTTGTGTTTCCATCGTCCCTTATTAGATATACATATTTTGTGTATTGTCATCTGAAAAGGATACATCTAATATTTCTCTTTTTCTGCATTAATTTAACTATAAAAGTTTTATTACCTAATATCTGGTCAATTTTTGTAAAGGTACCATGTATCACTGAGAAAATTCCTTTCAGCTGTCTTTGTCTCATGTGGATTACTAGGCTAATCAGTTTGGAGTTACTGAAAATGTTATTGAGACTATACAGCCATATTCAGGACGTTAGTGAAAAATAATGTTGTCTTCCACCTAGAGTATCTGGAGCACCTCACCACCTATAGAGAATCCTTCCATTTAAATTCTGTTTGGACCTTCTCCATAAAAATGATGAACACTTTGGCCAGCAGATGTCTCCCTGTTTTATGTCTCATCTAACATTGATAATTAGAATATCATTGAACAAAGTTACATCTATCAAAATGTAACCTTTTTATCTGTTACATTTATAAAAAAGTCTTACATGTTCTTATCATTTGCATGGGAGATTCCATATTAGAGAACAGCTTTTATATGTATTCTGCTTTATTGGGTGTAATTCTTTTTTATTGTAGCAGGATGGTATAATGGAAAAAGAATACCAGACTGAGTCAGAAAAGCTGGGTTTGAATCCCATTCATTACTGTATAATAATGAGCAAATTATTTGACCTCCAAGAGATTAAGTTTCTTCATTTGCAAAATATGTCTAATGCTCCTTACACTTCCTACCTCACAGAATTGTGAGTTAAGTGTGTTTAAAACCATAAAGTACTATATTAAGTGCACTATTATTATTAGTCAACAAACAATGAATACAAAGGGATCTTGAATTGTCTATATTTTTCAAGCAATTCAAGTGTTCTATGGAGATTTGGTCTGCCACAGAAAATAATCTATGGAATCTTGACTGTCTTTTTCCCTTACTTCCATCAAGATTTCTCTGCATATATGGAGAGGTCATTTTTGTTTAAAAAATGATATGGAAATGAGAAAGTAGGTTTATGAACTAGTAGTTACTGATGTCTTCTCAATCACCTTCTTGAGGGTAATAATACCATTCATTATTCTCCCCATTCTTTGGACAAATCTTGAAAATAAATCCCTCAGTGCTTTTAAAAGTGTTACCTTCACAAATTTCTTCTTTGAATTCCTGATTAGGTCAAACTATTCTCAATTTAATTCTCTTAGATATCATTTTAATTTCCTGATAGAATTCTGTAATGATTGAGTTGTTAAAACTCAAATATGGTGGTTCTACTGACAGTTTAATACTTGACAGTATTAAAAATACTGGCAAGTCTTTTCACTTGTTGCTATATACATTGTCCTACTTCTGGTTTCTTTTATAAATGTCCTAGTGATCATCTAGGGATGATTTGATGGGTTGTGGGCCAAGCTTTTGAAAGACTCTTCTTTTTCTCCACTAATTTTTTTGTCTGTCTTATGAAATGATACTGCTTATAATCATACACGATCCTAACCTGTAATGTTTGGAAAATTATCTGAAGTTCTATTGTGTTGTCTTTGGCTGGCATACCACTCCAGTTGGTAAAGAGATCAAGCAAGGGCATATTGAGGCAGCTTTTGGATTCTTGCTCTATATCATTGCCATGGTTTTATTCAAATTAAATTTCCCTAAAATTTATGATACTCAGAGTCGATGTCTTCACTTTTGTCCATTTTCCAAGTTTTTCATAGTTAACAGAGTATTTAAATAGGTCATTTGTGTAATTGTAACTGGTGTCATTTTTATCCTTCTAGTTTGGTGTTGATTTTGACACCTTCTGTAACTAGTAATTGCTCTAAATGCATATAAACAGCTGACTATAGATGAGTCAACAATCATTTATTAAGTACCTACTAAACATCAGGCAAGGAGGTAAGTGCCAGGGATACAAAGAAAGGCAAAAACATTGACTCTGAAATGCTTTCCACCTCAGAAATCACTCTTTTTCTCCATTACATATATATATATATATATATATATATATATATATATATATATATATATATATATATGTATGTATATATATATATATAGCCATTTTTTATAAATTAACGGTATTCATTGCTTTCCAACTCCTTTTTTGGATAAAGTATTCATGTTATACAGGTGTATATCTTTCTAGTAGTACAGAATTTTTTTTGGCTTTTAATCCTTAATATTGAACAATATTTTCCAACATGATCTATCATCCTTGCCTGTTCCTGCTTTCCCAGTGAAGCTACTATATTATACCTTAGTATAATATGATTCATCATTCTCTGTATAACCCAGTGTCCCAGCACCTCTAGCTCTGGATTTATAAAGACTAAGTTCAACTTTCCTACTCCTTCTACTACTTCCCTCCCCAACCCCACCCCCATCCCCAACCCCATCCCCGTTATGCTTCCTGAGCTCAATATGTCTCCATTCAGAGCTTGTTGTTAGATATCTCATAATGTAGGTTATGTCTTCATGTCCACATATGTGGGTGAAAGTTCCTTGGATTCCATACAAACATCAAAGTAGCAATGTGTGATGGTATCACATAGTTTTTATTCCACCCAACAGGAAATGTAAAATCCTATTAAGGACTCACAGTAAATCATACATAGTCAATGTGATTCCTGTTATTTCTTCAGTGCATCCCATATTTCTCCAGGGCCTGTGTAGTACTTCAGATTCTTTCTAGTACCTCCACGGGCTTTGGAATTCCTTCAGAAGTAAAATCAACTTTGAGTTTCTAGTGAGGAAACTTAAAATTTTAGTGAGTATCTTTGTCACCTCCAGGAGGTTTTCAGGCTTATAGAACTATCCTGAGTTCTTCGGCTTCCCCTCAAAGGAAAACACATTTGGGGTTGTTAGACAGACTGTTCATTCCCAATCAGATCTATATGTTTCAGTAATTCACAGTAGGAATAAGAGAGAATAAAGTCCAGTTTTTTTTCACTCCTCCATATCATAGCCTAAACCTCCTTACTGTTCTTCTTCTTTGGGGACCACATGAACCATTCTCTTCTCCCAAAGATGCTGGCTCTGCCGAGGAGCTCCCCTTATTTTGCTAGAAGGCTAATCTACAAACTCTAGGATTCAGGGTTGCTAGGGAGACAACCATAAAGCTGGCAGTACCTAGTAATCCCCACTCCTGTAAGACTAGGGTTTAGGAAATATCACACGTAGGTACATGGTTTCCCTTTCCATAACTGCTGTAGCTCAGGCTATGAAAGCATGACTGAATTAGAAGCATTTATTAAACACTTACTACATGCCAAACACCTAGTTCAGTGCTGGGCATACAAATACAAAAATAAGTCCTTTTCTTCAAGGAACTAACATTGTAATGGGGAAGATGACACATAGGGCAGAGAGAAGGTCAGGGATAGGAAATGTGATCTGGGAAGTCACAGTGATGGTGAATAGAACAGGAGGGAAATAAACTGACATGCCTTTTCCATAGGCATTAATAGTGTTGATATTGATATAGTTCTCTTCTTAAGAAGTAAAGGTCATACCAGTGTTTCTTCAAGGCCAGAGTCAGAAATTTCAAGTCAAGGCTGTCAAGCCACATGGATGAAGGCATATGAGACTCTCATGTACCTGTATCCCAAGGTTGCCAATTTGTAGCATTGGATTGGGACTTCTTCTTCCCCAGGTTCTAGGTTAACTCTTAGCTCTGCTGAGTATTGATTTGATTTCCTAAAAGGAAGAGAAGACGAAAAGCTAGAAAGACTGACTGTGACTGCTCCAACCCACAAAAGTGGGTGTCTTCTCTCCACAACAATTTGGCACAAGCAATTCATGCCCAATCATGGAGACCCACCTCCCATGAGAAATGAAGGGTCATGCCCTTATCCTGCACAGTAAGATGCAAAGACTCACTTTCCTATAAATTGATCAGGGAACTCCTATCAAAATCCTTCATTTAATCTATATCTAGGGAACAGAGCAAAGATGGTGACTGGAAAGCAGGGACTTGCCTAAAGCTCTCCCCAGGACCCTCCAAACACCTATAAAAATGGCTCTGAACAAATTCTAGAACTGCAGAACCCAAGCAATAGCAGGGGGAAGCAAGGCTCCATCCCAGGACAGCCTGGATGGTCACTGGGTAAGGTCTATCACACTGTACTGGGAGCAGAGTGGATCAGAGCCCAGCTTGGGCTGCACCTGGACCAACCAGACCAGGAGCTGGGCAGAACAGGCCTTAACTCCCTGAATCAGGGCGCTGTGGCAGTTACCAGACTTCTCAAACCACAAACACCAAATACAACAGAGAAGGTTAGTGGGAAAAACTGCAGGGGATAGAGGGAAAGGAGTTCACAGTTAGCCACCCCCCTGAGGGAAGCAGAGGTGGTGCAGCTCTGAGGCTGCTTACAGAGCTACAGCTGCAGTTGCTTCTGGCCTCAGGTCCACCTGGTGAAAAGAATTAAGTGGTGGATCAGAGCAGAAGTGCAGAGCCTGCTTAGATCTGAGTCACGGTACACGTTGGCAGTTCTTGGGGGGCGGGGAGCACTGCTGTGGCAGAGCTTGCAGTGTAGAAATAGGTCTGAAAACAGCAGCACAGCCCCTCAAGCTTGGGACAAAGTATTCTCTATTCTACAAGCAGTCATACCCCAACAAAAAGCTCAAGGGTCAAGTAAGTTGGCTGGAAACATGAACAGGAAGTGAAAACAGACTCAGATTCAGACTCAGACATTGGAGTCTTTCTTTGGTGACAAAGAAGACCAAAACATAGAGCCAGAAGAAGGCAACAAAGTCAAAGAGCCTACATCAAAAGCCTCCAAGAAAAACATGAACTGGTCCCAGGCCATGGAAGAGCTCAAAAAGGATTTGGAAAAGCAAGTTAGAGAAGTAGAGGAAAAATTGGGAAGAGAAATGAGAGTGATGTGAGAAAACCATGAAAAACAAGTCAATGACTTGCTAAAGGAGACCCAAAAAAATACTGAAGAAAATAACACCTCAAAAATAGACTAACTCAAATGGCAAAAGAGCTCCAAATAGCCAATGAGGAGAAGAATGCCTTGAAAGGCAGAATTAGCCAAATGGAAAAGGAGGTCCAAAAGACCACTGATGAAAATACTACTTTAAAAAATAGATTGGAGCAAGTAGAAGCTAGTGACCTTGTGAGAAATCAAGATATTATAAAACAGAACCAAAGGAATGAAAAATGGAAGACAATGTGAACTGTCTCATTGGAAAAACCACTGACCTGGTAAATAAATCCAAGAGAGATAATTTAAAAATTATTGGACTACCTGAAAGCCATGATCAAAAAAAGAGCCTAGATATCATCTTTCAAGAAATTATCAAGGAGAACTGCCCTGGTATTCTAGAGCCACAGGGCAAAATAAAAATTGAAAGAATCCACTGACCACCTCTTGAAAAAGATCCCAAAAAGAAAACTCCTAGGAATATTGTTGCCAAATTCCAGAGCTCCCAGATCAAGGAGAAAATACTGCAAGCAGCCAGAAAGAAACAATTTGAGTACTGTGGAAACAAAATCAGGATAATACAAGATCTAGCACCTTCTACATTAAGGGACCAGAGGGCTTGGAATATGATATTCCTGAGGTCAAAGGAGCTAGGATTGAAACCAAGAATCACCTATCCAGCAAAAATGAGAATCATGCTCTAAGGCAAAATATAGATTTTCAATAAAATAGAGGACTTTCAAGCTTTCTCAGTGAAAAGGCCAGAGCTGAATAGAAAATTTGACTTTCAAACACAAGAATCAAGAGAAGCATGAAAAGGTAAACAAGAAAGAGAAATCATAAGGGACTTACTAAAGTTGAACTGTTTTGTTTTGTTTACATTCCTACATGGAAAGCTGATGTGTATAATTCATGAGACCTCAGTATTAGGGTAGCTGAATGGAATATACATACATACACACACACACACACACATCAAGATAGAGATAGAGATATAGATATAGATATAGATATAGACAGAGGGCACAGGGTAAGTTAAATATGAAGGGATGATATCTAAAAAAATAAAATCAAATTAAGGGATGAGAGAGGACTATATTGTGAGAGGGAGAAAGGGAGAGATAGAATGGGATAAATTATCTCACATAAAAATGGCAAAAAAGCAGTTCTGTAGGAAGGTAAGAGGGGACAGGTGAAGAGGAATGAGTGAATCTTGCTCTCATCGGATTTGACCTAAGGAGGTAATAACATACACACTCAGTTGGGTATCTTACCCCACAGGAAAGAAGGAGGAAGGAGATAAAAAAGGGGGGGCAATAGAAGGGAGGGAAGATGGGGGAGGAGGTAATCTAAAGCAAACACTTTCAAAAAGGGACAGAGTTAAGGGAGAAAACTGAATAAAGGGGGATAGTATAGGAAGGAGCAAAATATAGTTAGTCTTTCACAACATGAGTATTGTGGAAGGGTTTTGCATAATGACACATATGTGGCCTATGTTGAATTGCTTGCCTTCTTAGGGAGGGTGGTTGGGGAGGGAAGAGGGGAGAGAATTTGTAACTCAAAGTTTTAAAAGCAGATGTTCAAAAAAAAGTTTTTACATGCAACCTGGAAATAAGATATACAGGCAATGGGGCATAGAAATCTATCTTGCCCTACAAGAAAATAAGGGAAAAGGGGTTGGGGGGGAGTGGGGTGAAAGAAGGGAAGGCTGACTGGAGGATGGGGCAATCAGAATATATGCCATCTTGGAGTGGGGTGGGGAAGGTAGAAATGGGGAGAAAATTCGTAATTCAAACTCTTGTGGAAATCAATGCTGAAAACTAAAAATATTAAATAAATAAATAATAATTTTTAAAAAAATCTATATCTAACTCTTTTAAGAGACCTTTCCTGATTTTCTCTTTCTTAATGCTTCCCCACCTCCTATTACTGTGTATTTATTTTGTACACATTCTGAATCTTATTATGAACATATTATATAGTCCTTATAAAATGTAAGCTTCCTCAGGCTATGGATTCTTTCCCTTTTCTATTTGTATCCCAAACACCTATCACAGTGCCTGACACATATTTGACCTTAAAGAACGCTTGTTGATAACTATTCTCCAAGAGTGGCTGCCATTCTCTTCAGAATGTCTTTTTGCTATGTAGCTCATGAAGCACTTAGGGTTAAAAATGGACTTTTTGTATATGTTCATCATGAGAACTTCAAGGCAAAGTCCCCAAATGGTCTGTGGTGAGCTGGTGTTTTCTGTTACCTTTCAATACATGGTGAAACCAGCCATTTTTTTTTTTGCCTCTCATAATCTGGGAGTCATCCTTCTGCTCAGCAGTAACTTCTCTTTGTCTTCATTTCCTTTATTGCAAGAATGCCAATATTGATGTGATTTCAATTCCTGTAGGAGTATATAACCATGTTTGACTTTGGGCAAAAATCTCACATTTAGAGTAACTGAGAATTAAATGAATGTTTATTAATGGTCTGAAGACTGATCAGTAACATCCTCAGCAACCCCTCTTCCCCAGCTCAATCAATGACAGTAGCATCTTGTTACCTCCAGGATCAAATGTCAAATACTCCATTTGTCTTTTAAAGCTCATCATAACCTGCCCCATCCTTACTTTTCCAATATCCTTACATCATATATCCCACCACATATTCTGTCATCAAGGGCCACTGGTCTCCTTGTCATTTCTCATGTGGAACACTCCCACTCTGGGCATTTTCCTTTGCTGTTCCCCATACCTGGAACTCTCTCCTTCTTTATCTCTATTTCTAGTTTCTCTGGCTTCCTTCAGGTCCCATGAATGTCTTCAAGAAGTCTTCCCCACCTTTCTTCATGTCAGTGATTTCCCTTTAAGAATATGCCAATGAATCTTATATATGTGTGTGTATGTATCATTATATATATATATATATATCATTATGTACATCTGTATACACATATACCTATGTGCATGTGTGTATATATGTGCGTACACATATGTGTGTGTATACAGATATGTCTATATCTCCATATAATGAAAGGTAATATTCCACAGCCTTCATAACATGGTTATCCCAGTATTCTAAATACCTGGACATCTGAGGGAACATTGAGTTTTATTTGAGGCTTAAACTGTATACATTTTGGCCCCACGATACCTCATTCCTTTATTGTTGTCCAGTCATTTTTCAGTTGTGTCTGAGTCTTCATTGACCTTATTTAGGGTTTTCTTAGCAAAGATGCTGGAGTGGTTTGCCATTTCCTTCTCCAGGTCATTTTACAGATGAGGAAACTGAGGCAAAGTGTTAAATAACTTGCCCAAGGCCACACAGCTAGCAAGTTTCTGATGACCCATTTGAACTCAGGAAGATGAGTCTTCTTGACTCCAGGACAGGCACTATATGCACTATGGCGCCACCTAGCGGCCCCTACATTCCTATATATTCTTTATAGATAATTGGGCTTCAGAAATTTCTTTTAGAACTTCAGGCTGAGCCCATTGATTCATGAGAAGTAATAGATTAGGAAAATAAGGCAATGATCAAAGCAAAAGCTTGGAAGCAGGGGTAGTAGCAAGGGTCAATAAAATTCTGAAGTAATCACAATGATATTTATATTTATTAATATTTATTATATTATGGAATTTTCCAAGTACTTTCTGAACATTGTGTCATTTCATCCTCACAACAACTCTTTATGATATTATTATCCCCTTCCTATAGATGAAAGATGTAAGGGTCAGAGAGATGCAAAGTGACTTAGCTAAGGCCACACAGCCAGTGTGTGAGGCAACCAAGATCTTCACTCTGCATGTGATATTCTGGTCACCATGGCATGTTGCCTCTCTAGCCCACATGAAGGAGCAAGTCCAAATTGAGTCAGCAGTCAGGAACCAGCCAAGTGCTGAGGCAGATAAGTCATTAGGGCAGCACCTGTGATACCTTCAGCCAGAGGGCCTGCATTGGTCCACGAACCTTCCATTCTGTAAAAATTGACCACTCCATTCCATGAACATTTACTAAGTACCTACTGTGTAAGGATTGATCTAAGCTCCAGAGATGCACAGACAAAAATAACCACCAAAATACCCAAGGAACTCTCCCCAGAAGGGGAACAATTAGAGCCAAAGGGCTGATCTCATTGGCAAAGCAATTTGTTACGCCCAGCAGGCTTACAGAGGCTGCTACATTTTAATTACTTGCAGTTTAGGGTAAATCCTGGCCCAGCTTTCTTAAATAATTTCACCTCTTGGATTTCCTTCATATTGAATAATCAGAGCCAATCCGTCCCCACTACTATAAGGCCCAGAGAAATTAAATGTTTTTGTAAGATCACCAAGCTAGTGAGCAGAAGAAGCAGCTCCAAATCTTGGGCTCTTTCCCTACCTTCCATTGCCAAGATTGTTTTGACTATCAGAACTTCGAGTAATTCCTTTCCATTTGTAAGAATCCAATCAAGAAGGTCAGCCACCTAAGACTGAACTACTGCCCAGCAGGCTGGGCTCATTCTTGTTCCACAAATTATTAGGAAGAATTTCAAAGAAGGAAGATTCTCAAGAGAAGGGCTTTCTAGGGAGAGACATAACATCAATAAAAGCAGGACTGAGATGGAAATGAGCAGTTGGACACTTCAGCTTTAATCGCCCTTGGAAATGCAACATGCCAATATGTGGATGTTCTCTGGTGAAGTCTGACACTACACTGGCTTGGATTGGTCTTCGTATCCTGTGGTGAAGGTATCCTGTGCTCTAGGAATTGATCTGATGGAATGTATGCATTGCTCTTATAGTATGTCTCTGGGAAACTAAGGATCACCAGCTCATTCCTTGAAGCTGTAGTTCTTTACATGCAAAGGATCAGGATAGAAAGGGGATTGGACTCAATTCAACTCCTGACTCTGGTACTTCCTGGCTTTGCTGCCTTGGATGTGTATAACATATGTGAAATGGACAGGATAACACTTATAACCCCTACTCATTAATGGAGGCTCAAATGAGAAAATGGGTATAATAGTGCTCTTTAACCTAAAAGGATCACAGAAATGATAGCTACTGTTATTTTTAAGGCCACTATGCCTTCCTAAAATAGATATTTACTAAATACTGGCCCTGGCCAACATTGTAAAATTGGTAAAGTTTGTCTTTGGCAAGTAGACAGAATCCGGGCATGGGTTGCCTATGTCATAGATCAACATATTCTCTGGTCTGACTCATTCACCTCAATCTGTCCTCAAACTGGCAAGTCTCAGTTCCCACAGATGGGTCACCACCATGCAGCTGCACTTGAACTCGCTTAGGGACATAGAGGCTACTCTAATATGGGGGAACACACTTCTCCTACTTGTCACTATAACTCAAGCTCCCAGCAAAGTAACTTCTTATTGTTCAATTGTTTTGAGTCATGTCTGAATCTTCATGAACCTGTGGGCCATACTGCCCATGAGGCTTTCCTTGGCAAAGTTATGGGAGTGTTTGCCATTTCTTTCTCCAATGGATTAAGGCAAACAGAGGTTAAGTGACTTGTCCAGAGTCACACAACTGTTAAGTGTCTGAGGCCAGATTTGAACTCAGGAAGATGAGTATTCTTGACTCCAGTGCTGATGAGAAGGTGAATCTTCCTGACTCTAGGTCCAGCACTCTATGCACTATACCAGCTATCTGTCCTAATTGGAATGCTACAATGAGACTATTTCTCTCTCTCTCTCTCTCTCTCTCTCTCTCTCTCTCTCTCTCTCTCTCTCTCTCTCTCTCCTAAACAAAACTGAATAACAACAAAGTTCTAAGAAGTGAGGCTATCATCTCCCCCACCCCCTTCTACCTTCCTGTATTTATTATGCATCTTTGCCTGCAATATCATGTTAGGCGTCACAGAACATCACTGATTCTCTACACATCCTTTTCTATTTGAATATTATGTCTTCTCCCACCTCCCATCTACTCCCACTCCCACCCACCTTGGGTAAGCTCCTTGGGGGCAGGGATGGTTTTCTTCATCCCTGGTTTTCTTTGCTTCCTCAGGACCTGGCATAGCCCTTGACCATACACGTAGCAGGCCCTAACAAATGCTTATTGTATAGCACTGGATTGTGACATCTCCTGAGCTCTTAGGATATTGGCCAGGATTATTTTTGTTTTCTGTTTTGTTTTTGTTTCTGACATTTTTGCTCAAACTGTTCTTTTCTTTATAAGGAGTAAACCCCTGGATTAAAAATTCACTGCTAGAAAAGAAGATTAAAAATTATAATTATTCTTACACTCTTAATACTCCCTATCACGCTAACCTGCAGTTAATCCTTTATCCCAAGTTTCATATTAATTCATGCAATATCTATGATTATGGTAAGTGAGAGGTTATTTAGCAGTTATATAGTCCAGAAGAGAGGGGTGTTGCCTGATTACCATTCAGTCTTTGAAACCAGCTTTTGGAACTTGGGTTTGGATGCTTTATGATGCCTCTGTGACTTTTTAGTTTTTTTCCCCCTGGGCATTGAATGTCCTTTCTCTACTCCATTTCCTTCTTTTGAAATTGAAAGGATCCTTCATACTCTTTCTATGGTTTTCTAGCTGTCCTCATTGGGTGCTTAAGCAGCATGAAATTTCATGTGCTTTATTCCCCAATCTGAAAATTACTGAGACCTAGCTTTTGGTCATACTTTGTCAAAGGATTCCTCAGAAATTCTTTAAAGTTTTCAGGATAGAGAAAATACTGTGTTTGGGGTATCTCAGAGGAATCCAGTTTTGTGAATGTAATATATTTGCCTAGGTTAAATGACTTTCCCAAGTCAACTAGGCAGTATGGTAGGGTTGGTCCAGATCAGGGCTGTCCAACCTTAGATTTTTTATTGAAACAATAGGCAATATATTTTGATTTGCCATTTTAGTGAGAGCTCTGCGGTACCTCAACTTCATTTACTAAAGCATTTATGTGAATTTTTATGCTTGTAGGGGGGCTGCATAAATCGCACTGTGGGTAGCATGTGGCCTGCAGGCTGCATTTTGGACAGCCCTGGACTAGATCAAAGGTTCTTAACTTGACTAGATTTCTGGGGATCTATGAACTTGGGTGGGTAAAAAAGTCTTTATTTCAATATCATTCTGTGTATTTTATTTTATGCATTTAAAAATATCCTGTGAAGGGGTCCACAGGTTTCATTGGGTTCCATGACATTAAAAAAAAAGGTTTAGAAGGCCTAGTCTAGATGGTCCCTTTGGGACTTCCAGCTCTATAATTATGATGCTGTGATCTGAATGAGTAGCAGGGCCAAGATAATTAGAGCTGACATTTATATACCACTTTATAAATATCAACTCATTTGATTCCTAAAATGGCCCTGTGAGCACCAAAGTTGTTATCTACATTTTTTCAGATGAGGAAATAGAGGAGTTAAATGCTTTAGCTCATGGGCACACAACTAGTAAATGTCAAGAGGGGAATTTCAATTGAGGTCTCATTTCACTCAATACTTTTTTCCACTTTTTTTTTGCAACTTCTCATACTGTTAGGGATAGGGAAAGCACAAGAGAAGTCTGGAACTCTTAAGAGGACTAGTTTCGTGCTTAGGCCTAAGCTGTGTATTTAGAGAAATGGATGTTCTATTGGTGGTTACCATTCACTAGCCAAATGGGTTGCAGGCACAGAAGCCTAGAATAGGTGACCAATGGTCAAACTTTCACTGTCAGTGAATGAATAATCATCTATTAAAGAGCCACTATGTGCCAGACACTGTAATAGATGCTAGAGAAACAAAGGAAACAAATATAATATTTGTCTTCAAGGAAATTACATTCCATATTATATGTATTATGTATTCCATATTCTATGTATATATATATCCATATTATATACATATGTAATAATACATTATATATAATATATACTACAATATACATATAACATATTATACATATATGTATGTGTCTGTGTGTGTGTTTGTGTGTGTGCGTGTCTCCTATCCCAGACTGATTTTTTTTTTTTGACTAGGTGAAAGATGCAGTTCTTTGCCTTGTTTCTTACCTTGCCCTAATCACTGAATGGGTGTGGACTCAGTCAAATTGAAACCTGGGAAAGACCTTAGTCTAAAAAGGCCTCCCACTGCATCCATCTCCAATTGTCCTGATCTACATCGGGCCAATGGACCCAGATGACTCTGGAGGAGAGAGTGAAGCTGGTAACTTTGCATAGCCCTCCCTCACTTACATCCAATTCACTTGCAAGTTATGATATCACCTTCCAGATATCATGGTCCTCTTGGAGAAAGAAGAACAAACAATGAATTAATGATAAATATAAAATACATGCATAGTAGTTAGGGGAAGAAAGACACTAAGAGTTAGGGAAGTTGTATCTTGGAGAAAGTGAGGGCCTCTATGAGGCAGAGATGAGGAAAGTACATTCTAGGTGTGGGAAACAACTAGTGTAAAGGTATACAGATAGGAAATTGAGTGTCCTGTGTTAAGAACAGAGAGAAGGCAATTCTGGTTGGAATGTGGAGTAAAAGGAGAATAATTCATAAATTGTATAATGTTTTCATGTAAACCATCCCTTTTGGGATGCTGAGCTCACAAGATGACAATAGGAAAAGACTGTGAGATGCTGTGCAATACATTAGAAAAGAAAATTGGATTTAGAGTTAGAGGACATAGTTTTCGAACTTGGCTCTGCCACTTTTCCTTATATAATCTTGGGCAAACAAATTTACTTCTCTGGCCTTCATTTTCCCACCTATAAAATGAAATGGTTGAAGTAGATGGTTTCTGAGGTCCTTGGTTCACATCCAAATCTACAATCCTAGGATTTCCTTTTATCTATACTCTAGGAGCAGATGGTCTTTATGTCTTTATTGATGCAATATGCCATAAATAAGGCATTAATTTTGCCATATGAAATTGCTTAGGACTTTTACTGTATATCTAATAGCTGCTAATGCTACATAAAATGAGAAGAAATTGGAATTTATCCTTTAGGGTCATTTTGTGTCTTTGGTTATGATTGGCATTGGGTAAGAAGGTCTTTTTGTCTGGTAACTTTGGGAAGTGTGGATCTCTCATTTGTTCATTTGGCCATCCTTCCTCCACCAAGTGTCCTCTATGCTTTTGGTGAGACCATTCTTCATGATTCAACCATCTAGCAGGTGTGTTACAATGTGAATCCCAAGTCTGGCTATGCCATCTACTGTATGTGTGATCTTGGGCAAGTCACTAACTCTCTAGACATCTGTTTTCTAATCTGAAGTGGTTGGATTCTGAAGTCCCTTTCTTTTCTATATCCATGATGCTATGATATGATTCCTTTGAAATTCATATCTGAGACCCATGGGTAACAAGAACATTTATGAACAACTTTCAAAAGTCCTGCCCTGGTTTATATCTCCAGACAGCCATTCTGGATTGAGAATTTCCTATGATTTTGAAGAGGGCATTTGTAGCTTCATAGGGAATGAATCCAAATGTTGACTAATAGAAGTCAGTATCCTATAGTGCTGTTTTTAGGCACACACCCTTTGAGTGGTGCTACTTCATCTAGTAATGGTTCAATGGGCATATAGTGATAATTAATCTTACCATCTCCCCTGCCTCTACAGCTTTTAGACTCCCCAACAATGTCATCTGACCTCTGACACAACCTGAGGATCTCTGGGCTTTATCATCTACCTCTCTGCTGATCCCTTAGGACTCCTAGTCTTTTCCCTGGGATCTGTAGCTGGCCTTTCTTTTATGTGTTCATATCCCCAGTTAGAGTGTGAACTCCTCGTAAGCAGAGACTGTCTAGTTTGTTCTATTGGTATCTCTAGTAGTTGGCACATAGTAAGTGCTTGCTAAATGGTTTTTCTTAGATTTATTTCTTTAAATGGCAGTCTTCTAATAAGGTTTCATTTCAATCTCTCATCAGATGACCTTGGTTTTTTCCCAAAGGCTATGACATTAGTAGGGTAGCTATATGGTAGAGTGGAAAGAATGCAGGGCCTGGAATCAGGAAGAAGTGAATTAAAATCTGGCCTCATACTCTTACTAGTTGTGACCCTGGGCAAATCATTTAACTCTGCTTCAGTTTCCTCATCCATAAAATGAATTGGAGAAGGAAATGGCAGCTTCTCTAGTATCCATGCCAAGAAAATCCCAAATGGGATCACAAAGAATTGGGCATGATGGATAACACTGAACATGGCATAAGAGCCCAGATGTGGGAATTAGGAAGGCTTCAGATGGGAAGGCAAGATGGTAGAATGGAAAGAGCCCTGAGTCTGAAGTCAGAGGACCTGAATTCAAGGTCCTGCTCTATCATACACTGTGCACCTTTGGGCAAGTCACTTCTCCTCCTTAGTATTCAGTTTCCTTATCCATAAAAGGACAGGGTTGGTTGATTTCAGAGGATCCAGGATGAAACATGATGCCCATCTTCAGACAGAGAGGTAATGAACTCATGTTTCTAAATGAGACAGATATGTTTGGACATAGCCAATGAGCAAATCTGTATTGCTTAGCTAATGTATTTATCATAAAGGGTCTCCCTCTCCATTTCCTTCTCCCTTTCTTTCTCCCTCTCCCTCTTTTCCCCTTTCTTCTCTCCCCTTTTGGCCATGGCATCTCGTAGATCCAGTGATGGAAATCTTGTGGTCTGTTTCAATGATAAGGATTCTCATACTGATGAAATCATAGCTTTTTGAGGTATCAAAGAAGCTAATCAAAGTAGTCCATTCAAGTGAAGTAAAATGTGTTGATTCATCTAATCATAAAGCAAGAGGTAGAAATAGAATGAAAGATCTGGGTTCTCTTCTTGAATGTATGGTACACTTTCTACATCCTTCCATGGCAACCCTGATACCCATCCCTGGGATAATCTGTACTTCTCTCTGTCTCTCTCTGTCTCTGTCTCTGTCTAAACTAACTTTTTATTCCCCCACTCTTTAATAGCAGATCTTTGTATCATGATGAAGGCAAATTCAATAAAATCAAATCAAATAAAAATTAGCTGCATAGAATGTAGAATGCAAATGAAAATTAAAGTAATAGCAGAAGTTTAGAGAGAATATCCTCAAGGCCAGACTTTCCCCTCAAATTATGTAAAGGCCAAAAAGTCTTTGTTTCAAGTATAATTTGGTGTTTTTGTTATCACTGCTTAATTTTTCTCAGGCCTTTTACCAGACTGTGATTTTCATGTGGATTTTCTCATCACCTTTGTAGCACTGAGAGCAGCATTTGATGAGAAAAGCCTGTTCCCCAAAGAAATTCTGGATCGGGAACGAAAAGCCAAGCAATTATGCCAGGAAACATGTAATAGAGGAAAGATAAAAAAAAGTCGGAAGCAAATATCATTGAAAGAAAAATAAATCTTCTTTTGTTACAGGAGGTAAGAGGGTTACTACACATAAACTTTATACACGTGCAAACGCACACAGTGAGCAGAGTCCAGAAAACCAATATGTCCTGTGACCTGGATATTGACAAGAAGGTCTTTCTTTTTGTTCATTTTACTATTTTAGTGGTGCTTTTCACCCATCATCCTTTGTTCCTACTAGATACTCAGTAAGAAATTTAATGATGGAACAAAGGTGGGGGAAGATTTCATTTGGCGTAATCTAGCCTTAAGTATTAAGAGATAAAAAAATACAGGACTTACCACTATAAATACCCAGCTAGCCTTTAAACAGGTGTTGTTCTCACTACTTCTGTGACCTGAACATGCCATCAGAGTTAATTTTCATTATGAAAAATACATTTACCTAATAACAACAATATTTATATAGTACTTGAAAGTTCACCAAATATTCAGTATACAAGGTGTATCCAAAGTCTTAGTACAGTTTTAAACTTTAATAGCTATTATAGTTTTAATTATTCTATGCTTAGCTACTATTTAATTATTATAACTTTATTTTATTATTTATTACATGCTTATTATAGCATATATAAAATTCAATAACTTCCAAATGCACTGCAACTCTGGGACACCCAGAATTCTTTACATGATCCTCCCAATAATTACATGAGGTAAGGAGACCAGGTATTTAGTATGCCCATTTGAATAATGAAGAAATTAAAGCTTAGAACAGTTAAGGATGTGCCCAGGTATAGAAAGCCAGTAAATGCCAGAGGTGTGATTTAACCTGAGGGTCTCTTGACCCCAGGTTCAGTATTCTAGTCACATGATCAGCTCCCTTATATTGACTCAACTTCCCATTTATTTTCATAACTCTGGTCCATGATATTTTCCTAATTTTCCAGGAACACACATTTTTTTATTAATCCTTGAATCATTCTTAAGTCAACTGAAGACCGTAAGTCCATACATTTAAAATGTGAAGTAACCTTAGGATGTATGGATTCTTTTACAGATGAAAATATTGAGGCACAGAGACATTAAGTCACTTGTCTGGGGTCAGACAACTAGTAAGTAGATTTTTCACGTAAGTCCTCTTGACTTAAGTCTAGTCTAATGTCCCATGCACTGTGCCATCAACCTATCAATATGGTTTTATGCACTTAATAAGAACCTGGTGGACCCAGTACTACTACTGGACTTTCCAATGCAACAACAGAGTGGCACGACAAAAATCTCCTTTGAGATTTCAGAGGGTAGAGATTTCATCTCTCCATGAACATGGATCACAGCCATACAATATATTTTCTCCACGATCTTTAGGATTTTTTTTTATCTTTTTTCTGGCCAAGGTAGCAATGACCTCTTACTCTTGGCTATGGGTGATGTAGATGACATTGGAAGAAGTCCTGATTTATGGTTGAATCATGAGTGCTAAGCAAGACTAGAAGCTCTTTGGGAGGGAAGCAGAAGAATATGGATCAATCAAAAAGCATTCATTAAGCACTTACTATGTGCCAGCATTATACTAAGTGCTAAGGAAACAAAGAAAACAAAAAAAACCATCTCTGCCCTCAAGGAGCTTATGTTTTAATAAGGGAGATATATGCATATATATACATATATATATATGTATATGTATATATATGTATATATATGTGTGTATATATATATATACATATATATACACACACATTTATACAAGATAAGTTTTAGAGTTCAAACTCTGAATTTCATTCCTAGTAATTTAGAAAGATTTTCCTGTGATAAAATGTCGGCGAATTTCTTTTGGTTCAGTAGACAAGAGTTGAAATTGGATTTAAGAAGTTTTCTAATGGGATTTTAAAAGTCTTCATTAGGACATATGTTCTTCCCACCAAAATGAATTTTACTTTCTATCATTTATTGTGAAAGGCAGCATGGTCTAGTAGAGGAGTTCTTAACCTGGGGTCTATGAGCTTTTCTTTTTTAAATAATTACATTGTATTATAATTGTATTCTTCATGTATGTACTTTGTTTTGTGCATTTTAACACATTCTAAGAAGGGGTCAATAGACTTCACCAGACTGTCAAAGGGGCCCATAACCCCCCAAAAGTTTAAGAAGCCTTGGTCTAGCAGACAATTGACTTTGAAGTCAAGAAATCCTGGGTTCAATTTCCTCCTCTAAATATATTGGCCATGAGACTTTAGACAAGTCAATTTACCTCTCAGTGCCTATAGGCAACTCTCTTAGACAATGTACCCACTTGCAAAGGTCGAGTTGACTTCCTCCAGGGAAGTTCTCTACGCCAATGAAATCAAAGGTCTGGTCTCAAATCCAAATCCAATATTGACTATAACATCCATAAAAATAATGCTTCTCTCTACAAGTCCAGAAAAGTGATAAAGAATCTCCTTATGACAGTCCATTCATTTAATAGCCACTTAGTAAGGGAGTATAATGGGGCATGGATAGAAGGTCAGCCTCAGATCTTCATCCCATGGCCCCTTGTAGAATGAGGCAAATATTTGCCTCCTTAACACATTAATGATGTAAGTTATTTTAGAAAACTAAGTTTTTATTAAGAGATAAATATTTCCATTTGTACTTTGAAAGCAAAAAAAAAACAGGAGGGAGAAGAATAATAGGTGACATTGATATAGTCATTTGAGGTTTTCCAAAGCACTCTGAGTGCATTGCCTCATTTGAGCCGCCATAGCACAAGATGAGTGGAACATGGGCTGGACTTAGAGACAGAAGAATCCTGGGCCCTAAACCCACTTCTTCCACTAAACAACTGGGTGACTGTGGTCACATCACTTTCCTCACTGAGACCCAGGCTGTTCATTTGCGAAAGACAGATGATGATAGACCTATCTCATGGGGTTAGTAGGAGATTCAACAATATAATGTATATAAATCACCTTATCAGCCTAAAAGAGCTGTATGTCAGATACGATTTCATATAATAATGATAACTCCTGTTTATAAAACACAACTCTATGTTTCCCTCAGAGCTCTATGATTTGGGATGGTTATCTCTACAGAGGAGGAAACAGCCTCAAAAAAGGTTGTGACCATCCCATAGTCCCACAGCTAGGAAGGGTTGTGGTGAGGGGAGCGAGTTAGTGCCTAAATCTCTTCTGACTAGAATCGCCACCCTTGCCCATGATCATCCAGCTTGTAAGTACCAAAGCTGTGACTTGAATCCCAGTTTCCTGATTCTAAACCTAAGGTTCTTCCTACTACCCAAAACCATGTCTCATAGGCTTTCAGGCAGTACTTAATGGTTCATAAGATTTATAGTTTGAAAAAACCTTAGGGATAATTTAGTCTAAACTCTCCATTTAATAGACAAGGAGAATGACTCGCCTAGAATCACACAGTTGACCCAACTGAGCCACAGATTGAACCTAAGGCTTCAGATTCCATAGCCAGCTCTGTCTCCACTACTTTAGTAACACACCCTGTATGTAAAGCACTATGCAAATGTGAAAGCACTCTATAAATGTTAGCGTTCCTCCTCCTCTTCCTTTTTCCTCTTCTTCCTCCTCCTCTTCTTCCTCTTTTTCTTCTTCTTCATCCTTCTTCCTCTTCTTCTTTCTCCTCTTCTTCTTTCTCCTCCTCCTTCTTCTTCTTCCTCTTCCTCTTTCTCCTCCTCCTCCTTCCTCTTCTTCTTTCTCCTCTTCCTCCTTCTTCCTCTTTCTTCTCCTCCTCCTTCTTCTTCCTCTTTCTCCTCCTCCTTCTTCTTCCTCTTTCTGCCCTTCTTTCTTCTTCCTCCTCTTCCTCTTTTTCTTCCTCCTTCCTCTTCCTATTTCTCCTCCTCCTTCTTCTTCCTCTTCCTTCTCCTCCTCCTTCTTTCTCTACCTTCTCCTTCTTGGTCTTCTTTCTCTTTCTCCTCCTCCTCCTTCTTCCTCCTCCTCTTTGTCCTCCTCCTTCTTCTTCCTCTTCCTCCTCCTCCTTCTTTCTCTTCCTCCTCCTTGCTCATCTTCTTCTTTCTCCCCCTCCTTCTTCCTCCTCTTTCTCCTCCTCCTCTACTTCCTCCTCCTTCTTCCCCTTTTAACAAGTATTATATTTGTTGAATAAGGGGATTTTTAAAAATTATCTTATTTGATGGGCTATTTTCTAAGTTTTTTTGGAGTAGGTTTCAATAATTTGATCATTAGAAGATTTTAGATTTAAAGCCGGTACAGGCCTAAGAGGTCATCTGGACCCCCCTTTCCATTTTGCAAAGGAGGAAACTGAAATTCGGGTAAAGGTATTCCCCAGGATCAAACGGGTAATAAATGTCATAGCCAGAGCCATAGGATCACAGTTAAGAATTAGAAGAGACCACAGAGACCATTTACTTTAGTGCCCCTCTAATTTGACATATGAGGTAACTGAGGCCTAGACATGTTTAATGACTTGCTCAAGGTCACGTAGGTAAAAAAAAATGGCAGGATTGATTTTTGAATCCAGGGCCTCTGGATCTAAATCTAGTGATATTGCTACCATACTACCCCATATGACAAAATTACACACACACACACACACTACATATATATGTGTGTGTGTGTATATATATATATACGTATATATGTATATATATATATATATGTAAATAAAAATGCGCTAGACTGTAATTTTCAAGTAGTCCATAAAGTTTTACATTACATACTGCTCAATCTATTATTTTCTTTTCACAGTGGATTATTCATCCTTTTTGACAGACAGACCAAGTTTACAGAGAACTGCTTAAAACCTATGACCTTAAACTGACGAATAAACTTGAGCAACAAATACTTCATTGACAGGAATATTTGCTTTGCTTGTACTTTTTTAAGTTTGGAAGTAAATGCAATTTTTATTCCTTTTTCAAGAAAAAAAACAACTTATTTTAAAATGCTGACACTGGCCATCTGGACATAATGAGAATTCATTGGGATTTCTTCAATGTGTCCCCAGGTTCCTCCATGACTGGACTCCAGGATAAAGAGAAGATGCTATGAAAACCTAGATATTACTGATTGATGATCTTCCTAATTACAATGGATGGGCTTGCTTCTTTCATTGTGTCTTCATATAGACAGAGCTTTTCACTGGACATTTTATATGACAAGACTTGCAACAGACTCATTCAGAATGAATTCAACAAACGTTTATTAAAATTGTACTGTATGCAGTATTCTGGGATGAATAATGTAGAAATAGAGACAAAATTATAGTCCTTCCTTTTAAAGAACTTAGAGTCTGTGATGGACAGGCAAGGGAGGAAGCTGTGTATGAGACCATCTACCTAGAGAGGTGATTAATTACTAAAAATCTGAGGATGGTAAGAGTCCTGACAGTGAGAAGATCATGACAGACTTTGAACAAGTTTTGGTACCTAAGCTGAGTCCTGAAAGAGAGGATTCTGGGACATAAATTAAAAATGTATCAAATGCCTATTATATGTAAAGTAATAGGATTACAACTCTAGAGAGAAAGTTCCTTAGAGGTCATCTATTTTGACTTCCTCATTTTACAGAAAAAATTAAGGATCAAGGAGGTATGTTATCCAAGGTCACATAGGTCTTAAGTGGAAGAGGAGTAGTTTTAACCTAGATCCTTTGACTTTAGAATCAATTTTGAGTCTACTATTCCTAGTAATGGCAATGAATGGCTGAAACCATCCATATACTTAAGGAACATTTATTAGACACATAGCTGCTATTTATAGAGTACATTTTAGGGCTTACAAAGTGTTGTGTATATATTATCTCATTTGGTCCTTGCAAGTACCTGGTGCCATAGATGCTATTCATATTATACCCATTTTAGAGATGAGGCAACTGAGGTTTAAAGGTATTAAGGGACTTTTTCATGATCACAAATACAGGGTCCAAGTATTAAATCCAGGTTTCCCTGGCTCCAAGTGCAGCAGTCTATCCATCATGCCAGGTAATAACAAATTTATACATTGCCAGCTTGGGGTAAGGGGGTTGTATAAAAGACTAAAGGAAGATAATATAAATTGAGGAGGACATTCTAGTTTGGATGAAATAAAGCATATATATGGTGGTAGGGAGTGAGGGGAGGGAGGCAATGAGAAATAAGACTGGCAAAGAAATTAGGAGCCAGATTCTGTATATTCTGGAATGTCAGGCTGAAAAATCTGCATTGTATCTGGGATGGAATAGGGAGCCATGGAAGATTTTTGAGAAGGGCAGTGATATCCAGGCATGCACATATGGATATTATCTTGGTGGCTGGCTGACCTAATAGTTGGAGAAGGGAAATGCTGGAAACAGGAAGATCAGTTAAAAAGCAATTAGTAACAATACAGGAAAGAAGGGATGGGGACCTGTACTATGAGGGCTGTTGAGGTAGCTCCAAGGTCTTGGGGAGAGGGTGAGGGACTTGGAGTCAAAAAGATCTGAGTTCAAATCCAGCCTTAGGCACTGACTAACTGGACATGCCACTTAACTTCTTTCCTAAAGCTCAGTTTTCTAATCTAGAAAATGGAAATTAAAATAATACTTATGTCTTTGAGATGTTACGAGAACCCTATGAGACAACTTATGCAAAATCCTTTTCAAAACTTAAAGTGCTGTATAAAGAGTAGCTATTATTGTGTAAGAATGATTGACAAGCCTAAGTGACTGATTGGATATAGGGGTGTGGGGTGGCAAGGGATAGGGCAGATTCAAGAATAATTTTGAGATTCTGAGTTTGGGTGACCAGGAGCCTGGTAGTAATCATGACAGAAACAGGCTAGATAAAAGCATGCATTGGAAAGTACGTTGGATATGGAGTGAGAACAGGAATTCAGATCCCAACTTTGCTGAGCTTGTAGTGTATTTATAGCTGGGGGGGGGGGGGAGGGAGATGCCATGGATGCTGCTTAAGTTTTCTTGGGCTGTTCAGGGAAGGCATGTTCTGGGGAAAGCAGCCCTGTCCCAGGGGTATTTGAAGGTGCACTTCATCAAACAAACCTAACAGGAGAATGTAGCTATTGTTTCACACTGAAAGGGGGGAAAAGGCCATTTCCTGAATAAATCATCTTGTGGCTTTACTAATGTACAGACATAATCTCATAATGGGGGTATGTATGATGGATGTTGGCTGATGCCACCATGTGGGAATGGGGCATGTTGTCTGAATGATCATCTTCCAGATTCAGATTAATTATTTATGAATCAAAGAGACAGAAAAAATGACCCTGTCTTTGAGAGCCACAAATCCTCTGTGTGTATATGTGTATGTATACATACAGACATGCACGCAAATATATAAATATACATATAATATTAAATACATAATATATGTACATATTATATATAATAAATACAGAGACAGAGGAGAGAGAGAGAGAGAGAGAGAGAGAGAGAGAGAGAGAGAGAGAGAGAAAGACAGAGGATCAGCGCAGTTTTCACTTCTTTTTTGTAGTCGTATAAATTCATACTCTGCCAAGGTTGAAGAAAAATTAAGATGTGCCTAGAAGAAATGAGTCCATTAGTAAGGAAAATTTTTGTTCTGGAAAGGGAGAGAAAAAGTAGCATCCACAAATCCCTCCCTCTGCAAACATATTTGAGCTGTTTCCAGAACTTCTGATACTACTCTTGTTCCCTATTGTAGCCCTAAGTCACAGGACTGACTTTCATGTATTCTTCCGTTCATTCCAACCAGAGTCCTAATGGATGATCCCCAAACTCAACATTCCACTCTCTGCCATATGCTTTCTAACACGCATCTTCCTTGCCTGGAGGGCATACTTCCTTTGCAAATTCAGTAGTACTCCTTGACTACCTTATAGAGCCCTGTATCACCAGTTCAGGACCAAGGGCAGTAGATGAATCATTACACTGGCATTGTTAAGAGTGAAAAGGGCCTGTGAAAAATTCTGTAGGTAAATAAATTGTTTTAAACTTTATCTAGAATGCTATGCTCCATTGTTGCCTTTAATGAAACTGTTGCTTTTTGTAGATGCTAACTGGTTCCTTTCCATCACGTCTTGATTCTTATAAAAAATGGGGCAAGACTCTCTTCCTATCTCTTCAGGCTCTTTACTACTGGGCATGCCAGCTCCTTGGGTCTTGCACTATAAGTGAGGTCAGGGGATGTCACTGCCTGCCTCTCACTCCAAAAGGGTTGTCTGAGGACCTTTTCCATTTCTAGTTTGTCCCCCACTCAGGACCTTTTCTGATTCAAGTAAAGTCCACTTTGACCTTCTGCCCAGGCTCCCATACCTCTTTCTGCTCCTGACAATTATGAAGCTGACCTCCTTGATTTCACAGGCCACAACATCTCCATCTTCAAGAAGGTCAAATGTTCAAGGAGAACTTTGACTTGCCTAGTATTATGCCTGTCCCAGCAGCCTTCAGTGCAGCAATCTCATCCTCTCCAGAAGCAGGGATTCCAGGTGTACACAATCATGCCTGGCTACACAGTGATATGTCTATTACACAGATATTTGTTAGTTTTAAATTAGACCAACATTTCTAATTATCCACCTCCATTTTATTGATATGTAATCAATTGAGACAAAGTGTTGTGTGTGATTTTGGTAAATACATTTGAAGCAAGAGATAGAGATAAAAAGATTATGATATCACTAATTATGTTTCTTTTTTAAGAAATTATTTTGAGAGAAAATGTTTGTTTTACATCCACTTACTTCTGTATTAGATCCAGCAGAATGCAGCAAAGGCACAGGGAAAATAAAGTTTACTAAAACACTACTCTTGCTCTCAAGGAGTTTGCATTCTAACAGGTGAATGAGTTTCAAACTCAGGTAATTAAAATACACAATAATATGTTTTAAGTGCATTGTTGTTATTTGGTCATGATCTTTTATTTCATTGGGGGAACTCCAGGTGTGGAATTTCCTCCATCTATGCATAGTGGCAACTCATCTGTAACCTAAACTTTTAAAAGACAGAGACAGAGACAGAGACAGAAAGTTGATGCTGAGAATGTTTGAGGAAGATAGCTAAGGAGTTCCTGTCAAATAGTCTCACATCTCAGTGAAACAGGAGGAGACAAGCTCAGTGTAGGTGTCAGGGACAGGGATAAGGTGAGTCATGAGGGGAGGAAAGAACAGGTTTGAAACAGCTTCTGTGGTGAATGAGATCAAGAGTCAGTAATGACACAGTGGGTGGCTTGTCAGGGAGCAGCAGTGTTCCAGCTGAAGTTCTTCCATTCAGATTTTTAGTGGGTGAAATCAGCCAAATTTCCCATAATTAACCAGCAATTCTCATGAACCTGGGGGTGGGAGCAGAGAAATCAGGTGTTCGGACACTCAAAGATAAGTATTCAAAGGTTGAGAATGGTAGAAGGTTATGAAGAATTCTCTGGGGATATAAAGTGAAAAACTAATGCAGCAAATACCATGGTATCAAGGCTGGATTGGCAAGACTGTAATCAAAAGTGGAAGATATGACTTTGGAGAACAGATATTAGTCAAGATTTCAGTGAACAGTATACTTACTGTACATGAGGGGGAGGCAGTGGCAAAAGGAACAGAGGTTGTGGCTGGAGAGGGGAATTCCAGAGCAGCAGATCTTGGATGGCATGCAAGGAACCAAAGAGCAGGTCTAAGGCATGTCATGTCAGGGCATGACTGAAATGGGGTGAAGATGGAGGAATTGTGTGGTAAGACTATAGTCTTATATCAGTATGAAAATTGCAGTTTCCAGAGAAAGTTTAGGATGGTAAAGAAAACAATGAAAGAAGTCTTAAATCTATTGAAAAAAAATACAGATAATGATGTGGAGGTCAGTTGGTGGCACTAACAAGGGAAAGAGTATTGCAAGTTTGTTAATGCATCTTGAAAGAGGACATATCTTTGAAGGATATAGATCAAGGAATAGTCTGTAAGCAGCAATAAGAGTGAGAAGTATGCCATCTCTCTTCTTGAATAGATGATCCATGGAGAGTTAAAAAAGTCATGGTCACCTTAACCCTACATTTCTTTTTATTGCTCCCCCACCTGCTGAAGAGTACTGATTGTAAAAAAAATCTTCCAGCAGGGTATCTCCCTGGCCTGGAATACAAAGTTTCTTGGATCATATTCCTTATGAGGAGGAAGATGATGGTCAACTGCATGGTGTAATGCTAATAGAATTCTAGACTTATAGTTAGGAAGGCCTGGGTTCAAATCTTCCCTCTGTTGCTTGCTAACTGTATGAACCTCAGAAAGTGATATACTATGGCTATTTCCCCATCTGCAAATTGATGGCTATAACACAGTTCACATTATGTCCCTCACAGAACTGTTAAGAGGATCAAATGAGATAATGCGTATATAAAGGACTCTGCAAAAATGAAAGTACTGTAGGAATGTCAATTATTTTTATGATTACCATTACCATCTTATCTCCGAACTTCCTTTAGGATTTCGTACGTAAGCTCATAAAATCATAGACTTAAAACTTGAAGGAACTTTAAAGGTGATCTAATCCAAACCCCCTCCTTTACAGATAAGAAAACTAAGGCCCACAGAGTTTAAATAATTTATCCCTGATCAGACAGGTAGAAAGGGGCAGAGAGCAGACTTGGACCCAGGTCATCTGACTATAAATTCAGTACCTAACCCTATTGATCATTCCAGCATTTCTCGTTTGCATCCCCCCTTTTCCTTGCCTTGAAATTGGACCCTCAGTATTACGGTAGAGTCCTGATAGACTCTCATAACCATCTTTCTTAGCCTCATTTGGGAAAGGAACATTACTTTGGTCTTCCGAAGAGAACAGTAGTAGGTGTTACATTGGGCTTTATGTGCCAAAAACACAGTCCATGACAGTGCTAAAGAAGCTATACTCTAGGAAATGAAGACATCTTGCTCATCTTTCTTGGCTCTAGGGTCAGTGATCTCCAGCCTCTCCATGTGTTCCTTTCTATTGCTTTAACTGAGGGCTCACTGACACTGACTGTTCACATGATTAGGGTTCCACATGGAGACCAACAACATGGTAAGCTTATTATGGCTAAATATGAAAACCTTACTTTGGCTAGTTGACCCACAATTACATGAGTTGAGAGCTTCCCTTTCCTGTGTACTGGCAGCCACCTACTTCTCATTCTTGAGTTAACTCTCTCTTTCAATTTTCCAAATGGTCAGTCTAGCAGAGTAGTATATCTGTATGCCCTATAAAGTAACCTAGAGAAGAATGCTCAAACAACTAATCTAGAGTGCCTCATTTAATGCCATCTTAAAGATCACTGTTTTGAGGAATTGACTCAGTGCTACATCTTCTTGTATGGTAAAGGAATTCCCTATTTCTTATAGCTGTAAGGGAAGAACCAGACTACGACACACAAGTAGTGTCATTGCAGGCCCACTGACAACAAGCTGGCCTTCAATAAGCTGGCCAACTTGAAGATTTTCCAGTCTTTTGAGTTAGGTGGCAAAGATAAAAGATGAATGTTAGTTCACAATTGGAAGACATGTCTCTCTTCATTACAAGTCTCCTCAGTTGTTGTTTTTTCATTTTAGTCATGTCCCACTCTTCATGACCCCAGTGGAAGTTTCTTGGCAAAGTTGATGGAGTGGTTTGCTATTTCCTTTTCAAGCTCATTTTACAGATGATAAAACTAAGGCAAACAGGGTCAAGTAACTTGCTTAGGGTCACACAGCTAGCGAGTGTCTGAGGCCAAATTTGAACTCAAGGCTTCCAGAATCCAGGACCAGAGTTTTATCCACTTCACCACCTAGCCACCCCATCCTCCCCTTGGCAACATGATTTTTTCCAAAAGTGAAGGTTTGATAATCCCAATAAACTATGGATGCTCCCTATAACCATCAAGATCACATATAAAATCCTACATTTGACATTTAAAGTCCTTAATAACTTGACCCCTTTCTAACTTTCCAGTCTAACAACTTACTCCCCTCTTCACACTCTATGATCCAGCTACATTGACCATGTTTGTTGTTTGTCACATATTCTCCATCTCTCAACTCAGCGTCTGTTATTATTGTCTAACTCCCTGCCTCAAATGCTCTCTCATTTCTTTCCCCTCTCCTCCTATCTGTGCCTTCTCCCATGTCACCCACTATCAATATGATGTGTACATATAGTAAGTTGCATGTTTTCTCCCCCATTAAAATGTAATCACCTTGAGGGCAGAGACCATGTTTTTGCCTTTCTTTATATTCTCAGTGCTTAGCTCAGTGCCTTGGATATAGTGAGCACATGATAAATTCTTACTGATTGATTTACACTTAACAGCTAGGGGAGCTAGGTTATACAGTGGATAGAGTTTCAAGGCTGTAGTCAGGAAGACTCACCTTCCTGAGTTCAAATTTGACCTCAGATACTTACTAGCTATGTGACCCTGGGCAAGTCATTTACCCCTCTTTGCCTCAGTTTCCTCATCTGTCAAATGAACTGGAGAAGGAAATGGCAAACTAGCCCAGTATCTTTGTCAAGAAAATTTCAAATGGGGTCATGAAGATTTGGATACAACTGAAATGACTGAGCAACATCAACAAGACTGATTTACAAGTCACACATTAACTGCATATGGTCACAGCAAGTTGAACAGGAGTAAAATTTCCCATGGGAAAGAAATCTTCTCATAGTACTTCGGTTTGGCAATGTTTGCCTTGCTCAAGGCCCTCTGCAGCAATGCCAAGTTTCTAGAAACACTAAAAGCCTAGAAACACTATTGATTTTACCTTGTCCCTTCCTCCCAAATGGTGTTTGAACGATGACTTCTTTGTCCTGCCTAATGGCACTGTTTCCCGGTGATGTTAACTCTAAATTATGAGTAACTTTAACAAAAGAGTAACTTCGTCCACTGGAAGAACTGCCTTACCTCCCCAATTAGCAAAGAACAGAAGTTGTCTTAAATGACCCTATAGCAAGGATTTGTGGTTTGTTTTTGTTGTTCACTTGTTTTTTAGTAGTGTCCAACTTTTCATGACCCCATTTGGGTTTATCTTGGCAAAGATACTGGAGTGGCTGGCCATCTCCTTCTCCAGCTCATTTCACAGATGAGGAAACTGAGGCAAATAAGGTTGGCTGACTTGTCCATGGTCATCCTGCTAGTAAATGTCTAAGGCTGGATTTAAACTCAGGTCTTCTTGACTTCAGGCCCAAGGCTCTATCCACTGTACCACCTAGCTACTGACTATTTTCCTACTTATCTTTCATTTCAATTTTCAATTATTCTTTGCCACTTTCAGGCTTTGTGTTTCTGTATTTGCTTGACCCATTTGTGATTTATTCATTAACAAGCATTTGTTAATGTTTCCTGTGTGCTAGGCACTGGTAGGGGATACAAAAGTGAAAACCAAATAGCCTCAGCCCTCCAAAAACTCACATCCTATTGATCCCAAGGGAGTCTGGTGAGTTAGGAAAAGATGGCCAAAGTCTTTGGCACAGCGAAGGGTTTGGTGGTGATGAATGTGTCACAAGTTCAATGACACGTGTGGACTTGATAATAGCTTCTAAGTTTTTCTCTGGAACCCTGGAACTAACATCTGCCTTAATAAATCTTCCTGCTCTTTGCCCAAACCTTGAGTAACATTAGAGGATTTGATGGAGGGTGTCCCATATGGTATCATAGTTTAGGTGAACAATGGCAGCCACTTATTGCTTGTGACAGTGGAGAATAGCATGTAAAAGTCAATAGCAGCTCAACAAGTGTCGCTAGTTGTTCCAACTCTGTCAGTTGCCATACTTGCCCTCATCTCTCTGCTCCTGTTATAGGGTAGGGAGAGTGGACGTTGCCCTTCCTAAGTCAGCATGATATTTCATAAGACCTGTCACAGATCCTCATAGTAGCTAGGTGGTACAGTGGATAGGGTGTAGGGCCTGGAGTCAGAAAGATTCATCTTTCTGAGTTCAAATCTGCCCTCAGACACTTGCTAGCTATGTGACCCTGGGCAAGTCACTTAACCCCATTTGCCTTAGTTTCTTCATGCGTAAAATTAACTGGAGAAGGAAATGACTAAGCATTGTAATATCTCTACCAAGAAAACTCCCAAATGGAGTCAAAGAGTTGGACATGACTAAAAATGACTAAACAACAAGTATAATATAAACTCCCCGAGGGCAGATGTTTCATTTTTGTCTTCGTGACTTCGGTGCCCAGTGCAGTCCTTTGCACATAGTAGGAACTTAATCAATTAAGTGTCCTTGACATCAATTTTTGGCTCTGTGATGCTTAATGTCGGATCCAAAGTCTTTGACTGGAAGCAACCTAATCCAACATTCTTATTTACAGATGAGGAAACCAAGGCCCAGAGAGCTTAGGTGATTTTCTCAAAGTTACATAAGTGGTAAACATCAGAGGCAGGATCTGAACTTGGATCCTCTGCCTCCAGGACCAGTGTTCTTTTCATCCTTTCACACTGTTTCGTTAATATCCTCATCAAGGATTTGGACAATGCATGGATAACATGCATATAAAATTGGAAGATGATACAGTCAGTCAAGAAGCATTTATTAGGCACTTACTGTGTTCTGAGAACTGGACTAAGTGCTAGGAATACACAGAAAGGAAAAACAAAACCACCATCCTTGACCTCAAGGATCTCTCAGTCTAATAGGGGAAAACACATGCAAATAACTGTATGTACACTAGATATGTATATTACAAGTAGAAGGTAATCCCAGAGGAAAAATAACAGAAGGCAGGTTTGAGAAAAGCATCCTGCAGAAGATGGGATTTGAAGTGAGGCTTAAATGAAACCAGGGAAACCAAGAGGTAAAAATGAGGGAGGAGACAATTACAAGCATGGGGGCAGTCAGTGAAAAGACAAGGAATCAAGAGAAGATAGAATGTCATGTGAGAGGAACAGCAAGAAGGCCAGTACCATTGAATCATCGAGCATGTGCAGAGGAACAAACAGTAAGAAAACAGTTAAGAAGTCTGGATGACATGTCAGGTGACAAGGACAGGGTCTCAAAAGATATGGACAGAAAAGAAGATTGTGCTGTATCTAATAACAAGAGATTTAATAAAGATGAACATAAAACTATATATCTTAATTAAAATTAATAAGTACAATACAATAGAGCTGTGGCTAGGTAACAGTTTACCTGAAAAATAGCTAGCTGTGTTAGGGAATGAATGAATGGATTAAAAAAAAATTAGATGGTTACCATGTGCAAAAGCATAGTGATTAGCAAGTTTGCTATGAATCTATGGTATAATATGACCACTACAAAGACAAAAGTGGCAAAATTCTCAGGGCCATTGTCCACACTCACTGTTGACTGTACCAATAACCCAGCTACCCAGACTTCCATAGTGAGGTAGAGATTCTTTTCTTTTAAATACAGTCATACAATGTAACTGCATCCCCTTTTAGACTCAGCTCCATTCGATTACTTTTCTCATGGGTGTCATTAAATATTGATGATGGCATCCATGTGGAATGTGTTCAATTCCATGTGGAACCACAAGAATAAGCTCCTAGTTCAATTCAGAACCAACTGCACAGTCTTCCAAATTCAATTTCCAATCATACCATAATTTAAACAGAATGAAGAATAATGGTAACATTTATTCAATGGTTTCTGAGTGGTGCATTTTTGTGCTATTCCTTTTATTGCCCATTGAAATGATTTTCTCTATCAATTCTTCTACCTCTTAAGGGTAATCAGTTAATGTTATCATTTAGTGCTCTCATAACAGAATTCTCGAACACCTGCTCTGAGTTTGGAAGGATTAATCAAGTAACCTTCATGATAAGTGTGCTTGCCCTTGCCCTTCCATGGAGCCAGGCTTTCAACAGTTCCCAGGAAGCTCATTCTGAGTATAACATCCAGCAACTAACCATCAGGCATTTTTTAAGGTAAGTATATTGATCTCACACCTGAAACTCTTTTGGTGTAACATCTGGGTGTGATAGGACCCCATATGATGATTAAGCAGGATCGAGAAAGGTTAGAATCCCTATGGGTATCAGGAGCATTATTGTAATTTTAACAATTTAGGGATTGTGTTTTCATCTTAATGGATGTCACTACGGAAATTAGATTGCAAATTTGGATTCAAAGTTGTTGAATCAAGACCTTTTACCAAATTGTATAGTATGAAAGTACAGACATGCTCGGCTGTCACCACTCCAGGGGTAAGTGAAAATGTTTCTAGAAGGGGATAATTTGCTGATGCCTAGAAATGTCTGAAACAGAAGTATCAAATGGAGTCCTAGACTTGGAGTCAGAAGATCTGGGTTTAAATCTTGCTTTAGAAACTTACTAGTCTTGTGACTAGTCTTAACTTTTTGTTTCCTTAGTTCATCAACTATGAAATGGACTCCATGGAATCTAAATTCTTTTCTAATTATAAATCTAATTTGCTGTGTCTTATCTTTTTTTTTCCTCAATTTTTGGGAACATTTTTTATTTAAAATTTTTAGTTCCAAATTCTATCCATGCCTCCCTCCATTCCCCCTTCCCTGAGATGGTAAGCAATCAGATATAGGTTATAAGTGTGCAATCATGTAAAACATTTCCGTATATGTCATTTTGTATAAGAAGACTTGAATACAAGGAAAAAAATGAAAGGAAGAAAGTGAAAAAGTGCACAATTCAGTCTGTATTCAATTAGTATCAGTTCTTTGGAAGTGGATAGTATGTTTTATCTTTAGTCCTTTGGGACTGTCTTGGATCATGGTATTGCTGAGAACAACTAAGTCATTCACAATTCTTCATCAAACAATACTGCTGTTACTGTGTGCAATGTTCTTCTGGTTCTCTTTACTTCACTATACATCTATTCATGTAAGTCTTTCCAGGCTTTTCTGAAATCATCCTGCTTGTCATTTCTTACAGCACAATATTCCATTACAATCATATGCCACAGCTTGTTTAGCCATTCTCCAACAGATAGGCATCCCTTTGATTTCCAATTCTTAGCCACCACAAAAAGACCTGTTATAAACATTTTTGTACTGACCTTTTTTTGTACAACACTTTGTATACATTTTGGATTTCTTTGAGATATACACCTAGCAGTGACATTGCTGTATCAAATGGTGTGCACAGTTTTATAGCCCTTTGAGCATAGTTCCAAATTGCTCTCCAGAATGGTTGGATTACTTCACAACTCCACCAACAGTGCCTTAGTATCCCAGTTTTCCCTCATCCCCTCCAACATCCAACATTTTCTTTTTTTGTCGGGTTAGCCACTCTGATAGGCATGAGGTGGCACCTCTGAGTTGTTTAAATTTGCATTTCTCTGATCAATAATGATTTACAGCCTTTTTGTATATGACTTTAGATAGCTTTGATTTCTTTGTCTGAAAACTTCCTGTTCATATCATTGGACTATTTATCAATTGGAGAACAGTGTTTTATCTTGTAATGAGCACCATATTCATACAAATTATGTTTGTTAAGGTTAGTGACATCATGTACATTGTATTTACTTATGTTGTTTTTCCCAAAGAGTGTAAGTTCCTTGAAAGTAGGGATTATTTCCATTGTGTCTTTTAGCTCCAGTGTCTGGCAAAGGGTCTGGCATACATTGATAAATGCTTGTGGCTTGATTTTCAGATTATATTATAAGCAAGAAAAACATGTTATGTGCTTGAAAAATATTGTTTGTAATTCTAATTCGTACTTGGATGTAAAATAGATCCCTAACAGGATTTGGATGAATTATAAGCATTGATATCATTTTTAGCTATTTGCATAATAGCAAGCAGATGTTTTGTTCAGAAACCTCACAAAACCCCCTCTTTCTCAGTATGTCAAAACAGACTTGTTCACAGGAAATGTTACATGGGAAACTTCTCTTCTGACCAATTTGGTTTTTTCATTAAGACAGTAACATCCACAACCATATGTATCAATTTATTCCTTAATAAAATATTTGTTTGGTGCTTTAGAATATTCTCTTTGTCCTAACAAAATTTCTTTTGACATGAGCTTGAGATTTCTCCTCCCCACTGTGAGATATTGATCACAAAACAAAGAGGTTTTACATATAAAAATATTCTGGATAATCCAAACAATGGATGCACCTGTATCAGTTTTTTAAAAGAATTTGACTTCTAATATTACAACTACCTGTACATGTAAAGCTGTATTATTCCAATGAATTGTACAACTGCAACTATGTAATGTCAGCAGTAGCTAGAACGCATTCAAAGTGTGTCCATTTGAGAGCATTTCTCTCCTCAGGCCATAGCCCATAACACTAACTCAAGTTAAGAGCTCCAGGAACTTTGATATTAAAGTTCTAGAAAAGCATCTCACAAATGTGGTGAAGGATGAGAAAGGACCATTCCGAGTGGACAGAACTATTGACAAAATTACAGAATGATGGCCTCCCCTTGGGAAATGTTAAATTAAAAATTACCAATAAATCTACTAGTAATCTCTAACATGTACTCAGTCAGCAGGCACCTCTCTAAGAATGTAAGTTACAGATGAGTGGCTGGTCTTCCTCAGTGGAAGGATCTTCCCATAACAGAAGTGCCCTACACTCATGAACTCAGGAGTTGAGACTTCCAATCTGATCTAATCTAATAAACATTTATTAAGTACCTATTACATCCAGGCACTGTACTGAGGCTGCAGATCCAATTAATGGAAAAAAAGACAGCCCCTGCCCTCTAGGAGCTCACCATCTCAAGGAGAAGATGACACACAAAAGGAAGCAGGAAAATAGAGGGTGGGTATATTGTGCAGGGGCTTCTTGTTAAGGAGTTGAAGCCAGGCAGAATAGCAGATGCAAGAAACATTTAAAAGATAGTGACAAGGAAAACAATATTAAAGCCATCAGTCTTGTTCCTCCTAAAACTAAAGATGCATGGTGAGAAAACCCCAAATTACAGGGACTCTGTTTACTCCACATCATTGTCTTGTCAATTGGGAATGGAAGATTCTTAATGCAGTGACTTTTTGGTATTTTGTTGTCAGTTCAATTTTGATTCTACCCATGCACAGGTGTTACTATGACTCAGACCTGGTTTTGGAGATTCCTACTGACCCTTTGTGGACCATTTCTCACGTGGATTCACAGTTCGAGTCTCTTGGCCGACAGCAATGCTAGGTTTGCTCTGGACCTTTATCAAACCATCCATTCATCTTATGAGGAAAATGTTATATTTTCTCCACTTGGTGCAAGATTGGCTTTGGGAATGGTGCAGATGGGGGCCAAAGGAAAAGCCCAGCACCAGATAAGAAAGGCTCTGAGACTTCAAGAAGACTCAATTGGTGAGATTTCCTTAGGGAGAATCATGTTCCATTTTCTCTGTCAGATTTGCCAAGTCAGGTATCAAGTATCAAAAAATAGTGACAGAAAAGGTTTTGGGGCTCTCCAGGGATGTCCTTTTAAGGAGACAGTGTGCAATAGTGGAAAGACCCTTGGTTTGGAGACAAAGGGCCTAAGTTTGGTTCCTGATTGACACTGGGAGCCTGTTTGACTTTAGCAAATCACTTCAGGCTTCAATTCCTTAATTTTTGAAGGAAGAGATTGGACTCTGTGTTATTTAAGGTCTCTGAGAGAAGATTTTTTGTTTTTTAAGAGAAATCCAGCTTTCAGATACTATGATCCTATGACTGGAAATGGCAAAGATACAAAGCTATAGATTTGCTCTGGACCTTTATCACACCATTCATTTATCTCATGAGGAGAAGATTACGGTTTCCCCATTTGGTGCAAAATTGATTTGGGGAGTGGTACAGATGTGGGGGTGGGGGTGGGGGCAGCATGTGAAAGGAAAAGCCCAAAGGAAAAGAGGGAAGGATACACAGAACCAGAGAGATGATAATATCTGGAGCTAGAAGTGCTTCATTGGGTCCAATTCACTCACTTTACAGATAAAGAAACTGGGGTCCTCAGAGGATCTGAAAGGATCAGTCCAATGTTCCTACCAGTGAGGCAGTGTCAGAACCAAGATTCAAACCCAAGTCCTCCTATACCACATTCAAGGCATTTCCCCAACCCCACCGCTGAGAAGCCCTGTTTCCTAGAAAATCAAATAAATAGGCTTCCATTTCTTAGAATGTGATTCATGCAATAACATTCCATTAAAGTCTTTATTAAATACAGGTCATTTATCTGCAAATTAAATTAAGCCTATAAAGCTGATTATAAAGACACACACATATACACACACACAACTTCTGCTAGATGGTAACATTTTCCTGCTAACTTCCAAGAACTGTGATTTATCAAAGGGCTGCTGACTGTCACACGTTCTTAAGGCCTAAGTACATGACATAAATCCATTTGCTCAGACAAATGATTATGAATTGCATTTTTTTTCTCTTTAAGAAAAGCTACTGAATTGCAAAATGTCAGGAAATCAGTTTCAAACTCTGCCAAATGCTTTTTGAGTCTTAATTAATTCTTTGGAACTATTCTGCCACCCCTCCCCCACCCCACCCAGGAAATTTTAAGGCTCATCTCTAGAGTTTCAAAGAGCTAGAGTGAAGTCTTCCAGCTCCTGTGTTAGTCTGGTCATGCCAGTCCTTTAAATAGCCCAGAAGCAATTCCTGAAACCAGCACAGTGAAACAAAAGATGCCAATTAACTTCCTAATGGAAAGAAGGTTGAGAAGGAACTGCTGTAATTCACTAGGAAAGGGGAATGATTTTTCCTCATGGTAGGAAAGTGGAGTCAGAGCTGGAAGGGATTTGTTTTTTCTCATCTGTAGAATGGGTCTAAGAGTATTTGCCCTATGTACTTTGAGAGTTTATTACTCAGCATGAAATGAAATGAAATCTAAAAAAATATGTTTTTCTAAAATGTTACATCAATGAAAGCTACTTGTGATGATACTGGTCTCATCAGGACTCTTGATTTTATACCCTAGAGAGGAGTGATGATGTCAAACAGGAGTGGTAGAGTTGGAATAGTTGGCCAGCTACAATGCAATATACCGATTGACGAGCAAAGAAAGCTAGAGAGTTCAAGAAGACTGGAGTTCAAACTCTTCCTCAGGCACTGATTCATCGGTGTGACCCTGAGCAATCACTAGACCTTTCTCAGCCTCGATTTCTTTATCTCTAAAATGGGGTGATATCAGCCATGACACAGAGTTGTTGTGAGGATCAAGTGGGATAAAATATACAAAGGACATTACAAAACTTTGAGTGCAATATACATACTAGTTATTGTCACTATTTAGGCTTTAATTGAAGGTCTCCTTTTCTGGATCTTCATTCATTGTGCACCTGAGTACCATGGTTATCCTTCAAGTCTCTCTTCTTGGGCCTCTTCTCTTCCCTCTCTATATTATCTTGCTTGGTGATCTCATAGGTCCTGTATATTCAATTCTCATCTCTATACAGATGATTCTCAGATCTATTTATCCAGCCCTAACCTCTCTCCTGACCTCCAGTCTAGAATCTCCAACTGCCTATTAGACATTTTGAGCTAGATGTCCTACAGGCAGCTGGAGATTCTAGACTTACTGATTTTACCTTTGCAACATCTCTTCTGCACACCTTCTTCTCTCTTCTTACACTGCTGTCATCTTGGTACAAGCCCTAATTACATCATGCCAAGACCATTCCAATAGCCTTCTGGTTAGCCTGCCTCAAGCCTCTCTCCATTCCCCTTCCTCCTGCACTCAGCTGTCAAAGTGAGCTTTCTAAAGCACAGTTGGTTTGACCATATCACCAAATTCCAATTAAATAAACTTCACTGGCTCCCTACTGCCTCTAGGATCAAATATAAAATTGGATTTTGGCTTTTAAATTCCTTTATAGCCTGCCTTCTTCCTACATTTCCAAACTACTTACACCTAACTCCCCACCATGTGTTCTTTGTTGTTCAGTCATTTCAGTCATGTCCCTCTTTTTGTGACCCCATTTGGGGTTTACTTGGCAGAGATACTGGAATGACTTGCCATTTCCTTCTCCAAATCATTTTACAGATGGGGAAACTGAGGCAAACTGGGTTAAGTGACTTGCCCATCATCACACAGCTAGTAAATGTCTAAGGTCAGATATGAACTCACGAAGATGAGTCTTCCTGACTCCTGGCTTGGTGTTCTATCCACTGCACCAACTAGCTGCCCTCACGCACTCTACAATCTAGTTAAAATAGCTTCTTTATCATTCCTCACACAAGATCCTCCATCTCCCAAACCTGTTCATTTTCAATGGTTGTCCACCAGCTTTGAATTCTTTCCCTTTTCACCCATACCTCCTGGTTTCTCTAAGCTTCCTTCAGGTTTCATCTACAATCCCACCTTCTGTAAGAAATCTTTCCTAGCCCCCTCTTGATTACCCGCCCCCAAGCCCCTCACTTGCTAGTGTCTTCCTTCTGAGATTACAACACAGTCTAGTGGACTTTCAACTCTACCCTACTGATTCTTGGGGATTGTTTTATTGTCTATTAAATGGGCACGGCAGTGCTAGTGTTGCCTTCATCTCAAGGTTGTTGTAAGGAAAGCACTTTGCAATTAGTTAAATAAATGTTCACTGTTCTTAGCATGGAGGTCTCTTGATTCTCAGCCCAGTTCCTTCAGCTGATCTATATATGACATGGACTAATTGTTCTTCACTATCCTGGGTACCCTCTTCTGGATGCTCTCTATCTTAAGAATGTCCTTTCTAAAATGAATAAAATGCTTCTGATGTTGATTAACTAGGTTAAAGTACATCTCTAGATCATTTCTACTCCTGTCTCTCTTAATGAAGCTCTGGTTGCATCAGCGTTCAATACTGCCAAATTCATAGCACTGACCCACGCTGAGTTTTCAAGCCTTCTCAGAACTTTATTCAGACTAACTGCTCTTTAACTATATTTAATTTATCTTGTATTTATGAAATTGATTTTTTGAACCCAGATGTAATAGTTTACAATTATTTCTAATAAATGTCTAGTATTTGGATTAATAGTCCAGCCCATCAAGGTATTTTTTAAATCCTGATTCTATAATCCAGTCTCTGCTATTCCACCCAACTTTGTATCATCCAGAAATTTGACAAGCATGTCATCTATGCTTTTGTCCAAGTTAATGATAAAAATGTTAAAGAGCATGGAATGAAACACAGATCACTGTGCCATGCCCCTAGAGACTTCATTCCAAGTTCCTTTTGTATCTATCTATCTATCTATCTATCTATCTATCTATCTATCTATCTATCTATCTATCTGACCAAACTTTTACTAAACCATTTCAACAATAACTTTTGAATAGATGAATTAATTATGACCATGCACATAAATCTGACCACAAAAGTTTTCCTGAAAAGTGAAGTTGGAATCACTTAGGAATTGTGCTATTTGTATATTTTCAAAGTCCATAGATCTACTAAAAGAATGATGTAGGCAATTTTTTCTTTTATAATGAAGATTAGAGGAGCCATGCTGCAATTCTCAGAAAATGAGCAAGGGCAGTGACTCAGGGGAAAAAAAGTTTCTCTTAAAATCTCAAAAGTCAGGTATGGAAAAAAAAAAGATCCTTTAGGGATTACTTTATTTTTTTAATAAGTTTTGCCAATATATTTTGTTGTTACATCATACTAATTTATAGATATAGGCTTCTTTCCCCCCACTCCAAATAAGCCCTTCATTTTTACATAGAAAAAGAATTAAGCAAAATCAATGACAGATTGAATATTTGGCAACAGTGAATGTACCATTCTTTACCCATACTTCCCCACCCAACTCTCTAACGATGTCAGAGTAGCTCTCCTTTATCTCTTCTTTTGGTCCCAGATCCATTTTCACAATTCTTCAGAATCTGGCTTTGTTTTAGTGTGACATAATTGCAATCTTTGTGTATATAATTACCCTGGTTCTTCGCTATACAACCTTTCGTATAAGTTTCTCCATGTTTGCCTGAATTACTCATAGCTGTCAGTGTTTACTTTGCAATGTTCCATCATATTAATACAACACAATATTCTCAGCCATTCTGCAGTTGATGGGCATGCACTTTATGACTTTGACCTTGAAGCATATTCATTGGTCTAACATTTTGAGGATGATCATGACTTCACATTATATGTGAATGGTGCCCTAAAGACTAATTCTTAATCCCACTGGGAGCAAAATTGACTTGTGAATACACTGCTTTCCTTTGGAAATAATAACTGACACATTGCAATGGAAAACTTTTGAAGTGCTTTGCAGGGTAGATACTCTTATTCTTCCAGAGATGAGGACTTGGAAGCACCAAGTTAACGTAATTGACTCACATGTCAGAGGTGGAATTATAATCCAGGTTCTCTTGACCCCAGGTCCAGCCCTCCATCCTCTCTGCCATGATCCTTTGATGCATACTGGCCTTGTTTTGGTAAAGTTTGAAACCACACGCACTTTCTTCTCCCTCAACATAAATTGTTTTCTGCAAAAACTCATTTTCTGCAGCAAGGAAACATTTAAAATATTTATGGTAACTTAAAATGCAGTGTTAGTTATACCTAAGGGTCTAAGAAATTATGGCATCTATCAGAATACTTAGATAGCTGGGCTGAAAAGCTGTTGTTTTTATGTTGTTCAAGATGTCAGTATATGTTATAATTATTTTTTAGGGGAAGAATTTTCGGCTCTGAAGTCATTTCTCTCTGCCATATCCCCCCAAAAGCAAGAATTTACATTTAATCTTGCCAATGCCCTCTACCTTCAGGAAGGATTCCTGGTGAAAGAACAGTATCTCCATAGCAACGAAGCTTTTTTTCAGAGTGCTGTAAAACTGGTGGATTTCCAAGATGCAAAGTCCTGTGCAGAGGCAATCAGTACCTGGGTGGAAAACAAAACAGATGGTAAAGCTGTCCATTTTCCCAGATTCCTTATTTGCTATTCATATTTGTGGTTCTCTATGCCCTCAAGCTGGGAATGACTGGCTGTTTTCTTACTAATACCCAGAGCAGAAACATAGGCACAAAGGAATTAAGAAGTGAGAAACTCTACTTCCTTTCCCTCTTATTGTTACTCGGTCCTAAAATGGAGAGGAATTGAGAGCAGCTTTAGAAGAATAATGATCCTAGGTTGAATGACATCGATTTTTTATGGTTCACCAGAGAACGGTGAACAGCAATTTTTGTGCCAGCCCCAGCTTTGTGGAGTCACTTTTTTTTTTTTTGTCAAGGAGAAGGCAGCTGATGATGTACTTACTCCATTAGTGACAAATGCTTTATTTCCCACATTTACTGTAAATCATTAATACCCCCTGGTTAAATGTGTTAATGCTTAGCAAAATGTCCTGATAACACCCCTGGCAACATGCCACTCAAGAAACTTAATTTTTCCACAAAGTAAATGGAAGAAGATATGGTTTGGGGCTTCCCAAATCGTTGAAGGGTGAGTCTTCGATCTTTTTGTCATATCCTTCACATGAAACCTTAACTTAATTCAAATTTATACAGTAATTTAATGTTTGCAAAGTGCTTTTCATTCACTGTTTCAACAATCCTATGAGGTAGTTATTGTTATCCTCATTGTATAGGTGAGGAGGGATGTTAAATGACTTGGCCATAGTTGTACAGCTAGGATCTGAGGGAAGATTTCATCTTAGGTCTTCCTGACCTCAAGTCTAATGCTTCATCCACTGTGACATGGTACCTCTCCAATGGATGGTCAACTGGAACAGTAGACACAAAGGAATTCACCGTATTTGTTTATCGTAAAATTTCAAGCCATAGAACATCTTAACACCCTACATGTAGAGTCAAAAGGGATTTGTTGTGCTAGTTTTTGGTAAAGTTCCTTTCTAAATGCACTTTCCCCCTAAATAGTTTCTCCAAAAATGTACCTCAGAATAAAAAAGTGCAATATCTGGAATCAGAAGAGCTAAGCTTTCATCCTCAGTCTGCTATTTACAACCAGGCTCATTTTCCCCAAGTCATCTTGTCCTTCTGAACCACCCCCCTTCTCTCCCCCACCCCCAGGGTTCAACGAAGTGCTACATTAGCAGTAGGCCCTGTCATGGTTCTTCCTACCATTCTGTCCTGTTCCTTCTCCCAAGTTTGAATCATATAATGACAACATCTTAGAGGGCATTCATCCTAAAGACCTAACCTATAAGAAAACAAGAATTTTCCCTTACATCAGAACTAGCCAGTGGTTATCCAGACTTTGTCCTAAGCCTCTGCTAAGGTGGAGCTCATTATCTTCAGGGGAAGTCCATTCCATATGGAGATATCTTTGTTACTAAGTTTGTTTTTCTGACAGCAAGCCTAAATCTGTATCTGCAATCTCCAGCCATTGTGTCTAGTTCTACCCTCTGGGGCCAAGCAGAACAAATCTAATCCTTCTTCCAGGTGAAAGTCCCAGTGGAGAGCAGGGAAAGGGAACATTTTGGCAAACTCCTGCCCTACTCTGTCCTTAAACTTTCTGCTAGCATTTCCAACTTGAATGCCATTTCAAGCTTCAAATGCCTCCTACTCATAGTGAGAGAGATACAGCTAGACTGTGGCTCTGCAGTCAATGATTAGGAATTGAGGACTGACTGGCCCTTTATTTAAAGACTGACTTATCCTACCCAAGATGCATATGACTGACAGCTAACATTTCAGTATTCTAACTCCATTCAATCAGAAAGATGATTACAAATTTATACAGGAGGAAAGGGAAAAAGCTGTTTGGTCCTTCCGTTTCCCCTTCCCCTCCCCTCAAACACAAAAAATTCTTAATGGTTATTTTGTCAGTCCTGATAGCAAGGTAGACAGTTAGATAGTTCTATTTTAAGAAATTTTCTGAGCTATCACATTCTTCTCTCTTTTTTAACCCCCAAAGGAAAAATAAAAAACATGTTTTCAACTGAAGATTTTAGCCCTCTAACACGACTTGTGCTGGTGAATGCCATTTATTTCAAGGGGGACTGGAAACAGAAATTCAGAGAGGAAGAGACACAGTCAATGGATTTTACCATTAAAGATGGCTCTATAACCAAGGTGCCAATGATGAAGATGCAACTGAGGACAAAGCTAGGTAATTCTGAGATTTGTTGTGTGAGGCAAGGAAACTCTTTGCCATCTCCAGGCCAAGCCGCAGGAGTGAGCTATCTATATCTGGGTAGGGAATTTCCATACAAGGACTATGGATGAACTCGTAAGTGTGAAAAACAACAGCAACCTATTGCCTTGGTACGTTTCCTTAGTTATATCCATTGTATCACACTTAACTCCCTGCCTCCCCCTTGCCACCCCCACCCCCACCCTACACACATTGTATGGTCCAGGAACAATGGACTTGTTACTTTTCCTTCATCTTCCAACTCTGTGTCTTTATATTGGTTGTTCCCCATGCCAGATATGCTCTCACTCTTCACCTCAAACCATAGACATCCCTGGTTTCTTTCAAGACAACTCAAATGATACCATCTACAAGAGGCCTTTCCAGGTCCCCCCAATTATATGAGCCTTCCCATCTAAGGTTACCTCCCTTCTGTAATTTATCTGTCATGTAGGTATCTATTTATATATGGTCTCCTCCATTAGTTTGTAATCCCCCAAGCATTTAGCACAGTGCCTGTACACACACACACGTGCGTGCGTGCACACACACACACACACATATGGCATATAGTAAATACTTAATAAATGCTTTATTGATTGATTGATCTGTCTTCTCCCTCCTTGATTGTAGGTTACTTCACTCATTCACAAATGAACTACCAGGTGGTGGAATTGCCCTATGAAGGAAATGAATTTAGCTTAATTCTCCTGCTTCCAGCGGAAGACGTAGCCATTGAGGAAGTAGAAAAAATTATCTCCGTGGATCAAATCCAAGGTTGGCTTAGTGAAATGCAGGAGGAACATGTGCAAATAAGCCTTCCTAGGTTTGTAATAGCATTTTATTATTCTCATCTCTTTCTTCCTTTTTCATCATCATCATCCCTTTCCTTTCCTTTTGAGAGGATTCAGAATGGTAGGCTGAAAGGTGACAAATGTTTGAAGAAGAATACTGACATCGGCAAAAAAACAAAAAAACAAAAAAAACCCCTCCTTTCTGAGATGGCTTTCTACTCTGCTGGCATAAAGCTGGATCTGACCTGACTTGGCACAAATATATTCTAAGGGGGGACTGGATTCAAGAGCTCAGTTTTCTCTGGAAGGGATGAAGAAATGTAAGACTAGAGTAATAGGATTAAATGGAATTATTATAATCGTTTTATGGTCATACCATAGATTTCTCTAGTTTTTTTTTTCCCCTCAGTGGAGCTTAAAGTATTTCCCTTGCCCCAAAGTAAGGATACTGATGGCAAATATAAGAAGCCACCCTTATCTTTTTTTTTTCCAAAAAAAAAGAAACACAACCCCAGGACACTAATTTTTAACATTTACAGCTGTAATAAAGTTAGGGCATTTTACCTATGGCAGGAATGGTGGGGAGGGAGTGGATAAAAGGAGAAATATGAGGGATCTCCTCAATAGGAGTGCTTTAAACAGAATTCAAATAATACACACCTACCTACCCAACAGTTCTGAATGAACTTATGGCTTATAATTGAGCCCCTTTGTCCACTTACTTGTTGTTGTTGCTGCTGCTGCTATTTTCATGTAGGCTCAAGAGACAGCACAACATGGTGCCTAGGCTTGGAGTCACCAATACCCAGGTTCAAATCCTGCCTCTGACATTCACTAGCTATGTGACCTGCAAGTCAACCAATGTCTATCTACCTCAGGGAACTTCCTTGGACATATCTGTTAATGGCCTCTAAGATCCTGTCTAGTTTTTAATTTATGGTGCTATAATACTATTCAGTTATAGATGCCTTATATTCAGCGCTGGTGAAGGGAGTTCTCATCCTGACATGTCTCAGGGCTGACTAAATTCCATATTTATTCACAGTGGATTTGTATCCATCTTATAGGATATTCTGAGACTGGTTTCCAATTTATAATAAGTGCAAGTTATTTTTTTAATGTAAAATAGGATCATAGTGATAGATTTACAGGGACAGAAGGGGTTTTAAGAGATTACCTTGTCTTCCCCTTACATAAAACATTTCTATAATAAACCATTGACTATATTTATGATTTCATTGTTAGAGATATCCTAACCTACCCATAGAACCAAGTCTAGCATTTCTGTGTATTCTTCTTGTCACATTTGGTTCTTACTATATGATCCTAGATTTAGAACTGGAAGGCCATCTTGCCCACCTCCTCCCCCTACCCTACTGCACAGCTGAACAGCTGAGGCCCCTTGAGATTAAGTGACTAATGCAAGGTCATATAGCTAATAAGTGGCAAAACTGAGATTTGGATGCAAGTGCTCCAATTCCAAATCCAGTGCTCTCCCTATTGTACCATGCTGCCCCCCACCCCAATTAAGACTTAACAAGAAGAGAATTGGAATATCAGTTACCTGGTGGCAAATTACTTTCACTGGGAAGAAAAAAATGAAACTATATCCAGAGTTCTAAATGTGGTTATTAACTCAACCACTTGAGAGGCAGGATGGCCCAGTGGAAGGCACACTGGGTTTGAATTAAGGAAGGTCTGGGTTCAAATCTTGCCTCAGTTACTTATCAGCTGTGTAACCCTAGGCAAGACCCTTCACTTCTCTGAGACGGTTTTGTCCTAAGCACCACATGAGATAACATATGTAAAGTCTCTGTAAACCTTTTCAGGTGCTCTGTAAGTATCAGTCATTATAATTATAATTGCAATAGAGCATTTGTTTTTCTTTTAAAACGCTTTCATTGAGCTTTGGTTTTTATATCACATACATTTCCAAATATATCCTTTCCTACCCGATGGAGAAAGTTGATCTTTGTACCAAAAGGGGGAAAAAGAAAGAGGAAGTGGCTCAATCCAGCTAAATCCATGAGCACATCAACCGTGTTGGTCCTACAGTGTATTCAATATTCAGCACCTATGGTCTCCCACCTCTGCAAAGAAGGAAGGGAAATGACATCATGCTCGGTCATTAGGATTGTGCAGCATTCAGTTTTGTTTTTATGCATTTCAAGCACTTACCTTGTCTTTACTCTAGGTAAATATTCATAGTTCCAGATTATGAAGATAAAGAACACAATTTAAATCATTTCGGTAGGAAGGGATCTCAGAGGCCATTTTATACAACTATCTCATTTTATAGATAAGGAAGTGATGGAGAGAAGCAGAGTCACTTGACCCAAGATTACACAGGTGATTACTGAGTGAGATGAAATTTGAACCCCGGTCCCTGGACTCCATATGCAACACTTTTTGTGATAACATCATATTACATTCATCAGAAGATCTCTTCCAGCCCATTCACCTGGGTCCCAAACTTTTAAAAATAAAACTATGAAAAAAAGTAATTTGCTTCCCTTGCACAGGTAGAATGAAGCAGATTTTGGTTATTTGGCTGTTGCTGAAAGCTCAATCAATAGTTTTGCAAAAATGAACAGCAAGTTTTCCACATGACCGAAAACTGGGCATGACTTCAACATGGAAATGTGCCTTTAACTTCTAAGGAGTTATTTATGTCAGCTTTCTTCTGTTTTCACACAGGGACATCCAGATTTGTAAAAGGAAAGGATAGCCATAGGAAAATGGAACTGTCTTCTCAGCCTAATTCAACTAGATTCAGCTTCAGGTCGTGGTCATTAAAATCACAGCCACTTTTGTAGCAAAGGCATACAGAATTCTTTCTTTATTGAAATATAGGGAAACATGACTGTTTACAGAGAAGTAAGCTTGCAGAAGGAATTTCTAAAGAATTAGAAAAAAAGATTTATAGATGCCTTTCATTTTGAAATCACCATTGTTTCTGGGCAACTACAGTAATGTATTAATATATTGTTTTACAAAAAAATTCTCTTAATATTAACTATTTACAATTTTTGTCATTCCAATTTAGTTAGTATGAGAGTGAAGCCCTAGAAATTTTTAAATTCATATCTCTTATTATTAGTGATTTGAAACATGACTTCATATGATCATTGACAGTTTGCCATTTTTCTTTTGAAAACTTTTTGTAGTATTTGACCACTTAGCTATTGAGGAATGACTCTTGGACTTAAGTATTTTTGATAGTTTCCTACATATTGTAAATATCATAGCATTATCAATGCTATTTTCTGAAAAATATTTGTCCACTTTCAGCAGTTTCTCCTATTTTACCTGCTTAAATTTTATTCATGTAAAAGATTTTTTTTCATAATCCAAATGTTCTGTTTTGTCATATATATTTGTATGTGTATATATATGTATACAGAGATGTGTGTGTGTGTGTGTGTGTGTGTGTGTGTGTATGTGTGCAGAGAGGAAGAGAGGGGGAGAGAGAGAGAGAGTGCATTATAGAGAAAACATTTATTAAGTAGTTGTTATGTTCCAGGCATTGTGCTAAGTACTAGCAATATAAAAACTAGAAAACAAGACAGTCTCTACTCTTTATTACCATCTGATAGAGGAAGATAAAAAATAAATGGGAGCTAGAAGTGGGGAGAATAACAGGACTAAACATAGAGTGTGGCAGTGAAAAAAAATGCGTCGGTAGAGGAGGAGACCAGTACTTGAAGCAGAAATAAAGAGTGAGTGGAATAGGTGGGTCTTTGAATTAATGAAATGACATTTCTAAGCAGGGACTCACCATTCACTGCATGAACTTCAGGCAGAGAAGAATTGTTTCCTGGGTGCCAGGTAGGTAGGGTGGAGGTGGAATCTGTGGGAGAGTGAGACAGAAATAAAGATCACCTCTGTCACTTTATGACCACCTCTATCCTTTGTTTAAGAATTTTCCCCTTAGCCATATATCTGAAAAGTACCTTCTTCCATTTTCCTCTTATTTTTATATGACCTTTTATATTCAGATCACCTTCCTATCTGGAGGCCAATGTGCTATATGGTACAAGATACTGGTCTAAACTTAACATTTTACCAAACTGCTTTCCATCTATCCCAGTAGTTCTTATTAAATAGTCATTTCCTCAGCAATTTTAGTTCTTTCATTTCAATTGATTCTGACTCTTCTTTAGCTAATCTATTTCACTATTTATCAGTACCCAATAGAGAGTCAAATGGTGGTGAAGACAGAGGGAGCCTCAAAATTAGGAAGATGTAAGTTCAAGGTCCATTTTGGACACATCTTGGACCTGTGACTCTGTATGGCATCTTTAACATTTTCATGACTAGACAACTCTCTAAGAACATTAAAATATAGAGCAGTTATTTATCTGCATTGGTAGAGGAAGTTTATTCACTGAGAGTTCCCTATATCAAAGAAATCAGATGATAACCACTTTATAATGTAGTTTAAATTATGGTAATGATAGGCCCCTTTTGTTCCTATTTTTTTTATTTCCTATGAAAATCTAGACCTGGTATTCTTCCAAAGGAATTTAGTTAAGTTCTATGAAGTATACCATTATGTATGTAAATAAGTTTTTGTACTGTTGTTGGTTTTAGTATATTGGTAAGATTCCACCATAAGTACTAAATGTCTCTCCAATTTTTAAGTATGTCTGTAAAGAATATTATATTTTATATTTATGTGTCTTTTGTATGTCTTGACATTTGTCTATTTTTATTTTTATATTATAGATAACGCTTAAGAACACCTATCCCCTCCAAATTCATCTGTGAACTTTTATAAGTTCAAGTATAAAAGTACAAAATGGAGGATACGGTCACACCATAAGAAGATGTTTTCTAGTGTTTTAGTTAAATCAGGTGTATTTCAAATATTAGATGATTAATCTAGCACATTATCCTATATAACTCTATAGTAAGTACCATTATAACAAGGTTCTTGGAATAAGTATATACTTAAGTCAAGTCAATAAGCATTTATTACATGCTTACTATGTGCTAGGCTCTGGCTAAGTTCTTGGGATACAAGGGCAAGCAAAAAGAAAAAAAAAACAGTTCCTGCCCTCAGGGAGTTTATATTCTAACAAGAGAGGACAACACATCAAAGAAAACTGAAGGAGAGTAGAATGGGAGGTATACTCGAATGGGGGCATGGAGGAAGGGTCCAGAGAGCGAATCAGGAGTGGAGCACCATGGGCCTAGTCAGAATGACAAAATGATGATTCTGAAAAGTAATTCACCAAATGAGAGAAAGGTCACAGGCACAGAGAAAGAAGACAGCCCAGTCATTCATGGTGGCAAAGTCTGGAAAAGTAAAGAGAATGTTGATACGTTGTTTGTATATATATATATATATATATATATATATATATATATGTGCATATTATTTGTGAATATATTGCCTGAAAAGTCTTCCAAATGGTATAGTTAATAATAACTCATACCTTTTTAGCTTTGCAAAGATGATTTCATATTGCTTAGAGGCAACTTCAATGGATCACAAAATGGGTACTTAGAATGAACTCAATTTATTTGCCCTAGTGTTGCAGGCAATACTAGATCTGTAGATCTTTTCAGGTTTTTTAAGGTCTCTGGCTCTGTTTCTTTATCTGTAAAATGGGGATAATAATAAGCACCAATTTAAGGTTGGTGTAAGAATACATTGAGATATAATTAGCGGGCTTTGCAAAACTTAAGATACTTTAGAAGTGAGACCTTTTATCAATATTATTAATAATATCACAATTATATCTGTTCTTTCAGTTGACACTTATAAATAACACTGATATTGGAAGCACTTTCCCTGAGTGATAGGGAAACTAAGTCAAGGAAAAATTTAATGATTTATCCAAAGTCATAATGTAATTACTGGTAGATCCAATACTAGAACCCAGGTCTAGATCTAGGAAAATGTAGGCTCCTTGAGGGCAGGCACTGCTTAGAACTTACATTCATATTCTCAGCACCAGGCACAGAGAATATGTAAGAGGTGCTTAATAAATAATTACTGATACATAGATAGGTGATGCTGCTACTCATTGTTAGCAAATTCATTCAATATCCATCAACATTTGTTCATTCAGTGTATATATTGTGTTAGGCTTTGTAGGGGAACACAAAGAAAATAGGCCACGTGGTATAGTGGATATGTTGAGGTTCAGTCATTGCCCACCTAGGGCCAAAAACTGTTGTAGTTTCATGATGTGTTGTGGTGAAGGGCTTAGGTAATGGAGGAGGGGTCCTAGCCTCAGTGGAACTGCGCAGGTACTATTGTGCGGTGGGTCCCTTCTACAGTTTGGTGGTCAAGCATTCTGGTCATGCTGCCCTCCAATCGGCTAGTTATTGTGGTCCTGTCTAGTCAAGATAGATAGTTAGGTATTGTTGTATTGAATACAAGAACACAGCTGTTCATGGGAAAGGGTTTCTGTTGGACAGTGCTGGGTTTCTGTTTCTGTGGGAACTAAGAGTTCAGGGACACACCTGTTGTTCTAGTGAGCAGTGAGGCATAGGACATTGGAGGGGGGAGAAGGGGGAGGAAGTGACTAGGTAGGTAGAGTAGGGAATGAAGTCAGAACATTGGGGCTGGGGGCAGCTCTTTTAGGACTCCATCAGATAAAGAACTGGCCTCAAAGTAAAGAAGAATTTTGTCATCCCACCCCTCACATATACTGACTGTGTGACCCTAAGTCATTTAGTAAGTCATTTAACTTCTTAATGCTCAGGCAGCTCTTTAAGGGCCGTAAGTTATAGAGCAGGAAGTGATCTGCTTTGGCAGAGGGAACTTCCTCAGCTGGAGCACTCTATGTCACTGGACACACAGGGCTTGTAAAAATAAACCACACAAGTGCCTACCTCACAGAGACCCTTGAAAGGGTCTGATGAGATAATGCCTGGAAATCTCTTTGCTGAACTTAAAGTATCAATTATAATTCTTATCATTATGTCTGCACCCCAACTACATTGGGAGCTTTTTGTTGTCAAGCATTAGAACTTACAATTTCTCTTTTTCTCCTCTCTCTCTCTCTCTCTCTCTCTCTCTCTCTCTCTCTCTCTCTCTCTCTCTTTCTCTCTTTTCTTCCCTTCCTTCCTTCTTTTCTTCTTCCTTCCTTCTTTCCTTCCTTCTTCCTTTCTTTCTTCCTTTCTTTCTTTCTTTCTTTCTTTCTTTCTTTGCTTCTTTCTTTCTCCTGTGATTTTGCTGGTATGGAGAGTTCCCTGTGCGTAACTTCTTCCAAAAACTTCTCTGAAAATTACAGAGATGAGTGGGAGGTTTGGTGACTCATCCAGGGTCACACAGTCATTATGGGTAAGATGTGGGATTTGGACCCAGGTCTTCCTGACTCCCAGGAAGGCTCAATTGACCCCACCATGTTGCATCTCAAAGTACATAATCTAGATATTCTTGTTCTCATTGTATATGTGGGGAAACTGAGGCATAGAGAAGTTAAATAATTTGCTTTGGGTGACACAATTAGCCAAGAAGTGTCAAAGGCCAGTTGTGATGGATGGTCTTCCTTCCTATAGCCACTGTGATCTGTGATGGCTAATCACAGCTCATTTACTATCCAGGAAAAGTGACAGTGTATGAGCGGGTATGTGTGATGGGAGAGCTTAATAAATACTAGTTGACTGAGTCTAGCCCTTTCACGTCCTTTTCCCTTTCCGAGGCCACATGACACATATTCTGAGTCTAGTCATTAATGACCTCATTTCCCTCCAGGCAAATTTAAAGAATAAATCATTTAGCTGCCTTCTTGGTATCAGTTTTGACACAGCCTAGGAGACATCTATGAAACTATACTTTCATGAAGAAGATTCCCAGGACCTTAGATTTAGAAATGGAAAAGACCTCAGTTCAACTCATCCATTGGCACAAATGATGAAATTGAGGCCCAGAGCCCTGTCCAGGGTAATACAGACAACTAAGTGACATAGGAGATAGAGTACTGGACTTGGAGTTTGGAAAACCTGGGTTTGATTCCTGCTTCAGATGTGTGGCCCTGGGCATATCACTTAACCTCTTTTGCCTTCACTTTCCTCATCTCTAAAATGAGGACGTTGGACTCAGCGGCTTCTAAGGTTCCTCCCAACTCTAAATCTATAATCTATGACCATATGGTAAGTAGTAAATGACAGAGATGGGAAATGAACCCAGGCCATATCACTGCAGACTCAGATCTCTTTCTACTTCAGTGTGGCTTTGTAAGGGCATAGGGAATCCATACACAGCCAGGTGGTGCAGTGAATCAATTGCTGCACCTGGAGTTGAGAAGACCTGAGTTTGAATCAAGTCTCAGACCCTAGCTGTTCGAGTTTGAGCAAGTCATTTGATCTCTGCTGCCTCAGTTTTCTCATCTGTAAAATGGGGATGATAATGTTAATAACTACCTCATTGTTGTAAGGATAAACTGAGAAGTTATCTATAAAGCACTTTGCAAAGTTTAAAGTATTATATAAATGTTAGTTATGATGAGGCTGCTGATCTCTAAAGTAGAGGCATAGCACAAAATATCTTGTTCAAGTATTCTTTTCATGGTTAATTTAACCAAAAAAAAATCAACTGGGAATGTTTTACCAACTATTTCTGAAAAATTAATGAAAACTAGAAGATTTAACTTATGTGGGGCTCAGGAAAGAGGACAGAACTTGATTAAATATAAAATGTGATGATTGCAAAAAAAGTATTTCATTTCACAGTCAATTGTAGTTAAAAAAATAATCCGGTAAGAGTTATGAAGAATGTTTCAAGCATTTCTTTTTTTTCCCCTACAGGTTTCAAATAGAACAGAAATTAGATTTCAAGGAAGTTTTCAAGGCTCTGAATATAACCGAGATATTTAGTGGTGGCTGTGACCTTTCAGGAATATCAGGTAGTGTGATGGATGACCGTGATATTATCCCAGATATTTTAAAGTATGTTTTGAGGTTTTTTTCCTTCCCTCAGTTATGCCCCTTAACTGCTTGATTTTCAAACTTAAAACAATAGGCCCCATAAAACACAAGCACAGACTGCATAAATGTCACTTCTGTACATTCACACTACCAACAAGTGCTCAGGATTTTTTCTGCTGTAATAGTCCCCTTCATGGAGCTCACGAAACATTTTGGAACTGTTAGTTAAGCCTGATAACTGCCATTTTTAGTGGATTTATTGAGTTAAAATAGAACCAAGTCCTTATTTCAGACGTTTTTATTTCTAGATCTCTAAAATGGGAATAATAACCTCACAGCCCTTCTCTAACGGAAGCTAATAAAAATTCTCATAAGTCATTTTGCAAATGCTAATGTAGGAATATTAAAGTCCTTGAAACAGTCATCTGCAAACTGCCACTGTTCTCTGATCTAGAATACAGACAGCACCTCTATCATGGGCCTCATCTATGACTCCAGAACATTTTACTGTTAGGCCACTATGGGCCAACTGTGGGCTGGGTCCTGGGCTTAGCATGGGAAGATACAGAGGCAGGGAAGACATAGTCCCCATCCTCAAGGATTTTATCCTGACCTATATTCAGTAAACCTTTACTAGACAAAGATTTTCCACTGAAAATCTACAGCACAAAGCAGGTCACTGAATGACTCTGCTGAGATCATACCCTGATCCATCATTGTGAGTTGGCATAGAAATAGAACATAGCAGTTAGAAGGCCCATTTCTCCTTTGGGTGAGTGAGTGGAATGTGGTGTATTGGTGCCACTGAGCTCCAGATCCAAAATTCAATCACTGGGATAGGTAATGCACAATCTGTGGCCCACACGTGGCTTTTTAGAAGTTCACGATGCATCCTTACAACATGAAGGTAAATCACAATTGCACTTACAGCTCTATTGATGTTATTTTGATCAATTGCAAAGGCAGTAAATACTTCTTATTGATGGATACATCATGTTCTTTGAAAAATACAACATGGTAATCTGCCATAGATATACCTAAGGGTCCCTTAGCTAGTATGATCTATTTAGCATACTATAATAATTACTCATGCACTAAGGAATTAGAGCTAAGAAGGTCCTTAGAGATAACAGGTAGATGTGGAATGGGTGGGGCACTTGACTCGGAACCAGAAAGATCTGAACTTAAATCCTGACTCAGACTGGCAGTGCAGTTCTCCCTTCCACATTGTAATTTTCCTCATCATGGTTTTGATATATCTCGGGTCAGCATGAAAAATTAAATGGGAATTTGGGGGGAGTTTTGTGGAAGCTATGGGCAACATACAAAGGCCAGCAGATGGCAGAAAATGTTTAGAAACTCAGAAATGCATAAAATATATATACATATATATGTATGTGTATATATATATATATATGTGTATATATATATATATATGTATATATATATATATATATATATATAGTATTGTATAAAACCAATATATTTCATGTTTATTTTTGTTTGTTTGTTTTTTTGGAGGAAGAGAGCAAGGCAATTGGGGTTAAGTGACTTGCCCAAGGTCACACAGCTAGTAATTGTCAAGTGTCTGAGGTTGGATTTAAACTCAGGTCCTCCTGATTCCGGGGCTGGTGCTCTATTTATTGTACCACCTAACTGCCCATATGTTTCATCTTTTAATATCATAACAATTCAGACTTCTTTTTTGGTATGAAGTGAAGGCAAAAATTTTACATGGATTTTCCAGAACTCAAGGGTGCCACACACCAACTTCCACAATATGGAAGGGATAACTATAATCTTGGGCAAGCCATTTATTCTCCATCAACCCCAGTGCCCTTATCTGTAAAATGGGGATAGTAATATTGTGATTCTACCATGAGGTAATAACACCTCCTTCACAGGGTTGTTGTGAAGATCAAATGCTTCATGAACCTTAACCCACTGCATAAGTTAGTTATGATTATTACTAGCTTGGGATCATCGAAGCCGATCCTCTCATTTTACAAATGTGGAAATTGAAGTTCAGAGGGGTGAGAAGTCTTATAAATAGGAAACAGCAAAGTGGAGACTCAAACCCAGCTTCTCTGACAATAAATACAGCACATTTCCCCCTGTATCACAGAGCATTTAGGGGAAAAATACTGTAGCTTCGTCAATGAAGCTAGGGAATCCTGCCTCTTCCCACTGGTCAGGCTAGCCACTCTTGGTCTATAAAATGTAGTATTCCACCTAAGATAAGATTTTGACACAAATGGGCCTCTTGGATTTTACTTCAATGATGGTCTCATCAGTGTTAAGCATTTGAAGTAACGTGGTTGGTAATGGTCATGGAATCAGGAGAGAACTGGATTTAAAAGCTCTCTGTGCCTCAGTTTCCTCACCTGTATAGAGAGTATAAAACTTGAAACACCTACCTCCTAGTATAACAGAACCACAGTTTATCATAGTGTCTATCTCTCCTTGCTTTATAGGTTATCTAAAAACATGATAAATATACCTTGCATTTCTTCATGCTAGTCCCTGACAACCAAAAGGACAAGGTCCTGTGCTACTCTTCTACAAACCTCTTTTCAAATTAACAAAAGATCATTAATCAACACTCACTCTTCTGTGAACCTATCTGCAAGTTTTATTAATTACCCACCATTTCACTCTTCCACCAATAAGCTTATTATAGGAGATTTTGTCAAGTGGGCAAAAATCAAAGCACACTCATTCAATCAAGGCATGCCTTACAAACCCAAGAGTTCCAGCATGTTAAAAAAATAATACTAATTAGTCTGATGTGAGTGACTGTGCTGGCTTTCGTGACCTCCTTTTTCTTTTCAAAGCACTTGCTAACTATTTACTAATCCTTTAGAATTTTGTTGTAGACCAATATAAAGATCATTAGTCTGGAATTTCCTGAATTCATCTTTTCCCTTTTTGTAACATAGCTTATTTTTTATCACTAAAGAGTTAAATTATGAATAGTAAAAAAAAAAAAATAAAAAGGATAAAGCATGGGGAAGTAGACTAATCTCTTCTTTATAGTAACAGAATACAGACCTCTACAAAGAAATAATGTGTACCTTACCACAGTTGAGAAGAATCTTGATGGCAGGGGATTTGGAAATCTAATCAAGAAAACTTCCACTGAAATATTGAAGGGAAGTGAGGGGTGGGAGAGGAGAAGGATGCAAAATGGGAAAGACATTCTTTGTCTGTTTTTTTACTTTATTTCTATTCTGTTATCTTCATCCAAACACTCTTCCCTCTTCTTTTATTTTTCTATTCTGGAGTTCCTATATAGAGCCATCCTTTCTTTGTATGAAATACTATTCCCTCTCTCACAGTTTTATCTGATTCCTTTTAACAAACCAAGATAACACCCCTTCGACTTTCTAGCAGCTCTCACTATGACTTCTTACATATCACCAACAGAGGTCTTAGGATGACATTAACATATTCTATTCGGATCCTGGGAGGTAATTTTTTTTAGGTCCAGGGACTTGAACACATCTAAGTAGCTAGGTAATCTCTTACCATCTTTTTACCTGCTGTGGCCTTTCATTCCTTCTTCATGTTGCTTGTTAGGTTGAAGATCATTCAATCTTCTGGAGGAGAGAGAAGCAAAACATAAATTAATTGATTCTGTGCTCTCTCCCTTTCCTTCTGCCTCTCCCTCTCCCTCTCCCTCTCCTTCTCCCTCTCCCTTACCATCCCTCCCTCTCTCATTAACATTATCTCCTTGTCCTCAAACAATGGGCTTATCTCTTCCTTGATTTATGATTCTTCCAAATAGAGGAATATTTGAATATAAGCTCCTTGACACCAGACATTGTTTCATTATTTATACTTGTATCTTCAGTGCCTAGCACATAGTAGGCAGTTGTAGATTGTGAATTGATTGATAATAAATTTTAGTGGATTCTGAAATGTAACCTTCTTGATTTCCTCCCCTCCTCCTCCTCCTCCTCTTGCTCCTTCTTCTTTCTACAACATTTTTCCCATCCTTGATTATGTGGCCCTCTTTCCCACTTTTTGTCCATATTCTTTTTTAAAATCTGAAGTCATCAGAGAGCTTCCAGTGTACCTCCATTATTTTCCTTAGACATATTTTTGTCACTGATATGCATCTCATCTATAAAGATAGAATTGCTATTTAAAAAATTTCCCATCCCTTTATGATATTATGTTTTAGTCTCAGGAAATGGGATCCTGTCATCTTTTCTCGTAATTTTTAAAAATTTCATTTCCTAAAGCTTAAAGTACATTTCTGATTAATTCTAGTGTACAATTTTCTTGCTGTTACATACTGAAAATTAATTGGATTACTTTCTTCCAAGATTCTTGTTATTGCATTTTCAATCACCATATTTTCTTATTAGCTAGAACTTAGTCCAGATTATTTCTCCTCATTTCTTCCTCTATTTTCTGAGAAATTTTCAAGTTACCTGAAGAGTTTCTCAGATGCCCTACTTTTAGTAGAATTATACTTGCAGTTCTAGTAGACTTGGGATTTAAACTTAATTGTTCAATATTAACTTTATTCTTTGTCTGTGGACCAGTTATGTAACTTCTATAATAAGAGCAGAATCCATTCCCTCTGTCTTGTCAAGTGGTGTATTGTATTTTCTCCCAATTATATTGCTTTGTTTTTCCTTTTATCTTCCTCCAAATACTCTCCACTGTGCTTTCATTCTTAAGTGGTAGTGCTATCCTCCCTCCCTTTTCCATATTATCTGATTTTTAAAAATATGCTCTTATGCTGGCATCATTCAATCAAACTACAATATCATCAAATCTCAATGATATGTATTTCATTGTGTGTTTTTGTGAAAATTTGAAGTACATTTTATTTTTTATATCCTATGCATTGATACCTTGAATCTTCAGTATTATCCTGCCTCAGTTCTTTTTATTTTCATTTGAGAATTACTGGGAGCTATTCATTTCTTTTGTGTATGTATTTAATATTGCCTGCTTCATAATATGTAATTTTGCTATTTTTTTCTGGGCTTTACCTCTCTCTTGCCCTCAAAATTCCACTGAAAGCCTTCTTGATTAGATTAATAAGTAGCCTGACATATGTGAATTATACTCTACCTCTTCATAAAAAACTCATCATTTTGTCATTATAGAAGAGATTAACAAGCTTTCCTCTTCTTCATCCTTTCTGAGCATTCATAATACAATTTTTTGTTTATTTATTTTAGTAGTATTTTATTTTTCCAATTATACATAAAACAATTTTTAACATTAATATTTTTATAAGATTAATTGACTCTCAAATGTTTCTCCCCCCCCTCCATCCTCCCTAAGAATATAAACAATTTGATATAGGTTATATATGTGCAATCATGCAAAAAGTATTCCTATACATAATATAATAACTCTTAAATAATGAAAAGTGAAACGGCATGACCAAAATGAGTTGAAAGTTAGTATAAAACACTGAGCAAGGTTTTAAAGAAATAAAAATGGAAACCCAATTTGATATCTTTTTCACAAACCTATAACTTATTCATTTATTCCATTTCCTAACATTTATAGGACTAAATTAATATGGTCTTTTATAATCCAAGATACTTATTTTCATATGGAGTCTGGACTCTTCTTGGGTTTGGTCATGATTTGGGACAGTAATCCATTTTAGGGCCAAAAGCAACATCACCTTCTTATGGATGCTGGTGCTCATTGGGTTTTGTTTATTTGTTGTTCTTGCTTTCTTGCTTAGTCAGTAGTTTCTTAGTCTTTCACTATCTATCTTCCCAGTTTCTCCCCTTATCATGTGATAAAAGTCTGGAAAGGAAAACAAACAAACAAATTTCTGATTCTTGGTTTCTTCTTTCTAAGTATTTTATCTAGATGGCAGAAGAAAGGAAGAAAGCAATTATAGTTATAAAAAAGTTTCCCCTAGCTAACAGAATGAAAGCCTCATGCTATCTTTTTTCAATCAAAAAAGAACAATTTTTCAGTCTGCTTCCAAAGGGGATGAAGTATCTCCCTCTGCTAAATTGCTAATTTTGGGGATATTTGCTACTGTTGTTCCTCAAAATTTCTCTGATGTCTCTCCTTTATACCTCTTTAGGAAGAAGTAACATTTATAAACTACTTCAGATATGGACTCCTTTAGTGAGAAAGATTATTTAATTCATTCCAATTTAGCAAATATTTAGTTTCTCATTCCTCAAATAGCTCCTTCTTCACATAAAAATAAGTTAAGGTCAGTTATAACAAAAATATCTTCCCAAGACCCTCCTACTCCATTCGGCCATCATTCCATCTCTTTTCAGCTCTTTACTTCCAAACTTTTGGAAGGAGTAGCACACAATTACTGAGTCTACTGCCTGCTACCTGCTCATTCCTTAATACCTTCCACTCTGGTGTCTGCCTTACAAATTGACTGAAATTGCTCGTCTTATCAGCAAATCTAATCATCTTTTTCAGTTCTTTTTTGCACTGACTTTGCTTAGCATTTGTCTTTGTTGATCATCTCATTTTTCTTTATGCTCTCTCTACCTTTTGCTTCCATGGCTCTGCACTTGAATTGTTGGTTCTCCTTCTCTAAATGGTCCTTCTCTGTCTCTCTCATCAAATCCTCTAAATCCTCTGCCTCTCTCTCCTAGAGATGGAATTGGTTCTCTTCTATTTCTCATTTTCCTTTTATTCATCTCATTCACTCCCAAGGCTTCAATGATCATCCCTAAACAGTTTGCTCCATACCTCCCCAACCCAAATATAGATCTCAAGGCTGGATCTCTCTCCAGAGCTATACTTTGTGGGGTATCTGCAACCAAATATCCCACTACACTCTCAAAGCCATCATGCTTAAAGCTGAATTCTTCATCTTTATCCCCAAACCTCTGTTCTCCCTCTAATTTTTCTATGCTGTTTATGGTACCATTATTCTTCAGATCACACAGGTTGTAGCCTCAGAGTTCTCCTGATATTTTATATAAACTTAACTCTTACACTTAAATTCTGTCTTATATTAGCATTTATGTTGCTTTATTTCAACCACCTCTTTCATCAGAATGTAAACCCTTTGAAGGCAATGTTGGTATCTTTTTACATTTTTTTATCTCGGTACTAAATGAAGTATATTGCCCCTTTATTCAGTCATTTCAGTTGTGTCTGACTCTTCATGACCCCATTTGGGGTTTTCTTGGCAAAGATAGTAGAGTGCTTTCTACTCCAGCTCATTTTACAGATGAGAAAACTGAGGCAACAGGGAAGTGACTTGCCCAGGTTCACAAAACTAGTAAGTGTCTGAGTATGGATTTGAACTCAGGAAGATGAATATTCTTGGTTCCAGGTCTGGTATTCTATCTACTATGCCACCTACCTGCCCTTAGTAGGCACTTAATACATATTTATTAAATTCAATTGACAATACATGTGATAATGAAGAAAGCACTAACCGAAATCAGAGGTCCTAGGTTCAATTCCCATCTCTTATAATTCCTATGTAATTTTGGTCATGTCAATTATCTGCCCCAGGCCTCAGTTTAATATGTAAAATGAGAGGATTTGGACTAGAAAGCCACTGAAGTACTTTCCAGCACCTATGTCTTTGAACCTCTGATCCCATTATGTTTAGAAGAGATTCTCTAAGTAATAATAGAGCTAAAAGCAAATCCCCATCAAGAAAGTATCAATGTCCCCAGTTGTCCCCAGCAGTTTTACTTCTAGTTTCTCTATTCTTTGTCCCAGTTTTAGCTGAAGTCTGGTTTCCAGAGCTGGTGGTGGGCAGTGCCACCATTACAGCTGATCAGCTACATCGGAATGAAAAGCATTTACTAAGTGTTTGCTATGAGCTGAGCATTGGGTGAAACACTGGGGATACAAAAGCAAAAGCAGCCTGGGCTGTCACAACGATGAGTTAAAGGATAAGACAGTCCCCGAGGCCTGCTGACAGACAAGCAGGAAGCCCTGAAGTCCTTTCCCTCATTAATTCCTGACAAAAATCGCTTAAGTATGTAGTCTTGGACTTACATTCTGGAGATTTAGCTCCGAGTTCCACATCACCTCTTTAATCATCTGTGTGGCTATGGACAAATCACTTAACCACCTACAGCTTCACTTTTTTCATCTATAAAATGTGGATGGGGGAATAGAGATGGGAATTTTTATTTCACAGGTACAATGAACTCCCAGAGAAGGAAACTTCCTCCCTTGAGGCAGATTGGCATCCTATATTCCAAGCACTTAAAGTCTTAGAGAGTTGCCTTAAAGGCCTGAGAAGTTACATAATTTACCTGGGGTCACACATGTACATGTCAGAAGTTAAACCAACTGTGGTGTTTGAGGCTTTGAGGCCAACTCTCTATCCATTGTACCTATATCCACCTATATCTGTTTCAACAATCCGGCTAGCAGCTTCTGTGGGGGTGTAAGATCCACCCACATCCAGCACCCAGAAAGCTGCTGGCATGCTGGGAAAGCACAGGTTCTTTTGATCTGCTTTAATAAGGAAAGCAAGGTTGAAGGGATTGACAAGCTTACTTTAATTCAGCACACAGACAGCATTCACTTAGTTCAGGGGAAAAAATCCAGCCCCCTGAACTTCAGAACAAAATACAAACAAATTACAAACATCAACAGACAGACCCAATACAATTCATAGTTACCAACATCTAGGTTCAGCCTGGGAGCTCGGAACAAGGGCTGGCCCAGAGTCACTCGAGCCACCACTGCTGTTAAGAGCTCCAAGGACGAGGAGGCCAACTCCTGGTTTTGTATCTTTTTCAGCGTCAGGGGTGAGTCACACATGAGACTCACCCACATGACCTAAAATTGTCACAAAGAAGCAACTTAAACCCATGTGGTCTAAAAGCCTCTGCTCTCCCAGACATGTAAACTAGGTCCTCCCTGGAGTTAGCCCCACCTTGGGCCCCACCTTAGCTGCCAATCCACACCCACTAAGGTTTTACACCTAATAGGGATTTGGGCCTGGGGCTTAGCACCTAGTAAGACTCAATCGAAGACACTGAATTAATCAAAGGAAACAAAAGCCAAACTCTTCAAGGGCACTTGTTGAACTAAGTGCTAAGCAACCCATTTTGATTACCAACACAATCCTCTGTAGCCACTTCTAGAATTGGAGATAATAATGCCTCTATCATAGGGCTGTTGTGAGGAAAGTGCATTGCAAACCTTGAAACACCATATGAATGGAAACAATTCTACTTGTACTCAACAGAGGTTTCTATGGAGGGCAATTTGGATGAAAATCCCTTGTCCTGTCCCTTCCTTTAGGAGAGGAAGCAGAACTGATTCTCCCAAACCTTACCTACCTCTATGTACAGGGGCCAGACAAAGAGCATGAGTTACTCCTGACATCTCCCCTGCCCCTTCCCTTGCCTCTGGGGTAGAGAATACTCAAAGTTCACTGGCACAAAGAAGAGTATCAGCTTGCAGATAATGAGATTACCACTTAAAGGTTTTAAGTCTGGGCCAAAGGTCTCAGGCTTCTTTTCTGTGTGAACTAGAAAGCTTTCAAGCTTAATACAGTTTGTATATTAAAATTCATTAAATGTTTTGAACCCTCAGGCAGCATTTTAATTGACAAGGCGGAGGGTGGTGTCCTAGGAAGCTGAACTTGGTAGGATCAATTATTCATAGATTTCACCTTCTCACCCATCATATCTTATGTAGTGAAAACACCAACTCATGACAAAATTTAAATTATCTTTATCCAGAAAATGATTGCTAAAAATACAAATGACCAGTAAGCAGTCCATGAGACAAAAAGTATTTCAAGCATGTACTATTCAGTCACCTAGCATTTATTATTAAGTGCCTACTATGTACCAGGCACTATGCTAAGTGCTGGGGATATAAAGAAAGTAGAAAGAAAATAAAAAAAATCCCTCCTCTCAAGGAGCTGACACTCTGATGGAAAAGATGGCATGCACAAAACTATGTGGAAACAAAATGTTATATGGGAAAAATTGGAAGTAGTCTCAGAAGAAGGGTATAAGACTAAGGAAGACTAGGGAAGGCTTCTTGCAGAGAGAAGGACTTTAGCTGAGACTTTAAGGAAGCCAGGGAAGCTAGAAGGAAGAGATGAAGAGTGAGAGAATTCAAGGCATGAAGGATAGTCAGTGAAAATTCATGGAGTTGAGAGATGAAATATCTAGTGCAAGGTTCAACAAGGAAGCAGATGTCACTGGGCAGAGTATATAGATGGCAGTAAGATGTGAGAAGACTGGAAAAGTAGGAAGTGGCAAGTTATTAAAGGCTTTAAAAGCCCAAATTAGATTTAACATTTGATCATCAAGGCAATAGGGGGGTACTAGAGTTTATTGAATGGGGGGTGGTGTGATCGGATTATGTGTCAGATTGAATTGAAAGATGAGTGGTTGAAGGACTGGAGTGGGAAGAGGTTTGAGGCAAGGAGACCAACAATAGTCTCAGAATGAGGTGATAAGGGCCTGAACTAGAATGGTGGCAGTCAGAGGAGAGAAGGGAGCATTTATTAGAATGTTATAAAGTGATTGGATAAACAAAATGAGAGAGAGAGTGAGAGTGAGGAAAAGAGGATGGCATGTAAGGTGTGAGCCCTGATGACTGGGAAAATGGTGGTAGCCTTTACTACCATAGGGGAGGTAGGAAGAGGAGAGGGGCTTAGGAGGGGAATGATGAGTTCAGTCATGTTGAATTTAAGATGTCTATGGGACATTCAGTTTGAAATGTCTGATAGGCAGTGGGAGATGAAGGACTGGAAGTCATAAGAGAGCAAAGACATTGCATGATGAGAGTAATCCAGGTTAAGGTTTAGAATGGCAAGGTCTTTGATAGGGTAAGGGGAAAGAGATTCTAGAGAAGTAGATAGTGTAGAGTTGAACTGGTTCACCAAGGGGTCAAGATAGAGAAAGGAAAAGAATATAGCCAGTGTAGGACTGATTGCTTGGGAAAGAAGTGAAGAGTGGGTTGATTGAAGGTAAAGATGAAGAACAGGGTTTGGTGTTGTAAGCCAGAGGGAGAGATGGAATGCAATAGATTATGATCAGATAAAGGAATGTGAGAGTTCACAAACATGGATACGGAATACTTGTGGGTAAGACCAAGATCAGTGATGTGACTGTCACTGTGTATATCTGCAGTGAGGTAGAGGACTAGATCATGGGAAATGAGTAAGCTGCGTAATTAAGAGCTTAGGACATTTGAGGAAATTCTCTACTATAAGGGCAAGAGTTGGGGAGGAGAGAAAGACTGTGCCAGGCACCAAAGCCAGTGAGGAAGTAAGGAGAGTGTTCTAGATATTTATAGACATCACTTAAAAGAATCTTGATTGGCTTATAAATATCAATTGAATGAACATCAAAGGGTCACCGAGAGAAGGTGGTAGGAGAGTTGGGATGTATGAGTGAAAGGGCACCAAGTCCTAGGAAGGGGAGCCAGGGAAGCTGTGCCATCAGGAGAGAGCATGAAAATGGGGAGAGTGAGAAAAGGAAAGTTTCAGATGAAATTCCATTTGGGCATTCCTGAGATCACAGCTTTGCAGTGATGGAGCTTGCTGGTGGTGGTGGGGCAGGGGAGTGGGAGTAAAGAGGGATGGGATAAAAGAGTCATCAATAAGGGATAGAAAAAGGTGTTTGAACAATTCCAACAGGAGGTTCAGAATCATTGATTTGGGGTGGATATGACAGGTTGGAATTATGTTAACCATTGTGGATTACATTCAGGTAGGTTTCATTATTGCCAAGGGTTCAGCCTCAAGTGGTGTACTCCTTGGGTGTCAGGCAATTCTCTATGTCTGAAAAGCCATGGGGTTACTGTGAAAGGTGGCAAGCTATGTAGAGCTGTAGGTGGCTGGAGAGGGTGCCTGCCTTGGGAGTGGTGGAGTTCTTCTCTACTAATGTGTGCCATTCACTATGCTAAACCCCAAAAAGACATAGAAAAGCAAAAAAAAAAAGCCAGTACGCTCAAGGATCTTACATTCTAAAGAGACAGAATATAAATAACTGACCATGGAAGACATAAAGTAAAAGAGAAATAATCTCATAGGGGAAGGAATTAGAAGCTGGGGGGAATGGAAAAGGCATTCTGATGGAAGTAGAAATTGAGCTGAATCTGAAAGGAAGCCTGGGAACTGGGAGTCAGAGGTGAGGAGAAGAACATTCCAGGCATGAGGAATAGGAGATACAAAGGCCTGACACAGGACATGGAGTTTGGGCTGCAAGGAAGAGCAAGAATATCCAGCTACCTGGATATTAGTGTTTGTGGATGGGAATAAAGTAGAAGATTGAAAACATATGAAGGGGTCAAGTAATCAAGAGCTTTAAATTATAGAGTATTTTATATTGGATCCTAAAGGTAGTAGGAAGCCACTGTGGTTTGTAGAGTATGGGGGTGATTTGAAGAACACTTTAGCAACTGAATGCTGGAAGAATTGAAATAGGGAGAGACTTGGGACAGAGAGACCCATTAAAAGGCTCTTGCTCATAAATCTTTCTATGTATATATGTATGTATGCATGTATGTATATGTATGTGTGTACGTATGTATGTATGTATATATTTACATATGTATTTAATTTGGGGCATTCATTTATGACTTGTTTGATTTCTTTTAATAGTCTAGGTAAGAGATGATAAGGGCCCAAACTAGAGTAAATTGGTGTCTATGAGTAGAGAGAATTGGATATACACAAAAGATGTTGTGAAGTTATGAAATGATAAGATTTGGCAACAGATTTGCTAGATAGGGAAAGTGAAAAAAAGGAATTGAGGAAGATATCAAGGTTGTGAGTCTGAGTAACTAGGAGATATAAGTGTCCTTGATACAGAGGCCAGTTTGGAAGAGGGGAGGGTTTGTGGGGAAAGATAATGAGGTTGATTTAAGATGTCTTTGGGAATCCAGTTTGAGATGTTCAATAGATACTTGGATATCAGGGACTGGCACTGAGAAGAGAGAGAAGTTAGGGCTAGATATGGAGATCTCAGCAAATACCTGTAATTTTCTTAGTGAATTCTGAGGCAGAGTCCTCAGCAGAGAGAGTGGGGAAGGTGCCATAGGAGACTTGAGAAGAGACAAATTGGGGTGGGATAGCTGCTATGGAGAGTAATAGTGAATCAATTTAAAAAGACTGACAGCCCAGTTATGAGCAGATAATAGAAATTTGTAGTAGATCCCGTCAGTTGGTTTGGAGAAACACCTCATAATGAACCATGCCACTCATTGTTTCTGAAGACAAGACAGAAGAAACAGAAAGTGGAGTGAGTCCCATTGTTCCAGCAGTTTCCAGTACATGAAACCCCTGCTGGGTTCTCTTAATGATCTGAGTGACAAGGCATTGAAAGGCTAAGTGCCAATCTCTTTAGTCTCCCAGAAAGTGACCTCTCTCTCTCTCTCTCTCTCTCTCTCTTTCTCTCTCTCTCTCTCTCTCTCTCTTCCCTCCCCCCTATCCTGAAATAATTTTTATTCTTCTTGGACTTAAAGAAATACAACTCCTGGTATCTTGAGTGATTTAGGCCCCCTTACAATTCAGAATATCTAAAAGGATTTCACCTGTTTACAAAATGCAGATTTCTTATACAAACTGAATTTGTCTAGCCACAGACCAATTTGTCAGGCACAGCTTGAGGAATAGGAAGACCTGTTCCTTTTACTTGCTTCAGGCCCATCTGGAGTGAGATGGATACTACATCCATTCAATTGAACTGACGTAGATCTGTACTGCTATTGGTCCTAAGTATGGTGTGTTTTTCGGACCCTCCTAAAACCTGCTTCCTAGTCTGCTCTCTGGAATTTACTTTTATATCCTTCCCAACCTTCCTCTTTCCCCATTCCAAGCTTTCCTTCCTGTGAAGTCACTGGTCCCCCTACAAGTCCTCTCTGACCCATTGTGTTGGTAAGCAAAATGGGCTCCTTAGCACTTAGTTCAACAAGTATCCTTGAAGAGTTTGGCTTTTGTTTGCTTTGAGTAATTCAGTGTATTTCATTGAGTCTTATTAAGTGCTAAGCCCCAGGCCCAAACCCCTATTAGGTGTAAAACCTTAGTGGGTGTGGATTGGCAACTAAGGTGGGACCCAAGATGGGGCTAACTCCAGGGAGGGCCTAGTTTACATGTCTGGGAGAGCAGAGGCTTTTAGACCACGTGGGTTTAAGTTGCTTCTTTGTGACAATTTTAGGTCATGATGCTGAAAAAGATATAAAACCAGGAGTTGGCCTCCTCTTCCTTGGAGCTCTTAACAGCAGTGGTGGCTCGAGTGACTCTGGGCCAGCCCTTGTTCTGAGCTCCCGGGCTGAACCTAGATGTTGGTAACTATGAATCTGTATTTGGTCTGTCTGTTGATGTTTGTAATTTGTTTGTAATTTGCTCTGAAGTTCAGGGTGCTGGCTTTTTCCCCTGAACTAAGTGAATGATATTTGTGTGATGAATTAAAGTAAGCTTGTCAAACCCCTTCATGTAGCTTTCCTTAGTTAAGCAGATCAAAAGAACCTGTGCTTTTGCAGCTTTCTGGGTGCTGGTTGTTGGTGGATCTTGCACCCCCACAGAAGCTGCTAGCCGGATTGTTGAAACACCCATGAGCCCCTGATCCAGGAAAGCACTTCCCTACCCACCCTTAAGTATTTCTACCAGGGCTTCAGGCCATGCCACAAGATCCTTTCAAATATTCCATTGACCATTTTCTGGAGGCTCCCATGCTCCTCCACTGTAGGAAGGTCCCTCATTTCAGACTTTTTTTTTCTTCATTTGTTTGGGTTGGCTTGTTGGAAGCATATTCACTCAATAGGCATTAGAAGTATCAGTCAAATAGCAAAAAAAAAAAAAAAAAAAAAGCCAAATTGATTGATGATCTAAAATGACGCATTTGTTTGAATTAAATAAGGAAAATACAACTATTATTAGACTTAAGTTCAGGATGTCAAAACAGATGTATTCCATTAATAAAATTTTCCATTAAATGGGTCTAGGTATATAATACGCCTCCCGTTTCAAGGCTTATGATCTTTAAAATCAAACAAAAATAACCTTGGTTTCTCTATTCTTTTTCATTGATCATTGAAAAGAAAGAAAAGGAAATACTGTTGGCAGCAATCTACTTGGCAATGTTTCTTGATGATTAAGAATATTCTCCATTTTCTCCTTCAGATTCATCTGACTTGCACGTCTCTCAAATCACACAAAAAATTGCCTTTGTGATAAATGAAGATGGTAGTGAAGCAGCAGCAGCAACTGGTAAGACAGACATTTGCTTAAAAGGAATGATTATCAGAGGTTCGGTTCCCATCCAAGGACGTTATTCCTTCTTTTCCTCTATTTACTCTAATCATGCTACAAGATAATGAAATTGTTGCTATAAGTTGAATGTTCATTGTTCTGCCCAGGGAATAGATTTATTGGTGTGTTAAGGCTCAGATGGGGCAATAGCAGATAGAGCCCTGGGCCTTGAGGCAGGAAGACATGCATTCAAATTCAGCCTCAGTTACTCATTAGTTATGTGATCCAGGGCAAGTCACTTTACTCCTGTCTGCCTCACTTTCCCCATCTGTAAAACAGGGATGATAATAATAGCTCCTACTACCCAAGCTTGTTTTGAGGATCAAATAAAGTACTAATTGTAAAGCAATTAGCACAATACCTGCCACATAGGGCTATGAAAATGTTAGTTGTTGTTGCTTTTAATATTATATATGTAGGCCAGGCAACATGTAAATTGGCATAATAGGGGCTGCCCAGGTGCAGAGAACATAATATATATCAATTCAAGGATTTAAAAATGAAATTAACCAAAAATTATAACTTTTATTGAATTACTAGGAATATGTCTTAGCAAAAATTTATTGATACTGACCTATAATATAGTCAGGTGGTGCAGTAGAAAGAACACTGGACCTGGAGTCAGGAAGCTCTGAATTCAAATCCAGCCTGAGACACTCCCTAGCTGTGTGACCCCGGGTAATTCATTTAATTTCTCTTCTTCACTTTCTTCATCTTTAAAATGGGGGTCATAGTAACACTTATGTCCCAGGGTTGCTGTGAAGATTAAACGAAATAATGTCTGCAAAGTGCTTTGCAAACTTTAAAGTGCTACATACAATTTTTAGGTGTCATCATCTATTATTATTTTATTATTAATTTTCCCAACTTTGATAATTCCACTTTGGTGACTTTTGCCATTTTGCCATTTTGCCATTTCCTTTATCAGAATGATGCTTTCACGCTCCACTTCTCCTAACTAATGATAGTTTATGTAGTGCCTGAGCTTCATATAATTCTGTAATATAGAAAATGTTTTAAACTTTTCTTTAACCCTAGGAGAACTAATTGGGAATTGAAGACAAACTAACTCTAATGAGTCTCTCAGTGATTTATCTTAATATCTAATCATAGAATTTTTCAGTTCCAAACCAGTATTTTCAAGTGCATGCCTTTTTAAAAAAAATCTTTTAATCTGTCTATCTGATAAATGTCTATAAATTAATAGCCACATTGAGAACAGTGCTTTATTAAAATATGTCATTCAGATTAATTTTCAAATGGCATGCAATGTCAAGGAAATGTGTAGGTTAAATGGATTGACCTTAAATCTCTCATCATCATATTGCTATCAGCTGCTCTGCACTGGGGGCTTTAAAAGTTACTCTGTAAGGCAAGGGGGATCACCATAGCCTAGCAGCATAGAATTTGGAAGAGGACTCAGCAGCCACATAATGCCCATTTTTCACAAAAATGGACCTTGTCCATTGGGTGAGAATATGGGGTTGGAGTCAGACTGCATTGCCTTCCCAGATGTACGTATGTATATATGTATGTAAATATGTAGATATAGATATGTAGATAGATGTACACACACACATACACATACATACACATATTTAGAGCTGAAGGGGAGCTTAGAAGACCGTAAGTCCAATCCTCTCATTTCATGAATGAGGGAACTAAGGCTTGAGAAGTTAAGGAACTAGTCTATGTACAAACAACTAGCAAGTATCTGTGAGAGAATTTGAGCCCTGAACTTTCTGACTTTAAGTCAGAAATACACACACACACACACACACACACACACACACACACACACACACACACACAAACACACACACATATATTATATGACTAGAACTTTCTGGGGCAGTTAGGAGGCATAATGGATAGAGCACTGGGCTTAGAATCAGGAAGACCCGTCCTCGTGAGTTCAAATCCATCCTCAGAAAGTTATGAACTGTGTGACCCTGAGCAAGTCACTTAATCCTGTTTGCCTCAGTTTCCTCATCTGTAAAATGACCTGGGGAAGGAAATGGCAAACCACTCCAGTGTCTTTGCCAAGAAAACCCCAGATGGGGTCACAAAGAGTCAGACACGACTGAAATGACTGAATGATAACAACGACAACAAAAGCTTCCTAGAAGGATACAGAGACCAGAGCTGAAGGGAAGGCAGAATGACTGACTTGTCCAACTGAAATTCTGTGGTTCTGCACAGTCCCTTTTCAAGGAATTACAACTGGAAGCAGAACCTGAGAGGGGCAAAGGTCTGACTGCTTTCTTGCCTTTGGTTCCTTTATGGCAGCAGTTCATATGAGGGAGGGCAGCAGATGGGGTCCAGCCCTGATGGTCACAAAACAGTAAAAGCATCAGAGGGAAGCTTCCAGAGAATTCACTGGATTCACTAGGGGGCTGATGGAGAACGTGAAGGTGAATTGTAATGGATAAGAAGAACCTGCTTTGTGCTTATAGAGAAAGATCACTGAGGCTCCCCCAATAGTGAACCATCCGAGTGATTCAGACAAAGACCCAAAAAACCTTCCAGCCAGTAACTGGGGTGGTGCCGGTGAAAACCTAATGTTTCACGTAGAGAATGATGTGACTGTCACAAATCCCTGACTGAGCATACATTTTCTTATCCTTTTATGCTGCTAATCAAATATTTACAAGAGAGGAACAGATATTTTATGAGTTTTTAAAATTCATTTAAAAATCTCCCTATTTCAAGTCTTCAAGGATAAGCAAGTTATTGCAAATGATCATATCAGCTGCATGGGACTGGTGTGGTCTACAAGGAAGTAATCAGCTTTTTTCCAGCTAAACATTGACAAACCCTAATAAAACACTAAGAATAGCTAGTATTGACATAGAGCTTTAGACTTGCAAAGTGATTTGCACATGTTATCTCATATGATCTCCAAAACAATTCTGTGAAGAAGGAACTGTTACCATCCCCATTTAACAGATGGGGAGATTTGAGGCTGAGAAGGTAAAGGAACTTCCTCAGGGTCACCTAACTGGTGTCTGTGGCTCCAGGCCATCTGGACTCAAGGTCCAACACTCTAACCCTTGCTGCAAAAAGAAGGGAATGAGGAAATATACAGTCTGTAAACTACCAATCCAGAATCAACAGCAGCAACAAGAACAGCTAACACCGCTTACTGTGTGCCAAGCACTATGCTAAAAATGTTACCTTGTTTGATCCTCACAACAACCTTGGGAGGTAGGTGTTATTGTTGTTCAGCTGCTTCAGTTCTCCATTTTACAGATGAGGAAACTGAGGCAAACAAAGATAAGTGACTTACCCAGGGTCATGCAGCTAGTAAGTGTCTGAGGCCAGATTTGAACTCAGGAAGATGAGTCTTCCTCATTCCAAGCCTAGTTCTCTATCCACTGTGCCCCCTGGGTGCCTACATTTGGCAATTATTTCAAGAATGCTTTGGCCAAACCCCTGTTGGAACAATAAATTTCTTAGCCAACAGTTATTCATTCTTTTCATGAAGACCTCTATTAATAGGGAAAAACTATCCACTGACTCCCAAAGCAGCCCATTTTGGTCCTGGGTGCTGAAAAGTATAGGGAATGTTTTCTTTCCTCAATTCTCCTCTTTGTGACTTCTATCTGTAGCTCCTAGCTCTTCTATCTGAAGCTAAACAGAAAAGGTCCCATTCCTCTTTCACATGAAAGCCCTTCAAATACTTGAAGATAGCTGTCATGTCTTCACTGAGTGATTCCTTCTCTGGGCTAAACATTCCCTAGTTTTTTCAGCTCATCTTCTTATGGCATGAACTCACGGCCTTTTACTATAATGGTTGCCTGCCTTGAGATTTCTTTCCAGCTCATCAGTGTCCTTTTGAAAAGGTGCCTGACACTGAACACAACACTCCGGATGTTCCCTCACAGTAGAAAGCCTCCAAGCATGCACCACAAAACATTTGGGGATTTTGAGTTATGCATCTGTGTAGGATTTCTTATGTAAGGGCACATTTGGAGTATCCATAAGAGTAACAAGAAAAACAAATAAAACCTTCATGCTTTCAGAACAATTTCACAAAATTTGGTGAGTTTGGCTGTTCCAAGACATTGAGAAATACTTACCCTCTTCCCCAGAGCTGAAGAGTGGACAAGGTGCAGGTCAGATCTGCATCTTGAGACAATCGTGGAAAAAACAAAGTGAGCAGCAAGCAGCAAGAAGGAATAGCTGGATACTTGGCCAAGCCGGAATGCTAATTTTCCACAACTTCAGGGTAACCTAATATAGTGTAATAGAGTACAACATATTGGGGGCATTCTTTGCCAGCTAGGAGAACTGCATAGAGAAGAATACTTTCGAAATTACACGATACTTATCTTTTGCTCTTTATCACTTAAATTTATTTCAAATTTCCCTGTGTTTAGAAAATGCATCATTTCTTCTGAATGTGAATTGTTCAAACAATGTGGCCTTTGCTGCCTATTCAAAAGCCCAATGTAGGTATTTTCCCTCTGAACCTTTCCATCTCAACCAACCAACCCTATTGACAATGTGTTTTTTGTTTTGCAGGTGGGCAGGTGCCTATAATCATGAGTCTGGATTCAAACCAGTTTGTAGCTAATCGGCCTTTCTTATTTATTTTGAAGAATAACCCAACAGGTAAATTTATTGGGACCCCCAAGCTGAATGGTTTACTGATCATGGCAGCAAAAAACAGGCTTCTAGAGCTGAGGTAACTGCAACCAGGCACAATTTTTATATGAGGATGTAAGTAAATGAAAAAGCCATCTCTACACCTTTCCCTGCTTGGGGTAAGATCAGAGGCAAGATATAATGGGAACATTTATTGCCATGTAAACTGGTACTAAAGGAAGACCCTGTCATATGACATTAAAGAGAAAAGAATACAGCTTACATCAGTTGGTCAGTCAATAAGCATTTATTAAATGCTTGCTATGCATGAGGCACTGTGCTAAGACAAATATGATAAAAAAATAGACAATTGCTGCCCTCAAGGAGCTTATATTTTAATGGGGAAAGCCAACACATAAAAAAAGGAGCTGAGAAGCAGGTGAGTAGAGGGGAGAGGTACCTTGGCTGAGGCATGGTTGCTAAGTTCAGAGAATTAAGAATGGCTGGTCTGGGGCTTTCTTCCAAAGTTGGGATTCCATAAAGAACCCGTCAATAGGAGAAGGCATCCATAGGAGCAGAGTTTGGGGGCAGGGGAGACAATCAATCGACAATTAATTATATTTTTAAATGCATCAGGTAATGTGATAGGATAAAAAGAAAGATAAAAAGGAAAATATGAAACAATCTCTTCCCCTAAAAGACCTTACATTCTATCAGAGGAAATGACATGTACTTATGTATATATGCATATATATATATAGACACATACACATATATATATACACACACACGCATATACATAATACATACATACACACATATATACATGTGTGCATGTATGTGTGCATATATACATACATATACACGCATACATATGTATATGTACATACATATTCATGTACACACATACACACACACATATATATATGAATGAAATAAAAAGTAATTTTCAGGGGGCACTAGCATTTGGCCTAGGGGAATCAATGGAGACATCCCATAGGAAGGGGACATGTGAGCTGAGCTTTGGAGACAGGGATTAGAAGAGTTTCTCCAGGCAAACCAGCTTACACAGCAAAGATTTCTGGTTAAACCCACATAGGCTAAATGCACTAGCTTCCACTATATTTAGAGAGGTAGCATGGCACATTAAAAGGGTAACTGAACATACGGAATCAAGACAGATGTAAGGGTAAGTGACTTACCCAGGGTCACACAGCCCGGATTTCTTAGCAGTGACACTTGAAATCAGCTCTTCCTGGCTGGCTTTCTATACCCGACTGCCTCTCTTTATAAATGTGGGCGTGTTATGTAAATGGCAGCAATTGTTTTATTGGTTTGCGTTCTTCCTGATCCTACAGATTGATGTCTAAGGGGATACCTGTCTCTCTTGCAGCTGGTTCCTGGCTGACCTAGGGGAAGTGATGCATCTTGAAAGAAATGAATAGTTTTAGAACTTTCTTCATTCACCACAAATGCAGTGGTGGATAAGCCTATGTTGAAATGTGCTGAGAGTAGGTCATTTGAGCTACACATCTTTGACCTTTAGATAACTATAATTCTCTAAAATGAGTACATAATCACTGAATCTCAAGAGCAGAGAGAAATAAAACATCGGGGGGCACCGATGGCCAAGAGAATAATGGCATTTGGTGTGATTATGTTTGCCTCTTTTATTTCCTAAGTTCCATAGGGGTAAAGGTGACCTGCTTATAGTCTAAGGCCAAATAACAGCAATCAGCAAAACCACAGTGCAGCCCTGTACCCACTTATTCATTTATTTGTGAAGATGTTTAGTCATCAGGCCTTAATGAAAATTCCCCACTTTATGGTTAATGTTGAGATGAGAAGGTCTGAAAAGGGAGGGGGTGTCCTTAAATTTGTGTGAAGATGATGGGCAGCTCACTTACTAAGGAAGTAATGGCTCCTGTAGGGAGAGGAGAAATGCCCTTTATCCTGGGACAATATGCTGTTCTCATTTTTTGGTTCTGCTGTCCTACTAATGCATACAAGATACCATTTAAAGGAGGAAGATGTTGACTAGCAAAACCATTGTGCTTCACAGTGGGTTTATGCTTTCCATAAATCAAGCAACCTTGTCCTTGCCTTTGAGAGTATGAGAGCCTATGTGGATTTCTGTAAAGTTCAATCATTTTTTATCTACAGTTAACATTCTTTTTCAACCAATGCCATAACCTTGCCCAAAAATGATTCATTTTTTCTTCTTCTAATTTCATCATCAAGCAACTTGGAGTATAATCAAATGATTCTTTAGGAAAACTTCCTTAACATTCACACACACTCTCTCTCTTCTCCTTTTCCTCTTTTCTTTCTCCCTCTTTTCTCACCTTCTACCCTTTTCCTTCCCTTCCTTTCCTCCATTTCCTCACATGCCCTTTCTTCTTTCCTATCTAAATCATTTGTCCTTCCTCTTTCCCTCCCTTCATCTCTCTCTTCTCTCTCTCTCTCTGTCTCTCTCCCTCTCCCTCTCTCTCTCTCTCTCTCTCTCTCTCTCTCTCTCTCTCCCTCTCCCTCTCTCCTTTCTTTCAGTGGCACATTTTGAATAATCATGTAAAAAATGAATTTTTCTAGTTCTGAAAAGTAAAGTGAATCCTTTGATTCCTACAGAAAAAATGATATTCCATTTAAAATAACAGAACCACCTGCCATGTTCAGAATTCTCAGATCTTCCCAGGAGATGACCAGAAACTTTATTAAATAACCTCTCCTCTCTTCTCCTCCTCCTTTCCCTTAACTTCCCCTTGGCAAATAATCATGCTGCAAAAGCAGTCTGGATACAGTGATCTAATACGTGAAGATGATGATCAGCCAAGGGTGGAGCCCACTGGCTGGTTCTTATAGTTCCTATCATCTGCTGAAGGGACAGTCAATACCTTATGAGGATCATCTGGTGGATAGAGTAGCTTTGTTTCTGCCTCAGTTCCTGTGGTGCTTAGGTCCAAGTATTGGGGCAGGTGAACGATCAGCTATTTCAACAATATTAATGATCAATTTTTACCACAATTAAAAATGTATTAGACTGTACAAGCAGCTAGGGGGCACAGTGAAGGAAGTTAGGAAGACTCACTTTTGTGAGTTCAAATCTGGCCTCAAATACTAACTGTGTGACCCCGGGCAAGTGACTTAACCCTATTTGCCTCAGTTTCCTCATCTGTAAAATACCTGGAAAAGAAAATGGCAGACCATTCTAGTATAATTGTCAGCAAACCCCTAAATGAAGTGGTGAAGAGTGGGGCACAACTGAAATGAATCAACGATGTTAGACTGTAAGGACAGCAATGGTTTTAATTTTGTATTTGTATCCCCAGACCTTAAGCAGGGCCTGGCACATATTAAGTATTTCATTAATGCTTGATGAATAATTAATAGTGGACCACAACTGAGCAGTGCTCCTTGTAATTTATAAGACTCTGATCTTCTTTGGGCCAGGGACAAATATTCTTCCATAGTCATACTGAAAACCAAGTATTTTTATTTTAATTATACGTTTTAAAACAAATTGCATGAGAATTCACATTACAATTTTCTAAGTGTCATGCATTCATCTTGGGAGCAAGTACATTACCTTAAAGACAGTTTTGAATGCACTTAACCCATTTGAGTCAGATTCCTTAGTCATTTTAGAGAAAGGGTGAATCAATTTTGACACAATATTTATTTGTGGCCCTTTTGTACTTAATGCTTTAGTTCTTATTAACTAGCAAGCAAAGGGATGGCTAGAAACAGGTGTTTGCTTTTCTATCCTTTCTTCTCTGTAGCTCTAGTGAATGCCTGAAAGCATTAATGATGAAAAATATCTCCTTGAGTATTAAATATTGATTCAGAGTGAATAAAGAGATCTGGGAAGTAGTGTCTCTAACCTCCAGGGCTCACATTACATGCATTTAAAAAAATGTCTACTAAGCTTCAGATGAAGCCTCCACCAGGCTGATGACCATATTTATATACCTTGAATGTGTCTCTATCTGCCTATTATTACCATACAATCTCCACAGCTACTTTGTTTTGCTGTTTCAAAGAAGGATTTCCAATGCAATGTGGTTATTTCATAAATGCTTTATAATTTTCCATGTGATATGATTAATAATAAATAAAACAAATAATGATAGTTAGTAAAGATGTGAATAAATGAAATCAATTGAACAATGAAACAACAAAAGAGAAGGAAGCAATGTTACCTGCTGCCCATTCCTACACAGGAAAAAGACTTTTTTTAAGTTTGGGGAGGGAGTGTTTTAAAAATAAGTTAGTGGTTAGTGTCCCAGTCACCCCCAAACTATATATTCCTTCCAAAATGCAAAAATGATTTTTCTTTTCTTTTCCTAGAATCCATTTTGTTTATGGGAAGGGTGACAAACCCTGAGGCCCAACAGAGGAGGGGAAGAGATGTGGATTCACTGTAAATGAAGCCATAGACTGAAGAGAAATGAATTCTTAGAAAACGAATGATTGGCCAAACACTATTACTATGAAAATGTCATTTCTTTTCCTTTCTTTTTTTCTGGTATGGACAAATTGGAGGCCCCATATGATGAATAAATGGAAAGTTACAGATTGGCTTATTGGTGTATATGTACTCACTATTCTCTGGATAGAGTGTCTTGCTACTTCAGAGCAGGCATACAAACATGATAGGTAGCAAAATTCTTTGAAATTTTGTTATAAAAACCATTCACACTGGGACATGGCCAAATGAGATATTAAATTCCCTATGTTCTCATTTGGTGAATCACTTAACTGAACAAGTCACTTGAGCTGTCTAGGCCTTAGTTTCTTAATCAGTAAAATGAGGATCTTAGACTAGATGGTCTCTGAGGGCACTTTCAGTCATGGATCTATGATCCTATAAAAGTTCTAATAATAGCTATTGCTAAAAAAGATAGTTTGAAATCTGAGTTATAACTAGGATAGGACAATGGAGCTTTGCCTAGGGCACATAATTTTAGTCAGTCTTAGCAACAATTAAACTGGTTCTTCAATATTAAATCAAGAATCTATTAAATAAGACATGGCTCACTTTCTTCCCCTAGTCCCTGGGTTCTATAATTCAGGGCCTAGCAGGGAGTATCTGGATTTTGCAGGCTGGGGTGATTGGGGATGAGATTATCAAGGAGGAAGGAGAGAAGTACATTCCTCCTTGTTCTGTTTTGAGGTTCACCTAATATCCTGTATGACAGATGCTTACACTATTTCTGTTTCATTGGTCCTTTTTGGCCTCTTCTACAATGGAGGTAGTGCAGTGGATAGAGTACTGGGCCCGAAATCTGGAAGATTCATCTTTGTTAGTTCAAATCTGGCCTCAGACCCTTGCTAGCTGTGTGACCTTGGACAAGTCACTTAACCCTGTTTGTCTCAGTTTCTTCATGTGTAAAAGGAGCTGGAGAATGAAATGGCAAACCACTCCAATATTTTTGCCAAAAAACCCCAAATGGGGTCACAAAGAGTTAAATGCAACTGAAAAACATTGACTACCACCACCATCTGCTGGGGAAGGAAGTTCTAGGGTTCATAAGTCTCTACCCTAGAAATGATGGAGACTAGAACTACTTGCCTCTGCTCTGTCAGCCTACTCTTTGCATTGTCTGACCTGCCTTAGCAAGGTTTAAAACTGTCTCATAGCCACTTGCAACTCACACCTCCCCCTCCTGAAGGTGAAAATTACTTATGAATCTCTCTTTAGCAAAGAAATCTGTAATTCTTCTTGGCCTGATTTCTCAGGTAGTAGCCATGACCCTGGTCTTTAACCTTCTCATCTAAGCTTATCTACCAATAGTTTTCCTTAGCCAGGTTGTACCACAAGGTGTAGAAGCCTAGGCCCAGACGGGGTATGTTTTTGGAGGTGTCATTAGAACTTCCTTTAATTACTTTAAAATTTGTTTAACTACCCTGTCCTCTGTTTCCCTTGAGGTCTTAAGTTCAACCGTCATTTAAATTATGGCCAAAAACTCATTCAGTTGATAATTTAGTTGACCAATATTAAGTAGCTTTTAGAAAGGAATTTTTATTGTATGAATTGTTAGTACAAAAATCCCCCAAATATCTCTGATATACCCTCTCCCACAAGTAAGTACAGAATCCAGAGGAAAGTGGATAGAAATTTAAGGAGTCAATGAGGCAGGGGTAACATACAGCTCAAGACTGCTGGATGTCTTCCCTGCTCTCCCCACTTGTGGGGTGCTCAAGGAGTTTCCCTTAGTCCTGGTATAATCTCTTTGCAAGGATTCTGGTAGAGCCTCCAATCTCTTCTTGACTTCCAATACAGATACCACCATCAGTGGATTCAGAGATGGCCCTAGGAAATAATGGGGAGACAGATGGTCTAATATCCTATGGGCCCTTCAAAGCTCATAGAATCTTCTGGTCAAAGGGGGAGGAGGAAAGGAGACCTGGATACCTGCCCACCCCACTTTCCCCCCAAACACAGTGGCTCCTTCCCCTGAACATGCTAGAAAGCCATGCTTCCTGTAGTTTCTAGAAATTAATACCTTCTCCACTAGCTTAATAATTTAGAGATGATCCTTAGGGTATGGTCAACTTTCTTCAACCTAATATAACATGATTCTTGTGAAAAATCATTCCAGTTAAAGGCCTTTTACCACTTATTCCAAGGACTATGGTTAATTGACTGATTTACACAAATTTTCACTTAAAGTATTGATACTATGAAGAGTTGAGGAGTTTGGGCTTCATCTTTCCAATGGCAAACAGCTGAATTAAGAACATCATCACCTCTCAATTAGACTACTAATTAATTAGTAATTAATCAGTTTACTAATTAGCCTACTAATTGGTCTCCTTGTTTTAAGTGTCTCCTCTCTCCATTCAATTCTTCCCAAGTCTGCCAAACGATCTACCAAAAGCCCAGTTCTGAATGTGTCAGCAAACTCCACTAGCTTCCTAAAATACAAACTTATTTATTTGACATTTGAAGCTCTTCACAAACCGACTCTTATGTAACTTTCCATGCACTATATAGTCCAGCCAAACTGGCTTTCATTTGGTTCTTAACACAGAAGGATCCAAATTCCCTTTCCATGTTTTTCAAAGGCCATCCCCCCATGCCTGAGGTGCACGCCTACCTCTTAGAAACTCTATGTCCCTTAGAGATTGATGTTTAGCTGAAATGCCACCTTCCATATGCTCCTGAACCTATCTGCTACTGCCTTGGCCCCCCAAATTTATTTTCTATCTATTTTGAATGCAGTTATTTCCATACTTATTGTCTCCCTTGATGAAACACAAACTTTTGTACCAATGGCACCCAGTACAACGTCTGGCACAAAACAAGTGCTTGGTAAATCATATTTGTTGATTGACTGCACAGTAATTTGACTGAACGAACAGAAGACATACCTAGCAAGTATGTAGATGGCACAAAGTGAGGGAGGGAGAACTAAAAAATGAATGTCAGATTGGCATCCCCAAAGATATTGACATGTCAGGAAGCTGGCACAAATCTAATAAAATGAATTGAATAGGGACATTCATAGTCTTACACCTAGGTTTAAAATGACCGTTTTTACCTACATAAGGTGGAGGAAGACATGACCAGACAGCAGATCAAAAAGAAAAAAAAAGATTTGGGAATTTAGTGGTCTTTAAGCTCAATCTGAGTCAACAGTACAATAAACTAGGCCAAAAAGTCAATATAAACTTAGGCTGTGGTAAGAGCAGCACAGTGTAGGATGAGAGAGATGAGAGCCCTGCTGAATTCTGATTGGGTCAGATCTCATCTGGAGAACTGGACTTAGTTCAGTGTATTTTGAAGAAGGACATTGACAATCTAAATGGTTGGTAAGGTTAATGAAAGGCTTCAAGGTGATACCATATGAGGATTAGTGGGGAAGAGGAGGTATAATGATGACACAATAACTCTTCAAGTATAGTAAGGATTGTCTTGTAGAAGAGGGCCTAGACTTTTGGGATCACAAATATGGATAGAGATGAGACCTTTCAAGATCAAAAAGTCCAACTCCCCCATTTTTTAAAATAGGAAATTGAGGCCCAGAGAAGTTGTGACTTTTCTGATATTGTACAGGTAGTGGCAGATCTGGAATAGACATTGCCTAAGCCACTATCTAATGCTTGTTTCTCCATGCCTGATTTATTCCTCTTTAGTCCCAAAGGAAAGAAGTAGGAACAACAAGTAAAAGTTGAAGAGACAAATTGGGGGTTATTTAAACCCTTATTCTGAGCCTTTGAGCTGGCCAGGGTGGAATGAGTCATCGGAGAAACTAGTGAGCTTCCCTTTGAGATCTTTGAGCAAAAGCTGAATTGCCAGACAAGGAAAGGGAATTCTTTGTGAGCTCTGAGTTAGGCCAGATCACCACTGAGGTTCTTTTCAATTCTCAAATTTGGTTATTCTTTGATTCTGTGACTTATTCGAAGTTAAGAATTGATCTAAGAATTCCAAGTCACCTGACTATCATCCTAGATTTAGAGCTGGAAGGAACCTTAAAGGTCATTCAGTCCAACCCTATCACTTTACAGATGAGGAAATTGAGTCAGAGAGGAGTGAAAGGTGCCCAGGCTGTAAATGGCAGAGCTGATATTTGAACCCCCGTCCTGAAACTCCAACTCCATCTTTCACTGCACTGCTCCACAATGCTTCCCATCTGGTTAGTTAAGACAACTTGTCCTGGACACTTAACAGGAACGTTTCCCTGTAGGGAGTTTAGGGGCAGAAATTCATTAACGAGATGGAGCACATCATGATACAGCATCAGTTTCTGACCAGATCTAATTGTCTTTCCTTAAGTGGCATGTGTATGGTTGGTCAACTGTGGGAACCATGTTTATTATATAAAAGCTTGATCTAGACCAATGGTTCTTAACCCTTCCTGTGTGCCTTTTGTCAATGCTAGGGACCTCTTCTCAAAAGAATATTTTTAAATGCATAAAAATAAAATATATTGGATTACAAGGGAAATCAATTATTTTGAAGTATAATTATTGTGTTAAAACATCAAGTTAATAATCCTTTTCCAGCAAATATAAGAACCCTTGCCCTAGAGTCTGTTGCCATTCAAAATTCTTATTTGGCTTTATTCCTGCTCAGGAAGGCATTTTTAAAGAAATGGGGTATGTATGTGGGGGTGACACAATGGACTGAAAATGCCAGAGTTGATCAAGTTTCTAGTTGTATGAGTCATCGGAAATTACAGTCCTGAACCAATCAGTCTTGGACAGAACAAAGCAAAGCCTTTCATGATTGCAAAGTAGAAGAAAACATTACAAAGTGTTCTAATCATAATTCTCTAATGAGGTCTCTCAAAGGAGGGCACACTCTCATAGCAGCATTCTGAATAAGCCCATCGGATTGTCTCGAATCACAAAATCACAGAATTTCATAGTTGAAAGGGACTTTAGGGACCATGTAGTCCAGTCCACAATAAAAACAGAATCTTTTCTTCAACATAGTTGACAAGCTGCCATCCATCCTTTGTCTGAAGACTCTAACTCCCATGACATCCCATTTGACTTTGGGAGAGCTCTGGTGGTTAAGAAATATTTTTTCTTACATCGAGCCTAAATTTGTTGTCTTTCTTTATGTTTTTCACTCATTGTTCCTAGTTCTGTCCCCTGGGGTAAAGTGAAACAAACTTAATTGGTCTTTCACGCAGCAGTCTTAAAAATACTCAAAGAAAGTGAGCAGTACCTCCTGAGTCTTTTCTTCTTCAGGTTAAATAGTGCCAGTTCCTTCAAATGATCCTTATAAAACATAATGCCCCTCACCATCCTGGATCCCCTTTTCTTGATGCCATCCAGCTTATCAATGCTCCTCTTCAAATGAAGTGCTTAGAACAGAACACAACATTCCCAATGCAGTCAGGTCAGGACAGAGAATATTATAATCTCTGCCCTTCTTACAGCCCAAGATACCAATAACTATTTGGGCTGCCATACCACACTCACATAATACTGAGCTTTTTGAGTCTCAGTTTCCTTTTCTGTAAGACAAGGATAAAAATAGTTCTTACCTCATAGTATAGTTGTGAGGCTCAAATGAGATAATGTAGGGAAAGTGTTTTTTTAAACCTTAAAGAATTCTACAGATGGCAGTTGTTGATGCTTTTGTTGTCTGTTCTACTACCATTGGTGTCAGAAGTACAGGGGGGTAGTGGTTATAGGAGTACTCTTCTGGTCATGAAAAGCTGGGTTCAAATCCTGCCTCTGACATAGACTGGCTGTTACATAAACTTGTAGTGCTCCAAGTAACTTTATAAGAGTAAAAGTTACAGACAAATTCCTGTTCTGATTCGGTGAAGTGTGTCCATACCTGGGGTACTGTACTGTGACAGAATCATAGATTGGGACCACTGAAAATGAACCCCAAACTACTTGAGACTTGGGGTTATGAACACGCACCGGTAAATGGATACCAGAAAACCTCCTGACTACATAGTAAGAATCATCTAAAAGGGCTCTTGGAGAAAGGAAATAAGGAAAGGAAGCAGAGAGGGTGCGAAAGGGAAAAGAGATGCCAACAAAGGCAAGATATATTCATTTCAGAGCCAAAGCATGTACACTAGAATGGGCTGCCAAATGAAAGCCAAGTTTGTTTTTGAGAATTTACCAGGGGCACAGGCAGATTTAACAACTTTAGGAGATAAAATTCACACACTAGGAAAGTTAACAATTGGGAAAAAATAACACCCTAAACTTCCCAACAATCTGTCCAGGGAAGAAGCAGAGCAAATCTGTTAATGATCCTCTAAGCCTCAGGCACCTACATTTCAAGTCAGAAGTGCTACTAATTAACCTGCACACACTTTTATCTCCTTTGTGCAAAGAAAAAAAAGGTGTCCCAAGCTGTAACCATCTGCTTAAAATTATAAAATTATAATTTAATTTCTGTGTTGTTTTTCTTTAATAAAACAAAAAACAAATAAACAGGCTAAATAGAATTTTAACAGAATTTTAATGGGTTAATTTTTTTCAGCTTAGCCTTTCTGAATAGGAACAACAGCAAAAGCAGTATCTAGCTCTTATATAGTACTAACTGTGTGTCAAGCACTGTGCTAAATACTTCACAAATACTAGCTCATACTCAAATACTCAGCCTCACAATAACCATAGGTAGGTACTTTTATTATCCCTACTTTACAGTTGAAGAAAAGAAGGTAAACAGAGGTTAACTGACTTGTCCAAGATCACATAGCTATTAAGTGTCTAAGGTCGAATTGAATTTTGATTTTCTTGACTCGAAGCCAGAACCCTTTCCTTTGTGCCACCCGACTGTTTTTGGATACATACCTACATACATACACATAAATATATATGTTTGTATATATGTATATAGTAATACATATATATATATATATGTGCATGTGTGTGTATGTGCATTGTATAGGTATATGGGTGTGTGTATACACACACACACACACACACACACACACACACACACACACATATATATATATATATATATATATATATATATATATATATGTATATGTGTGTGTATCCCCTCTAAAGGCTTTGTTAATTTAAGATCATTTCATTTGTGTCAGACTGAAGAATTAAAAACTATCCACTGAATCCATTCACTTATTCATTTTTTTGTTCATTAATTCAAAAGCATTTAATAATTTCCTGCTAATCTCTAGTCAAGGAGGGTACAAACATATAAAAAAAAAAAACAGTCTTTGTGTTCAAAGAACTTATAATCTATTGGGCTGTGGGAGTGGATTTGTAGTGGAAGGCAGATTACTTCTTCCTTCTGTTTTTCATTGGCTAAGCTCAGACCAGCAGGGCAGCAATCAGAGTTTGCCCTGGATCAGACCTCTTTGGGAGCACTAAAAATTTGCAAGTCCCCAGTCTATCCCTGAGATCCTAGAGTAATGCAACACTCAACATCCCAAGAAAGAAAAAATAGGACCCACCTAGACCTTCCCTCCAGAAGTGCTGCACAGCCCAGCCCTAATATTAAGTCCAAAATCAGGAAGTAGGTTGGAAGAATGAGAAAACAAAAAAGAACCCCACCATAATGAGCTATTATGGTGGCAAGGACCTTCAAGTCACAAACCCAGAAGGAGAATGACTCCAAAACAATTATAGTCAATGCCTCAGAGGAAAACACAGCCTGGGCTCAAGCTCAAATTTAATTCCTGGAAAAGAGGAATCAAGAGTTTAAAAAAGAGTTATTAAAAAAATAAATTCAATGATGGTGCTTGAGGGAAAAGTTGGAAAAAGATCTGAGAGCTATGGAAGAAAGAATAGGAAAGGGAATTAACAGCTTGACACAAATGGAATGAAACCTTACCCAAGCAACAAATCTTCTCAAAATTCAGATCGACCAAATAGAAACCAATGATTTCATGAAGGAAAAAAAAATGTTAAAAGAAAGTCAAAAGGCTGAAAAAAATGGAAGAAAAGATAAAGTCTCTCATAGCATAAACAACCGACCTGGAAAACAGATCAAGGAGAAAAAAATAATATTCATTAGACTATATGAGCATCATGATGCAACAACAATGTTGCTAGCAGCTGCTGTGGAGGTGAAAGACCAATAACAAGATCAACAACAAGAGCACACAGGAGGGCTGCTAGCACAGGTTCTTTGATCTGCTTTTCTAAGGAAAGCAACATTAAGGGGTTAACAATCTCAGTTTGATTAAACATACATATATCATTCACTTAGTTCAGGGGAAAAAGTCAGCACCCTGAACTTCAGAGCAAATACAAACAGATACTACAAACAGATCAACAGACAGGCTTTGTCTGATCAAGACATCACATACGTAGTTACCAGAAAGAGAAGTACCAGCATCTGGGTTTTCAAAGCCAGGGGGCTCTTAATAAAGGCTACCCAGTCTCATCTGGTCAAATCACATGACACTCTTCCAGTGATTGAGAGCCCCAAAATAAAACACCACCCTCAGATCTTATATACCCTTCTCAGGGTCAGAGGGCATCACACCCATGTGACTCAAACCTATGTGAACTAGGATTTCTTGTTTCTTAAGCAGGTCAAAGACTCTTGATTCAATCAAAGAAACAAAAGACAACAAAAAGTCCACTTTGCTTGCCATTACATTCGAAGGGCAAGACTCACCAAAGGTAAGTAATTACCTTAGCATTCTAAAAGAGAAAATGAAAAAAAAAGTCCCACCCTCATTACCTTAACACATGACCAAAAAAAGAGCCTAGACATTCTATTTCAAGAAATCTTAAAAGTAAACTGCCCATATCTTTTAGAACCAGAGGTGAAAGTGGAAATAGAAAGAATCTGCTGATCACCTCTTGGAAGAAACTCTAAAATGAAAACTCCCAGGAATATATGCAAAATCCAGATCTTCCACTCAAAGGGAAAAAAATACTGTAAACAGCCAGAAAGAAAGAATTCAAGTAGTGAGGAGCCACAATCAGGATCACCCACTAGCAACTAGTTTAATGATCAGTCACCATTATGCAGAAATGAGAACTCAGAATATGATTTTCCAGAAGCAAAGGATCTGGGTTCATAGCAAAGAGTAGCTTAGCTAGTAAAACTAAATATAATGAGACACGGGAAAAATGGATCTTTAATGAAATAGAGGACTTCTAAGCATTCCTAACAAAAAGAGGAGAGCCACGGGAGAAACTTTGAAGTTCAAATGTAAGAATGAATAGAGTTATAAGAAGGTAACCATGAATGAATAATGACAAAAGGACTAAACAAAGATAAACTGCTTACATTCAAATGTAGAAAGATGATAATGTGTCCCCTCTGAACACTATCACCTTCAGAGTTCATAGAAGGATTCCTATTAGACAAAACCTTGGGGTGGCTTGGTTATTTCTTAATGATCTTAAGAAAAGAATGGAAAGAAAGTGGAGGAGGAATGCTCTGGGGAAGAAATGAGAGGAAAGATAGGGAAAATTATCTCAGGTAATGAGGGTGTATAAGCACATATGTATACAATCAAGGAGGAGTGGGTGGGGAAGCAGTAGATACTTGGACCCCACTCTCATCTAACTGGTTAAAAGGAGGAAGAATATATATATATATATATATATATATATATATATATATATATATATATATATATATGTAGAATTGGGTACAAAAATCTCTTTTACTCAACAGCAAAAAATAGAGAGGAAAGGGAAAAGGGGGAAGGTGAATTACAGGGAGAATAGATTAAGGGGCTGATGAGTCTGAAGCAACCAAAAAACCAAACTGTAAGGACATACAAAAATATTTATAGCTCATTTTCAGTTGGCAAAGGATGGGAATCTGAGAGTGACTATAAATTGGGGAATGGCTGAACAAGTTATGGTATATTAATGTGATGTAAAGCTTATTATGCCAAACTCTTATCAGTGTAATGATCAGCCAGAATTCCAGAGGGCTAATGATGAAACATGATACTCACCTTCTGATAGAGAAATGAAGGATTCAATGCAGAGCAAAACTTTTTTTTTTGACATGGCCAATGTAGAAATTTGTTTTGATTGACTATACATGCATGGTTGTAAGGGAGGTTGAGGAGGCGAGGTGAGAAAGCAGATCTTTGCTGATTGAAACAAATACAATATTTATTTTAAAAATTACATAGTGGTGAAAATGGTCATTTGGGGAATTTAAAGGAAAGTGTGTTCAATATGAGTAAACAGTGCAACATGACAACCAAAACAAACAAACAAAACCACCCCAAAACCAAACCAAAAACAAAACCCTAATATAATGTTAAGCTACTTTGACCAACACAATGCCCAGATCAAGGGAGATGAAAGGGCCAAGTCACTGAAAGGGATGACTCAGAAGTCATCTAATCCACTCCTCTCATTTTACAGAAGCAGCAAGTAAGGCTGAGAGGGATTAATTTTCCAAAGGCACAGATAATAAGCAGCAGAGGTAAGATTGTAACCCATATCTTGTAATCCCAATCCAGCTCCCTTTCAACACACACCATCATCAGATTAGCTAGCTAGACACCTAGAAATGTCTCGGTAGAATATGACCAGGCAGTTAAGTTGAAAGAGAATGGGCACCATACAAGAAAGGAGATCAGAACAGGGGATAGCAGCAGGACATCTTGGTAAGGAAACAAGAATCATGAGGGTGTGGCATAGCTGGGGGAAAGGAAGGTGCTAAACCCATGAGGATGGTGGAAACAACAAACACAAGTTTAGCTGCCCGACAGTGGTCAGCTAAGACTGTGGCACCAATATGGTTATCTTTAGATTCATAACATGGCATATAGCATCTCTCCACTTTTCACATCCAGTATGGAAAGGACTTGTAAATGTGGAAATTCCATTTGAGTAAGTTTACATATTTTTAAAAAGTTGTTTATCATGAGAATCACCAAAAGCAGAGTTATAGACGCATAAAATGTTGGAGGTGAGAAGGGCTTACAAGTTCGCTGTTCCCCAAACCTCCCTTTCAGATGATAGAACTGAGGTCTAGAGAGGTTGTGACTTGCTTTTGGCCACATTGTTCTTGCCAGAGCTGATACTTGAATCTCTTGCAGTGTTCCTTCCAATATATGCTATTGCCTCTACCTTTTAAACTTGTATTGTAACTCACATGACCTACATCAATGTAAGGAGTTCCCAGAACACCAAAACTATGGGATGTATATGTATTCATTTATTAGAATGATTTGGTGAAAAGAGGACTAGAATTCAAGGCTAGAGATATCCAAGCCCCTTCAGTTGGCTTGTCACTCTAAGAAATATTTGCTAAACATCTATATTTGTGCTGTAAAAAGCAACAGCTTTTCTTATTCAAAGAGTTAATGAGTGCTTACTATCTTCTTTAGTGATGTGGAGGTCTTCAGTACGGCAGTCTCACAGATAGCAGTGCCTATGTACAAGATTGGCTGCTTAACTACTCTAGAAATGCTGCTGATAGGCTAAAATCAAGGAAGGAGCCATAATTAGCTCCCTGGAGAAGGTTTCGTTGGTTTCTTGGACTCTGGAAAGTAGTTAGTGTTCGCCTTACTCAGAGTTTACAATATGTTTTATTATTATTGCTTCTCGTAAATCACAACCAATACCCTAAGTTTTGCACGTCAGGGCTCTGAGTCCAAGTCCAGGAAAACAAAATACACATTGCCCACAACAATTTCCCTATAAATCAATAAAATAATATCTACATGATTAAAATTCAATTCTATGAAATTTTGATGACCAAAATTGGCCCCAGAATGCTCATCACTTTCTTCTTTGAAGAGGTGGCATACACACATATACGTATGTGTATATTGAATATATATTATATATACGTATGTATGTATAGAATATATGTATATGTGCAGAATATGTGTGTGTATAGAATGTTTGTGAGTGTATGTGTGTGGAATACCATATATGATGTTAGATTTCATGGATGTGTTGGTTAGTTTTGCTGAAGTCTTCTTTTTTTCTTTATTATTTGTTATAAAGGCTAATTCTCTGGGAGAGGTATGAGTGAGGGCTATATTGTGAAACAGGCCAGGTAAAATCAAGAGACATTAATAAATATATAAAACATGTCTTATCATTGGATTTGTTTGTGTATCATATCTCACTAATAGACCTTGAGCTTTCTAAGAATACTAAAGATGTCTTACGTCAGCTTTACATCTTCTCCTACTGCAGTGCTCTTTACACAATAGTTGCTTTAAATATATTTATTGAGTTGAATTGAATACTATCTCCAATACTCTTATTGACATGTCCAGGGTCCTGCCCTTCAGTATCAAACTGTTTAAATGTCATGTTCTTCCCAATATAATATCTCTTGAATTACCCAGGATCTCTGCCACTCTTGACAATTGAATATACTTGTTTCTTATTCTTTTGAAATTGATACCTTTAAATCCAGTCTATTTGACCATGTCATGTTTGGCCTAGATGGCAGTAACTCACTTCTTGGAATTGATTTTTTTGGTATCATTTGTAACATTCTCATAGTCACCAGAAAGATAAGTAAGATTTTTTTTTTAGATTCTGGCATCATATACCATACAGTATGCTAGAATATTGTTCTGCAGTAAATGAATTCAAATTGGCATGTCTAAAGTCTGCAAATATTTAAAATCCAAACTCAAACTTATATCTAGGTGCCAACTTCTACCTTAAATACATAGTGGTTCATTTGGCTGGTGAGGTGGATGGATTTTGATTGAGAGGAGAAGTTGAATATATCAATGGAGTCCAGTATGTGGCCGCTTATTAGCAACCATGAGCATATCAGAACCTCTCTGAGCCTCATTTTCTTCCTTGCTAAAATGGAGATACTAATGCTTATGCTGCATACTCACAGGGAAGTGGGGAAGCTAGCAATTATGAAAACATTTTTAAATATTTTAACTAGTACATTTATACATAATTCAGACCATTAGCTGTGAAAACTATGTATGCTGGTATTACAGTCTGTATCTAGCTCTCAAAGATCTTAAATCTTTTCTTCACTGGGCTTCAATTATTTGATTGAATACAAGAAAAATAAAGTACCTACTATGTTCAAAGGAGGAAGAGCACGGTGAGTCAGAAAGACATGGGTTGATATCTTGCCTTTGATATTTACTAATTATATGATGTTGGCTAAGCCACCTAACCTTGAGAAATTCCCTATGTCCACTGTGGTCCAATAGTAAAAGCACTGATTCTGAAATCAGAAAACCATAATTTGAATCCTTTCTTTGCTACTTATTACCCATGTGACCTTGAATGAATCTCCTTTATGAACCTTAGTGTCTTCATCCATATTAAATAACATGTTGGACAAGATCAATCAATCAATTAATAATAAACATTGTGCTTCAACTGATCCAAAGTTATAGAGTGGTTGCTCTGTCAGTGAAGGGAATCCCTGGACTAGGAACTCATCTACCTTGATAAAATCACAGATCCTGCACGTATTTGTGTGTGCACATATCACAGGAGTAAAGAATCTTGTGGCCACTGAATGACAGGAATGTTTCAATTTGCATTGGTAGGGGAAATGTCCATGATGTCAACATCATGTACGCTGGAATTCATAGTGGTAAAGACTGAGAATACAATAATGAAAAACAACACAGTCCCTATCCTCAAGAAGCTTATAGTTTTGATCTCCTGTTGCATATTTCAGCTGTTGGCTATGTTATCTGGTCTGACGAAAATATGGTATTTTTTTCATATTAGAGTTGTAGCCTGGCAATGAGTTATCTAGCACTTCAAGATAAAGTAAATTTGCATTTCTCAGATGCAGTCAAGACATCCTCTTTTGTTATGATAAGATGCTGAAAAAAAATCCTTCAGTAAGACATCTCAACACATCTACACATTTCTGAAATATAAACAAAATGAGGAATATGTGAGCACACAAATCAATTTCCTATTGCAGCGATTCATTATCTCTTATCCCGCCTGACTGAGCAGCTATATGACTGAACAAGAATTAAAGCTCATTCATTTTTTCAGTAGTGCCTTGTTGACTAACTAGAAATTTAAGAGCCAGGGTGAAAATGGGCACACTATCCAGCGTGTGTACTTTCTCCAGGGAGTTCTGTTTGCTGCTAGCCCAAACAAGCTTCCTCTGTTGGTTGACTATTTTTGTCTCTGTTTGAGTTTTCCTAGGTCTGGGCTGTGCTGAGTCTATCCTCATTTGAGTATGCAAAAGCAGACATTTGGGGCAGCTACATTCAGATTCCAATATAGCTAGGCCACATGTCACTTTCAGTGGTGTTGGGAAGGATGGAGCAAAAAGCATTTCTTTAGTGATTACTTTATTTCTCCTTTTTGAGCAGTGGTTGCAGGAAGAAAACTCTCTCTCTCTCTCTCTCTCTCTCCCCCCCCCCCCATCTTTCTCTCATCCCTCCTCTCTCTGTCTCTGAATCTGTCTTTGTCTCCTCTGTCTGTCCATCCATCTCTTTCTGTCTGTTTCCCCTCCTTCTCTGTGTCTCTGTCTGTCTGTCTCTTTTTCTGTTTTTCTCTGTCTCTGTCTTTGTCTTTCCCTCCCTTCTTCCTCTCCTGCCTCCCCTCCCCCCCCCCCCACACAAACACACCCCTTCCTAGAAAGACACAGTTTCTCTGACAAGGTGCTGACTCAGCAGCACAATTTTTCTTTTGGAAGCTGAAGCTCTTTTCAGTGAAAGTTCTCCTAATGATGATTTGTTTTCCTTAACTGTGTAAGTTTTGTTACCGTCTGCATTTCCTTCCAGAAAAAGAGCACCCATCCCTTTCCTTTTATTTTTGGACCACTATACTTGCAATAGTTTCCCTTGAACTAAGTTTTGTTTTGTTTTGTTTTTTTGCACTGTTATTTAATGTTGTGAAAAAGACTTTCTACTTTTCTGAGAATTCAAATTCAGAAAAGATCATAAATTCATAGAATCTCCAGATTGGGAAGGCCCTTATAAATTAACAAGTCCAGTCCCAATAAACATGAATCTTGTCTACCAGCACTCCAACAAGTCAAGAAATAGATTAAGTCAAACGGAATATTGAGTAGAATTTTATATCACAGTTCAATAAATGAGCATCTATTAAGTACCTCCTAGACACAAGACATCATGTTAATTGCTGTAAAATGAAAACAAAATCAAAATATTCCCTAACCCCTAACCTGAAAGAGATTTCATTCTAACTGTGATGGAACATGTGTGTATAAGCATATGCAGATTATAAATTAACTGGTATGGAAATCTGTGAACTTCCTTGGATAGAAATGGGAGATGACATTTGGGTGAGGTCCAAAGGCAGAAGAAAGAGAGGCAGTATATTTGGGCAGTCAACTACAAGCTATTGGGTCAGTTGAAGAAAATGGAAGATAAGTTCTAGACAAAGATCAAAAGCTAATACAAATCAAGGACAGTCTCATGATCCAGATATATGGAGATGTTTCAAAATACAATTAAATTCAACAAGCATTTATTAAACACTTAGCATGTGCCAAATTCTTTACTAGGGACTAGGGACACACAGACAACAATGAAACAATCTTTGCTCTTGATGGGTTTACATTACCTGCTAAAAATATGGTAGCTGAAGACTTGAATTGCATTGCTGATAATTTCATCAGATGGAAGAAGAAATTAAGCATGCTTGTATTCTAGACCTGATTCAGACCAATTTGCACCTAGAAAAGGCAGAAATATTAATAAATGACAAATATTTAAAAATTATGTTTTGATATTTATTTTCCATCAATAAGTAAAGGATAGGCATTTTTTTTTTGATGTGGAGAACTTTCTTAACCAATACAGATCACAAACTATTTAAGACATAGTTCTTCCCTAACTTCCCCACAATCACACAGCTAGCTACTTTCAGAAATGGTATTTGAACCTGGATCTTCCTGACTCCAAGTCCAGCAGTCTATTTTCTATCTCATTCTGACCCTTTACATTTAGCATAGTTTTTTTTGGGCAGGGGGAGGGAAGGGTAGGAAAAATGTACACATAAAACAAACATATGAGAAAAAAAAAACGATAGGAAATTTTGACATAGCCCCATATCACAAACTGAAGATGCTGCCACATGCACTAGGTCATCCTTGTTTCTAAGCAACCCTTATAGAAACAGCAGTTAACATCTGAATTGGATAGGTAAAAGAATCCAGGCAAAATTCCATGGAATCAGATGGAGAATATAAAAGGGAGCATTTATAGGAAGGGGCCGGGAGTTTTATTGTCCAAATTTTCTTGTTTTTGGTTATCAGATCATTAGAAGGCATACACGTGCACACACCCACACACACAACTAAATAGGCAAATTCTTTCTGCCTATTATTATTATTATTATTATCATCATCAAAGATCTTTGATTTAATGTTAAGAAAAAGAAAACACAGGCCCTTGTGCTTTCCTAAGGCAATTCTATGACTGGTTCTTCTTAATTGCCTTTTCTTTTATTCTCTTCCCTAATACCCCTTTCTCAAAGTCAATAAATAAAGTAGTACCAGGTTGGAGAACCAGGGATATTTAACTAAATATAAGCCTCAGGTCAAGGTAATGGTTAAAACTTTCTCTTTTGACATTTTCAGTTATTGCCTTCTTTTTATTCTCACTCTTAGTTTGAAAAGAAAAAGATAATGTAATTTTCTCCCATCAAGTTTTATCACCAGAGCTTTGAAAAGCATTAGTAGATTATGATCATGTGTTTATTTTACAAAGCTTTTTTTTTTCACTTATATCTTCTCATTTCAATTTAAATATTTCTGAAATGTCAAGACATTCATTAACATTCAGTTTCAACAACAGCAGCCAGAGTTATCTCCATACTGTTTTGTCTGAATGCAGGTCAAATGCAGTTATAAAAATATAACCCAAATTTCTGTTAAAAAAAGAAGAAAAAATCAAACTAAACAACAAACCTATTCCAAGTTTTCTCCAGTTGCCTGCTTACTTTAAGCTACATTGGATTTAGTAAAATCCCAGCACAATGAAAGAATTTGAGTAGTTCTTTGAAGGTCACTACAAAGGTATTTGGACTGAAGAATGCTAGTAGATTGTAAGCTCTTTATGGACACAGAGACTCAATCACTTTTGTCTCTATCTCCAGCATCTAGTGCAATACCTGGCAAATAACCAAGACTTGACAAATGCTCCCTGAATGAGTTTAATTTGTTGGGATTTTTTCTTCAAATATGGCTGGATTAAAAGGAATGAAATGGTTTTTGGTTGTGAGGAAGGGAGAGATAACTTGAATGAACAGAGAATTTACATATATATACATATGCATATATATATACATATATATATACAAAACATTAAGTGAAGAATCTATAATTTTGTTTAGAGTGCTAAGAAGTTTAGCTACTTGATCTGAATCACATAGAAAATATGTGTCAAAGATAGGATTTAAATAGTCATCTTGCTGGATTTAAGGCTAACTATATAGTTTATCTATCTATCTATCTATCTATCTCTCTCTCTCTCTCTCTCTCTCTCTCTCTATCTATAAATACCACACTACTTCTTTCTCTCCACTCTGTCACTCGTATATACATACATGTATATATAAACCAGTGGGATGAATGAAAAACTTGAGAGACAGAGTTTCTGGGTAATTAATAATCAATTTAGTAATTAGGCTACCTGATAATCAAAAAAATGATGGTCAGTAGTTTCAGTAACCAAAGACACCCAATGGAGGCCTTGAATGTCTTAAATATTTTTTTTGAAAGGGAATGCCCCCAATGGGAGAAATCAACCCTGACCAGTGAATAATGAAGGTGTGGACTTTTAAATGAGGAGGTGGGCTGAAATCCTTCAACTCCTCCTGTTGAAAATGTGACTTGATCATGAGACTCAGCCACCCCCAGCAATCTGGACAAAGGAATCCATCTTTACCCAAATCACTCTGGTTAGTTTTCTTCTTCATGAGCTGGGTTACTCTACACTCCAGTGGAGGGGTGCAAGGACATAGGATTAATACTTTGGGGCTGGAATTCATCTAGATTAGATTCTGTTTACACTTTAAACAGAAGTGAGGTCTCCTACTTGAGTGGGGTCCCACCCAAGATCAGGAGCATGTACACCAAAGATTAAGCCAATCTTGTCTATCAGCCTTGTGTTTCAGAGACTGGCTAACCTAAAGGTGTTGGTCCCTGAATGAGGAAATTAAAAGCCTGGATCCTAAATAAGAATTGGTTACTAAAATAATAGAAAAATATTTTTCCTCTTTAGTATTTATAGAGCACTTTAAAGTTTACAAAGTGCTTTACAAATAGCTCATTGATCTTCAAAGCAATTCTGGGAGGCAAATCTACTGTTATTGCCATTCTACAGAAGAGGAAACTAAGGCAGACAGAGGTTAAGTGGCTTATGCAGGGTCACACAGTTGGGAATATCTGATGTGGAATTTGAATTCAAACTTTCACTACTTCAAGATAAGAACCTTCTATATATCCATATCCACATACACATACATACTATATATATATACTATTCATGTTATGTGCACACAGATAAACATATATTTTATATATATATATATATATATATATATATAGGCTTATATATATATGTTAATGGACTGGTAGATCAGGGTAATATTATAGATATAGTTTAAATATATTTTTAACAAAACATCAAGTATATTATGTGGTTCTTGGGGCTATAGGGAGATGTGGCTAGACAATTAAAAGGTGTTTAGAACTGGATGAATTGTAGGATACAAAAAGTTTGCATTAATGGTTCAATGCCAACCTGAAAGGAAGTATCTGTGCTGGGCCCTGGACTATTTAACATTTTTTTAAATTAAGATTTTTTTATTTTTAGTTTATAACACTCAGTCCCACATGATTTTGAGTTCCAGATTTTCTTTTTCCCCCTTCCCCCCTCCCTCCCCAAGATGGCATGGAATCTGATACATCTTCTACATATAACTTCACATTGAACTTATTTACACAATAGTCAAGTGGTAAAGAGTTATGACCAATGGAATGAATCATGAGAAAGAAGAAACAAAACAAATAAAACAAAAACAGAGGGGAAAAAAAAAAACAAAGGGAAAAAAATGGAGAGCATACAGTGTGCCTAACTTGGCATTCAGACTCCATAGTTCTTTCTCTGGATATAGATAGCCCTCTCCATCATGAGTCCTCTGCATCTTGTATTGCTAAGAAGAGCAAAGTCTATCAGAATTAGTCATCACAGAATCCATATATCTGTGGCTGTGTGTAATGTTCTCCTGGTTCTGCTCCACTCACTCAGCCTTACATCATGTAGGTTTTTCCAGGTTATTATGAAGTCCGTATCTTCCTCATTTCTTATAGCACAACAGTATCCCATTACCTTCATACACCACAACTTGTTCAGTCATTCCCCAATTGATGGGCATCCCCTTGATCTCCAATTCTTTGCTACTACAAAAAGAGCCACTATAAATATTTTTGTACATATGGGTCCTTTTCCCACTTGTGTGATCTCTTTGGGATACAACCCTAGAAGTGGTATTGCTGGATCAAAGGGTATGAACATTTTTATAGCCCTTTGGGCATAGTTCCAAATTGCTTTCCAGAATGGCTGGATCAGTTCACAACTCCACCACCAATGTAACAATATTCCAATTTTCCCACATCCTCTCTAGCATTTATCATTTTCCTGTTTTGCCATTTTAGCCAATCTGACAGGAGAGATGTGGTACCTAAGAACTTTTGTTCTTCCAGATGAATTTTGTTATTATTTTATCCAGCTCTGTAAAATACTTTTTTAGTAGTTCAATTGGTATGGTGCTGAATAAATAAATTAATTTAGGTAAAATCGTCATTTTTATTATATTAGCTTCACTTAACCATGAGCAACTGATATTTTTCCATTTATTTAGATCTGATTTTATTTGTGTGAAAAATGTTTTGTAATTATGTTCATATAGGCGCTGGGTTTGTCTTGGCAGGTAGACTCCCAAATATTTTATTGTGTCTACAGTAACTTTAAATGGAATTTCTCTTTCTATCTCGTTCTGTTGGGCTTTGTTAGTAATGTTTAGGAATGCCGAGGATTTATGTGGTTTATTTTATGTCCTGCAACTTTGCTAAATTTTTTTTATTATTTCAAGTAGTTTTTTATTTGATTCTCTAAGTAAATCATCATATCATCTGCAAAAAGTGATAATTTAGTTTCTTCTTTGCCTATTCTAATTCCTTCAATTTCTTTTTCTTCTCTTATTGCTACAGCTAACATTTCTAGTACCAAATTGAATAATAAGGGTGATAATGGACATCCTTGTTTTGCCCCTGATCTTATTGGGAATGCATCTAGCTTATCCCCATTACAAATAATGCTTGTTGACAGTTTTAGGTAGATGCTATTTATAATTTTAAGGAAGGCTCTATTTATTCCTATGATTTCTAGTGTTTTTAATAGGAATGGGTGTTTTGTTTTGTTGAAAGCTTTTTCTGCGTCTATTGAGATGATCATATGGTTTCTGCTAGTTTTGTTGTAGATATGATTGATTATGCTGATAGTTTTCCTAATATTGAACCAGCTTTGAATTCCTAGAATAAATCCTACCTGGTTGTAGTGTATTGCTGCAATCTTTTTGCTAATATTTTATTTAAAATTTTTGCATCAATATTCATTAGGGATATTGGTCTATAATTCTTTTTCGCTGTTTTGACTCTTCCTGGTTTGGGTATTAGTACTATATTTGTGTCATAAAAAATTTGTGTCACCTATTTTCTCAAATAGTCTATAAAGTATAGGAATTAATTGTTCTTTAAATGTTTGATAGAATTCACATGTAAAACCGTCTGGCCCTGGAGATTTCTTCCTAGGGAGTTCATTGATGGCTTGCTCAATTTCTTTTTCTGAGATGGGGTTATTTAGGTATTTTATTTCCTCTTCTGTTAACCTGGGCGATTTATATTTTTTTTAAATATTCATCCATATCCCTAAGGTTATCAAAATTATGGGCATACACTTGGGCAAAATAATTCTTAATTATATCTTTAATTTCCTCTTCATTGGAGGTGAATTCACCCTTTTCATTTTTGATACTGGTAATTTGATTTTCCTCTTTCTTTTTTTTGAACAAATTGACCAAAGGTTTATCAATTTTATTGTTTTTTTTTCATAAAACCAGCTCTTGGTTTTATTTATTAATTTAATAGTTTTCTTGAGTTAAATTTTATTAATCTCTCCTTTGATTTTCAGTATTTCTAATTTTTTATTTAATTGGGGATTTTCAATTTGTTCTTTTACTAGCTTTTTCAGTTGCATGACCAATTCATTGATCTCCTTTTTCTCTATTTTATTTATGTAAGCATTTAGAGATACAAAACTCCCCCTCACTGCTTTTGCTGCACCCCATAAGTTTTGGTATGTTGTCTTATTATTGTCATTCTCCAGAATGAAGTTATTGTTTCTACAATTTGTTCTTTGGCCCACTCATTCTTTTGAATCAGATTATTTAGTTTCCAATGAATTTTTAGCGTATTTTTCTATGGTTCTTTATTACAAATAATTTTTATTGCATCATGATCTGAAAAGGATTCTTTGATTACTTCTGCCTTTCTGCACTGGATTGTGAGTTTTTTATGCCCTAGTACATGGTCAGTTTTTTAGCATGTGCTATATACCACTGAGAAACAAGTATATTCCTTTCTATTCCCATTCAGTTTTCTCCAGAGGTCTATCATATCTGCCTTTTCTAAAATTTTGTCCACTTCTTTAACTTCTTTCTTGTTTATTTTGAAGTTAGATTTATGAAGTTCAGAGAGGGGGAGGTTGAGGTCCCCATTATTATGGTTTTGCTATTTCCTTCTGTAACTCCCTTAACTTCTCCTCTAAGAATCTGCATGCTATACCACTTAGTGTTATATGTTAAATAATGATATTGCTTCATTGTTTATGGTGCCTTTTAGCAGGATATAGTTTCCTTCCTTATCACTTTTAATTAGATCTATCTTTGCTTTTGCTTCGTCTGAGATTAGGATTGCTACCCCGCTTTTTATTTTTTACTTTAGCTGAAGCACAATATATTGTCCTCCATCCTTTTGCCTTTACCCTGTGTGTATCCCCTTGTTTCAAATGTGTTTCTTGTAAACAACATACAATATTTCCCCATGTTGATTTGGTTGATTTTACTTTACAAGGAGACATTTTCTCCATTTATATTCTGATTCTCCTTAACCATTTCACTGATTTTACTTTTTAAAGATTTATTTTCCTCAGTGATTTTTTTCCCCATTTTTCCATTTTTTTTTTTCCGTTTTTCCTTTTACCTCCCTAATTTGGTTTTTAAAGTCCTGCTTGAATTCTTCCAGGAATGCTTTTTGGTCTGGAGACCAGTTCACTTTCCCTTTTGAGGTTTCAGATGTGGGTGTAGTATCCATGCTTTCCTTTTCTGAACTAGTATTTTGATCTTCCCTGTCTCCATAATACGAATCAATGGTCTTTGGTTTTTTAGTGTGTTTTTTTTCATGGCATTTTTTTTCCTCCTGGCTTCTAAAGTGGATCTCTGTTTCTGAGGCTCAGGGGGCTCTGTCCCAATTTTCTTGTGTTGGAATCTGTGGGCCTGCTCACTGGCTTTATGTTGTATGGCCTCTCATGTGACAGAGGGGTGGTCTGGCTGCTGGGAGTCTTCTCTTCCCCAGGACTGCTCTACAGCCTGGGTGGTCTCAGCTGTTGTCTGTGTTAGAGTCTGCCATTTCCCCTGGCTGTGCAAAGCCATGTCTGGGATCCTGGCATTGTTAGCTCCACCCCCTGGGGCTCAGTTACTTTCCTTGTTCTGCTGAGGTGGGACTGCTGGGACACCTCTCTTCCTGCATTAGTCTCCTTCTGCCACCACAGGAAGGGCCCTTTCCCCAATTTCTCTCACTACTGAAGGCCCACTTCTGTCTGCTTTGTTTCTCCTGAGGTAGTATTCTCTGGGTTTATTCAAGGGAGGGATGAGAGTCATTTTACCTGGCCACCATGGCTCCCAGAATTTCAAGAAGGCAAGTTTTGAACCTTCAGACTGTGTGTTGGAAGCCTCTGGGCTAGCTGCTTCTGTGGCCACAGGCTTGGCACTTTGACAGACTCCTGTCCTGGGCAGAGAGGCCAGGGGCTCAATTGCAGCCATAGTCGGTACTTCTTCCCTGGGCCTGTTCCTGTTACAGTGTTTCACTCACCCAGAGCTCTCCCAGACCTGTGCGCTGGCTGGATTCTTCTGCTGTTCCAGGTTGGTTTGGTCTGGTGTTGTTCCACATGCCCATACCCTTCTCAGTTTACTAGTGGCTTCTAACTCTCTCAAATCTGCTGAGATTCACTTTTATAGATGTATCTGACACAATTTGTGAGAGAGCTCCAGTAGTTCCTTCCTTTCACAGCAGCATCTTGGCTCCGCCCCTCATACTATTTAACATTTGTATCAGTAACTTGAAGTCACAAATTGCATGCTCATAAAACATATAGATGATATAAGCAAAGAGGGATAGCTAACATATTAGATGACAGGAGGTATCAAAGATCTTCTCAGTCTGGAACACTGATCCAAATCAAATACAATGAAGTGTTGACAAGGACAAAGGCAAAATATTATTTTGGGATTAAAAAAACTGTAAAAGTGCAAATTGAGGAAGTATGGCTCAGTAGCATTTCATCTGAGAAGCACTGGGAGGTCTAATGAATGCCATTAATATGAGTCAAGATAGTGATGAGGCAATGAGGAAAAGTAATGTAGTCTTAGATTGTAAAGGGTGTGACAGTGTCCAGCAATGGGGAGGTTCAGCCCTATCATACCAGGAGGCATTGTTCAAACCATATCTAGAATATTATGCCTACTTCTGGGCAGCAACAGGATCATTGACAGACCAGGAGATACCAACCAGTACTGGGAAGGGAAATGAGACCATGCCATTTCAAGACTGGTTGAAGAAACTGGTGATGTTTAGCCCAGAGAAGAAAATTTTTATGGCTCTAATTTTTTCTTTTGGAGACGGGGTAGGCAATTGGGGTTAAGTGACTTGCCCAAGGTCACACAGCTGGTAAGTGTCAATTGTCTGAGGCCGCATTTGAACTTAGGTCCTCCTGAATCCAGGGCCTGTGCTCTGTTCCTTGCACCACCCAGCTGCCCCAAGAAGAAAATTTTTAGGGGGCTATCTAGCTATCTTGAAGGATTTGAAAGGCTGTCATATGGAAGAAGAATCGGACATATTCTGCTTGTCCCCAGAGGGAAAAACTAGGAATTGTGGGTAGAAATTTCAGAGATGGATTTATACTTGCTAGAAGGCTAGAGTTCCTATCTGGTAGGCCTAGCCATAAGTGGGATGGCTTGGGTTGGGAGTGGGTAAATTCTTCCTGGATAAACATTTTCAAAAAAAGAAGTGGGTAGCATTTGCCAGCTCTATTTTAGAGAGGATCTTTTTTTTTTTCCAAGCTGACTTCCAGCTCTATCATTTTATCAGATTCTCTGACTTTCACTTCACAGTACCAAGGAATCTGTATGTTGAGACCTGATGTTAACAACACAGAAATCTGTTGTCTTCCAATGACTTATGTCCAGGATGTGACAGAACATTGGTGTATAAAAAAAACATCTAGGGACTTTTCTCTATGTTTCTAAGGTTGGGAATTATTGTGGCAATTGGAATGATTCCTCTCCTATACCTTTCTGAGGGAGGGACTAAACAGGATGTGTAAGTTGATACACGCATCTGCTTATAAGGTTCAACCCTGATGAATCTTGGCTTCATGGTAATATCTCAGAGCACCTCTCAGATGGATCATTATTAATGTAGTCTTAGTTCTTAGTTCTGACTGACCTGTAGCATTTCCACTCATAAGTGCCTGGAGGTAAAGCTTTTATCGCTGCCTGTCCTTGACAGCTAGGAGAACATGAACTCGAGACAAGAGACATGAGCTCTATTGTTTTATTTGGCAGGAGAGAGAGAGAGAGAGACAGAGAGAGAGAGAAAGAGAGAGAGAGAAGAGGAGGAGGAGGGAGAGAGGGAGGGAGGAGGAGGGAGAGAGAGAGAGAGAGAGAGAGAGAGAGAGAGAGAGAGAAAGAAATGGCTGTATATGATCCCTTATTCACATAAACTTATAGGAGAATGCCACCCGATGGATTTCTGCTGAATTTCACTTGTATTAAGACATTGCACATTCCATCAAAATTCACATGTAAAATGACTCAGAGTTCATTTATTTTTTCAGGTTTTCAGTGAAAGCAAAACTTTTATAAGTGATCTTCATAGTGCTGGCCGATCCTCTCTCTCTCTCTCTCTCTCTCTCTCTCTCTCTCTCTCTCTCTCAATTTTATTTTTCATGCTTTAACTCATACTTCCAACCAGGGCCTTTCACTTGCTGCATGATCAGGGTGGCCTCTAAACCCTGTGTTTGGTGAATTGAAATGATTCTATGCATTCATTTGCTCTTCTGTGAAACGAGTGCCCTTATATGTCTACTTTACTCTGGGCTATGAGAATTAAGTAGATACAAGGAAGTAGATTTTAAAATTATGATGAAAAGAGCAGGATTTGTGTAGTATGAGATAATGTTATTGCTTTTTAAATTTTATTTTTTGATTACTATTTTATTGGTCTTCTTTGTTATATTGTATTTGATTTCTAATTTTATCTGTCCACAACATGCTCCAGTAGCCCATCCCTTATAACAAAGATTCAAAAAGAAAGAGAAAAAAATACCTCAGCAAAACCAACCAATAATCCAATTGTGTCTGAAAAGCATATGTAACCTTCCATACCCATAGTTGTCCATATTTTCAGAGTGAGGAGAGAAACACTTTCTCTTTTGTATCTAAGCTAGGTCATTATAATTTCACAGTGTTTATTTGCCTGTGGTTCTCTGTTTATATTTTTATAGTCATTTTGTACATTCATATATAAACAAATATGTATATATACACACATATATTTTGTTTTCTATGATCTACTTACCTCATCCTGCATCAGTTCAAACAAATCTTCCTATTCTGCATTGAATTCTTCCCCTTTTTTATTTTAAATGGTGCAGTAACATTCTGTTACTTTACTGTGCTCAAAATTGTTTAGCCATTTCCCAAATATTGGGTGCCTCTATTTTCCCCAGTTCTTTGCTACCACAAAAAGGGCTACTATGAATATTTTCCCATAAATAGGACTTTGCTTTCATTCTTTAACTTCCTTAAGGTATATGTTTAGCCATGGGAAATCTGAGCCAAAGACCCTGAATTTTTTGGTCACCTATCTAGCTTAATTCCGTGTTAATTCTCAAGTGGTTTGACCTCATCACAGCTTCCTTAATTATGGATTAGTATGGCCCCAGTGGAAAAAGAAAGGTGACTTTCTTTTTTGAAGGCAGCTAGGTGGCATAGTGAATAGAGTGCTAAGTCTAGAGTCAGGAAGACTTGAATTCAGATCCAGCCTTGGATACTTACTAATTGTGTGATCCTAAGCAAGTCATTTAACCCTGTTTGCCTCAGTTTCCTCTTCTGTCAAATGAACTGAAGAGGGAAATGGAAAACCATTCTAGAATCTTTGCCAAGAAAGCCCCAAATGGGGTTAGGAAGAGGCAGAAATGACTGAAACAACTGAATAGTAACAATTGTCCAGTACAATATCATTGCTTATCTTCTCCAGGATCATCGGATCACAGATTTAGAAAGGGAAGGGGCTTTGGAGATCGTCTATCCCAAAGTCCTCAGTTTGCCCATGGGGACTCAATTTTCTTATCTGTAAACTGAGGGGGCTAGATAAGACATCCCTTCCAGATCTAAATCTATGGGTCTATGAATCTGTGAGACAGTGTCAGAGAACAGAAATCATTTCCTCAGTGTCATCCAATAGTCAGGGGCATGGTGATCTGCAAACCATGGGGGCTTCATAAAGTCTTGTTGAGAGTATTGAATAATTGCTTCATTTCTTGGAGCAATTTCAAAACATCGGCACATTGACAATATTTTTAAAAAATAAACACAAATGAGAATCATTAGGAAAAAAAAAAACAATAAACACGATACCATAGTGGGAAACATTACAAAGACAGGTGGCAGTTATTTAGCAGATGATGGGAAATAACTGAATTTGTTCCATTCCCACATCTGGGGTGCTAAAAACTGTTAGGAAAACCACTGTTTTCTTGGAGGGAAGCCACTTATAAGAGACATTTTATGGCTTCAGGAATTAAGATTAAGGGCAAAAGTAGGTCTGTGGGTAATATTGCTAGCTTGGGGCACATGAAAGAATCATTAATTTTGTTTAGCATACTAGCTTCATGTGGTAGTGGCCTTATGGGGATGTTTTAGAGCAGCGTCTGAAAAAGGTAAGTTTATTATAATGGCAAATATATGTTTCTGCACAATCTGATGAAAAATTTGCCCTTGGGGACCCAAGCTGAAGAAGAATCAATTTGATGACAGAAAATTACTGTCAGATATATTCCAGTCAAGCAAGCCTAGAAACTCTTGTTTTGCTTCCCAGCTTGAGTGCATAAGTGAGAAATGCAAATCTTCCCAATGAAGTGCAGCTAACAGTGCATAAATCTCAAGAAGACAGTAGGATACACTTATTAAAACTTGGCAAGGATCAGAAATGAATGACTTTTTCTTTTGGAAATGCCAGCTTCCTTTTTTTCTTCCTCCTTCTTTTCAAGATGAGCTTTACTCTGGGCTCCATCAATTATAAATAATGGTTTCTTCACAAAATTGGCACCACTAACCTAAAAGCAAATAAGCTGAGAAATTAAATGGATTGAAAATCAACATTGTGACAAACATATTAGCGATTTTTTGATGATTCGAAAAGCATGCTCCAAGTTATTTTCGTATCTGTGTTGGAATATTGATGGCAAGCAATGATGAGAAAAGGAAGAAGAACACAGTAATGATTAGAAGAGCACAGTAATGATTACAAAACCATAGGGAATTGAGCCTTTGGACAGTCCTTGGCTCTACAGAATGGTATTTCATGAAAGGGACAATGCAGCAGGAGAGGTCTTCTGTCAATGTGTATTTAGAAGTGGTGCATAGGGGGGATCAATGTTTCCATACAGCTGTCTTCTGGCATTGTACGTGGTTGAAGTTTAGATTGCCCTGGTGTGGGCAGTCTCTCTGGCTAACCTCATGCCTAGATTCTTCCCTGACTTCCTTTATATCCCAACTAAAATCATACTTTCCACAGGAAGTCTTCCCCAACCCCTCTTAATTCTAGAGCCTTTCATTAATTATCTCCTATTTATCCTTCATATGGCTTGCTTTGCATATATGTGTTTCCATGTTGTTTCCCCCATTAGATTTTAAGCACCCTGAGGGCTGAGACAGTTTTTGGTCTCTTTTTGTATCCGCAGTGCTCAGCACAATGTCTGGAATATAGTAGATGCTCAATACATGTTTATTGATAATTGATGGATTAATTAGACAAGCCAAGGAACTGTAATCTCTGAGGTCATGTTCTCATTTCATTTACTAACACAGTATCTTAAATTATAGATGGAAGGGACCTTCAAAGTCATCTACTTCAATCCTCTTATTTTACAGATGAACAAACTGAGGACCAGAGAAAGATAATCCACCTTGCCTTGGAGCCCTGGCAGGAAACATTGATTGCATATACATTGAAGGGTCAGTTTGCTAGGAACCATTCTCAACTTATTAATGTGTAAATATCATGAGCTTCAGGGCAGAATATGTAGCAAATGTGGTGGGCTCATTCTGCTGGGCAGCTTTCCCTTTCCCCTTCTTTCTCTTTTCTTCTTCTCTCTTTTTGACCTCTTCCCTTCTCTCTTCTCTCTCTTCCCATCCTTTCCCTTTATTCACTCCCTCTGTTTATGCTTACCCCAATGAATCAATAGGCATTTATCAAATGGCTATTTTGTTCCAGGAATTGTGTCAAGTGCCAATGTTACAAAGACAAAAAATGAAACAGTCTCCGTCTTCAAGGAACTTGCATTCTAATGCAAATAACTGGTACACACAGGATACACGCAGAGTGGATAGACAGAAGGTAATCTTAGCAGGGAAGGCACCAAGTACTGGTGGGAACCAGGAACAGCCTCCTGCAGAAGATCCTACTGATCTGAGTCTTAAAGAAAATCAAGGGTTTCCTCTTAGAACTTTGGTTTCCTTTAAGACCCAGTTCAAATAAATAAGGACAGAGAACATGCCGAGCCTAGAAGGGAGCCAGTACAAAAGCATGGAGGTGAGAACTTAGCTAAAAGAGGACTTTAAAATCATCTATTTAGGTTAGAAAGTATCTTAGAAGTCATTAAATCCATTTCCTTCATTTGGCAGATGAAGACACTGAAGGCTGGAGAGGTTATATGACCTGTTAATAGTATCTCAGTTAATAGAAAGTGGTAATTTAACTTATATGCCAATTACATCATGCAATACATCAGCAAGGCTGGAGGAATCAAACCTGGAATTAAGGTTGCCTGGAGAAATAGCAACAATCTCAGATATGCAGATGATACCACTTTCCTGGCAGAAAGTGAGGAGGGATTAAGAAGCCTCTTAATGAGAGTGAAAGAGGAAAGTGTAAAATCTTGCTTGAAGCTTAACATCAAACAAAGATCTTGGCAACAGGTCCCATCACAAATAAAGGGAGAAGAAATGGAAGCAGTATCAGATTTTCTATTCTTAGGCTCAAAGATCACTTCAGCCACAAAGTTAAAAGACACTTGCTCCTTGAAAGGAAAGCTATGGCAAATCTAGACAGCATATACTAAAAAGGTGAGACATTGCCTTGCCAACAAAATCATCTGAGCTATCATTTTCCCAGTAGCAATGTATGGCTGTAAGAGTTGAACTATAATGAAAGCTGAGCACCACAAAATCAACGCTTTCAAAACATGGTGCTGGAGAAGACTTTTGAGAGCCCCTTGGACAGTAAGGAGATCAAATCAGTCAATGTTTAAAGAAATTAATTCAGGCTATTCACTGGAAGATCAAATACTGAAGATGAAGCTTAAATACTTTGACCACATAATGAGAAGATGGGATTCATTAGAAAAGACCCTGATATTGGGAAAGATTGAAGACAAAAGGAAAAGGGGACAGTGGAAGATGAGATGGACAGACAGTGTCATGGAAGCAACAAACATGAGCTTGGACAGACTTTGGGAAATAATAGAGGATTGAAGGGTCTGCTTGCTATGGTCCTTGGGGTCACGGAGAGTCGGACATGACTGACTGACTGAAGAACAAAGACAGAAACTAATCAGAACCTGGGGAACAGATTTAGAGCTCAAGGGACCTTAGAGATCATCCAGCCCAGAAACCTTATTTTCCTGATAAGGACAATTTGCCCAAGGTCATACAAATAGTAATTAGCAGAGGAAAGATTTGAAACTAAGTCCTCTGATTCCACTTCTTTTTCTGCTTTGCCATGGGTCTTTTATAAACTAGCATTTTCTAGGCTAAATTATGAATTAGAATCAGAGTATCACAGCTCTAGAGCTTAAAAGGATTTCAGAGACCATCTCATCTAATTTCTTTATTTCACAGATAAGGCAACTGAGGCCTAAGGTGGTTAAATAACTTGTCTAACACAGGTAGTGAGTGTCAATGGTTTGGGACCTCCTTCCATTGCTACAGCTCATGTTAATTACAATGTGAGTTTAAATAGTATAAAGTGTAAAGAACACTGGACAAGATTCAAGTATCAGCTCTGGCAATAACTATGTGGCCCCGAAGCAAGTCACAACCTCTCTAGACTTCAGTTCTATTATCTGAAAGGGAGGTTTGGGGAAATAGCTGAACCTATAAGCCCTTCTCAGCTCCAACATTTTATGCGTCTATGACTCTACTTTTGGTGGGTCTCATGATAAACAACTTTTTAAAAACATGTAAACTTAAATTGAATTTCCACATTTATAAGTCCCTTCCACACTGGATGTGAAAAGTGGAGAGATGCTGTATGACACGTTATGATGACAAAAATGGCTAGATTAGTGCCATAGTCTTGCCTGACAGTTATCAGGCAGGTAAACTTGTGTTTGTTGTTCCCACCATCCTCATCAGTTTAGCATCTTCCTTTTCCCCAGCTATGCTACACCCTCCTCACTCTCTTTTCCTTACCAAGATCTCCTGCTATTGTCTCCTCTTCTGAACTCTTTTCTTGCACAGTGCCCATTCTTTTTCAGCTTAGCTGCCTGGTCATATTTCACCAAGACCTTTCTAGGTCTCTTAAAACTCTCATGCAGAGAGCATGCTTCTATTCTCAAATCAGCATGCTGGCCAGAACCATGAAAGTGAAGGCCATATATGGGGTGCTGAATATTTTGTGATACCCCAGCCTGTTGCAGCAACAGCTTCTCTGTGATCTTCTGCCTTTCCTCTACTCACCAGGTGTCACAAAGGTGAAATTTCTAGTTAATGTTCTTGAAACAGTAGAAACAAACAAACAAAAATACTGCTAAACAGGTCTGTTCTTGTTGCAGAAGGTCTGAGGTTCTACTCCCAATTTCTACCAGCTGAACTATGGCTCTTGTTTTAAATCTAATTTTCTAAAATGTAAAACTTGTTCACAAATTATGTTTCTATATTGTAAAAGCTAAGCATAATTTTGCAAAAACTTCAGAAAATACTGTGTCCCTGATACGAATTGTGAAAGCCACAACCTCGGGCCTTAGGCCCCCCTGAATGGCTCCTCTTTTTGGAAGTGGGATAGGAGCCTTTTGGCTTTGACTTTCCAGAGCTTTCTAAATTTCAATAATTACTGAATTAATGAGAAAAAAAAAGAATTGAAATGAATAAAAACAATTATAAGTGCTTACTATGCCCCAAACACTGTGCTAAATGCTAGGGACATAAACAAAAAGATGACCCTTGTTCTCAAGGAGATTATATTCTAATGGGGAATTAGGAGATAGGGAAGAAACACCAATTATCTATCCATCTGTCTATCCATTTATTTATCTATTGGAAGGTCCAGCTATACGGCAGGTATAAATACTTGGTGGTCCTTAGGGTACAGGGGCAGGGGACCTCCTTGGTTTTTACCTTATTTCTTCACACCTTGATTTAAAAAATCTGCCTCCACTCAGTTGCTAACTCTCTTTTTCCTCTTCTTCAACTGTTATCGTCATCTCTGGATGTCCTGGTTTGGCATCTGATCTTTTGCTATCTATGTCTGTTCCCCTAAGGTGGCTAGGTGGCGTAGTGGATAGAGCACCAGGCCTGGAGTCAGGAAAATTCACCTTCCAGAATTCAAATCTGGCCTCAGACACTTACTAGTTATATGAGCCTGGCCAAGTCACTTAACTCTTTTTGCCTCAGGTTCCTCATCTGTGAAATGAGCTGGAGAAGGAAATGAGAAACCATTTCAGTATCTTTGCCACAAAACCCCCAAATGAAGTCATGAAGAGTTAGACACAACTGAGCAAATCTGTCCCTTTATACACTACAGATTGTAAAAATGAGTTTTTGGGGTTATCTCATGAAGGGAAAAAATGTGACCAAACTGAGAAGTAGCAATCAGAGTCAGGTAATCAGGAGCACATATAAAAGGATCATTTCCATTCTTCCACTAGGTGGCTGCTTTTTGACCTAATTCTTAGGTCTTTCAAATGGTTCATTCCCTTTAGGCCAAAGGCATCTACTTTCTTATGGTCCCATTTAAGAATGATTCCTCTGTAGAATCAAATTAACTTTTTCCTCACCCTTGTTAAATGTGGGTTTCCCTCCTTTGGGCATTCTAGGTGGGGTTTATTCAGATATTATATAGCTTAGGGCTTACTCTCCCTTATAAATCCTCTGACACAACAATTCAATTCAACAAACATATGGGAAATACTAATCCTGTGCAAGTCTTTGTGGGATACCAAGGCAAAAGTGTAAAATAGCTTCTGCCCTCATGGGGATTATATTCCCCTAAGGAGTGGGGGTGGGGGTGGCGTGGGAGGGTGAGTGGATATAAAACGAACATAGGTAAGTAAATATAAGATAAACTGAGAATCGAGAGGTCACCAACAACTGGATGGAGCATCAGGAAAGCCCTTCTACAGGGTGTGGTAACATGAGCTAATTCGTGAAGGAAGTAAAAGATCTTGAAAGAAGGAGGAAGTGCACTTCCAGGCTGGGGTCAGGGCAGGCCAATAGAACAGAGTGATGGAAGGTAGAGTTTGGAGAATAACAATCTGGCCAATTTGGCAGAGTATCTGAAGGGGAGTGGATGTCAAGCTTTTGGTGCTCCACACACGGAACATAGGTTCTTTTTTTTTCTCCCCTTTTCTTCTCACTGCACAGATCCCTACATGACTGAAAACTCACTACTTTTAAAGTTCTATATCTTGTTTTCAGTCATCATTTATTAAAATCCATAACTCTGAGCCCCCACCAATACATCTCTATGTCAGGCCAAACCAGATAAACCAAGCATTCAGAGCCAAAGACATTTAAGAAAATATAAATAGCAGGGCAAATGAGAAATTTAATCAAGCAGTAAATGGCATTCTAGACCAATAGCAAATGACTTCCAACTCACATCCCTCCAGTAGAGTTTTAGCCAGCTCCTCTCTTCATTCCTAATGCAGATCGCTCCTAGCCCTCATATGTCAGAAGAGAGTGGGATCCAAAGATTTTCTGCCTAACCACTTTTGTTTGGAACTCTGCACAGCAATCTAGTGAATGTTGACTTCTCTTAGCATGGGAGTCTTCCCCCACTGAGAACATTTCTGCTGCTTGTACAAGCTTCCCAGCTCTCTTAACTCTACCAAAAATTTCTGTAATGATTCATCCAACTTCTTTGCTGCAAAGCCTTCTCATCTAAATGGATTCTTTATCTTGTGACATCCCCATTCTGTAGGTTGATGCACAGACTTGTGGAACATGCAGTCAATTAAATTTCTCCCCAGTGTTCGAGGGTCTTTTGGTCTCAAGCATACATAAAAATTGTAAAGTGGTGACAATAATAGCACCTAGAGTTGTTATGAAGATAAAAACGAAATAAAATTTGTAATGGGCTTTGCAAACCTTAAAGTACCATATAAATGCTATTTATTATTGTTGTTATTAATGACACATTTTCCATTAAGAATATCTCCTTCCCACCTTTATGCGACATAAAATGAAAACACGCTTATATCACAGTTTAGAACATATTTGCTGGAAACTAAATTACTAGAATATAAAGATGATAAAAAGACAGTATTGAAATTCTTAAACAATAGGTTCCCTACTGCTTCTAATGCTATCTCAATGATTACCTCAGTTCATAACTGAATTTTCCAAGGAGAATGCCAGTCATCTGGAGACCTACAGTTTTAGTGTGATCTGAACTCACGCCCTTTCCCACTGTCAGTCTTCAGCACCTTGAATCAAGTTGGCATAGATTCTTTTATTGAAGAAATGCTCTCTGCATTCAAAGTTTTAAAGAAAAAGGCAAACTAATAAATCTTATCCAAATATGTTATTGTCATGGTCATACAACTCATGAACTAAAGCTCGCAGCTGAAGATGTCTTTGCTACATCTAAAATGAAATAGAATTTCCCATCCAAGTGGAAATGGTGCCATATGGGCCAGTAGTTCCTTGGTTTCTAGCTCTAACCCATGGATCCCCAAGAAAATGATATAAGCAGAAAACAAGGGGATTCCCTTACATCTAATGGGCAAATGATCTACCTGGCTCATTATACCATCCATGTGGTCTCTCTTCACAATCCCCGTCTGGACATCCTGGCATATGGCCTGGTAACAACTGTTCCTGGTATAGTTCCACCAAGAAGTTAGTCCCTTGGGTTTTTAACTCATTGACTCAACACAATCTCACAACAATCCCATTATGTAAGGCCAGAGCTCTAGAACTGGAAAGATCCTCAATCTAGTCCTCCTCCTGTGTCCTCATTCTGATAGGTGAGGAAACTAAGGCCAGAAAGGTCAAGTCACTTGCTCAAGGTCACAGGTAGGATCCCCAGTTCCAAATTCTCCTTTCTAACTCTTTATTTCTTATCTTTAGAATGACCTGGTCTGACCAGGCATGTGAGGATTAAGGGAAAGCTGCATAAGCATGGACTATGTTATTATGACACCAATAGATCACCTCTCTCTAGGGCTAGGCCTTATAAAGCACTTACCTCACAACAGTCTCATGAAATAGGAAGTGGAAGGATTGTTTGCTTTATTTTAAAGATGGAGAAACTGAGTCCCGGAGGCACTCTAGAAAGAATCAGTCATCTCTTCCTGCCAACTCCACTACACCTGGCTAATTCACTTCTCCATTTTCTTATAAGAGGTAAAAATGGAAATACAAATGGGTGATATGACAGAGATTATCCTAGCAACTCAAAAATCAGAAAAAACTCAGTCCAATAAAATTTGCCCCCCCAAGCTCACAAAAAAAAAAAACAAAACAAAACCGTTATTTGAACCAGGTGTGATAGCTAACCCATGTAATTCCTGCTGCTAGGGAGTCTGAGGCTGGTGGGAGTTCTGAGTTGTAGCGGGTTGTGAACTAGGTGCATATACTAAGTATAGTAGCAGTGTGCTGAGCTTCTGGACTGAGGTGAGATATGGGTGGGGGCATCAGGCTGCCTAAGGATGGGTGAGCTAGGACAGGTCACAAACATTGGCGAAGTTCTCTCAATGATAAGTAATGAGATTCTTCTGTGAATGGGGGTGGCCAGGGTTGTGCTGAGGCCAGCTCCTAAGAGCTGATTGTTAAATTTTAGTGTGAGCATTTACACCTTGGAAACTGATAAAAGCTACAAATTAAGGTTTGATTTATTGTTTTGTTGATTGTCCAGACTGAGGAAAATGATGGAGAAAATGTTAATAATTAAAATTAACTTAAAAGTATGTCGTGGACATTTTTTTTTGGAGAAGGAAGAGATTGTTGTTAATAATTTACCAGTATACTCCTGTTACAGGAAGACCAAGCATCAAAAAAGAAAGCAAAATATTTGAAAAAACACCACACAAACCTGAAGGAATTGATTACGCCTCTGTAGACAGCACGTTATTTTCTGAGGCTGTTGTTTTACCTTCTATTTGCTTTTCACTTTGTCACTGATCACAGGTTTGAGAAGTAAGGGCTCTGGGTATGGTTTCAGAATACTTTCTCATAAGGCATCACCTTAATAACAATTTCTGGCTCCTGCTCTTTTCCACAGAGGCTGGGAGAGGTTTCTAAATGTAAATGAGATTGTGTTGCAAAAGGCTTTTAGTGTTTGTTCCCTGGCAGGGGCTAAATCATCTTTCTAATTTATTGGCTCATAAAGCTAGGTCATCTGCCCCTAGTCATTTGTCTGGTGTGGGGTGTGGTGAATTCAGCGCCAGACTTGGAGTCAGGAAGACTTTCCTTCAAAACGGGCCTCAGAACTTAGCTTAGCTGGGTGACCTTGATCAGTCACTAAACGCTTTCTGCCTCAGTTTCCTCATCTGTAAAACCGGGTGATAGCAACAGCCTCACAGGGTTGGTGAGAAACTCGGTTGAGATTGTGTGTTTTGTAAACCTTACATCCTAGTAATGATGCTAGTTGGTATTTATTGAGCCACAGAGGATGTGTTCGGCGCTGGGAACAGAGACTCAGAAATGATGCCTGGACAGCTCCTTCCCTCGAAGAGCTTCCACTCTGCCCTTCCATCTGCCCTGGATGCCAGGACGTCACCGAGGTGGAGGCATCTTCCCCCCGCACACCTGGGCTGGTTGGAACGGGCCGCCGCGCTCTCCCTGCGGCCCAGCTCAGGAGTGGTATAGTCCGGCGGTGAGCGGTTGCCATGGTCACGGCGGGTCGCCAGGTAACCAGGGAGACAAAGGCGGAGGCGCTGGACTGCGTGGGGCGGGGCTGCCCGCCCGGGGCAGGCAGCGCCGAAGATGGAGGCGCCGGGGGCCACAGGTGGGTCGGGCTCGGCGGCGGCCCGCGGGGCTCTGGGTGGGCGATTTGAGCTCGGAGGTGGCCCAGGAAGCGCGGGGACCGCTGGCCGGCTGGGACCTTAACGGTGTGTGGGGCGGGGCGGAGGGAGCGCCGAGGGGCAGAGGAGGAGGTGGGGCGGGGCGGGACGGGACGGGGTGGGGGGGGAGCTGTTACTTGCCCGACCGGGCCTTGAGCGAAGTTCCTGCAGCTTCTACCTCCACCTGGTCCTGCCCCACCCCTAGAGTTAAAGCTTGGGGGTCCGACCCCCTGCCCAGGTGGCCGCCGTCCACCCGCTTCTCCTTTTACAAATGGAGTCCCCAGGTGGGGAGGTGACTTTCCCCCAAGTTGGTCACACCGATAGCAGGAAGATGGGGAAGAATAAAACATTTACACAGCGCCTACTGTGTGCCAGCCATGGTGCTAAGCACTTTTCCCAGTAACTCATGGTATTTTCACGACAACCATGAGAGGTAGGTGCCATAAGTATCCCCCTTTTATAACCGAGGCGAACAGTGACTCACTCAGGGTCATACGGCTATTAAGTATCTGGAGCCAGAGCTCCAGCTGCCTCCTAGATCAGAGACCGCGGGTGCCGGTCCTTGTTCAGGCCACTACCTCGAGGTAACAGAAAGATCATTGATTAAGGGGCCGTCTGGGTCCAGCCTCCCCCTTTTTACTCCTGGGGAAACTGAGGCCCAGCTAGGGGAAGGGGTACTTCTAGGTCCCACAGTTATTCGGGTCACAGAGTAAATGACTTCCAGGCTACCCCCTTCCTTTTACAGATGAAGAAACTGAGGGCTGGGGTATGTGGGAAGGGACTCGCCCCCACACGTTGGCCCCTAGACTCTGCCATTTTATGTGTGAGACAGAGAAGATGGTGCCACCAAGTATGACACCAGGCACCTTCTTAGTCCAACTTCTCCCTTTTACAGATGAGGCGCCTGAGGCAAAGTTAGGGACCTGGGTATGGGAGGCCATTTAGCCCAACTCACATCTTACTGGTGTGGAAATGGGTGTGTGTGAAGTGCTCCACGTAGTTATTGGGATCATCCATCATAACCTTCTCATTTTACACTTGAGGAAATCGAAGTCCACATAGGCCAAGGACCTGTCTGAGAAAGTGTCAGGGGGCAGATTTGATTAAGTCCTTGTTGTAGGAAGGACCAGCCTCCCAAGGTCTGTCCAAGTGGCTCTGCCCACTCCACTGCCCCACTGCGGATGCCCAGGGTGCAACGTAAACTGCTTGTGGACCTTTTCCTTTGGGCATTTATACTCTCAACCAGAGGCAGAATGGCTTAGTAAGATAGAGAGAGGGCTTTGGGTCAGGGAAGACCCTAAGTTCTAGTGTCACCCCTGACATTTCCTGGCCATGGTCTCTTGGGGGAAGTCATTTAGCCCACCCATCCCAATCCCCCATCTAGAAGTTCTGTAGGCAAATTTTCAAGAATGTAAGTTTCCTGAAAAGGGGCTGACTTTCATGGGTAGAAGGTGTTTGCTTTACCTTTGTGGTCCCTATACCACTAAAATCTATGGTCCCTTCCTAGCCTAGATAGGTATTGTTAGTCCTGAAATAAATCAAAGTTGTAAGTGGAGGAAAAGGTGTCTTTAATCAAGATAAAGAGAGTCAAGAGCCAAGAAAACTTACAGAAGTGTTTTTTTTTTTAACTTTTTGGAGTAAAAAGGGGGTGGGGGTCATATGAAGATGGAGGCCTGGTCATGAGGCTCCAGCTGCCCTTGGCAATCCAAGCAAGAAAATCCATTTCATTATAGTTGTTTTTGCCCTTCAGGATCCAAACCTTAATGAGGAGGATAGGACACTTTAGAATCACTTAGGTAACCGCAGCTAACTCTAAAGAGCCTCTGTTTACAGGATAAACAGAACAAAGATTCCCTAGGGTGGGTCTTAGCCCAACCTGATACAAAGCATCTTACCTCTAGAGATGGAATGAAAGGACATTCCTAAGACTGTTTAGGGAGGGGCCTCTCACTGTTAAAAGACCACCCTGACAGTGAGAAAGGAGTATTACATTTGATATTAACAATAGTTAATTTTCCTGGAATAAGCATTAAACATGTGCCAGGCACAATGCTAAGAACTGCAGATACAAATACAAGCCAAAACAAAGACAGTCTTGCTCTCAAAGAGCTTATAATCTAATGGGGGAAGACTCCAGGGCTGGGCATTTTATCTAGTGTGCCATCTAGCTGTCCCATCTCTATCATAGGCTTGACTTAAACCTAAGTCTTCTTTATTTCAAGACTTGCCTTTTCTAAGTCAAGAAGAGGTACTTAATTAAGGTACTTTAATTAATTACTTAATTAAGGTACTTAAATTAAGAGGCACTTAATAAAATTCAGATGGAGTTGTGGAGTTCTCTCCAAGTATCACTTCTAATATATATATATATAAAGGCCCTTTTTTCACTAAAGTCTCACTTAGAAGTCATATCATGGGAGGGAGAGGTCTCTAGGTTCTCGACTGCTATACCTATGGGGTACAGTAGATCCTACCAAGATGGGAAGGTTTCAGATCTGGGCTAGTCATGACCAGATTGACTTCAGGCTGATGAGCATTTTGGCCACTAGTTAAGACCATTTACAAAAGCATAGAGGGGTTGAACTCTGAGTTAATAGAGGAAAGACTCATCCTCCTGAAACTGCAGATCTGGGAAGTATTGTAGTAGAAACAATTGTGTATTTCCATTTCCCTCACTCCATACAGGGTTTTGATTTTCCAATCAACTGTATATTTCACTTTGCCCCCAAATAAAGGAACCCAGTAGGTCTGAATTAGGAGTCTAGGAATAGTACCGCATGTTATGAGCTTTTTAAAAATATGTTGTTTAGATCATTAAGGCAATCTATCAAGAGACCAGTGCATTAAGCACTTATGTGTAAGGCTGGGAGTGCAAAGAGGTCAGGATTCCTTACCCACAGGGGTTTATGGCCTAATTAGGAAGATTGGGCATAACCCAAAGCAAGTTAGAATATAACATTCAAATGAATAGCACAGGGCCAGACATGTTTAGGGGGAGGAGGGAGTTTGAGGAGGGAGAGATCATGTCTTAGGGAGAAGAACAGTTTCATAGTAGAGTTGAGTCTTGAGCCTTTGGACCATAAATAAAGAAAACATAAGATTATTGAACTAAACAGAAAAGGAAGAACAAAAGAGTATTTCTGAAATACCTAAAAGTTATGAGTAGGGCCTATTCAGGGATCCAGAGCAGGGTGTTTTAGTTGAAGAATATGGAGCCCTCTGGGGAGATAAGGTTAGGAGGAAGGGGAAGATGGTAGGGGGGGAAGCCTGAGTGCCAGTCTTGGGCATATGGATTTTGAACTTGTTTCTGTAGGGAGTGGGAAGCTATTTAAAGACTACAATAAGTAGCCTGATATTTGAAATGCAAAAGCTGTTTAAGCTATTAAAAACACTGTTGTAAAACTTAGCAAATAGGGCTTTCAAAAACATAATAGATTCTCTTCCAAATTTTCTTATTTGTTACAGATTAAAAAGGAATGTGATAGAGGAATGAATACTTCATCAACAGCTTGCTTAAAGGATATGGATAATCTTTGTAAAGACCTAGGATGCAATTTATGGGATTATGTGGGCATAGAATTTGGAGATGGAAGGAACTTTTAGAAATCTTGCCACTTCCTCAGCACATAAGGAAACAAAATTCTTTTCTAGATAAAAGGGACTGTATGTCGAGTCTAGTTTCAAATCTAATTTTTGTATTGGGAAAATGATCATTATTGTTAGGTAGTTTCATGTGTGCGTTGTTGGCTGGATGTAATAGTGCCCCTTTTCTATGGTTTACACAAGGTAGGATAAGAACTGGAACAATGATTTCAGTGATGTAGGGAATCCCTGGAAGAAGAAACTCCCAGCACCTTTTCTGGTTCTAGTTGCCTTGCCCTGATTCTCACATCCAATATGTTTCAGAGGCAGTACTTGATCCCAGATCTTTCAGGCTCCTAAGCCAGCCCTCTGTGATTCTATTTTAATGAAAGAGAGGAGTACAAAATAGAGCTTGAAGGTATGGTGGTTGGAGGGCAGAGAGACAGAAGTATAACCAGGAATGGGGTTGAAGGATGGCCAGTCTATACCCCTCCCCAAAATGGATGTCCTAGAAGGAACTCCCCAGTTGAAGAAGGGGCCAGAATGGAAATATGGCCCAGGGTGAGAAGGCCCGAGAAGCTGAGAGGAGAATGGGATGCCTAGAAGAAGCACTGCATTGGGGCCCATAGCACCTGGGTTCAAAGTTTACCCCTGTTACCATCTGGGCAAAGTGGGTCCAGCCACTTAATCTCCATAGGTCTCACTTTTCTCATCTGTAAAAAGAAGAGGTTGATTAAATCAGAGGAGTCAGATACACAGCTGGGCTGCATGTAGCTGACTGTTAAGGGTAGCCTGGACCAGATTAAAATGTAATTGGGAAACATTTAACAAAATAAATAAAAAAATACAATAAAACGTAGATAATATTACCTTTTAAAATGAAGTCAATATGCAGCCTCTCACGGATCCTTACCTACAGATTAGTGACTCCCATTTCTGTTTGAGTTAGACACACTGGATTAGATGACTTCTCAGGCTCCTTCCAGCTCTAAAATTATACAACATAAAGCCAATATTGAAGAAATGTGAAAAGGAAATTTAATAAGATTAAAAATAAAAGACTTTTAAACTGAGTTTACTTAAAAAACCCTAAAACCTTCCATTTGCTGTGCTCATTTGCACTAGAAATTAGCAAGGGTACCAAATAGCTGGACAATGTTAACTCACTTAAGTACATGGTAGAAAAACTCTTATGTTTAATGGATTCTAAAATGGTCTACAGTTTTAAAAGTACTAAGGCTTTGAAATGAACCATTTCCTCCCCCCCCAAACTTTCCATTTATAAATTTTAATGTACTTGAATAAAGTACTTACTTAACCTCCTTTTCTCCTAAGGGGTTCCAATAAGATTATGGATATTAGAGACAGATGAAATTTGCCTCTAAGGCAGGGTGACTCATTGTGACAGTGTGTGTCTTGATGGAGTCACCCCGCTTTTCAGGCCTTCTCCTTTTTCCTGGCTTCATTTCATTGACTGCTTATAGTCTGTTTCCTCAAAATGGGAACATGTATTGTGGGATCATCAAGCCAGTCTATATTAGGTTATATTTCAATGTCTTATAATCTAATAAATACAGTGCCTGGAAAAGTCATAACATGCTCAAAAGACTTTTGGGGTCCCATCATCATCATCACCATCATCAATATCAAACATCTTAGCATACAATACTGATTTTTTTTACTTGAATCATAAATTTGTGGTTTATTCTTATTCTGTTAGTTAAACTCTGACCACAGATTTGGTACTTTACCATACTTACATTGTAATTGTCTTGTTACCCCAGCAGAGGTGACTATTTCTCTTTTGGCTTTAAGAAAAACACTCCTATATGCAGCCTTCCCATCTTCTTAATACCACCCCCCAAAAAAGAAAAGAAAAGATGCATTTGTGCTGTTTGAGGAAAGGCTTGAAGGAAAATTTCACGTTAGCGAAGGAAGTGAAATGCACAGAATAGTTTGACTAATTTGCACATGAAACAATAATTATAAATGTAGAACAGATGAGTATTTAGGAATTGATATAGGTTTTTCCCTAAAAGAAAGGTAAATTGAACCAGTTATTTGCAATATGTATTATCCATACTGTTTGCACATGTATTCATGTGAAGAGCAGCAGAGGTATTTTGGCAATCTTGCTGGTCATCAGTAAGAAACTTTTCGTTCCATTTTTGCTAATTCAGTGATAACACTACTATGGTCATAACCAAAGAGCATGTTAGAAATAGCAGACTGGAGCCTCACTGAATTACCCTCAGTATGTGTTAAATGGATAGAGTAACGTTTTCAGGCTTTTCATTGAATACATTGGAAAAAAGGTAATTTTCTAAATATGACCTTACTAGCCTCAAAGAACTGTCACGTTTTCCAGGTCAGTCAATGTAAAGAACTTGTGTTTCTCAAACATAATCAAGTCACATATCTAGTAGGTGCTTTATAAATGTTTACTGAATTGAATTGAACTGAGTTCAATTGAGTGAAAGACTTCTCCTGGAAGCCAGTTTTGTTTCCCTCGTCTACAGTACCCCCAAATCATTGAGGTTTGTTTTCTCAGAGGAATTATGTTGGGCTTGAATTCTCCAAGAAGAGAGAATGACAGCCCTGCTTCCCTTGAAAACCTTTGGAAAAGCAATTACAGCCAGACTTTTGACCATGTTTCCTTTTCTTTCTTTCTTTGTCTCCTCTTCTCTCTTCTCTTCTCTTCTCTTCTCTTCTCTTCTCTTCTCTTCTCTTCTCTTCTCTTCTCTTCTCTTCTCTTCTCTTCTCTTCTCTTCTCTTCTCTTCTCTTCTCTTCTCTTCTCTTCCTCCCGCCCTCCCTTCTTTCCTTCTTCCCTCGCTCCCTCCTTCTCTCCCTTCCTTCCTTCCTTCCTTAATCTTATTGGTGGTGCCCGTAATAGAGTACAGACTTCTTCACAATTCCTACTCCATGTCAATGAACTCCAGTGGCTTTTGGTTTCTGCCAGTGTCAAACATAAAGTCCTGTGTTTGCTTTTTGAAGCCCTTTATAACCTGGTTGCTTCTGACCTTTCTGGTTTTGTTCATCTTACTCCCCTCCACATACCCTGCTATGCAGTGACACTGACCTCCTTGCTATTGTTGTCATAAGACACTCAATCTTCTGACTATGCATTTTACTGGCTCTTCCCTATGCCTGGAAGCCGTCCCTTCTGAGCTCTACCTCCTGGCTTCCCTAGTCCATCCGGCAAACAGACAACATGAAATGTTTAGTATATACTAGGCACTGCTAAGCATTCATAATACAAAGAAAGGGAAATAGTAAAGCCAAATGATCAACCAACCAGCCACCACCACCACCACCATCACCAAAAAAACCCAAACAGACCTGTCTCTGCTCTTGAGGAATTCATGGTCGGGTGGTGGAGGAAACAGGCAAACAATATATAAACATAGGATAATCTGGGGGTACATGAAGAGTAAAGGGGCCTGGGAAAGGTTGTAGCTGAGACTTAAAGGAAGCCAGGGATGTTAAGAGGTGGAGTTGAGGAGGCATAGTGTTCCAGCATGGGATAAGAATAGTTGAGTCAAGAGTATCCTGGAAGAGGCCAATGCTACTGTATCATCAGGTAAGGAGGGCTTTAGGAAGAGGCCAGGTGAAAAGCCAAATAGGTGATTTTATATTTGATCTTGGACAGAACAGAGAGCCATTGGAAGTTACTGAGCAGGAGGTGATGTGGTCTGACATATGTTTTAGGAAGATAAATTTGATGGCTTAATGGAGAATAGATTGTAGAGGGGAGCGTCTTGAGCGGGGGAGATCCATCACTAGGCTAGTTGCAGTAGTCCAGGTGTGAGGTGATGAGGGCCTACGCTAGGGTAGTTGCTATCCCAAGAGAGGGGGATTTATATGGGAGGAGAGAAAAGACAGGGTAAGTGCTTAATAATTGCCTGATGAATGACTGATGTCATATAATCTCCCGCAGTCTGTGTATTATACTGGCTGTCCCCCATGCCTGGAGTGCACTCTCTCATTACCTCCACCTTATTGGATCCATCTCTTTCTTCAGGACAGTATTCAAGCACCTCCTTCTACCCAGCACCCTTCCTGTTTCCCCCAACTGCTGGTGTTCAACGGCCCCTACAGCTTTGTCTTTATATTTTAATATTTCCATATGATCTTGTCCCATATATACTGATATTTGAACATTTCTTTCATGATAAAACATAAGGGCTTTTGAAGCATGGATTTTTTTTCATGTTTGTATCCCTCCACTTAGTATCATGCCTGGCACACAGTAGGTGTCTAGTAAATGTTTGCTGATTGATTTAGGACTGAGATAATGAAGTACTAGTGGATCAAAGTAAAGTGAAGAGTGAATGCAATCTCTGTCAACGGAAGGAGAATCTAACCTGATCAAACAAGGGATCTTTGAAGTTTTCTATACGGGAAGCTATAGGCTCTAGTGGAAAGAATGCTGGCCTTAGGGTCAGGGGACTCAGGCTTTAATCTTGGCTTCAATATATTTAGGAATTTAGGTGAGTCACTGCCTTTTTGCCCCAGTTTCCTTATCTGTAAAGTGGATTAAAATACCTAAAGTGAATGGTACTTGAAAGACTTAATTTTAGTATTGTTGTAAGGGAGACTGCTTTGAAAATCTTAACTCATAATTTTAGTCCAGCTCTGTCAGCAGTGTCATGGATTATATACCATATTTATGTAAATACATAGGTCAAACTTTTTTTCTGGCCACTCCCACGACCATGTGGTTTGTATTAACATGGGATGCTTCACTTGCTATTTTCAGTGTATTCCTAATAGAATTTTCCTTTTAAAGCAATCGAATATTAAAAGTGTGCCCTCTACTTGGCGATGCCTTTATTCAGACTAATACAGAATCTTGGGTGTTACATAGGAGAATTTGAGTTGGAGCATGTTATCATGGATTTTTTGTTTTGTTTTTAAATTTCTCATTGTGTATGTGTAGTTTTGTATTTTATTTTATTTTTTTGGCTAAAACATATTTATTCCATTTGATGACCAGGTTATATGGCATAAAAGAGTTCATGAATCAGAATACTTTGGAGAGGATATTATTACATCGTAAATCATGAACACCAATGATTTTATAGTTCTTCCATGGGGAAAAACTGGAAACTCTGTAAAACTAAAAACCAAGTAAGTGCATGTGTTCCATTAACTGTAATTGAAATAATTATGAAAGTTTGTAGATGTCAGAATGTAAAAGTGTTTAAATATAGCTTTCAAATTTAAATGTATAATGTGACTCAAATGTTATGCATCCATAATTCCATTTTTCTAATCCTTGACTTTCTACCCAAGTATTTCAAGATATAAATATGAATGTTTCATACCTAATTTGTCTATAGTTGAGAAAAATAGCAGAGAGAAAGAGTAGTGTTTGGGCACTAAAATAAGTGAAGGAGAAAGTTGGATATAGACAAGAATTCTTAGGCAGTAATCTCAGCTAGAGATGAGAAAAAGCCACCATGACCTCTAAGCTGTGTGCTATAGTGGAAGGACCATTTAGCATATAGTTAGAAGATCCAAGTTCAAGTCCCAGTCCTGACACTGACTAGTGGTTTGACAGTGGGCCGATCATTTCACCTCTCCAAGCTTTGTTTTCCTTGTCTGTGAAATGGGGATATACCTATGTCTAAGGGAATTGTTCCTCTAAAATACAGATATGGGCTCTTACTATCATTTCAGATGAGTTTCAAAGATGTTGTAGGAGGTAGCTGATACCTTCAAACATCCCAGCAGCAGGAATTTGTATCCTGAACGAGCCTAGGTTGGAGGGAGGCTCTCAGGAATAAGGTATCTGGGAAGTTAACTGTGCTAAGGCCCTGCACTCCCAAAGCCTTCTGGTGTTTCCAATTTCCATTTAAATCTGGTGATCCAGACGAAATACTGTTACCCTCTGAGACTCCCCTAAAATTGTTTTAAGCCATCAAAGATCTTCCCCCCAAAATTCCATCTCTTTAAGATTCCTTACATTATTATACAGACTGAATGAGGAGTAGTGGTGATGTTGTTCAGTTGTGTCCTACTCTTTGTGACCTTGTATGAGACCTTTGTGGCAAAGATACTGGAGTGGTTTGCTATTTACTTCTCCAGTGGACTAAGGCTAATAGAGGTTAAGTGACTTGCCCAAGATCACATAGTGAGTGTCTGAGGCCAGAAGAATTAGGAATAGACCATCCTAGATCAGTAGACTCAGTGAGACTTTGAGGCATTTAGTGGTCTCCCTAGACTGATAGATTAGTCAATTCATACCTTTATAGTTTGTTATTAGAAGGGGAAGGACTGTGAGAAAAACATTTCCATTAATGTCTTATTGGTGGAGCTATAAATGGGTAAAGCCATTCTGGAGAAAAATAGTTTTTATACTCAAAAAGTGTCTAAACTATGCCTGCTCTTTGTATCAGCAGTACCACCACACACACACACACACACACACACACACACACACCCCACATGCACACGTGCATGCGCAGGCGCATGTACATTGGATTCCCTAATTTAGGGGCTGTTCCAGGCAGAGTGTACCCCCTTCTGATGCCACTGTACCTCCTTCTCTTCTGCCCGAGGCTGGGCACAGTTGAGGTTTGCTACTGTTCCAACAGAATACTGGGTGGTTTGTACTAGCAGAAACTATAGCAACACGGATCTTTCTGAGTGGGTTCCATAACACCATTTAGTTTGTGGGTCCTGCTGGAGGATGGAGGCTGATGGGAAACGGCTGTGGAGGAATCTCTGGGGAGTTGCATTCTCTACTGTGCATTCTTGAGGCTGTTGCCTTGTGGGGCTTCTTCCCTGTCCTGTGTTGACAGCTGTCGCTGTGCTGTCTCTGATGCCTCAGTCCTTTATTGGAGGGTTTTTGAGAGTTTGTGGCACCTGGAGAAGACGCTTGTTGGCCTGTGTCTCCTCTCCACAGGCAGTGTCTCACCACCTCTGTGTTGTTTGTTTCCATGTCCCCATGAAACTGGTGTGTGTTTGTGTGAGTGTGTGCCTGACTTTTGGAGGCAGTGTTTTTCTAATTGCCATTCTGGTTTTACCATCATAGTCAGTAATTAAGTCTGACAGTGAGTACGTAAGCAATAGAACCTGAGGTCTGGCCCCTCTGGATTATGTTATAGAGTCCTGTGGTAGTAGTAGTCAGTCATGCTCTGGGGACCTGACCTGCCAAGGGGAGTGGGAGTTGGGGGAGTAGCCCCAGAGTGGAGTTCTAGCTACCTCCAAGATTGGCATGAGTGGAGATTGGCTCTGGAATGAGAGCAAGTGATCCTGGCACACAGAAGAGGAACCACAGCGAGCACAAAGGGGAGGTCCTCAATAAAGGGTTTATGGGTAGACATGGATACATGTCTTAGGATGAGGACAGATGGATGGTTTCCTTTCTGCAGTGGTGGAGGGAGCCTGTGTTGTTGAGATTATCGTTCCACTGACAGACTGATGTATATACATCACATCAACTCTGGAGGCTCTCTGGAAGAGACCTTATTCGTTTGTTCAGTCTTGTTCAACTCTTTGTGACCCTGTGGACCATTCAGTCCAAGGGGTTTTCTTGGCAAAGGTACTAGAGTGGTTTGCTATTTCCTTCTCTTGTGGATTAAGATAGAGGTTAAGTGACTTACCTAGGGTCACACAGCTATTAAGTATCTGTGATGCTGGATTTGAACTCAGGTCTTCCTCACTGACTCCAGACCTGGTGCTTCATCCACTGAGCCTCCTAGCTGCCCCTGGAAGATACATTGGAGATCCTCAATTCTATCTTGCAGTGCACATGAGAAAAACTAGTGCTTAAAGACTTTAAGGGGCTTGCCAAAGGTCACACTGGCGCGCGCACACACACACACACACACGTATATCTCTATTACTTAATTCCAAGGAATCATAATCTTAGTAATATAGAAACTCCCTGTACCTCTGTATATAGATGCAGTATACCATATGCAGGTGCATACATATCTAGACACACTTATCCATAAGCAGATATTACATACATTGTACACACATGGTCCCTCTATTACCTTAGGCAAGGGACCATATTCAACAGCTGACTTCTAGGTTGTATTGCAGCTTTAACTGTTTTCCTGTGATGTAAGCAACACATACATGAATGGGATACACCCAGTCACAAATATATATGTATCAGTATACAATAAATACATGTAGTCACAAATATGTATATGCATATAGCCACATGTAATAAACACATATGTTTATGTGCACAAATGTGTGTTTGTATGTGTATGACACAACTCATGGTATCAGTCCGCTTGTCCAGTTGCCCCTCTTTGATGAACAACTAGACTTATCGATTGCTGAGTGTTTTGTGGGGAAGCTAACATTAGGCTTTATGAGCCCCAGAACTCTTAAGAGCTCCCGCTGGTAATCTGTGCCCTCCTGGATACCCTTTAGTCTTTTGAGAAATTTGTCATCATCACAAATTCACCACCCACCACTTAAAATAATAGCAGATATTTGTGTTGCTTTATAATTTACAAAAATGTCACATGCTTTAATTAGATTATCTCTAAAACCCTTTGAGGAACATGTCATAGGTCGTATTATTCCCGTGGAATAGATGAGTTAGAATCATTGTAATTAAATTATTTTCTTATATTTACATAGTTAGTGAATTGGAGGCAGAATTTTAACCTATGATCCAGCTGTGATCTGATTTCATTTCCAGTACACCACATGGCTGAACTACTCACTTCCATTTTGGGGATGAGGAATAGAAGGTAAACATAGAATATAAGGAAGAGGCAGATATATAGAGAAGAGAGAAATCCAGATAGTTGTGGATGGTGGGAAGGCTTGTGGGCTATTTTTATTTACAATTTGTTATGAAGTAGATTTGATGGGTTGCCTCATCAATAAGATCTTAGATCTGTTTGAGGATTAAGTGTGCCTCTGCATGTGCTTCCGCTTCTGAATCATGTTTGGAGATGACATGATGGCTTAGATGGTAGCAAGGAAGGAAAATGAGCAAATTGATCGAGGTTTCATTTATGTTTACATTTTCTAGACTAAGTATGTATTCATTTTAAGTAAAATGTTCCACTCGGTTTGCAACAGTTAATACTAATAGACATGAATCAAAGAGTATTTAGTTTTCCCTTGTATGTCATTTCACAGAAGGGAGCCAGGTTTAACACTCACATTTCTGCTAAGTCCTGAAAGAGATTTCTCTTCGTTCTTTTACCCTATCTAGTACTGACATCTTGATCCAAGCTATGTGTTGAAATTAAATTAACAAATTCATTTTACATAGCAGGATAAAATAAAGCCAAATTTGAGAATTTTTGCTATTGTATTTTTAATCATCAATTATGATAGTGAAATAATTAAGCTGATTTTGGTCTATGCTATGACATATTTTGTTATTTTTTTGGATATGTGTGTATGTGTTAATTTATGAAGTTCAGGTAGAAACTACTAGTGTTTTCAACAACTAAATTATAGTTTCAGCTTCTGGCATAGTTCAAACATTGTCTGCATTGTGAATATTGTCTGTGTTGAAGAATTACTTGAAAGGATGACAAGAATTGTGATTAAAAGACATTATAACTATAAGAACTTGTTGGAAGAAAGGCAGTATTTGAATCTGTCAAACAATTTTAGATTTAATTCTTTCGCATTATTTTGCTAGTGTATTTGAGTTTTCTGGGCACAATTCATGTATAAAAGGATATGATTTATAATTTCCACTTTTAGCTGAGTAATAGCAACAACAAAAGTTTAAGATTTAAACAAGCACAGCTTGTGTAAAGGAAATCTTAATAGAGGCAGCACCCCAGAGACTGAATGGTGCCTTTGGGAACATTTTTCATGGAAAGTGAAAGTACAGCCATTGTATTACCTTGAAATTTTCTATTTATTTGCAAAATTAGTTTACAGGAAAAAAAGGTAAAATATAAGCTATTAGTGTCCTATTTCATTATTTTTCTCCTGTTGTTAATATATTACATATCATATAATGTAGTATATTACACATAGTACTTTTAAAATTTTGATATGATATGATATAATATAATAATAAATATAATATAATTTAACATAGTGCACTTTTTTATGAGACAAGTCACCACCATACCTTTCAATTCTGTTTCCTCGGGAATGTACGAGAATTGTGGGTGGAGAAAATGCAGTTAGAGCTGGAAACCCAAATATAAGCTGTTAGTGTCCTATTTTACTATTTTCCCCCTTTTGTTAATATATTATGTATCATATCATATAGTTTATTTCATATAGTACTTTTTAACATTTTACATTTATATTATCTATCTATACATGTATGTGTAAATGTGTGTGTATATGTGTATGAGTGTGTGTGTGTGTGTGACTTTTTTACAAGACAAGTCACCACTCTACATTTCAATCCTGTTTCCTCAGGAATGTACGAGAATTGCGGGTAGAGAAAGTACAGTTAGAGCTGGAAACCCAAGAGATGGAGAAGAAACTTCAACAATTACAATCAAGCATGAGCCGGGAAAAAGAAGAAAGAGAGTAGGTGAAATTTCTGGAATTTTCTCAATAAGTATTTTATATTTTAATGTCTCTCTAGCAAAGTGTTTTCCTTAGGAAAATGAGTAATTTCTCAGTAATCCAGTGAATTGTTCTCACTGAACATGCTGAAGAATAAAGAGTTGAATTTATTTTTTTGTGTTATCTTATCAGTTCTGGTTCACATTTTTCACAGTGACTTTTCCATCTCTTTCTTCAATAGAATGGAATGGAAAAGCATTCATAAGGCCTTTCTAGGTGCCAACCACTGTGCTAACCCCTGGTGAGAAAAGAAAGACAATCCTTGTTTTCAGAGAGCTCACATTCTAACGGGGGAGATGGAACAGAAAGGGCAGTTTAGTTTCATGGCCCTGGAAAGGCCATGTGGAAATTAGAGTTTGGCAGGCAAACTCCCAGGTCAGATGGCAAGGCTGCTCAGATGGCTGCTCCCCCCTCTAGTGACTTGGGAGGAGTATAGTGGGGTGAAGGGTGAGGGAGGAGTCAGAGCCCTGCATACCTTCAGTGGAGGTCAGGATGGGGCAGGGGAAGTCAGTAGCTACTTGAGTATGGCACCTATTTGCCCCTGAGCAGTGGGGATTGGGTCGGGGAGGGGGATGTCCCTGACCACATCTGCTCACACTTAGAGTAGTTGAATGGATGGCTTCACGTAGACTTTGGATGCTATCTGAAAAGAGTTTCCTCAGTTGTTTTCCTTAACTCCTCAGAACAGGCAGCCCTCCTTCCAGTCTCTGAAGAAGACTCCACCTGGCTGGGCCATGGCCTTGCTCAAGCCATCAGTCCATCTCTCATGCATTTTCAGTCCCTCCATATGACTACAATTCTGTTCATCCTCAAAAGGCCTCACCTTTACCCTTCTGTGCTGTTCAACCATTAGCCCATCCCTATTAGCACCTTTACTGCAGAACCTCTGCAAAAAGTTATCTATAGACTTATGCCTCCACTTCATCATCAGCTATTAAGTGCCTACTATGTACAAGGCACTGGGGATAAAAATACAAGAATAAGATAATCCTCTTTGTAATGAGCTAACATTCTAAGAAGGGAGACATGTCTCCCCCTCTGTCTGTACTCCTTGCAATGTGTGCAGCTGTCTTCTTTCCTCACTACTTTACTGAAACTGTTCTTGGCCAGAACCAGTAGATTTTTGTCAGGGGTTATCCTTCAACAAACTGGCATAATCATCCCTTAGATACAATGTGCTCACCTGTATCCTCCCTCCTTTCTTGGTATGGAGACACCATACTCCACGTTCTCCTCATACCATTCTGATGGCTTCTGCCTTTTTGCTGACTTCACGTTCTAGGATGAACCTTGGACCCAAGACTGGCCCACCCTTGGCCCTTTTCTCTTCACCCTCCTCTTAATAATCTCATTCAGTTCTCACCTTTACACAGATGACTCCCATTAGCTTGACTTCTCTTTTGAGCTTTGAGCTTTGGTTGCCACATGCCTACGGGACACCTGAATGTCACACTGACATGTGATTTCATGATGCCCTAAACCAAACTCGTCATGCAGGCAAGCTGGGTGGTGTAGCGAGTGGTGTCCTAGGCCTAAAGAAAGGATATTGTTGGTGTTTAGTTGTTTCAGTCGTGTCCAACTCTTCATGACCCCATTGGGGGTTTTCTCGGCAGAGATACTGGAGAAGATTGCCGTTTCCTTCTCTGGCTCATCAAATGAAGAAACTGAGGCAAACAGGGTTAACTGACTTGCCTAGAGTCACACAGCTAGTAAGTGTTTGAGGCCAGATTTAAACTCAGGAAGATGAGTCTTCTGGACTCCAAGCCTAGCACTCTACCCACTGTACTCCTTAGCTGCCCCAAAGGGCCAGGGGTCCTCTTCAGTCTTTCCCTTCCCTACCATAGCTTTAGTTGGCCCTTCTTTTTATCCTGTCAGTGGTTGCTCCGGGGCTGCTGGTTTTTCTGGTTCAATTCTGGATGTCCCCCCCACCCCCCATCTCTTTTCTGCTGCTAGGCCCTCAAGGTGACCTGAATTCAAAGCCATCTTCAGACACTTACTAGCTATGTGACCCTGGACAAGTCACTTAACCAGGGTTGACCTCACTTTCTTAACTATAAAGTGGGCATAAACTATCTCCTTGAAACTTTGCAGGGTTGCAGTGAAGATCAAATGAGATATTTATAAAGTATTCAGGACAGCTCTTGGCACATAGTAGGTACTTAGTAAATGTGTTTCCTTTTGGCCCCTAAACCTCCTCACTAGGATTCAGTACTTCTCTCAGTGGCACTACCATTTGAATAAAGTTCCATGTTTAAACCTCAGTATCTTGGACAATTCCTTCTCCCTTCTTCTCATGTCTTGTGTTTATCCATCACAAAGTTCTGTCAATTCTGTCTCCCTGTTGGCTCTCCTCCTGTAGTAGTAGTCTTGTAACATCTCCTCTGTTCTTGCTGGCTCTTCTTTAGTGTAGGACCTCATCACTGTCTCTGGATTATTGGCTGTAGCCTCCTAACAAATGTTTTCAGCTCCATTCTCTTCCCCCTCCAATCTGTCCTTCATACCAGTGCATACTAATTTACCTTACTTACATCTGTTCATATCATGTCTCTCTTCCCAAAACTTCAGTGGTTCCTGATTATTGAAGAGCTAACTTCAGACTTCCTTGTTTGGCATCCACGATCTTGGACGATGGGCTTTTTCTTTATGTCCTTAGCTCCTCTCCATCCTGTGTATGATTCATCCACTTTGGGCTCCTCTCTGTTCACTAAACATGCCCAGCAATTTCTTGTGTCCATGACTTTCTTTGTTCCCCTTATTTTGTCTCTTTAGAACAGGGATCCTTGTTTTTTGTATCATAGACCCCTTTGGCAGTCTGATGAAGCCAATTGGCCACTTTTCAGAATAATGTTTTTGTATGCATAAAATAAAATACATAGTATTACAAAAAAAAAACCAATTATCTTCAAATACAATAATTAAGATACTATTATTATTATTATTATTATTTTTAAAAGTTCCTGGACCTCAGACTTTATAAGGCCCATCCCTTTCATCTTCGCTTGTTAAATTCCTATCTGACCTTTGAAACTGAACTCAAATGCCACCTCCCCCAAGAAACTTTCTGTGATCTATTTAATAGTACCATTAGTTATCATTTTGCAATATAATTATCAGAGTAGGTGTCATATCCAATATTAGAGTGTTGGTTCTATGTGGATTAAGGCCAGAGCCTACCTAAACTTGATTGATTTCCCAGCTCCTAGGGAGGAAATCTTCACATAGGAGCTATTTAATAAAGATTTATTTGATCAAAGGAAGAGCCTGCTTCTGTGCTGTTCATCAGTTACTTTAGGCACCTCTGAATATTCAGTTGAAAGCTTTTGCTCTTCTTCATTGGTTTGGATCAAAAGATCTCTAATTCATCCTCAGGAGAGTAGATTGTGGAATTCTCTGCTTGGAAAATTTTTTCGATGTTCCTAAAAATTGACATCGTGATGCCTTCCTGGAAACTTGTGTTCCTTTTTTAGTGCTGAAATGTTGCCTATTAAAAAAAAATGCTTCCCAGAATGTTTATAATTTTGGGTCCTGGTCAGTAAGTTTGGGAAACTGGGTGATGATCCTCAGGGTTTTCTATAAGACAGAGTGTCCATGGGGCAGTAAATGTTCCACAAATGAAATCCTGATCAGTATTTTGCTTGTCATTTGTACTTTAAGATGACCATTATGGAAGGGATTATAGTTTCAAAATAATGGAGAACATAATGACTTTAGAGATATATCATTAATCATTTTCATCTTATGCATCTCTTCCAGGCCCTAAACAAGATTTCCATTTCCTGGAAAAGGGAAATACATATGTTTTCATTAGCAAGAGAAATATACATACATATATATACACACACACACACACACACACACACACACACACACACACGTAGTAATTGCATTTTTGTTGCTCCTTGTGTATACAGAAGGTCAAGTGGCTATCACTGGAAATCTGGACAGCTGGGCAAATTGGGTAATCAATCACAAGTGATGTCACAAAATAAAGAAAATGTTGTGAAGGTAAGAATATTTCATTTGATTTTCAGGCAGTTTGCTAAGCAATCTGATTTTCACTTCCTCTGGCAGCTTGTATTCATTCACAGAGTTGAGAACTGAATGTTTTTGAAATAATAGTATGGTGGTGTTCATTGTTAGTTCTTAAATTGCCCCGCCTTTTATCTCACCATACACCTTTCTTTTTTTAAATAGGATTTAAATCTGTCAGCTAAGAGGTGATGATTTTTCATTTTATTTAGTCCGGGGAAGGCTCAGCCCTGGATTAAAGCAAGCAAAGTCATGTTTTATTAGATGCTGTATATAAAGGGTAAAGCTTTTGCCATTGGTATGACAAATGTTCAATTTTCTCTTCATGATTATTTCTACATGAGTATAAATTTCTGTTTCTATAGAATTTTTCTGTAGAATCTTTAGAACAACTCTATAAACTTCTACATGAATATAAATTCTATTAGAATAGTATGTTGCTTTTGTGTATCAAAAAACAAAAAAAGTTTATGATTTCTATTTTTTTTTACATTTAATGATCATGTCACAAATAACTTTAAATTCAAGGTTTGTTTTTTATCAATTCCTGATCACATTGTATTATTGGGAATTGGGAATTGACAGGACTTGGTTATGGACTAGAATTGGGTACCATTGTGCTAAAGGAGAAGAGGAAATGAAGGTTGCTTCCAGGTCTCAAGCCTGTCAACGAGGTGATGATGAGGTGATAGTGGCGGTCCCTTAGAAGAAAGAAGTCATAAGGAGGGTTAGTGGGAAAATTACTCCTTTCAGAAAGACAGGATATCAGAATTGTAAGAGACCTAGGCCAGCTTCTCCCTAACTGGGAATCTTCTCTACAACATACCATTCAAGAGGTCCTCTAACCTTTGCTTGAAGACCTCTCTATCTCTGTCTCTATCTCTTTTTCTCTCTCTTTGTATCCCTCTCCATCTCTCCCTCAGCAACTCATTGCTCCTTCAGGCAGCAGCCCTATCCAACTTTTGGATAACCCATTTTGGGAACTTTGCTCACATTAGGAGCAGGGTTCCATAGCATAGAGCAGAAGGAAGTTATTAATCTGGAAGAGCTGGAATATGAAAGGCTGATCTGGATCAGAGTGAGATTTGGGAAAAAGCAGGGAGGAGGTGGGAAGGGTGAGAGTGAGAGAGATTGTCACTTATCAATGAGAATGTGTGTCACACAGTGTCACTGGGTTGTAGAAAGCTAGAGGTTGGGAGGTGAGTTATAGAGACCATGAGATCAGGGGTGGGGACTGTGCAGCCTTAAGACCCACATCAGATTGTGACTCTCCAGAGTAGGGACTATAGTTTGCCTCTTTTTGTATTCTTAGCCTAACACATAGTAGGTGCCTAATAAATAAATAGTTGACTGACTGACGGAAACATGTAAATGGCAGAGGAAGGGAGAATGACAGATAGGCAACAGTTTTGTTAAGAGAAGCTTGAAGGATAACTAAATCTAGGATTCTTGTTGGAGGGTTGCTGGGTGACACAGTGGATAGAGTGCTGGCCCTGGAGTCAGGAAGACTTAAGTTCAAATCTGGCCTCAGATACTTGCTAGCTGTATAACTCTGGGCAAGTCACTTATCCCTGCTTGCCTCAGTTTCCTCATCTGTAAAGTGAGGTGGAGAAGGAAATGGCGAACCATGCAGTATCTCTGCCAAGAAAGCCCTAAACGGGGTCAAGAAGAGCCAGATGAGACTGACTTGTTGTGATTCTTGTTGGGATGTCCCTGTTCAAGGGGCCCTTGCAAATGCCCTCTGGCTGTGCAATGGTGGGGCTGGAGGGGGAGGGAATCTTCTCAACATTTCTAGTGGTGATTGTTCTGCTGGCCTGGCAAGAATGATGGCCTGGTCAGGGGACCATCCCCTGAGGCCTGGGCTGGCTGTATATTAAAGGAAAACACTGAGGTAGAAATAGAGATCAGGATGAAAACCAACTGAAGTACGTGTATTTCTTGAAGAAGAGCAGCCAAAATCTTCATTTTAAGTTGTTTTCCCTGCTTGTTGTATACTTTGAAGAAAGTTTTGACTATCACTATACAATGCAAAAAATGAAGAGCAGAATTGTAAAAACAGTAATTTATTTATATTTGTATCTGTTCATTCAGTTTTTACGTATGTTCTGACCCAGAATTAAAATGTCCAAACCAAATGATTTGGCTACACTCCAGTTAGGTGTGTTAACCCCATCTGTCTATTATCTATCAATTAATAATTTATATCACCAGTAGTGGTTTTTAAATCAAAATGTGATTTGCAGGACTGGTATTTTTAATTCTTTTTAGCTTATGTGATAGGTTGCTTTAATGCACACTTAGAAAGGTTCAGGATACGAGGTCTAGTACAAGGAAATGCTGAAGCCACAAGACAAGAAAGCAGCTGGTTTTATTGAGGGGCCATACTTACGAGGACAGGCAGGGATGATGATGGAAACAGGTCACGTCCTCTGAGATCCCAGGTGGAATTGATCCTGATGATTAGAATTCTGCTAGTGCCTCAGGGGGAACGGAGTCACCTCCCTCTCCACCTCTAACCCTTAACCATTCTGGTAGGTTTTTATAGGGTTATTGCCTGAGTCCAGCAGGACATTCAGCATTGGGGGGGAAGGGATTTAAGAGCCTGGATCTGGGAACTGCTTCTGAGTCCTGCTAGTGGGGGGAAGAGAAGTCTCTTGGGGAACTGGCAGCTAGTTTATATTCATACCCTCTGCCAACAGCAAAGGGGCTTTGGGCCATTACTGCTGGTCTTTCTCCGACAGGCTGACTCAGGAGTTTTTCAGTTTCCCTTGGGCTTCTTTGTTTACCTGGAAGGGGAGGCTACTCCTGGGGTCTTGACATGGTTTCATAGAATCTCAGCAGCTGTGACTTCAGGAATGATGGATGTTGAATTCCATTTCTGAGGCACAATTTCTGATGTTATTGAGAAAAAATTAGGGTCATATTTGTGAAGGAGGAGACCCAAGTTAATAAATATGTAGAAACACAGGCATCCATTATTCTTATATTTACATGTATAAGTTGAGCAACTAAGCATGCAAACTGAAAATTCATCATTAGACATGAAATAAATTTGTGGGCAGATTATCCAGTGTGCTTGGGTGTTTTCTTCAGAAATGAATTTAAATAAGATGACTCCATGTGCAGACAGTTTGGCTTGGTTATCACTTATACAGTTCTCTTATTTATTGATGTCTTGGGCTCTTTAAATCTTACATACTTTCAAGGCTCATTTTGAAATTCCTTTTTTTTCATTTATTGCCTAAACTTAAATCTTTTTGTCAAGCAAAATGAAGTAATTGGAAAGTTGCAATGGCTGAACCTTGGGAAAGAGATTTGAGATCTTAAAAAGTGTGTTAAGAAATGTAAAAATTTACTATTCTTAAGTATCATAGATACCAGATTAACAAAGACTAATTTCTATAGTTTTATGTATGGATGCACATATGTACACAAATCTATACATGTGCTTTTATATATATGTATACATCTTGCTCATTTATATGTAGAGTAACTACAGGTCTTGGTCTAGCAGGACACTTGTCATTGGGGTAGCAGAGTTAGGAGCCTATGTAGCTATGTACCTAGAGTATATTTAGAGTAACTCAATTCAAAAAACAGATCATAGAATTATGGACTTTTAGTGCTGGGATGGACCTTTGAGTTCCTCGAGCCTCCTTATTTTACAGATGAAAAACCTGAAGAGAAACACTTGTTCAGGCTCACACAGTCACTTAATAGTACAGATGGGACCAGAGCTCAGGTCCAGTGACCTTGACTCCCCAGTCTCTGTACCATGGAACATCACCTAGCCTCAGATTCCAAAATAATGGAGGGAGTATATTATTCCAAAAAAATACAGTGAGAAGTTACTGTATAGCATTTTAATATTTGCCTAAAACTTTTTTATAGGAGACAGTTTTATGTTGTTGTTGTTAGAATTCTAAATAATGATTCTTAAACATTCTTTCCAAAAAAAAATTATGTATATTTTCCTTTTAATTAGAAATGTTTAATTGTAAAACACTAGTTTTTATATTACTATGTTTCAACAGGAAAACTTTCCATTCAAACTATTCCAAAATGTTAGATATCTTCAATGATAATATTGTTAGTTTTCTCTAAATAAGCCCTATGTATTCTACAATAATATGGTAAGAGCACATGTTTCATTAATACAGGTGTCTCCAGGAAAAGTGAAATTAAAAATCCTGAAGGATCAGGTTCAAGGTAAATATTTTAATATTACTTTTTGAACTTAAAAAACATATAAAATATTTCTTTTTAAATTTCCACATATGATTCCCTGGTGGTCTTTAATTATCTTCTTAATTAAGGACACCAATAATAATATCTGAAAATATTTATATTTCTAGAGAGGGAATGTGTTTTAGTGGCTGACCATGAGTGTTTACTTTGTGGTCAGGAAGTCCTGGATTCTAGTGATTCTTCTAGCGACCTTCTGGCTGAGTGACCATGGTCAAGTCACTTAACTTCTCAGCAACTCAAGGCACCATTCTGAGATTATAAATTTTAGGCAAGTTGCTGATTTCCAGCATGAAGAGAGTTATAACTCTAGATATTCCTTATGCTGTTACAATCATGACCCCACACCATTCTATCCCCAGCCCACCCCAACACACATGCACTTTGCTTTTCAGTTACAGAGAAGAATCAATGCTGTGTTCTATGTACCCACAGAGAGTTTGTGTGCTTCACTGAGAGTCATATGTGGAAATTAAAAAGGAAATATTGTCAGTATTTTCTGAAATTCAACTTCCTCATCTTTACTATGGGCACAATAACCTCCTTCATAGGTTTGCTATGGGTAAAGTATGTTGCAGGCATCCCTGTGTGACCTGAATGTGTGCTGTTGTCCCTATTTTGTAATCCTCTAATCCAGTGCGGTCGCTAGTACATATTTTCTACGTTTAGGACTCAGGATTTCATTGGTACAGACGTTCCCTCTACAACCCTCCTGTGCCTGGTTTAGGGGATGGTCTTGGTTACTGAAGCCAAGATAATTCATCACCTTCTGGTGATGAGGCTCTTGAAACTCAGTTAAACTGGCCTTTGGATCATAGACATACAGTCTATCTTTATGGAAAGTCCTTTCTGCTGCTCGGTGGGACCATCCAGAAATTTCAAATCTATGGCAAAGCTTTTGAGAGCTCTCTGGGCCACAGTGAGGGATCATGTAGGGATTCAGTGGAAGAGAACACATATTATAAAAAAAGTAAGGGATCAAATTAATAAAGTAGTAGGCACAAAATCCCTTGGCTAGACGTGTAATTCAGAACTTGTGTTGACTGTGACCTTACAGTCTTTCTATTACATGTTGCTACCGTGGGCTTTTAGTGAGACTGTATTCCAAAATCGATCAGAAAATGGCCAGAATTGCTCCATGTTGCTGGTTCAAACTAAAAAACAAAACCCCAAACAATCACATGACAACGTAAAAAGATTATCACATTTGAAATTAGGTTTCATTCAGTTTACTTGGAGTATTTTGTAAGAAATAAGATTAGAATCTGCCTGTTTGGTGAGTACATTAGTGATATTATGACTCCTCCCTTTATAAAAGCAGTATTTTTTCATGTCAAAATTCTTGAGATTCATTTAAAAATCTTAGACAATTGAAAGTGAGCTTTGAAGCCTAAAATATAGTATATTCTTTAATTAATGGAAACTAAAGGGACATGAACAAACTGCTTTTTAATAATAATGAAAACCAAAAAAGATCTTTTTGAGTTTATAGAAACTCCTCAGAAAATCAAGTCAGTTCTGATCTCATTTTTTTCTAAGTTCAGCATTTTTTTTTCATTATACTTCTAGCCCTTAGGCCAGGATTCTAAATGCTATAAAACTCCTAACTTTCCTTTTGGGGGGATATTTTCAATTTCCTTGGTTCAATTTCTCACCCACAAATCTGGGGAAATTTCTCTATTAAACAAGTAGAAAGATTGGTACCAATATCCCACATGCAAGCGTTCTGGCTAATGTATAAATCAAATAATATTTCATATTCTTCATACTGATGCTAAAGAAAACTTGGTTTTATTGCAGTGAAAAAAAAGTTGAATGCAAAACTCATAAACAGCTTATAGAAATGCCAAGTTTAGGTGCTTTTAATCACAGGCATTGAGTTGAGAGTCATGGACCAAACCCCTGTGCTCCTGAGCTGGCAGAAGAGAACTTCCTTTGGCTAGAGCCCCATGGAGTCCTTTGGGCACACTGAGGCTTCATTGCTCCACCATGGAGATGGGGCTTCTTCCCACTGCCTTTGCTTCAGCTCTCTCCTCAGCTGCTGTTCTCCTTGAATGTTCTGCCCCTCTTTGATATTTAAGATTTCTCCTTGGGCTCTCTTCTGGTAGGTTGGCATGTCTCATATTCAGTTGGCATCCTGCCTGATCCCCTGTGGCTTACTCCAGCAGCTTTCTATGTTACCATCACAAAGTAGATAAAAACCATTCTTTGAAGACATTTGATACAAAGTTATAGCATGTCTCATATCTATAAGTTATCATATACATACATAATTATGTTTGTATATATATACATATATATACACTACATATACATATACAGATATTTACAGCTGCACATTTTATTTTGATTTGGAAAAGCTGAGATATTTTGGAAACTAAAACTGTAAAATTACAGGATAGTTTAGTATAGTGATGATTTATTTTGATGAAATGTCAAAAGTGAAAAAGAATCTATGATTCAATATATTTTTGCTCCAATATAGCCTCCTTTGGTTCATTGAATCTGTTGAGACAAAGTCTCATTTGGGTACATAAGTTTCTAAAGATATGTGTGGTTGGTGGGTGGAGACAAGATTAACCATAATATAACACTATGTGAACTGGAGTTAAAAAGAATAGCTGTTACAGAATTAGAAGAAAGAGCATCTAATTTACTTCATCAGTAAATCATAAAAAATCTCATTTACATTAATTTAACTAATTTAAAAATTTCTTTCTTTTAGAAACAGTAAAACAACCACTTAACTATAAAGTGACAACCACATCTACCCAGGAGAAAATTAAAGGAAAAGGGAAGGTTTGTGGACAGTGTGAGAACAAGTTTGCATTGCTAGTAAGTACCATTCTTTAGGATTCTCTATTTGAATTTAGGATGGTGAGGAACATGCTGTGGAAGTATTCCTTTAAAAGGTGATAATACTTAAAATTAGTTAAAATGTCTTTCTTATTCAAGTAGTATGATATATATCTTATTTAAGGAATGAATGGTACTCAGTAAAATTTTAAGTCTTATGGCTGGAAAAGTATTTCTATTTCGATTCAGTTTATGGTATCTTAGATTTAGAGATGGATGGTCATTGAGTCTATCTTCTCCTTCCAGTTTTCCATATGAGGAAGATGTAACTCTGAGAGATTAAATGGCTTGCCTGAGGATAGTAAATGACAGAGCTGAGATTTGAACCCAGGTCCTCTGACTGCATAACCATCATTGATTCCCCTGCATAAAAGCTAAATATGCTGTTGCATATGCATTTATCACTGCACTGGTGGAATATTACAACTATGTAATAACGCTTCTAGGTTAACCGACCTAACTTGGTTGGCATTCATGGCTTTGTGGAGTGGGTCTGCGGGGGCAACGTCTCACGCATGTTCACAGGGTCTTTGATGGTTCTGTATTTCTGAAACTCCTGTTCACAAGTGTCTGCTGATGAGCTTTAATAGTTAGCCCACTGCTGTTGAGCTGTTTTCAGGTGTGTCTGACTTTTCCTGACCCCACTGGAGCAGTTTGCCATTTCCTCCTCCCGCTCATTTGACAGATGAGGAAACTGAGGCAGACAGGGTGAAGCGACTTGACCTGGGTCACACAACTACGAAGTGTACTTTGAACCCGAATCTTCCTGACTCCGGGCCTGGTGCTTCATCTGCTGCATCACCCAGCATCTTAAGAAGCAGCCAGGACAAACAAGCAGATCAGATAGAAGGCGGTCACTGTGACAATCTGGCAGGAATGGAGAATGTCCAATATTTCTGACTCTAGCCTGGCTGCGGCCTCTCCCAACAGCCCAGAATGTCCGCAGCAGAAATCAAATCTAGTCATGCTCACAAATACCGAGTGCTCACCGTGGGCCAGACTCTGTGCTCAGCAATATGGATTCAAACAGAAAAGCAAACAGAAAGATATCCCCTGCCTTCAAAGAGTCTACGTTCTGATGAAGGAAGACCGCACCCAAAAGGGGGGTAAAAGTGGGGAGGGGCCAAGGTGGAAGGAGAGCTGCAAGGAAGCCACATGACTGGGGCAGGGTGATGAAGTCAGATAATGAAGGAGGGCCCGTCTGCGGCCTTCCTCAGAATGAAAAGAGAAATGAACCAATGGGAAAAGCAGGCCACAGTACTAGTGGGAGAAGGCAGCTGAGGCATGGCGGCGAAGTCCAGAGAATGAAGAGGCTGTGGGCAGAATGGGAAGAAACGTAGAGGACACTGGTATGGAGGCACACATCTGAAAAAGACCTGTGGCCAAAGTCCCTCATGCCTCCACTTCTGTAGGCTGCCTTCCCAGGTTCATGTTCCTTTTTGGGACCAGGGTCTCTGCTGAGCAGTTCATTGAGCTGGGCTTCCTGGACTTGTTCCTCACAACACAACTCATCATTTCTCTTGAATTACTAGACTTCCCCACTGCCAAGGCAAGTTCCTCAAAGTTGTTTCCTGCCTCAGTTGCACTTATCTTTGTAGGGGCCTCTGGCCATGAGGCCAATCTTTGGCCATCTGATGGCCAGCTGCTCTCTTAATTCGACCAGAGGTTACTCCTTTATTCCCTATAAAGCGTTAACAAGAGGGCAGACATATTGTGGTACTTGATTTTAATTTGTTAACCCATCACTGCTGTTGTCAAGTACATTGTGTGGGAATCAGTCCTTCCTCCTCTCCCTACAAATTCAAAAACTATTTCCTTATGCCAGGAAATCGATTGTTAATAGAAATAGTGCTTTATTGATCTGGTTACAGTAAATTTTATAGTTGTCTTCTGGTATAATGTCTATTGATTGCCTACCATGTACATAGAAGTATTCTTAGACCCTTATATGCCCTCTTTGCCCTCAGTGTGTTTGCAGTCTAGTTGGGGAAAAGACAGTTGCATCTGAGAAGTTGTAAGTAATGATACAAAGCTATAATTCGATGCCACACGAATGATACTAAGTAGTAATTTAATGATAGGAGGGGGTTATTGTGGACTGCAGTGATTAAGGGAAACTGAAGCCCATGGAGCCATTAGATTAAGATTAGAAAGATTAATTGAATTTGGATTGGTAGAGAGAATGAAGGGCTTAGCAGTGATTAGCTCCTAGGGAATGATAAATGCTTGATGATTATTTCATAAGGGAAAGAGAGACCAAGCATGCATTAAAGAGAAAAAAGATGTTTGGTAGTTAGTAAATAGACCATGCTAGTTTCATTGAAATCTGTGTTTTAGAGGTAGTAAGTCATATGACTGGAAAAATACAGTGGGATCAGATCATGGAAGCCTTGAAGTGCAGGCCTAGTGAGAAGTGTAACTTCACTGTGTTGGTAACAAGTATTGGTCATTGAAGATTTTTTGAGGAGGTAATGCTAAGACAGAAATGGTGTGTTAAGATGGTTAACACCACTTGACCTGGGTCATTTAGAGTCAGAAGAGATTAGAAAAGAGAGACCATTTTAGAGGCTGTTGCAAGGCTCAGAAAATGAAGTACTTATGGGCTAGCTGGGGTAGTGATAGTGGGGATAGGCAAGAGAGTCTAATTGTGAAAGACACAATGAAGCAAGATACTGTAGCAGTGATTGACTCATTGGGTTTAAACAGGAAGGACAGAAAATTCAAAGATGATTTGAAAAATATTTATTAAAACTTTAATGATCATCAACAGTAGACTTTTAATCAACAGAAAGACTCTTCAACAACAATTTGGACACCAGATCATGAATTATTTGGTCTTGGCAACCCAACAATGACATCGTGATGCATTAAAATCATTAAGGGAGCAAGAGTTTTTAAAAAGAGGAAAATCCATAGATTTAGACCCTGATAATTTAGAACTGCTGCTATTGATAGAGAAGCTGGACTTTAACTTTCAATTTTTTTAAAAAGTTTGCTCAGAAAGTTAATGTTTTAAATAAGATTTCAGGAGTACTTTCAAAATACACTTTCGAATTACCATCAAGTAGTTTAGAAAAACCCATTCATATATAAATAATTAGTTTGTTAATTACATTTTATTGCATTATTTTGCATAGAATAAGTTGATAGAATACATTGAGCTAATTTTGAAAAGAAAGAAATTTGATTTGTTATAACTTCTATTAATCTAAAATTTTACTTATTCAGTCTGCTCTTCATCAAATATCTAGAATTTATTTTAGAATTGTTTTATTATATTCATTATAAGAAGGTTGAGAAAATGTTCAAGGCAGGTAATCTGAAGATATTGATGTGATGGTAGAAAAGGCTCACATAAACACCAAAAATGTAGTAGGGAGTGCAGTGGAAAGACCACAGAATTTGAAGTCAAAGGTTCTGAGTTCAAATCTTGACTGTGACCTTGGGCAAATACTTCTCTGAGCCTTAATTTCTTGTCTATAAAGGAGTGGGTAGACTAGAAGGATGCTAAGGTCTGGAGCAGTGACTTATGGTGATGTGAATAAGAAATGACAGCCAAACATAGTTGTGAAGAAAAAATATAAATAAATAATAAGTGAGTGAGAGGTAGGAAGAATGAAGGATGGACGGGAGGGTTGTGTTAGGATTTAGGAACCCCAGCTTCTAGTCCCACTTCTGTCATTGACTAGCAGTGTGATGCTGAGCAAAGCAAATTTACCAGGTCTCATCTAGGGCATCAGTGTGTTGCCAGATTTAGTGGTACGATGTAATAGTAATTCAGGTGGGACTTTTTGCTGTTGACCTTTAATGATCCTGGCCTTTGTTTGAATGGGGCAGATAAAGTGGGATGTTTTTGTGTTTCTCACCACTGAGACAATTGGGAGCCATCGATTTGTATCTGATGTGATATTGGGGGTGGGCAACTTCTCCATGCCCAGCCTGAGTGAGGTCGCCGCCCTGAACAGGATATATAAGTGCAGAGGTTAGATTTCTCCCTTGGAGCTCTGAGCCACAGCAGGAGTGACATGTGACTCTGGGCCAATGGTTCTAATGAGCTCCCCGGCTGTACACCCAGGTGTTGAAAACTAGGAATTGTATTTGGTCTGTAATTCAGGGTGCTGGCTTTTTCCCCTGAACTAGGTGGATGTTATTTGTATGCTGGATTAAAGTAAGATTGTTAACCCCTTAATGTTGCTTTCCTTAAGTGAAGCAGATCAAGAGGACCTGTGTTGGCAGCTTTCTGGGTGTTGTTTGTTGGTGGATCTTACACCCCCACAGAAGCTGCTAGCTGGATTGTTGATACATATGACTAGATCTTACTGGCAGTAATATAGAAACTGAAATCAAGTCTGACTCTTTGTGAGCCCATTTGGGGTTTTCTTCGAAGAGCTACTGGAATGCTTTGCCATTTCCTTCTCCAGATCATTTTATGGATGAGAAAACTGAGGCAAATTGAGTTTAGTGACTTGCCCAGGGTCACACAGCTAGTAAGTATCTGAGCCTGGATTTGAACTTAGGAAGACGAGTCTTCCTGGTTCTACTGCCCCACCTAGCTGCCCAGTTTCATGAGGAATATTGTTGTAATGGTTAGGTCTCAGGACCTGAAATCACAAAGACTTGGAAACAAATCCCATCAGAAACTTACCTACACAAGAAAGTCACTTAAGCTCTCTCAGTTTCTATTCCTTGATCTATAAAATGATGATAAAACAATTGTATGTAAAATACTTTGCAAATCTTAGAGCATTGCGTTGATGTTTATTATTACTATTATTAGAGATAAGTCAGGACATCAGCGTCTATTTGTGAGACATTCCATAACATTTGGTCAGGATTGAAAGGGCAAATTTTTCTAGAGAGAATTGAATTGAAGGACATTGTCCCTAGCAGAAATGCCTTTTCTGTTGGTTTGCAAGAAATGAATATGTTTAAGGTATATTCAGGGAACCTCTGGTGGGTGTGCCAACTGACAGGGGTGCGGGAAGCAGGCTAGGGTGAGAGATCAGATCAGACAGGAAAGGGAGCTCTTGAAGGTCTTGTTAAAGGATTTAAAAGTGATTGCAGGAAACATTAATTAGCCATCAGACATACTTTTGTAGCTGTGGTTTGAGGTTTTTTTTTAAGGAGTTCTTTGATCTGAACTGGTGCCTGAGAAAGATGATTTGTGATACTGCACAAAGAAAGGATAGATCAGAAGTCTTCTCAACAAATAATTAAACAACCATTCTTAAATCAAAATGAGATAGAAAGTCTTGATGAAGTAGGTAAATGACTCAGTTGTGAAATATGTATGAGTGTTCTTGGAGCTCCGGTGAATGGATAATTAGAAGAATTTCATCATAGTGATTGTTTTGTGATAAAGCTCTTGTTTTTAAGAAACTTCTTTTGACTTGATGCATTAAGTCCCATTACCCACATTCATAGACAAAATAAACTTATTCGTTATTAAAATAAAAAATATCAAGTCAATAATAAGCATTTAATAAATGCTTCCTGTGTGCCAACCATGCTAAGCTCTTGAGGATACAAATACTGTCTCAAAGAATAAAAGCTAGTCCCTGCCCTCAAGTAGCTGAGGAATAAAAGGAAGCTACAGAAAAGGAAGCTAAAAAGGAGGATCTCTGAGGCAGGCCAGACATCTTCCGGGCATGTCTGCTGGGCATCTCAGAGTAGAATGAACACCTGGGTGGTCTGGGAGTCATCCTTAACATGGAAGAAACCAGGACATACATAAGTGAAACCATCCCTACTTACTTTCTAAGAGGGAAGACAACAAGGACATGCATAAGTATATACTAAATAAATATAAGATCAAAGAATACAAACACATGGTGAACTAAATACAGGGTAGCCTGTGAGGGTCAGTACTAAGTAATTGAGGAGATAAAGGAAGGGTTCCTGTGGAAAGTAGTGCTTGGGCTCCATTTTGAAGGAAGAGGGGGGTTTATGAGAATGAAGTGAATGGGAAGTGCATTTCATACATGTAGGAGACTGACATTGCAAAGATGGGGAGATGGGAGATATGGAGTGTGGTATGGGAGGAATAGAGAGAAGGCCTGCTTGGATGGATCACAGATGAGGAAGGGGAGTCATATACTAGGAAGATTGGTTGGGGCCAAGTAGTGAGGATCTTTGAGAGAGAGAGAGAGAGAGAGAGAGAGAGAGAGAGAGAGAGAGAGGGAAACAAGGAGGGAGAGGGAGAGTGCTGATATTTGAGCCTACAGGTAATAGGTTGGCACTAGAGATGAATGAGTAGGAGAATCACATGCTCAGCTTTTTGCTCAGGAGAAAGTCACTTTGTCAGCAGTGTGGACTAAAGAGCAAGAGACTTTAATGCTGTGTTGTTAACATAGGCAAGAAACAATGTGGGTCTGACCTAACATGGTGGTTGTAAGTCAGTCAGCAAGCATTTATTTGTGTCAGGTACTGCACTAAACACAGCATAGAAAGAGAAGTCATAACATTAGTCTTTAAGGATTTAGCTTTCTAATGGGGGAGACAAAATGTAAATGAGCAGACATGGACAAGATATATGGAAGGAAAGTAACATGAGAGGAGAGCTGAAGGCATCAGTAGCAGGGAGGACCACTTTCTGCAGAAGATGGGATGTGAGCTGAGTCTTGAAGGAGACCAGGGAAACTGAGAGTTGAGGATGAAGAGCAGGAGCATTCCGGGCATGGGGGACAGACCCAGCAAAGGTGCCTTGACAGAAGATGGGGCTATGCGTGAGGAAGGAAAAGTAGACTTGTGTTGCTGGAGCACAGAGTCTATGGAATGGAGAAAAGTGTGAGGTTATTAAGAGTTTTAAATGCCAGAATGGACAATGTATGTTTGATCCTAGAAGTAATAGCCACTGGAATGCGTAGAGGTTGACATAGCCAGATTAACATTTTAGGAAAATCCCTTTGGTATTTGAGTGGGTGGATGGATTGGAGTGGCAAGAGATTTGAGGCAGGGGACTGATTAGAAAGTTATTGGAGTGCAGAAAAGAGGTGGTGAGGGGCCTAAATAAGTGTGATGGTGATATTAGGAGAGAGAAGTGGGTGTTTTTGAGAGGTGTGGTGAAGGTAGGAATGATAAGACATGTGGAGTGAGTGAGAATAAGGAATCAAGAAGGGGATATGAGCCTAGGTAATTGGAAGAATGGTGGGATCCTTGATGTTACAGGGAATTTGGGAAGAGGGGTGGATTTCTTGGGAAAGATAACAAATTCTGTCTTGGACATGATGAATTTGAGATTCCTGCATCCAATCAAGATATCCAAAAGACAGCTGCTGATTTGCTACTGTAACTCTGGAGAGAGATTAAGATGTATTTGTAGCTCTGGGATTCATCTACATAGATATGATTATTGAAGCCATGGGAGTTGAGGAGTTCACCAAGTGAGATGGTATACAGTGAAAAAAAAAAGAGGACTCAGTGAAGAGAGTTGAGGTCCATTCATGTTTTCTGGGTGGGATGTGGGTGAAGAGAAATAGGAAAGGCAACTTAGAGGTAATTGGGCAGATAGGAGTAGAGCCAGGAGAGAGAAATGAGAAAAAACTAAAAAACATTTTAAAACCTAGAGAAGAAAGTAGAGAAGAGAGGTCAATAAGTCAAGAGAAAAGACCATGAGATTTAGTAATTAGATCATTGCTATCTTTGGAAAGAGCAGTTTTAGTTAGATGATGAGGCTAGCAGCCAGATTACACAACATTTAGAAGAGAGTCAGAGAAGAGCAATGGTGGGACCCAGTGTGGATGACATTCTCAGGGAACTTAGCTGAGGAGAGGAGAGAGAACCAGCAGGGATGATAGCATCAGTGGAGGGTTTTTTAAGGATGAGGGCTGAAGGGCATGGGTATTGTTTGTAGGCAACAGAAAGGGACCAGTGGATAGAAAAGTGAGGCAAAAGTGAGGGCAGACTACTGGAAAAGGTAGGAGTGTATGAGATTGAGGATGCAAGTAAAGGAAGAGCTAGTCTGAGCAGGTGTGGAGGATTGATTGGAGTGGGGAGAGACTTGAGGTGGGTAGTCTAGTTAGGAGATTCTTACAGTAGTCCAAATGAGAGGTGAGAGCCTGAAATATGAAATGAGGATAAGACTGTTGGTATAAACTAGGAGCAACTTCAGGTAAAATATCTAACAACCATATGTAGATTTGTTAAGGATTAGGAGTAGGAGATAGAAAAGTAGAATAAAAATTTTAAAAAGCCCTCAAAGATTCTTTGGTAAATTTATGATCTCTTCCTTGGTATGGGTATCTCCTCCACTTGGGGAGCTCAGAATTCTTCCTTTTAAATGAATGAATTAAAAATATTTTATTAAGGAAGCATTCAACATAAAGAGAAAAGCTGGACAGGTTTTACTCTCAAGGAGCTCACGTTGTAATAGGTTGAGACAACCTACGTAAGGGGCCCTAAAGTTGGGAAGATGGAAGGACCCATGGTTTTTTTTCTATGTCTTCTTATTCATGTCTTTACATAAATGCACCATGGAAGGAGCCAGTCAACTTATTGGATGTATTTCTCCGTGTCTTTTGATGATGTAGATCAGTTACATGAATGCCTTCTCATCCTATGCTACTCTCTCCCTCTCCCTCCCTCCCTCTCTCTCTTCTCTCTCTCTGTCTCTCTGTCTCTCTGTCTCTCTGTCTCTCTGTCTCTCTCTCTCTCTCTCTCTTTCTCTCTCTCTCTATTATGTAATTGTGTATACATATATCATATGTAATATCTATGGCATTCTATAAATCTTCCACAGGATGTCTACCCAACATGTTGGACCTCCCTCCTCTGGTTCCCTTGACATTGTGTAGATAACAATGGAAACCCCATTATATTTAATTTGGAGAACTTTGGGTCAAATCTGAGCTTTGCTACTTGTTACTTATATAACCTGCCTCTCTGGGGCTCCGTTTCTTCAACAATAAAATGAGGGGGTTGGACCAGATGGCCTTTAGAAGCTCTCTTTTAGCTCTAAATCTGTGATCTTATGGACTGTTCTCACACAGTTTTGTGTGTGAGCCACTTTTTTCAAAGCAAAAAGCCTCAGATACTGCAAAAAATACTACTCTGAACCAGTGCTTTTTGATGTCTTCAGTTCTCTGCCACCTGCCTCTTGCTATCACCATGTAGGGGAGAAGGGTAATGGAAGAAGCCACACAGTAGAGTCTTGGTGGTAGTAGACAGAGCAAAAACAAAATATTAAATAAGATATCGCAGTTAGGCTTCCTGTCTTGGTTCTCCCACCCTTCCCATTTGAGCCTTCCTTTTGTCTATCGTCAGTGCCCGGCACCTTCAGGTCTGCTCTGAGACACAGTGGGTGAGCATCTTATGTTTTTGAATCATCTGGAAGATCCTTTGGTGTTACTTTGAGGACCACTGGCAAAAGTAAAAAGCAGACTGCTTAGCATATAGTAGGCATTTACTAAATACTTGTTGGCTGACCAAATAATATAGTCCAATTAGGAAAAAGCTGTATTATGGAAACCAAGCCAAAGAGGTAAAACACTGCAGAAAAACAACAGCCCAAGCTCTGAGAGATTCTACTAATGTCTGAGAAACCATTTTCCAAAACATGCATTTTCACAGACTCCATGCGCAATGTGTCTTGTCCTGCTCCTGAGCAAAGACCTGCTGGTCACTTGGTGAGTTTCCTAGTAGTTGCATATGTGTAACTCTTCTGCATTGCAACCTTGACATTATTTGTGCAACGTTAGCAGCTAGAGCTTGAGGCAGGTTTTCACAAAGGAAAGAAAACCCTTAAATGAATTGTTTTCAGTATCTGCTAAGCATTCCATCATGAATGCCACCTTGGTATGTCAGGGAAATAAGAAGATGAAATGAAATGATTATGTGAAATTTCACTAGGGATCATGTCTTAAAAGTATCTTGTATTGTTTTTTTCCCCCAAGGTTTGCCTTGAATGTGGAGAAAATTATTGTTCATCTTGCTTTGCTAGAATCCATCAGAAGGGGGCACTAAAGCGCCATAGAACGACTCTTTTACAGGTTGGGATTTTTAAATGCTTTATGTGTTTTTGTTTCTTTGTGAGAATTTGAAAGCATATGTTTCATTATCTAGAAGACAGGATATTTTTCATTAATTTCCAAGACTCCCACAGATAATCTGCATCTATCTTCTAAAATTATTTCATTGGACGCTAAATACTTCTTTTAAATTAATTTTTGTTTTAGAATGAAGTTTTACATTCTTGGTGGAATGATCAGAAATTTTAGATAAGAATGGACAATAGTTTGATTCCATGGAAGTTATAAATGAATACAGATAGTCTTAATATTGATATTGTTTGTATTTAATTTTTGATGCATTTTCCTATTTCAATATTTGTTGAAAATCATCATTCAAGACATTTTTTTATAAGCCAACCTGTCACTTAACTTCCTCTTTTTCTACTTAATTCTTTTTAAAGTGGATTCATTTCTCCAAACATCACAGTTATTTTCCAATATGCTTCCCACCACCTGCCATCAAACCTTCCTTTGGGACAAAAAACAAAAACAAAACAGTTTAACAAAATAAACCAGTGAAGCACCCATATCTCATCATGTCATATTTACAGGGGGAAAATGGGCCTGTAGTTCTCGTTTTCTAGGACCAAAATTGTTAATTACAGTTAATCATATTTCAGGTGCTTTCATCATTATTATTATTACAGTGATTGTATAATGTATTCTTTCTATTTTGCTTTATTTTTTGTCATATCATACACATTTCCCCATGTTTCTCTTAACTGTAATTAATTATTAATTAATTAACTGTAGTTTCTCTTAATTGTAATGTCTTTTGGCCCAATAATATTCCATTGCATTCCTATAGTATAATTATTCAACTGTTACATCTTTTAGGCATCATTCTGGTTTCTGGTTTTTTGCTACCACAGAGAGTGCTGTAATTGACTGTAATATTTCACCAGTGCAATGAGTCTAAGACACTCTTAGATTACAAATCAAAGAAATGCCAAATTCTGTTCACTATGCTGCACTTGCTAGGGTAAGAAACAATAAGGTCTATTAATTAAAAAATATTTCATCGAGTTGAAAAGAGTTAACCTGTTAGAGCTCTAGGGTGGTCTAGTGTAAAAAAAAAATAATCTAGTTTGTATCACGGCTTTTATATTTTCCAATATATGACCTTAGGTAAGTAATTTAACTTATCTTGGATTCAGTTGCCTTATCTGTGAAATGGGCACAAGGATACTTGCACCACCAGACAAAACATTTTGTGCACACTAAAGTATTATGCACATATGAAGGATTATATTAATTTAGTGCCCCAGTGGATCTGCCAACTTCTTGATGTGCCCCCTTTATGAGTGCAGGTCACACCCCAACCCTGTCTCTCTTCCTATGTGATTTTAATCCATTTCTCCTTCTTTCATAGACCCTCTCTAGAGCATCTGCCCATGCTGGAGGCCTTGACATTCTTTGAGTATCAATGGAGCTCCCTGTTGACCCTCATCCTTAGCATACCACCAGCCAGTTTTGTCATAGGCTTTTTGGATAATATCTCTTCTGTTACTTCTTGAAGTTAAATCATTATTGGAAGTATGCTCTAGGCTCCATCCATTTCTCCATTGCCCTCCGGGTAACCCCCAAGTTGGATTCTCAGGGATAAGATGTTTCATTATTTATAATTATAGAGTATCACTGCAGAAACATTTTCATTGAAAAGATGGGTCTTTGCACATGAAACAGCTTGACATAGTTAGAAAGCACCACACAAATGTTCAGATCCTATCCAATTTGCTGTCTTGCTCCTATTCCATTTTGACTCCAGCTATAGCCCATCTGCAGTGCTTTCCCCAAATACACATACTGATGTACTAACTCAATAGACTGTCAATGGACTGGTCCTGCAGCTGCATGTCCTAACCTGACCATGGGCATTTTCTAACCATTTAGTTTTTCTTATACAATTACCAGGCTGATAATTTTTGAAAAGTCACAGATTTTTATAGAGGAGACCCTGTAGTGTTCTTTGGATTGATGTAATTAGAACACTTTCATCCATAAGCGGGGGGGAGGCGGGGGGAGCGGTGCGGCTAGTGGACCTTAGCATCTTTAGCATCACCTTTGAAACTTATCCAAGATATTCCCCCATGAAAGTGGTGAGATACCTTAGATGGACATGTATCGCCTTGTGTTTCACCTTCCATGATATTAATAATCAGAGATCACTGAAGGAAGCTATCTCTTGTTCCTTTTATCAAATAATCTTGTTTGACCTTGGCATATGTATGAGAAATGTCTTTTGGGGGAGAGAATCTATAAGACTGAACTTTGCTCTGACGAGGAAAATGCCTGATTTGTTTGTGGTCAACACACAGTAAATCCAGTGAGATCTTGTATTCTCTGCCTTTTAGTCAGTTATTACAGTAAATATAAATTTTACTGTAGAGAATCATTTATAAAAACTTACCTCTTTCTATTTTAATTGAAAAGCTTTTTAAATTAAAAAAATGGAAAACAGGCATATGGACATAGATCAGAATATTCTTCTGATTTTCTTTCTGGGGTGTTAATATTTATCTGTGACTTTTCCCCCATTTTTTTAGATCTTCCTTTCCCTAACAGATCTTTAAAATGTAATCACTCAGTACTTTAAATATTCTTTCATCTCCGAGATGAATTTCCTCAGTATATACTTGTACTGGTCAGTCCACTGTTCCTAAGTTGTCTTTCCAAGTTCCAATTCTATTTTTTTTGTATAGGACACTGGGAATTGTGTTACCCTTTTCATTCAGAGGAACATTTTTTACCAGTAATGAAAACAGGTCAATTGACAAACATTTATTAAGTGCTTAATATGTTCTAGATACTTTGGTGGGTTCTGGGTTATAAGAACAAAAATGAACAAATGCGGCTACTTTGATGTATTTCCTCCATTTTATGTCTATTTTTTGTCCTTCTAGTTTCATCCATGAATATTCTAGGGGTTTTATGGCTCATTTTGGGTCCCAGGGCAAGATTTCTGTAGATTTGTCTTTGTTTTTACTGATTTTCACTGTTTTGAAAGGTAATACTTCTCATAATCTTTGTCAGTTTTCTCTATACTATTTCTCAAGTGAGATTTTGTTCTCCCTAAGCTGATGGAGTTCTTGGCTATCATTTCTTTCTCCAACTGACAAGGAGATCAAATGTATGCTGGTTAATTTTTTTTCTGGGTCCGGTAGGGCTCTTTGGTGATTCTGAAACCAGGCAAAATTTCTGTAGGAAATGGTTATTTTGTTGTAGAGCCATTGCAGTTATGTCTGACTCATCATGACCCCATTTGGGGTTTTCTAGGCAAAGATACTGGAGTGGTTTGCCATTTCCTTTTCCAGCTCATTTTACAGATGACTAATTAAAGCAAGCAGTGTTAAGTGACTTGCCCAGGGTCACATAGCAAGTAAAGTGTTTGAGGCCAGATTTGAAGTCAGGATGATGAGTCTTCCTGACTCCAGGACTGGCTTTCTCTCCACTGTGCCACCTAGCTGCCTTCCAGGAATGGTGATAATGAAGGTAAATATTGCCTTTTTTCAATTTCCCAATTTTTGAATCTGTAGCTCATTCTTGAACAGTGCAGGCTGCTGCTCTTGTAATCATTAGCTTTGTCTTCTCATTTTTAGCTTTTACTATGCTGGGTTCAGGCAAGCAGAAAAGTAGGAAACCTGAAGGTCAATAAAGAATTATTGGTCAGGGAAAGCTGCTAAAAGCTAAAAATGCAAAAAGCTTAAATAGGCTGCACTTTTGATAATTCACTGCTAAACCCAAATGGACATTCCCATTTGTTTGTGATGACCATCAAAGCTATTTTAATACATATTTTAAAGTTGCAGGGCCATAATGATGACCAACATAAGGCTATATCTCATTGATTGAATTAAGGCAGTGATGTATCTCATCTATTTTTAAAAGACCTTCATAAAAAGATAGAAGCAGAAAAAAAATAAATATTTTGATGCTCTAAGTGATCACCTTTGGTTAAACAGAAAATTCTCTTGTTCAGATCCAACCATTCTGAGTTATTGAGGTGCCTCTATAATTTATATTTGGCAGATTAATCTCCTGATTCTATCGCAGAATAATATGGATAAATGCATAAAATAAAATACATGGGGGGTTATAAAAGAAATCAATTACATTGAAATAAAGTAAGGAAAATATTTGTAAAAAAAACATAGATCCCAAGTGAAGAAACCCTGCAATCTACCTAAAGTAAAATTTTACTTGGAGGGGAATGACTCTGGACTAGCATAATTCTTTAAAAATACTCTTTTCGGAAATTAGACCCTTGTGTGTTTTATATGAAAAGTTCCATATGAATACATTTAATAATTCTGAGGGAAGAATGTTAACTTTCCTGTTCTTTATTAATGAATATGGGGGGAGGGAAGTAAGCATTTCTATAGTGGCTACCCTATGTCAGGGACTGTGTTAAATGCTTCTTAAAAATGTAATTTTCCTGTGTTCCCCACAACAATCCCATAAAATATTTTTATAATATACTATATATATGTATATATAATCCACACATATACATGTAGGCACTGTAATATATACTGTTATATTGTACAATATATAATATATAAAATAATATATAATATAATAAGGCTATTATTATCTCCATTTTATAGTTGAAGAAACTGAGGCAGGAGATGTCAGACTTGTGTCCACAGCCACACAGCAATTAAGCGTTGGAGGCCAGATTTGAATGTAGGTCTTCTTGATTTGAGGCCTAACACTATCCACTCCACCCCCAACCAGCTACCTCTAATGAAAGCATGTGTGGAATGTGGCTACTCAGAGGCAGTTCAGTGACTTTCACTTTGTGAAATTGCCTCTTCCATTAAATATCTCTTGAATTTAGACACGAATGGTGCACTTTACCCTCCTAGAAAAGTGGGATAATTTGAGGAACATGGATGCTGTGATTAAAAGCCTTTAATTTTTTATTAAACACACATAATTTAATCTTCATTTAACTTTATTGAGTTTTATTGTTTTTGTAATATTATTTTATTTCAGTCATTTCTCTTTATTGCTTTAAGAAAACATTTAGATCAAAACCTTACCAACTGCATTAGTATGTGCCATAATCCTCTGCATTTCTCTTTGAAAAACAGATATTCTTCTGCGTTTGAAACAACACGAAACGGTTAAATGTATGATCACAACTATTTAATGCATTGAAAAAACTATCAAGATACAGAAAGTCAATAACATGAGTTAATTTTCTCACTCTGTTTCTTTCCATTCTAAATCACCATTTTTTGGGAGGGGAAGGGAGGCCGGTCCGTAGAGTTATAGCCAACCTAAAATCATCAGTAAAATGTACCAATGTTGATTTCTGCTGACAGAGGCCACCTCCAGAGCCCCATTCATAGACTTCACCAGAACACAGTCTAAAAAATGTTCTAATACTGATACTTATGAAATGGCCCATGGATGTCTTTTGAATAGATGAAGCCAGGACCAATAAGGCATTTTGACCAATTCTAGGAAAGTGATTTTAGTTCGAATAAAAGAAAACTGCCTTAGGGCACTTTTCAAAGTATCCTGGGTATATGAGAGGGAAAAAAAAATATTTGAGAAACTCTGTTGGCAACAACCAGGAAGGAAAAAGACTACACTTAGAATATAGTTCAAATAATAATAAGAATATAATGATCACAAAGCCTTAGGGTCTGGGAGTCTCAGCCAGTTTTTACCTTAGCTCATGAAATATTCAATTTAATAAAAGTTGTTGTCAGTCATTTCAGTGTGCTCAACATTTTTCTTGGCAAAGATACTAGATTGGTTTGCCATTTCCTTTTGTGACTCACTATACAGATGAGGAAACTGAGGCAAACAGGGTTAAGTGACTTGCCCAGGGTCACACAACTAGTAGGTATCTCAGTCTGGATTTGAACCCAGGTCTTCCTGACTGTAGGCCCATCACTCTATCTACTGTGCCACCTCCCTGCCCTATTTAATAAAATTATCGAACAACCAATTTGAGATTTTTTTTTTTGGTTATAATGAGACTTGACTTGTATACTTTTTTTTTAGAAGGGGTGATGTATTTTATTTAGGACATTCACGGTTTAAAATGCTGTCTACTCTTCTTGGGAAATTTTGGGAGAAGAAACAAGAAGGATGAATTAGGTCCTTTCTTTTGCATTTAGAAAAGAGGAAGATAGGCAGCATTGAGAGTCAGTGGACACAGCCAGTTTGGGTTCTGAAGCTTGAGAATTTTGAATGGACCTGATTTTCCATAATGTTCTAGTTGTTGAAATTCTGAGAGGTGGAGGGAAAGCGAGCTTTCCAAAAATGTTTCTCGAATTATTGATAATCATTAACAATTTCTTAACGAGTAAGTTGGCATTTGAGATAATAGTAGCAGTTTGTATGTTCCGTCCCACTGACACAACCACCAAAGATAATGTTTTTCTAACTAACCTGAAACTTCTGTTCCAGGGCCTCATTTTCTGAAAGGTGTCATCTGTCTTGAAATGCTGTAAAATATCAAACCTGTTTGTCCTGATTAATGGCACATTGTCAGAGTGATGAATCGTTCTAGTGGGTAATTTGAAAGATAATATCGTTCTAGGGAAAAAAAGTTGAGGTGAGAATTTAAAACTGTTACTGGATGAAATCCTGCCATCTCACAGCAGAGTGAAGAATGCTAGAGAATTCAGGAACATCAGCAATAAATCACCATGTTTGGGCCTTCCTTGTTCGAGCTAGTGTGCTGCAATGAAGTAGATGATATACTGTGTGTCCTGAAGGTGGCTAGATTTGAAAGCTTTTACAGACTCTAGAGAGTAGTCAGATAAGTGATCTGAATCTCTTTCAAGTGTTTTGCAGTTGTAAAAAGAATAGTGGTACATTAGAGAGAGTGCTGCACTTGAAGTCAGGAAGAACTGAGTTCAAATCACACCTCACGCACTTACTAGCCCTGGGACTCTGGGCAAGTCACTTAACCTCCTCTATCTGTCTTAGTTTCCTCACTTGTAAAATGGGGATCATAATATCACCTATCTGCCTGGGTTGTATACTATCGAGTTGCTAAACAGAAATACTGTTTAAAAATAAAATAGATAAAACAGTAGGTAATTTGATTTTGTTTAAAGAAAGAATAAAATGGAAAAAGTGTTTAATCATTTCTTCTATTATTTTCTTACTATCATATCATTTGTCTTGATTGTATATAAATATGTATTTAAAAAGCAAGAAATTTATGACGTTTTCCTGAAATTATAGTAATATTTGACACTATGTCTCTATGACTTTGGACAAGTTATCTTATTCTAGATCTGATTCATATAATGAATAATAGTAATAAAATAGTATTTTGCTTGTTTTACCAGGTTGTTTCATAGAAAGTGTCTAACTGCTCTTCTCAAGTCTCTTCCTCCATGTCATGCCCCTTTATGGCTTTGTCTTGGGCCTTCGTCTTTTCTCTCTCAGAGTTCTCCCTCATGGTTAACCTGTCGGCTCCTGGGTGCTCAATTATAATCCACCTTCACACGAATCACAGATCTATACATTCAACCCTTAGCCTTCCCCTGAGTTCCAATCTTACATCACCAACCCCTGTTTGGATTGTCTTCGACTGGATACTCCATAGGCATCTCAAATTCAGAATTTCTAAAGTACAACTCATTGTCTTTTCCCAGAAACCATCCCTTCCAAATTTCCCACCATTCTTGACCACCACCCTCTTTCTGGTCAACCAGCTTCCCAAATTTGGTGTTAAGTCAAGTCAACAAACATCATTCAGCATCTTTCATACAACAGGCAATGCACTAATAAGTACTCTGCTGACAGGTGTTTTTGTGACTCCTCTCTCATACTCAGCCCATATATTGAGTCTGGATACTTTCTTTTGTTGTCAAGGAGGCAGTATACTACTTGTGCTGAGCCTGACAAAGAAGAATCCAATCGATTGTCTGTTTCATGTGGGAAAAGATAAAAGAAGGACCAATGCACAAATTCAATAAAGATACAATGTAAAACATTAAATGTTTTAGAATACAATTAAAATAATTCATTGATTATTAAAAAGGGCAACGCTAAATTTAGATACTACCCATTACATCATTAGGTGGTCTTTCCCAGTGGCAAATGCTTGAAATCAGGTGGTGCTCAGGCTAAAACTGAGGGTCCTTTCCTAGATTACTCTGTGTCCTACAGGATTATGGAGAAAATGGCAGCCCCTCAGTGAATCTCCTGAGTTGTCCATTTGAATTCCTCACTGCTTCCTGGAGATACAGCAGTCAGTGCCACACACAAGCGTGGGGAGAGATGAGAGAGACAAAGCCAGACCACCCGTGAATATTTCTTGTTGCTTGACTTTACTATTTACTTTCTCATTTAAATTTCTTTACAATATCCTGAATGTTATAAAAAGTGGATAATGTAATCAGGCTAAAATGGATATTAAAATTAGTATAGAGATAGAACCTTAGTCCGTGACACCTTCTTGTTCTCTATTCTTTCTCTGAACACTTTGAATTCTCTCCTAAAATCTAAAATAATTATCAGATTGAGCCTTACTTTCCTTCTTTTTTCTCTGCTTCCATCATTTTCAGCCCTGAACCAATCCTATTCATCCTTATTGGGGACCACTATTTTGTAATTTTTGGAATTTCTTGTTCCAAGAGTAGAATTTCCTCTCATTGTTTCCTTCTCTCTTTGAAGGAAACAAGTCAAGGAATTATTAGCTGTTATGCTTTGGCTGGAGAGCGAGGTCTAGGGGATATCTAAAAATTGAAATCTCCTATGCTTGTACACCAGCCTTGTTCTCTCTTTTGCAAACTCATCCATTTCTTCTTTCCATCCAGTTGTTTTGTGGTGTTATTATAATGACAGCATTCCTCCTGTTTTTGCCTCTGTTGATTTCGATCTAACTCTTAATGCTTTCTATCATGTTTCTTCCTACTGGTTACTGAACTTTCACATGCAAGTATATCTCCTGGATACAGAATACTACCCTCTCTCTCTTTCCCCCTAGTTACCTTTTTATTTTTCTTTAATGTGGTAGACTTTTCCAGAACTACATTCTATTCATTTAGGCATCCTGCCAATTCAAAGACCTAGCTTTGCAGTTAAGTTTGCCTTTTTGCATTTGGGTTTCTAATTTATTTCACCTTTTGTTGCCTCTTTTTAACAATCCAGGCTGGACACAAACACATTTTCTTGATACTGGGTCAAGATCTGAAACTTTTGCACATTAGTAGGACCTTGAGCCTTCAAGCATCCAAGGCTCCCTTAATGTCATAGTGAGATATTAGAATAGGATTTTAATGTAGGAACATATGTTTTGGAAAAAAGTAAATATAAGGAAGCTTTCCTTTGAGAGGAAAATCTAGATGTGTATGAGTTATAGAAACCTTTCTCTTCTTGCAACGATTAGTGATACTTATCTTACTTTAGTTATTGTATTTAATCTTGATAATCATTTACCTTGTGCACATCTTGCCATTTCTGAGAATGTTTTAAAAATATTAATAGCTTTTCCTTTTACATTATATTCATCTCCAAATATCTCCCTCTCCCTCCCCATAGTGAACCATACCTCATAACAGAAGAATTATAAAGAAAAGGGAAAAAAATCACAGAAAACATTTCATTCAAACTTACCAACTCTTCAATTGAGTCTGACAGTTTATGAAACATGTTCCTCACCCATTGGCCCTCACCTCTCCAAGGAAGGGGAGAAAAGTACACGGCCATCTTTCCATCTCTTATTCTGAGACAAGCCAGATCATTCTATTTCCATAGACATAAAGGTGTTTTTGTTCTTTGGTTCTTTCTGGTTTCTTTCTTGCTATCATTGCTTATTTTTCCCCTAGGTTCTGCATATTTTGTTTTGCATCTCTTTGTATGAATCTTTCAGCTTCTGAAAGGCCAATCTGTAAGTGAAAGATCTTTCCCCACCCATTGAATAGGCCTCAGGTGGGGCCAACAGAGGGAGACCTTTGTGATGCCAATCAGGGTTTAAAGACCCTTCCCACCCACTCAATAGACCTCAGGTGGGGTCAATTAAGGGAAGCTTAATTAGAGGTTTGTTTGTAGGCAGGCCTAATCCCTTCATTGACTAAGCACTAAGGCTCAGGCCCACACCTTTTGCAGATTAGGCTTGAAGCCCTCAGGCCCCAAAAAAGAGTATATACACCCAGAAGGCAGCCAATGAGAACTGAGAATGGAGAATTCAGAAGTCAGAGGAGAAATCAGAATTCAGCCCAAAGAGAAGGAGATGACAGAGTGTACTGGTAAACAAAATGGGCTCTTAGCACTCAGTTCAACCAAGTGCCCTTGAAGAGTTTGGCCTTCGTTTCCTTGATTAGAATGAGAGTCCTTGGTGACCTCCTTGCCTCAGGGGAGGGCCTAGTTTACACATGAGTTTGAGTGACATGTTTGGGAATCAGAAGCTTTTAGACCACATGGGTTTAGGTCCCCTGTTTGTGATGATTTTAGGTCACATGGGTGAGTCGCATGTGTGACTCACCCTTGACCCTGAAAAAGATATAAAACTAGGGGTTGGCTTTCTCTCTTTTTGGAGCTCTTACCCACAGTCATGGTGGCATGTGTGACTCTGGGCCAGCCCTTGTTATGAGCTCCTGGCTGAACTTAGATGTTGGTAACTATGAATTGTATTTGGTCTGTCTTTCGATATTTGTAATTTGTATTTGCTCCAAAGATCAGGGTGCTGGCTTTTTCCCCTGAACTAAGTGAATGGTATTTGTATGGTGAACTAAAGTAAGCTTGTTAACGCCTTAACGTTGTTTTCCTTAGTAAAGCAGGTCAAAAGAACCTGGGCTTTGGCAGCATGCTGGTAGCATGCTTGTTGTTGGGCATATGTGGGTCTTTCACCGCCCCCAACAGCTGCTAGCCAGATTGTCGAAACACAGAGCTGCAGAAAGAGTTTGGAGTGGAGAGTGGAAACCAGGAAGCTGCAGAGACCAGAGAACTGAGAGGGGAGAAAAGGCAGGCAAGCAGACAGTTAGGATTTGTGAGTGATTGTTTATGGGAAGGCCCTAGCAGGGATGAAGGTTATAGGATGACTTAGTTCTTTGCTGTAATACTGTGTTATAATTTCCTTGTTGATACATTGAGGTGGGCTTACTGGTTTTGGAATATAATTACTGCTATATTAAATTGGAGGTATTGGTCCTTGGATTTGATCCTCTGCAGTCTAAATAAATGTTATACAGAGGCCTTCTACATAGACAGTTTCTCATACTTTGGGATTCTGAACCATACAGGCATATTCATGGTCATCCTTGAGGTTATGAATCTTGCCTTACTGATACAGCTTCTCTGAATTTTTCATGTTCACCATCTCTTCCTGCACAAGATACCACAGTTACAGTGAAGCATCTACATTGTTTAATATTCTTTGCTACCATAAAAGTGCTGCTATAAATATTTGAGTTTATCTAAGGACCATTTTTTCCTGTTTTTGACCTTTGGTGGGATCATGCCTGGTAATTGTGATCTCTGGGGCAAAGAAAATGGACATTTTTTATCAATTTATTAACATAATTCCCACTTGCTTTCCAGATTTGTTGAAACCAATTAATGAATCACCACTAGTGTATTACTGTGCTCTTTCTGAAGCCCCTAAGGATACACAAGCATTCACTTTAGATATAATTTTTGTTTGGTATAATTTTTGTTTCAGGCAGCTTAACGCTTTATATGTTGGACTGACAATTAGTAAATACAAATTCATTCAGTTTTTTTTTTATTTTTTTGTTGTTGTTCTTTTTCAGTCATGTCTGACTGTGACTCCATTTGGGATTTGCTTGGCAAAGATTTTATCCTTGGTAATTTGTTAATGTCAAATGAAAACAGTTATTTTTATCATCTTAGACATCTATAAGCCTCAACTTATAGAAAACTTAATGGATTAATCTGTTACATCCATTTTTTCCCAAAATGTACGTAAATATCTATGAGGCACTTAAAAAGTACAAAGTGTATTGGCAACTCAGTTTTTCTTATGAAGGAATATGTGTGTTAGTATTTAGATTACTTTTGAAATGCTTATTTGGAAACTTTGCAGCATATGCCACAAACTCAGCTCTACAGGCATATTGTGGTTTTCATTATTTCACAGATAATTTATGAACATAGTATATTATAACTCTGCTTAATTTGGTGTCCATTGCCTTGTCTTAGAATTAACCTGTACTGACTTGTAGCAGATTTAAAACTAAAGTCATGCTATAAAAGTTTTGCAGTAGTTCTATCTACTTAAGAGATATACAGATGAAAAATTAAAAAAAAAAGAATATTTCTAAGGGAGGGTGCCACTTTGTTATTTAAAGACCTCCTGCTTCAGTTTTGGAAAGGCAGCACATTGTCATGGAAAGACTGTTAGTTTTGGAGTCTGAAGAGACCTGGGTTCAAATTTCATCTCTTAACACTTTGGGTTTTCTGAACATGACCAAGTTACAGCTTCTCAATTTCCTTATTTGTAATATTGCAGAAATAGTACCATCAACCTGATAGGATTGTTATTGGGTCACCCTAGATATATTATATATCAAACACATCAGATAGTTGTAGTTCTTTTGAAAATTGTTTTCATCAGGGCAGCTAGGTGGTGCAATGAGTAGAACACTGGCCCTGGAGTCAGGAGGACCTGAGTTCAACTCGAACCTCAGACATTTGACATACTTACTAGCTGTGTGACCTTGGGCAAGTCACTTAACTCAATTGCCCTGCCTTCACTCCTCCAAAAAAACCCAAAAAACTAGAAAATTGTATTCATCTTTTTGATGGTCTTCGTATATTTGCATGATTGGAACATGTTACTTTTATTCATATGTGCATATATACACACACACATACATATACATATACATATATTTAATGTAGTATAGGGTATTATGCAGGTAGGTAAAATAACTGCTTTTAGTAGTTGACTAAAGCCTATATCGGATTAAAATATATTGAATTTTATATTGGAATGTAGAAATTGAATTAAAATTGGTTAAGGTATAAGTTTATTTTTTGTAGAGCCAATGAAAGCCTACTTGATACAGTTCCAGTAAAAAAAGAAAAAAAAGGTGTCATTTCTCATCCTCTTTCTATATGATTTTAATTTTTTTTAATCTAGGTCTCTTTGTTGTGAAAGCTTTTTATGTTGTGTAGATTCGTGGTTCTGAATGTTGGGTATGGTTACATCTATTAAAATATTGTCCTTAAGTTTGTATCTGGGTAGTTGTGGGCACAGCAGTCCTCTCAGGAATGATGCTCTGGCACCAGTACAGTTTATTTTGTTAATTTGTAAGGATATTTTAGGATATATGTTTTTAGTATGGAGTTTTGTTTTTTATGAGTTTATAAAAGTTAATGAGGTTCTGGTTTATAATTCTTGCCACCTGATTGTGCCTTTCTGGAAATCCAAGAAATGATACATTTTTATGTTCTTCACTGATATGTTGCATAGGTTCCAACACTTCATTACATAATTTACATTGATCAATATGTCTGGCCTCCTTAAGGATAAAATCTTCCTGTTAGTACTATCATTTCATCTCATCTTTTTTCATTGGGTTTAGATAAAAATGGTCCTTGGAAAATATTACTGTTCTTTTATATTGTGTTCTATGTACTATTGAACAAGTGGGTAAATAACTGCTTTTTGGAGATGAAAAATATTACGATGTAAGTTCATCCTGTGTATGCTTGCTGAGAGAATCCTTGGTACCTCTCTAGCAGCAGATAGAACAACAGAGATATGTTCCTCATTCTGTTACCATACAGCTTCTGTTATTGTTGATGCTCAACTCTCTGTGACCCCGTTTGGGGTTTTCTTGGCAAAGATACTACAGTGTTTGCATTTGCTTCTCCAGCTCATTTTGCAGATGAGGAAACTGAGGCAAACAGTGACATGCCCAGAGTCACACAGCTAGTAAATGGCCAGATTTGAACTTGAGAGGAAGAGTCTTCCTGGCCCAGCATTGTATCTGCTTTGCTACCTAGCTGCCATTATAGTATCCTCTGTCAGACACCTGTATTTTGGAAGCATTTTTTTCCACGTAGCTGGGGCATTATAAGTATTTGACATGATAATGCATCTTGAATGTTCTTCAATTTTTATGAATCTGTTATATCAGGGTGATTATGAACCTACACATTTCAATCTGGGATAAATGATCTGGGTGACCTTATTGATTAGGATCCTTATGATAGTTGTAGGTTTCTCTTTGTAGTATGGGGATTTGTATGCGTCAGTCCACAGTGGGGTTCTGATACTGAATTCTAACTACCAATCTGTGTCTTGTTAGAGATTAGGTAGGTGCTAAATTTTTGTAGCCTGCAGTTATATCCTTTTCTTTGAGTTTTTTAACAGCGATCAATAAGTCTGGGATTTTAAAGGATAACCCTTCTGTAATTTGTATGGGCAATGACCTGGTCTTAAATTCTGATCACAAACACCTCCATTTCCCACTGACAAAACTGCATGTCAGACATTTGTTCTATTCTTCTTTGTCTATGTGTTGTTGCCAGAATTCATGTAGATGTCACTCATGGAGAGAGCCTATTGATTCCACTTTTGGATGTTAGCCATTCTATAGATTCCATCAGTTGTCAGAGTACTCTTATATTTGATAAATCCAATGGTTGTACCAATTATTAGTCTTTACTATTACTCGGGGAAATGATGTTCACTTATTCCAAAAGTATTATGGTAGATTTTGAATCTGTTCATTATGTACTGTAAGAATGTCTATCAATTCAATTCCTTCTTTTTGGCAAGGAAGTATTAATTTTCCTTTTAGCATCCTTAGGATGATGGACTCTGTGTTTGGTTTTTGTTAGGCTATTTTCCAAACCTGTTTTGATCATTTTTATAATTCTTTAAGTATATATTACAACAGATATTACATAGGTATTGGTTGTTTTGAGCATCGTCTCATTCCACTTTGATTTCGTTATTCAGATAAGCTTCTTAATGTCTGTAGCTAGTCTTATGCTTGATGTATCTTTTCTCAAGCAGATCAATAATTTATCACTATTGGATTCATCCATTGGTTTAAGATAACCTTCCATTCAAGCTCAAAGCTTTCAGTCTCTACCTTTCCTTGGTATATGTTAAGATATTTTTGACTTATTGAATCCAAATGACATTTTTATATCATTAGCAAAAGATTCTGTGAAATGAAGAAAATGATTGATATGGTTTTGGTGGAGCCACGTGGATTGACATCATTTATGTACATCCTCTGGTTAATATCATGTTTGGCTCCCTGTCCCTCTTTAATTTGGAAGCCATGTATAATTTTGTTTAGGAAAGATGATAATGGATTTAAGACTAAGCAAGAACCATAATGGACTTCAACTTTCTCCCTTAATAAGATCAAATTTTATAGCACTTATTCTTAAAAATATTATGTTGGTGTCAAGTTTCAAAGGTAGAGGAGTATTCCATGTCATATCCAGTTCTAATATTCTCAGTTTGTCTGGATCAGTTACATATTTGTAGCATATGACTAAGGCACTAGTTGAGAACTCAATCAAAAGCTTTTTAATTATCAATGAAGACATTACAACTTTTATAGGGCTTTCAGCAACTTGTTTAATAGAGAGAATAGCAGGTTCATAGTCAGAAAGACCTGAATTCAAATCTAGCCTCAGATACTTGCCATGTGTGTGACCCTAGGCAAGTCACTTAATCTCTGTTTGCCTCAGTTTCCTCATTTGTAAAAGGGGATCATAAGAGTACCTACATTATAGTATTGTTGGGATCAAATGAGATAATATTTCTAAAGCTTTTAGCACAGTGTCTGGCACAGAATAAGCATTTAATAAATGCTTATCTCCTTCCTGCATTCTTACTGAATCAATAAGTTATTCTTTGCTCCCTTGTGCATTTTTGGCCCATCCTTTTTCTTTCTTGGCCAATATATTGTTTTCTTGTAAATATTTATAGATTTTTAAATTGATATGTGAATTCTTCATATAAATTGGCATATATTTGGTGAGGTAACTGGTATTCTCATATTTTAGTTATGAATACATGAAACCTTCTGTTAAGAGAGGTGGATTCAGGCTTATGTCTGAGTGGAAGCTGGAAGTGCCTTGCCTAGTAATTCATGTACAACTGTGAATCCTTTGAGTCAATAATTATGGATCTTATCTTGACCTGCTGCTTTACAGAGAGGCTAGAATTTTAGTTGCCTTTCTCTTTATAACTGTTCTCTTTGTAACTGTTCTCTTTATATTAATGGTGTGCTCATGTTCTCTTTCTCTTTTGATCCAACTTGAATTTTCACTATGTTAGACTTCTTGTTACGTAATAGAAATCACAATGTCTCCAAAGTGAGGGCAAGTGGTATGGTGGGGGGAGCAAGACTTGACCCCCTAGGTATATGTGATCTACCAGTCAGAGGGTGGGAAAACAGGTCATATCCCACTCTTATTTCAAGAGCCAATCATAGGGCTTTTTCCCAAAAAAAAAAACACGCTCACCAGTATTCCCAACATCCGCCACTCATCTCCCTCCTTTTTCTTCAAGATAACTCCTTCATTCCTTCTGAACTTGTCATTTCATCAGCAGATTTTTAAGCTGAACTAACTTGCGACCTCAAGTATTTATTTTATTAGCAACTTCATTTTCATTTGCGTGTTCTGTTCATAAAAGTGTTTGTGAATCTGCTCCAGAAAGCGCTAAAGTGAATTCTCAAGTTCAGGATGAGGGAATTAAAAAAAAAAAAGTGGCCAAGCTTGTGAGTAGATGAGATGGTGGCTGCCCCTGTCCTCCCTCTGGTACTGGCCCTGAATGGAGGAGCAGATCCACAGGCCAAGCCAGCCAGCACAGGAGCTCTGAGCTTGGACTGCCTGGGACTCACCCCAGGGCATGTGCTTTTTAGAGGGGGACAGTTCAGCCACCAAGTAGAAAGGGAGGTTAGAAGTAGGAGGCATTGCCCCTTTCTCTTTTTTCCCTTGGGCTTCTTCTGACATCGCCCTCCCCATCCTGTTTGATATTGCCTCTCCTCTCTCCAACATTTTATGGGTTATTTCATGGTTATTGTGTTAGGAAATGTGTATATTGTTAGAATTAATATTTTGTTATAAAGAATTGCATGCAGAAAAAGTTATTTTCAACCATTTCTTGTGAAAGATAACAGTATTTGGTGGTCTCAGGAACCTAACCCCCTATTTTCCATATCATCAGTGTATCACCATTCATATTTTTGACTTTCACACTATTTTCCAGGAATGTTACCCCCACAAAAGTTGAAGATTGACTGTAATCACTTACCACACATGTGCGGGTGCCATCAGTAAGATTCCATTCCCACTGCCTATCCCCTAGATCAGCTGGTGCAAACAGTGTATACCCCTTGAACCATGGGTTTTGTGGTAGGGGCAGTGAGTAAGCACCCTGCTTTCTAAACCATTTTATTTTAAGAGGTGTGGGACAGCATCAAACGAGATGCATTGGTATGGGTAGATTGAGTTCTGGATCAACAGATAGCATTTTATCCTTTTCCCCCAAGCCTACCCTTTTAGCCTTCCTGATGCCCTCTGAGGGCATTACATCCTTCCAGTTGCTCAGGTGCTTACCACCTTGGTGCCATCACTGACTCCTCATTTTCAGTCACTTCATACTCACACATTCAATCATTCACCAAATCTTGTTTGTCTTACCTCTTCATCTTTTATATGTATCCCCTTCTCTGTACTCACACAGTCACCACCCTGCCAGGACTGCTGTAATAGCCTCCTTATTGGATTGCTTGCCTCAAGTCTTTTCCACCTCCCTGCCATCCTCCACACTGCTGCCAAAGGGATTCCCCTAATTCATTGGTCTGACGATTGTCTCTCTTCTCTTACCCTCTTAGTCATTAAATATATTCAGCTGGCTTTCCGTTGAATCTAAGAATGGAATATAATTTTAATTTTTTTCATCCTTTTTCACTTCTATTTTTGCTTGTTTTGTAATGATAATAATTATTAGTATAGTAACATGCATATTAATTTCAAAATAAGTAAATATATTCATATTTGGGGTGTGTGCTTAAAAGTTTTTTACTGATGGGTTTTTCAATCAAAAAAGTTTGGAAGCCACAGATACAGATGACCTGAGAATCTCCCTATCCTTTGGGGATTCTCTCTTTCTTCTAATTTATTACTTCTCAGACCTCTATAATAATGTTTTTGATTGAGGTTGGATTGTTTATTTCATCTTTTGTACTGCTTGGACTACTTGTATCACTTTTTAAACTTTTGCTTTCTGTTACTGTTAATTATCTTATTATTCTCTTTTTCAGTGGCTCTCACATAGAAGTGCTTTTAGGAAAAGTTGCTTTCCTGCAGTTGCTCTTCTTTCTTTATTCTTTGGTGAATGATTGTGTGGGTATAGAAAACAGTTGCTTTTAATAATAAAGGAATTGGCAAATAGGCTCATTTGTTGTCCCTCTGAAAGAATTTTTAACCAACTCCGGTCATAGAAAGAATGGCATCTCACTCCATCTTTCTGTATGATTTTGATTTCTTCTGCTAGGTTTCTTTCAGTGGAGCTTAGATTTTATGAGTATTTGGTATGGCAACAATCCTTTGAAATGATAACTTTTTTGGATAATGTTAATGGCCACGTATCTAAAGATAGTGGTTGCATCTATGATAATGCTCCAGTTTTCATACTGTGTGTTTCTTTAATTCTCAAGTATATTTGGTAGTTATATTTACTGTGCAGAGATTTATTGTTTGCTAGCTTATGAAGGCTATCAAGGTTCTACAGCTAGAGGGTGCAGTGAGTAGATTTTTGGGCCTGGAGACAGAAATACCTGAGTTCCAGTCCAGCCTCAGACACTAACTGTGTGATCCTAAGCAAGTCACTTAACCCTGTTTCCTCATCTGTCAAATGAGCTTGAGAAAGCAATGACAAATGACTCCAGTATCTTTGCCAAGAATATCCGAAATGGGGGTCACAGAGAGTTGGACATGACTGAAATGACTGAACAACAACAACAAAGCTAATATAATTCTGGCCATTGATTTTATCTCATTAGGTGCCAAGATTATTAACCTACACTACAACTACTACTACTAGCATTGCTACTATTTCAGCCATTTTACCACCACCAACATTACTAGTACTATCAATCAGTAATCAATAAACATTTATTAAGCACCTACTCTGTGCTAAGCACTAGGGATACAAAAAGAGTCAAAAGACAGTCCCTGCCCACAAGGAGGTTACAATCTAATGGGGAGACAACATACAAACAAATATATGGAAAGCAAACTATATACAGAATAAATAGGAAATAATTAACAGAGAGAAGGCACTAGAATGAAGGAGTTGGGAAAGACTTACTGTAGAAGGTAGAATCCTAATTGAGACTTCAAAGAAGCCAGGGAGGTCAATAGTTGGAGTAGAGGAGGGAGAGCATTCCAGGCATGGGGGACAGCCAGAGAGAATACCCAGAGCTGCAAGATGGAGGGTGTTGTTGTTTGTGGAACAACCAGTGTCCTTGGATCAAAGAGTAAATCTTGAGGAGTAAGATATAAAAAGATTGGAAAGGTATGAGGGGGTGAGGTTTCATATACCTTGAGTGCCAAACCGATCATTTTGTATTTGCTCCTGGAGGCAACAGGGAGCCACTGGGGTGTATTGAGTGGAGGAGGGTGACATGATCAGACCTGCATTTCAGGAAAATCACCTCCTGGCCAAATGTAGGATGAACTGGAGTGTGGAGAGACTCGAGGCAAGCAGACTTGCCAGCAGCTCGTGCACTGGTCCAGGCTGGAAGTGATGAGGGTCTGCACTAGAGTGGGGGCAGGGTCAGAGGAGAGAAGGGGACCTATTGAGGAGATGTTGCAAAGGTGAAATTGACAGGCCTTCGCAATAACTTGAATATGGGGCTGAGAGATGATGAGTCCTGGATGACCCCGGTCTGTAAGCCTGATTGCCTGGGACAGTGATGTTGCTCTCTGCAGTACAGGGAAGGTAGGAGTCATAGGAGAGGGAAGAGTTTAGAGGGAAAGATAATGAATTCTGTTTTCAATATGTTGAGTTTGAGGTGTCTACTGGACATCCAGTTCAGAATGTCTAAAAAGCACTTGGAGATGTGAGATTGAAGGAAAGGTAGATTACTCAGGGGTCATGAAACAACAACAACAACAACTACTACTACTACTACTACTACTACTACTACTACTACCACCACCACCAACACCACCACTATTACCACTGCTGCTACTACTATTAATATTAGTACTTTTATCTTGTTCCGATTTTTTTCATGGAATTCAGATAGAAAAGGTTCAAGGATAAGTCACTGTCCTGCTCTTTATCTCTATGTTTAATGTTCTGGAGACTATTATGGAAGTGGCTAAAAGGACTGCTTTTTGTAAATGAATCAGAGCATTTGGTATGTCAGCTAATTTTCTGTGGACTCACAGCAGTCATCTTTATGACGTGTCCAGTGGCAACTGACCAGTTTCCTTTGCCTCTCGTGCTATTCCCACATGGTTTTCATTTTTTTTTCCACTTGGTCTCTGTCTTTCAAAAGCTTTTCCTTCCATGTAGTTTGGAGATTGAATGGTTGATGTTTTTGTTGTTCAGTTGTATCAGACTCTTTGTGACCCCATTTGTGGTTTTCTTGGTAAAGATACTGAAGTGATTTGCCATTTTCTTCTTTAGCTCATTTCACAGATGATGAAACTGAGGGAAAGAGTGTTAAGTGACCTCCTCAAAATCACATAGCTACTGTGTTAGGCCAGATTTGAACACAGAAAGATGATCTTCCTGACTCCAGGCCTGGCTGTCTATCCACTGTGCTACTTAAGTAGTTGATGTGGTTGTGTCTAATAAAATCTTTTAAAATTTGTTATGTCTCAAACTCTGGCCTGGGGGGTCATATAGAACAGTCTCATTTGTACTGATGACCAGATTCCAGTGCAGCTTAGTCCTTGTCCTTCTTAAGATTAGGGTTTGCATTTGCAACATGGAGATTAGTCATAGGTTAGTTAATGACAGTGACCTTTTCATGCATTATTAGCCATTCTTTCTTCTCTTTTTAGGTGTCTTGTAGATGTCAAATTTTTACAGTCTTTAGTGTTAATGTTGCACAGTTTCCATTGCTTCATCACAAAATCCACATTGACAAAGAAATAAGGTCTTCTTGAAGTTAACTTTCCTATAAGTAACGTAGGTAAATCATAAACTTTTCCTTTTCTATAAACCAAAATCCATAATTCAGCCCCTTAATCAGTTCTTTGTTGATGTTTTGTTGGTAGAATTCAAGTGAACGTCATGAGTGGTTCACCTTTATGTTCTACAATTAGTAGCTTTTCATACTGATGATAATTAAAAACATTTAAGTACTTACTATATGCAAAATATAATGCTAGGTCATAGACATCTCAATAGAAAAAAAAAAAGCAAGACAGTCTTTGGCCTTTAGGAGCTCATATTTTGATAGAAGACACTCCTATCAAATAGATAGAAGAAGTTTCCCCCGCAAGCCATATGGAAAGGCTATGTTGGTCCTCAGGGTATTCTACAGAGTAGATGGCAAGGTATGTTCATTTATGTCACTTCTGTTGATAGACACCATGTTTGTTTCTGACATTAAACTAGAGTACAGAAGACTTCGGGGAGATGACTTTCATTTCTGGGTCTTCAGGAGCCGGGGCTGCCCAGAAGGCAGGTGGAAGCTTCGGTACCTGTAGACAGTTGCCAGGTGGCTTCTCCATGGGAGTGGCTCTTCTGGATGATGGCTGCAGAGACTGGGCTGGAAGTAGGGTCAGTGGTTGTTGAGGTCCTCTGCCCCAACACCCAACTTGGTGGGGTCTGTTACCCCCCCCCCCCCCAACCCCAAGACCCAGGCCTTTGCCTAGCAAAGGGCCTGATCTCATGGACAATGAATGGGGCAAGAGCCGAAGGTGGTGAGTGACTCCGTTTATTGTTTCAGCAAGCAGTATTTTTATATCTTTGGTTACGTAGGCATTAGGGCTGCCCTGGTTCCGCCTACTCTCCTCCCCTTCTCTTCCAGCGCTAACTGCAAGTTCCCTGCAGACAGGCAGTCCAGGCAAAGAACCGAAAGTTCCATGTGCTCTGGCAAGCCCAGACAGAGAGCCAGAAGTGCCATGTGGTCAAGCAGGTCCGGGCGAAGACCTGGAATTGCTATGGAGGCAACAAAGGCAAGACCCCTCCTCCTGGCTCCACCCATATCTCAGAGCCCTGAGTTTACCTCAGCAGGCCCTGGGCGTGGAAGTCCAAGGAGGGCAGGGCTCGGCTCTAACTCGCCCCATAACAAGTGGTCTGGGCGGAACTACTGTTTCTGGGACACTTTGATGCAGGATCCTCAGCTGTCTCTACCTAGGTCTGAAGGGAGCTTGCAATGGCAGCACTTTGACCTGCCTAAGAACATGCTACCTCTTGTGGCTCCATTGGGATTTCTTCCTGCTTTAGCCAGGCTGGTTTGCCTGTCCTGACAGCGCCAGTTGGTATCATTGGTGGAAAGGATGCTGGACCCCTGCTCCACAAAGGCTCCTCTTCTTGATGAAGTACTTCGTCTTGTTCCCATATATTTTTATTTTTTTATACTAGCATTTTGTATTTCAAAACCTTTTGGTTTGGGCAGCTTGGTGATTATGAATATTTGGTGTGTCTTCATCTGTTTAAATATTGCTTTAAGTTTATGTTATGTTATAAATGTTATAGATGATAATTATAGGCCACAGTTTGGTAGGTGACAACATACTGCCACCAGATCAGTTTATAATTTCAGTTCCCAAGGCCATTTGGAGATCTTCATTTGTTGTTTGTCTGTCTAGGAAACATATCTAACCTCCAATGTATCATTCTAATCTAGACTCTTGTTTGACCACCTCTTGGATCCACCAACATCTATTTTACTGTGGCAACAGTTTGAGTTAAGACTAGTATTGCATAGGTGTTAATTGCTTTAAATGTGTTCTTCCCGTTAAGCTTTGACTTCAGGATGCCAGGCAGTCCTTGATAGCTTTATGTTTGATGTGTTTTTTCCTGGAGAAGACCAAGGTATTTGTGAGTATTGTTTTCATCCATTGGTTCAAATTAACTTCCAGATTCAGGCTCAAAGATTTCAGTCTCTATTCTTGATGCACTTTAAAAATTTTTTTTCTTTTCGAGTACAAATAATATTTTGATATTACTGAAGAAAGTTTCCATTAGACGAACTGTATAATGTTCTTCTCAGTAGAGCCATACAACTTATGTCATTAAAATACATCAAATACTTAATATGGTATTTTGGTATGACCAAGTTCTATAACTTGAAAGCCATATTCGGTTCTATTCAGGAGAATTTGAAGTTAGGTAGAACCATAAGGAGCTTAAGTTGTCACTCCGGCAGATGACACATTTAATATAAATTGTTATTCGTGTTATGATTTTGGTGACCCTTTTCTCCCAATATGAAATCTGAATTAGTTATCCCATCATATATCTAATTATTGTCTTTATGCAGATGATTTCTAGATCTCTATCTAAGCCAACGCTTACCTCTCTCCTAAGCTCTCTTCTAGCAACACTAGCTGTGCTTTAGGCACGTTGAACTGGACGTCTCTTAGGCTTCTCACACTCAGTATCTCCAAAACAGAACTTGTCATCTTTCTACCCAAACCTTCCCCCTTTCAGAACTTCTCTGTTACTATGCATGGCACCTCCATCTTTTAAGTCACCCATGCTTGCAACTTTGGTGTCACTCTTGACTCCTCTTTACACATTTCTAGTCTGCAACCAAGTCTTGTAGCTTCTACATTCATAAAACATCTCATCTATTTCCCCTTGTCTTCAATCTTACAGTCACCAACCTGGGCAAGCACTTATTACCTCATGCCTTGACTATTACACTGGCCTTCTGGTTGGAATCCCCACCTCAGGTGTCTCCTTGCTCTGATCCATTCTCCATTCAGCTATCAAAGTGAAGTCAGATCCTGTCACTTCCTCATCCCCAACTCAGTATGCTTCAGTTGCTCCCTGTTCCATATTTATTACAAAATCCTCTCTGGCTCTTAAAGGCCTTTACCACCCAACCTTTTCCTACCTTTCCCATCTTCTTAAATTTCACTCTCTTGCCTATACTCTGGGATCCAGTGACACTGGCTTGTTTGTTGTTCCTTGGATCACCCTTCTCTTGCCTCTGAACGTTTTTACTGACTCACTCTCTTACCTGAAACACTCTCCCCCTTTATCTCAACCTCCTGGTTTCCTTCAGAAGTCAGCTCAAATCTCACCTTTTGCAGACCTCCCCTCTTCTCATGCCTCTCCTCCGAGATTAACTTCCATCTACACACACACTCTCTCTCTGTACATAGTTGTCCTGCAGCTTGTCTTCCCTGTTTGAATGAGAGCTCCTCGAGGCAGAGACCATGTTTTTCATTTTCTTTTTGTCCACAGTGCTCAGCACAATACCTGGAGCAGAGTGGCACTTAAGTGTTTTCTGACTGGCAAGCATTAAGTAGACATCAGTTAACATGTGGCCATCCAGTACTGTAGTGTTCTCATGATGTTTGGATTTATTGTAAAATATTTTCTGTGCGTAACTTGGTTATGAATGCTTAAGGCAAATACTGAGATAATTAATAAAGATAGTACAAACATTATGGAGATTCCAGATTTTTTGTTCACTAATCATCAAATCAATTATGAATCACTCTTTTACCTACTTGGGCCTTTTTTGTATATTGCATCATATACCACTGCGAAGTAGAGTCAAGAAAACCTGATTTATCTGTGTGATCCGGGGCAAGTCATTTTAACTTCTGTCTGCCTCAGTTTCCTTATCTTAAAATGGGCCTGAAATAGCATTTATCTCCTGGGGTTGTTGTGAAGATCAAATGAGATAATAGTTGCAAATTTCTTAGCCCACTGACACATAGTAAGCACTATATAAATGTTAGTCATCATTATTATTACTGTTAATTATTATTTTGACTTGTTACTTTCCAGTTTTGAAGAGAAGTCCAAGGTTCAGTTACCTCTTTTAACCTAACTGGTCATTCGTTATGTTAAAGGTGTGTAAGCTTTCTGTCATGTTTGATGCATCCTACATTTTTGTAATTACATTTTGTGACCAAATAGATGATCAAGCATTTTTCCCATTCTTCTTGTCTGGGTGGTCCTTCTTCTAATTTCTTTGCTTCTCAAGCTTCTATCATGGAGCTTTTGATTGTTATTGAGATGTTTATTTTGTCCTTTCTGCTGCCTTGACTCTTTATGTTGCTTTAAACTTTGGACTTTCATTTTCCATTTTTGATTAAGCATTTTAGACATTTCTCACGTAGTTCAGTGTTTTGAATTTCCTTCTGCATTTTGCGTTTTTGCTGTCGTGAATAAGTGACAGATGGAGTTCAAGCTTTTAATGAGCATCGCAGTTAGATGATGATGTAATCTTCATTGCTTTTCCACTGATCTTCAACAACTGTGACAAGCTGCTTTTGCCATAGTAGGATTTGGTAGCTTTCCTTAGGAATATTCCCACATAGCATCACCTTTCCTCCTAACTGTAGCAGCAGCTACAACGTATGCTGTTGAATGCAGTTTCTGGAATGTTTTTATATTTTCTCTGAAGTACTGCTGGATGAATACACTTGTTTATAATGTTTATAGCAAATTCTAGCCTTTTAAAAATGTCCTTGTTTTGTATAAATGGTCTATTAGTTGGATTCATGCTGTGCCACTCAAAAAGGATTCCATTCTAAGTAGGTCCGTCTCCCTTTCAAAATCATTCAAGACATCTGCATTATTTTTGATATCTGTTTCATTATTCAATAGCACTTCTGGAGTTGGTATTACATGTATTATTCCAGTACCTTCAGCTATAAATAACTTTGATTTCTGCTCTTATTTGTTCTAATTTGTGCTATGGAAGGTAGTCATTCTTATTATTCTCCTGCATTACATTGTTGTATAACTTAGAGCTAAGGATATCATTGAGAAAAATAAAAATGGCATCCTGGCTTATAACTGGAACAGACCCTTCCCAGTTTTGTTATAATGTAGCACTGATGCATAATAAAAGCATATGCAATTTCAGACAGTCTATTTCATGTTCACCCAGGGTTTGTCTGCTTGAGTGGTCAGTGCCCTATGTATTGAAGGATTACTGCCTCATGAGATATTAGTATTTTTGATTTGTTCTACTATACCAAGACATGATGTAATGCTATTTCTTCCTCTATTCTCCGGGGCCAACCTTATCATTATGATAGTTCTGGGTAGGGCCAGCATGCAACTGTGTGCCACCCCATCCAGCTCTTTGATTCTTAAAAGCGGCTAAATAACATTGGATGGGGTGCTAACCTGATCCTATAGGAGCACTAGCACCCAATTGGTTGGCATTTTAGACTTCCTGCCAGACCTTATCAGTTACTGGAGTCATCACAGGGCACATCGGCTCCTGTTTCTTTGAGAGAATCCTGGAGGAATATGTGAATTTCCTGCCTCTGAATATTAGATATCCAGATTTATTCAAAATCTGATATTTTTGTAGTTATAAATCCTGCTTTGTATAGGATGCTCACGAGGAGCCCTTAAAACATATGGTGTCAGCCAAGTTTTATAGGACTAGTTTTGCTCATTCTGCTCTAAGAACCTTATTTTAGGTGGATGGGTTTCTACTACATTATTCTTGGTTCCAGCAATGGAGTTTTGGTCTCTTCTGTGTGCTTATCAAGCACTGACCTTTCTGGCATTGTTAGGTCAGTTTCCTGCAGAGACATGTGCTTCTTCCTGTACTATGTTGTCCTGCCGTCTGAGGAGTAAAATAGATGGGTCTTTGACATGTCGTATGACTCACATGAACTAGGAATATTTGAGCTTTAGCAATAATGGCTCTTGGCAGTTTTTGCATTGAAAGTTACCATCTCTCATATCTTTCATTGAAAATAAGAGTGTCAATTTATTGTCTTAATATAGTATAGTGATACATTTTGTTTTTATATCAGAGCATTTCCCACCATTTCCTCTAGATTCAACCCCCTTTCATGAATAAGCAAAGCAGTTAAGGAAAAATATTAAATAAAATATATATTTCATTGTATATACTATTTTGCGCCCATGTTTTTTCTCCACTCTACTGTGAGAAAGGAGGTATGTTCCATTGCTTGTCTTAGAAGTGTAATTTATTAAGCATTCAGAATTAAAATACTCATTAATCCTGTTGGGAAAATTTTAGCCCACAGACAAATAAATAATTGTTGCTCATCCAAATAAGAACAAACTTTATCAAATTACTTTGCAATTAGAACATAGCATTAGCAACTTCTTTCAGTAAATCATGTATCTCACAATGAAGCAGAAAAGACCCATACAGAAATGAGCTGGTGTGAGGTTTATGAGAGGGAGAAGACACACACCACCCCCCCCCCCCACACACACACATTGGGTGCAGAAGTTGAGGCTGCAGCCTATAGTCAAGGTGCTGTTGAGGGAAGAACAGCAATAAAGACACATTCATTGGCTCTTACTAGGCTGCTCTGACATGACTGGCTGTGCTGCTAGAAAAAGTCAGTGTATTTTGGAACTGCTAAGCTTATAATGGCCTGGTGGAGGTGGGGAAAAAGGGTTGTGAAGTTTAAGGGGAGGATGGTTTGGAGAAGAGCACCTTGTTAACTCTTTTCTGAACTAGAGAGTGAGGAAAAAAAAGAAATAAAAACCCATAACTTAAATTTCCAAAACACAAATTACCAGCAAAAGAGAGAGAATGAGGGAGAAAAGCCTGTCCTACTCCAAAAAAAGTCTGCTTCTGCATGTTTGTGTGTGATTGTGTGTTTGCGAGTGCGTGTGTTTGGGTGTGTGTGTGTATGTGTGTATGTGTATGTGTGTATGTATATGTGTGTGTGTGTGTGTGTGTGTGTGTGTGTGTGTGTGTGTGTGTGTGTGTGTTTGTGAATTTCAAATGTCAGGTACCTCTTTGTCATCTCCTGCTCTCCCATACTGGAGAAACAGATATAATTTAAACACTTTTCCACTAACTATAGACATCACACAAACACACATATAAATGTTTTTTGCTCTAGAGAGGCCTTAGCTTATCTCTTTATACTTCGTTTTAGCCATGCAGCCATTTCTTTCTTTCCTAAATATTACTACTGCTACAAGCCAGAATTTATGTAATATATCAAAATTCTCAAAGTGTTTTTACATTTGATACTCACAAGCATTCTATGAGGTAAATACTATTATTATCCCCATTTTACTAATGAGGAAACTGAGACTGAGGGATTTAATGCCTGAGGTAGGATTCAAACTCTGGTCTTTCTGATGGGAAATCCAGTGCTTTCACCCCATGCCACCCTTGGGGGCACTTACCTTTTTTTTTTTTTTAAAGGATCAGCCTTGTTTTCTTCAGAAAGAGAGGGGGAATGTCTATGGTGACCTTTTGTAGATTGTGTTCTGGTAATTATTGCCCCTGCAGAGTTGTTTTCTGGGCCTATATTCTTCTTATGGTGTTTTAGTCTTAGTTAAAATATAATTGCAGTATTTTCAATTCCTGTGGCATATTTTCATTCCATGTGTGGTCTATCTATAATAGTAGTGTCTGTGGTCAAGCAGGGCTTTGCACTGTTACCAGGGCATCAGTATGTCTTTCATAAGCATCCTATCAAAGCAGGCTGCCAATAACTCTGAGGTAAGATTTCTTGGCAGTTTCCTACATTAAAATATTCCACTGAAGTTGGATGTTTTTTCCTATGTAAATATTGAATTCCTTCGAGCTGTGCTAAGTGCTGTGGGTCTAATAGATGCTTAATAAATATGTTGATTGACTGAATGAATGAATAAATGAACTTTTACTACTCACATATATTGTGGCTAAAAATTGGCTAATGCCAGCATCAAAGAAAAATCAGCAATTCCTGAATTATCCTTCTGTTCACATGTCAATTGGAAGTTCAACTTTTTGAAAAGGAAGTTAATTTAAATCAATACCTATGCCTTGATTAATGATATTACTATATGAAAATATTGGTTGAATTTGTTTTCATTGTGTGAAATACATGCAAGATTTGTAATATTTGCATGTATTTGTCAATATTTGCAGGAAATTTAAACAGTATTTAATTTCAATGGATGCTAGAGCCCTATAATCAGCCATACACTCTTAATTGAAGAAAGAATTAGCACTGATATATTTTTCACTGAGTCTGGTTGAATTGAATTCTTGAGTTGAATAAATTTGCTAACTTTTTCCTCTGATGCAGATAAGTATTAGCTACTAATTGGATTCTGTAGGATACACAGATTATACACATATCAGAGTTTTAGCCTCAAATATATTAGTACAAGGTAATGTCTTAATATAATAAAAGGATTTATGTATGTGCTCCCTTTCTTGAATCAGATTTCAGCCTTCTCCCTCACCTCCTGTCACCACACACACCCCGGAATATAGACTCAGACACTTTAATGAATTTTTGTGACTCCAAATTAAATCATCACCTACATTTGGCCAATTGGCTATTTGCTGGTGAACAGCTATAACTGGAGATTGGCTGTTGCTTGGGTGACAGATATATTCTCCATTGTTTACTTTGTACTCAAAGCCCTTCTAGTGTGGAAATACTTGTCAGATATTGTGAGCCACTAGTTTTAGGCCTGTTGAAAGCCTGCTTTATATCTATAACAAGAGGAGGTGTCAGGGTAGGACTTTCATGGTAGGGGTATGCATATAGTGAACTGAAATTCACATTTCTGTGCATGTATGTTCAAACAAAGCTCAAAATCAAGCAGCCAACGTATTGTAGTCACAAAGTAATATATATATTTAGAACTTATACTTTTGACTTTATAGTCATATATTGCTCTTCTTTCATAGACGAGAGCCCAAGTTTTATCCAGATTGGATATTGCCCATCGATTTTTAAAGGAAATTTATCCTGATGAATCTCAAGAGGTGCAGAATTTGAAAAAAGAGATTAATAATAATGGAAATGCCTCAAAAACTCAGTCCCTGCAAATCAGTGACTCTGAGGTAAGGGGAAAGAAAACAAGCTCAAACTTTGTGTTATGTAAACTATAATTCACATTCACCTAAATATCTATGATTATTTTGGAGCTATTTTATTGCATTAAAATTTAGCATTTGTTTTTTAAGGAGCAAATTTGCCCTCATTTGTGACATAAGACTAAGTACAACAAAAAAAAAGAGAGTCCCAGACCAGCTATGCTTCACCTCCTGACCTTTGACCCTATGCCTCGTTTGTCTTCCTCCCCTTCTCCTGTAATCCCCTTCTCCCTGTATTATGAAGGCAGAATTTATGATTTCAAAGAGAATCATATATATGTCTGAAAGGTTTGGAACCGCAGGATATAAGGAATTCTCTAGGTAGAAGGCAGAAGAATTAAAGCATGTATTTAAGCTCCAGAGTAACAGGCCCATGAACCAGCATCCCCATTTTGATATTTTGATCAAAAGCTTCCAGGCCCAATAAGTCCGCCTCACAAGAGTAACCAGGAGGCCACAGAGAAGCATGATGGTATAAAGCAAAATCATATACATGTTTCCCCGCTATGGTAAGAAGATTACCCACTGGCCTCAAGTCCTTCCTCAGCACTCCTTGGTCCACACGTGGGTCAGCTCTGCTACCGGCAGCTCCTGCTTCAGCTTCGGCTGTAGCTGTCTGTGGCTCCAACAGAAAAGGGGATCTTCAAGCTGTCTCCTCTCCTCTTATAGAGTTTTTGACATCATCAAGCATCATCTGAATGACCAGAGCCCAGGCTCTGGTGATTGGTTCTTGAGTTGGCCCCTCCCCTTAGGACCCTGGGAGGCTCACATCCACTATTAGGTTAACACCCAATAGGGCGTGGCTCTGGAGTTAACACCTCCCCTTAGCCAGCCCCATGAATCGTCACAAAGAGGCGGACTTAAACCGGCACGGTCTAAAAGCCTCTGCTGTCCCAGACATGTAAACTAGGCCCTCCCTGGAGTTAGCCCAGCACCCAGCAAGGCTCAATGAGATAAACTGAGTTACTCAAAGAAAACAAAGGCCATTTTGCCTACCGACACATTCCCCTTGGTGAGTTCTTCCCAGAACCTTCCTTTTGAGAAGAGGTTCAGACCAACCATACTTTATTTTCTAGACTTTGCCATCATGCCCTGAACTGATAACTCACTTCCCAGCTGGGAGGTTTATGTTTTATGTATTGTTTTCCCCTAATAGAATGTAACTCCTTGAGGGTAAGAACTGCCTTTCATTTTGCCTGTATTTATATCCCCAACCCTTAGCACAGAACGCAGCACACAATCAGCACTTAATAAGTACTTATTATGTAACTCTTTGCCCTTCTCTCCCTGGCCCCAAGAAATGCCACTGAACAGTAGACTTTTTGTTGGAGACTTTCTATGCTCCATGTTAGTTTGGAGGAATGAGAAGTGGGGTTTGGATCCCATCTCTTCTGTTGCCAGTGCCTCTATGTGTGTGTATTTATACAAATGCATGCATGCACGCATACACACACACACACATACACACATACATACACACACACATTGTCACACTAAAAGAATGTATGTTCTGAAGAGGCTGATATTTAAAATTTTTATTGTCTCCTCATCACCTAGCACAGTGGCAGGCGGATAGTAGGTGCTTAATAAGTTCATGCTTAGTGGTTGAATGATTTATTCACAGGTATATAATAATTGGAAAATTTTGCAATGAAAATGTGATTTTTTTTCTTTCAGGATAACAATTTAGGATTGTTAAAAGTGTAATGTAGTTTCTCAAATGCAAAATGGACCATTCTCTTCCTACTCTTTGTTTTTGGCCCTGTCTCATTATATATTCACAGTTTTTATTCAACATGTTTGCATCGATGAACCAATTGAATGGCTCTCTCTTCTACAGAATTTTGCTATAGAAGGCTCAAAGACCTATAATAAACATACAAAAGTTTGGATTATATTTCTTATACTTGTGTTCTTCCCATAGTATAAGCCCACATAGTACTGGATGACATTTTAGTATCTATCTCTCAGTTTAGCCTGATCAAAAAATGGGTTTCCCCAATTAATTGAAATAATGAGAAAGTATAATTATAATAGTTATATGCAATAATTAACTGTTTAAAGTCACATAGTATCCCTATAATTATGGAACTAGAAAACTGAGGAGAATGAATTAAATGATGGATGCACAGGCCCAGTAAGAATGTGTTCCTCTGTCTACAATGTACAGTGCTGAGATTTGACGGCTATATAATGTATTTGACTGCTGTAGAAAGCCATGCTGAATAATTCAGCCCCCAGTAAAGAATTATTATTATTATTTTTTTACTTGAATTATCCAGTTTGATCAGCTACAGTGATTTCTTTCACTGCGATTGTAAAATGTCTCCTTTGTTTTGCTCTTAATGTATGCAGAGGCAAAGTCTTTATATATATTTAGTGAATCTGTTAACACCTTTGTCACTGAACTTTAAGTTGTGTGCAGAGCAACAGATCAGGTTGCTTCATTTTATCTAGTATAGTCTTTCCTACGTTCACAAACTCTGATTTGAATGTTCACAATACTGAATTACTGGAAAGTATAGAAAAAGGCAAGTTTTTAATAAAAATTTCAGCATGAGGGTCATAGTTTGCAGCTAATGAATATGGAATTTAATTTTGAGAGGTTATGATATGATACCTAAGATGTTCAAATCATAAAACTTTGCATAACATCTTTGATTAATACTTGAAATTGAATTAGGTCAATTCTACACCATCAAAAAATGCTGAATCGACAAATCAGACTGGGGGGCTTCTGCTTCAAGGTTCATTTGATGAGGAGGAGTCTGCTAGATCATTTCAAGAAATTTTAACTCAGTGGAGAGATGACAATCATGTAAACAAAGAGAAACATATCCAAAAGAATGCTGAAGCTTCCCCAGGTAGAGATGGATTTTCACAAATTCATTTAAAAAAGTATGCTTATATGTATGTGCTTTTTTTTTTTTTAAGAAAGTGTGGTTATTTTAATTTCTAATTAGAACACTATTTTGTGGATTGTTACTTATTCATTTTCACAAATTCCACCCTATCTCAAATATGTTGGAAAGAGAAACAAATAAACATGAAATATCTAGATGGTACAGTGAGTTAGAGTGCTAGACCTGGAGTCAGAAGAACATGGATTCAAACACAGTCTCAGACATTTATTTGTTGTGTGACTATGGGCAAGACATTTAACCTCTTCCTGCTGCCACTTCTTCATCTATAAAATGGGGACAATAATAGGACCTACCTTCCGGGGTTGTTAGGAGGGTAAAATATTTGTAAAGTGAATTGTAAAACTTCAAGTGCTGTGTTATTATAGAGTGCTTTTGTTTTTCCAGCATCATGTGCACCATTTTTGTTTCCCTCTTTTTAGAAGCCTTTAGTGGCTACCAATTAAGTATCAGTCAAATTTCTGATCGTGAATTTTATTGATTTGTACCTTTTAAAATCATTGCTTTCCTACTCTATTCTGTTCTGGCCAAAGCATCCTGTTTACCATCTCCATATCTGATTTTTTTTTATTTTTCTGTCCTTAATGCATTCTAGATGTCACTTACGGTTTGTTGACACTGCCTCCAAATCTTTTTCTCTACACCAGACCTCCTAAAGACATAACCATTTCCTGAAGAAGCCCAAGACATCAGCTGAATACTGTCAACTTGGGGATTATGCCTTAATCACTCTTATAGCTGAAGAGTAATGCTATGGGTGTGGGCATTACAATTACGCTAGAAAGTTGTTACTGGCTGGATTTCTATATACTTCTCATTGTCCATGGTGCTTTTGGGTTTCTTTCATTTATGGTTTATGTTTTACATTTGTATTTTTTTCTTTCCTATTGGGGCACAATCATTTAAAGGGTAGAGTCTAGAACAGAGATTCCCAAATTTATTTAGCTTGCTGCCCTCTTAAAAAATTACCCAGTGCCTCTCTGGAAATCTACTTTCTTTAACTCTTTAACATTTTTTTTCAAAATTTGCATCATTTAAAAAAAATAAAATATTTTGTAAAAAAAAAGACACATCTTAAATTTAATGATTTATTGTAAATTTGTATTTTTTCTGCATTGAAATTTTGATGATGAAATATCACATCGTGTAACCATATAGTATAGTATAGTATTGTAAAAAAAGTCATTGCACACATATATTCCTTCCCATGCATGCTGGTCTTCCTGATAAGGCATGATATGTTCACCTGCCAACACTTGCTTATTAAGACTTGTAGGTGGACTTGACTACTGATGGGTTATAACATGTATTTTGTGTTTATTTAAAAATAATGGAATCACTATGCCTTTAACTCTGTTATACAACAGATGAAACATATATGAACAGATTTTTCAAAATTTTCGTATCCTCTCTTCTTATGCTTCCACTGCCTTTTTATTTTAATTCGATGCCCACCCCCCAATTGCACCCAAGGCTACTACTGCCCCACCAGATGTTTCAGTGCCTCATAGGGATGGTATTGCCCACTTTGGGAACCTGTGTCTTAGAAGAAATAGAATAATTAAGAGTGTGACCATGAGCGTTAGTCCTTTAATCTCTCTAAACTTCAGTTTCATCATCTGTCAGATGGGGTTAATAATACTTTCTATGTTTACTTCAGAGTTTTTTATGAGGATCAGCTAAGATCATAGCTATGCAAATATCAGTTCTTAATGCTCTTCTTTCACGATTATCAATCTTGTCTCTTTGAGATGTTTGCTTATGATTAAGTAGCCAATAATTTTTAAATAGATTGATGAATACTTCTTAACATCCAAAAATGTGATTTTGCCCCTATTGACAATAAATGAGTTTTGATGGTAAAACCTAGTTTTTTTTATAGACATGTAAGGCATTTAGCTGAGAGCCTGGCACATGTGAATGCTATATAAATGTTAGCTATTACTATTATTGTTATTATTATTATTAACTGTTAATTTTTTTAGGTGATTAGGCAGGGCAATTGGCATTAAGTGACTTGCCCAAGGTAACACACCTTGTAAGTGTGTTAAATGTCTGAGGCTGGATTTGAACTCAGGTCCTCCTGACTCCAGGGCCGGTGCTCTACTCACTGTGCCACCTGGCTGCCCATTAACTGTTAATTCTGATACCAAAAATTATAGTGAAAAAGTGCCTAGATTTGTGAAATCATCAATGCATTAGATTAAAGTGAAAGTTTTTCTGTTAATAATATCTGAGCATAAGCTTGGAGAATATCCTAAAGACATAAATTCCAGCAGGCAGTTGTCTTCTGCAGGTGTCTTTGTTGAATATTTCTTCACACCATGCCCAAGAATATTAATGTTTTATAGCTGATGGATGGGCAGTACATCTATTTAATTTATTTTTCTACTTCAGAGTAATCAGTTTGCTCAAAAAGGCAAGCATAGGAATTGTTATATGGTTGCAAGTCAAGAAATAATTGAAGAAAATAATATATGCATTTCAAACTTAAAGATTTTGTTTATTTCACTTTGCAAATCAAATTTGGATTTGGATTCTAAAAATTTCATATATTCAGTAGACTCTTTTGTGATTCTTTTAAAGTCTAAGCCTATTGATCACAGAGACAGACAAAGTGAATACATTCTCTTTGAATTGAGCAGCATTTGATGAGTTGTGGTAATTAATAAATTGATTTTGAATGATAGATGAACAATTTTTTTTAGAGCAAACAGAAGCATCTGAGGTACAGACAAATCTTAAAATTTGGAGAGAACCACTTCGAATCGAATTTAAGGATGACAGCCTGACTTACATGGAAAGATTATGGCTTAAGAAGCATAGAAGGTATTTACTCAATTTATACAATATTAATAAGCAACACAAAAGCTATTAACATTCTATACTTGTATAAAGTACCTCTCTACAGCTAATTTATCTATTCTCTTCATAATTGAATAATAATTTGAAGGCAAGATTGAATCACCATGAAACTTCTGTTTTTCTGCTGAGAACTCTAATTCCATTTGTTAATATGACAGGTCATTATTTTTGGACCCAATGTTAGAGATAAAATTTTTATGTAGAAAAAAAGACAAATCTGACGTAAAAGGTCAGAAAACCAGTAAGTTAGAAATAGGCTAAAGTTTCATTCACTTGAATGAAAATTTGAATGAAACTTGGCTATTTCAACCAAGGGTTTTTTTTAAACCTCAATTTCATACTTAGTGTTTAAAATTTTAAACCCAAGAAATGTTAGGACCATTTAAATCATATTGTATTACATTACATTTTCCATTTAACTCTGCATTGGTATATGGTGCTGAGAGACATGAACTCAAAAACAAAATATTTCTGAGAATAACGTCAGCTCAAACTTTTAGTCATCCTGGTCCCCGTTCCTTTCTGTATTGTTACAGGTCTCTGTAGCTATAGCCTTGGGTAGATCAGCCAGGCCTATCAATTTGACCAAAAGTTAGACCTAGAATCATGCTTGAAATGTTTCTGGTTTTGAGCATGGAGGTAGAACTAGACAAACTCCTTAGGCACAGCCTTAACAACAACTCATCTTTTCCCAACATATAAAGGGCAATGCTTTTGGACATTTTAATTACAGTTGTAAGACATCTTTGAGTTTAGATGGGCCATCTATCTACTCACAGATTGTCAAGCAGCTTCTGTTTGAATACTTCCAGGGATGGGGAGTTCACAGCCTTGCAGAGCATTTCATTGTATTGTGAATTCTTCATAAATTTCAAAGATCTTCCTCCTGCTATCTGAATCCCTGAAACTTTCACCCATTGATTATTATGCCATCTTCTGGTGCTATATAGAATAATTATAATAATAATTTCAAAAGCTACAGTTCCATGTATTATATTATTGGTCAAATGATTTTTCTCAAATACATCATAAAAGTGCAGAAGTGATTCGTGGTATGAATTATCATTCATAATGGAAAGCAAAACAAAATAAAACTTAGGGCTAGGAATGTGAAGGACCTTTGTCTTCATTCTGGTTATGTCACTTGACAGCCTTGCAACCTCAAGATTATGCCATATGAGGAGTCACCCAAAGTCATCTCAGACTTTAGTTAGAACATTCTGTGGTCTCAGATCTTTTTTTTTCCTTGTTTCCAAATACTAACATTTAAATAGAATTTCCCTATTAGGATTCAGCTGGCTCAAAGCAAATGTAATAATACCTAGGTAAAGGCCAGTGTTTCAGTCATTCTATAATGATTATTAGATTTTTTAATAGAAAAAAAAGCTATCTTATGGTCCTAGACTCTACCTGCGCTGTGGTTAGGTGCGTCAAAAATGTGTGCTATTGGTAAGAATGGTGAGAGCTCAGTAGACCTTGTTTTTACCATTAGAGAAATAGTTCAAAGTAAGCTCAGAATCTAGTGACAAATGTCTCCCTCTCTCTTTAATATGTTTATCACATGTACATGTGCATACTTTTACATACATGTGCTTTTGTTTTCATATCATTTCACTATCTAGCATTAAAGACCAGTGATTTAGTAATAAGTTCCCAGTCAGACGTTACATAACATTACTTCTCAGAGACGAAGACTTCTTGTCCTATATCAGTGTTGAGTGGGTTTCAGTCATGGTGCAGATCAGCGTCTCAGAGTTAGACAGAACCTCAGAGGCCATACAATGTAGCCGGTGTCTCCCTGAGAACCCCCTTTACAAATCCTCTATACAAAAGTGCTCACGCGGTTGCTTTTATTTTCTCCTTCAAGTGCACTGGTGGAGGGCAGTCTGCTCTCTCCTGAGGCCTTCTGTTCTTGTTATTATTGTTCACTTGTTTATTCACGTCTGACTCTTCACGCCAGTTCTGTCTGTGTGGTTTTCTTGGCAAAGATATTGGAGTGTTTTGCCATTTCCTTCTCCACTGGGTTAAGGCAAACAGGGATAAGGGACTTGCCCAGGGTCACAAAGCTAGTAAATGTCTGAGGTCGGATTTGAATAAAGGTCTTCCTGACTCCAGGCCCAGGTCTCTATCCACTGTGCCACCTAGCTGCCTCCTTCAATTCTGAGATAGTTTATAATTCTCTGCAAGTTCCACCTCTCGTTCCTTGGTGCGTTGGGAGTGGGGTGGGGGAGAGTACAAGTTTAGTCCCTGGCCCATCAAAGATCTTTCATATTCTCAAAGACAGCTATCATGCATGGCCTTTTCAAATCTTCTTTTTCAAGCTAAACATCCCATGCTCATTCAGTGACTCTTTACCTTGTTTTCCCTCCTCTGAATGCATTCCATATTCTTAATGTCCTCCTTTAAAAATTAGCCAGAACCGAACGCAGTATTCTGGATCTGGAAGTGTTGTGGTCAGGGCAGAGCACAAGGAGTCTCTCACCCTCCTTGTGGAGCACATGAGGGCTCCAAAAGGTGCTGAAGATTGCACTACGGACTTCCGTTGAGCTTGTAGTTCTTGGGATTAGTTGTTGCCAATAATTTTAAAAGCAGCTGTATTTTGTAGTCACTCTTTCCTGCAGACTTAGGCTTCTTCCTATTATGGGAATCGTAGGAATGGAGGAGAGATTATAGGAGATTGATTGTCAGTCACAAATCATAGGGTATTGTCTGTTCTTGGCTCCTGATCATCAGCTTGATTTGGCACAAGCTATTTAGCATTTGTCTGCCTCAGTTTATAAATTTGCTAAAGTGAAGGACTTAGACTACATGATTTGTAGGCCTTCTGGCCTGGTGGCCTAAAATTATATGACTGTGAGAAAACCTGTCACATTCTTATCATGGAAACCCCAAGCCAGATGCAGATGTTTCTGATTTTTCAGTGAATCTAAATGCTGCCTGCGAAATTCTCGTTTGTCTAAACTTGTCAAGATGAAAATTTTAGTGGCACGGCACAATGAGTGCCGTGTCTGAAGAACAGGCCCAGTGGACCTCCTACTTACTTATAAATTCAGCCAATTTCTTGCAGGGCATATCTGTAAAGAAATTATAGTTTTTTAATATTAAAATTGTTATTCAGTGCAGAAGCATCTTGTGAACTTTAACAATTTGTCAATAGTTTGATGTGGTCTTAGATGACCATATTCTTCTATCTAACTAGGCATAATTGCTCTTCTTTGTAATATATTGTGAAATAAATAAGTCAAGATTGCTTATAGGAAAGTGGTTTTTTTTTATCACTTTTTAAGACTTTCATTGCTCTTTTGTTTCATAGGACCCCTCTTCATTGTGCAAGGAACATGTCACTGGAGAAAGAGCTAAGTCCATCTGTACCCGTTAGTGAACTATCTACTCCTTTAGCAGCTTCTATTGAAGACATGACACTAAGTGAAAAAGATGATAGTATTGAAGGTGAACTGAAATTTGATAGCATATTGATAACATATGATTTTAATTTTAATGCATTAAGCCTCTGTCGGAGACATTTGATTTTTCTTGGATATAGATTACCCTCAGTTAGAATGGCCAGTCAGAGATTACCAGGTCTGTCAAACATGATGTCTTTCTTTTTTTTAAAAAAAGGTCCTTAATTTTTTTATGGGATAAAAAAAACCCTCTTGTATTAATTAAAGTGCAGTTTTAAAAAGTAAGGATGAGAGACAGGAACTGTACCTATGATTTTACTGTCCTAGGGAGCTCTTGAGTGAAGAGGCTTCCACCAATATGGGTTGGAATCTTCTCGTTGTCTTATCTGAGTTGTCTAGAGCACTGATGTTGATCTCAGATAGAAATGGGGACCACCAACCCATACATAAGAATCCCCATGGGCAGCATATTGACTATTTTAAAAGTATTATATATGTTTTATTGAATTTATTTTATTAAGTATTTTCCAATTCTATTTGAATCCATTTGGGCCACATGTGCTCATGGCAGCATGTTTGGTCCCTCTGGTCTATTGCACTCAGAGGTTAAATGATTTTCTCAGGGTCACACAGCCCATCTGCAGCAGAGGCTGAACGTCTAGCTGTGATTTCTTGATTTCAAGACCAGCTCTCTCTCTGCTACATCAGATTTTCAAACTTAAAATTATTTCACTTCTGTCATGGGCTTTTGCGAGAAGGAACAAATGATCTTGCATTAATTCAATATTTTGATTATGTGCTAAAATTTGTATTTCACTTGTGAGCTTTTGTGAGAACCAGAGTCTCTTACTTTCATGAAAAAATGGTTTTAATTGTATCATTAAAATTTATATTTCACTTGTGGAAACTGACAGCCCTTTATACCCTCATGGGAATGTAAAGGAGAATACCATCTTTGTGCCAATGATTATACTATTTTTAAGAAAATAAATCAACAGGTAAGAAATGTTCTTTGATGAGTGATGCTTTTTTCTTGTTTTACTTCCACTTTACTAGTGGAAGAGCTGAAAGAAAGTTATCCAGATCCTTTCCTACAACAACAACCTGAATTAGAGAGCCCTGAGTCATCTGTGCGTATAGTGGAACTCGATGATGTGAGTGTCTCATGAAGAATGACATTACTTCTCCGTAAATAGTAATACATAACACAGTATAGAAACTCATTTTTGAGAATTAAAAATTAGAAGTCATTAAGGAGGAAAGGTAGAACTGATGGAATTTAATGTACTTATAGAACAAAAATCCAGTTGATGCATTTCCAGAGAATAGAAGGACAAATTTGCCAGCTGAACTGAGGCTCAGCTTTTCAGGAGTATGAAGGCTCATTTGCAGATACAGTTGATTTAGTATTAGTGCTATAGCACGTATGTAGAAAAGCAAATTCTTATTATAAATTCATTTTATTCTACCTTAGAATTGGCAGTTATTTATGATGGTATAATATGGACCCCTCACCCAGTGTTACACAAGGGATGTGCTCTTGAAAAATTACGTATAAATTGATTTTTTAAAAGAAATAATTTTTAAAATTTTGGTAAGCTTTGCTGTGTTCAGTGACAGCATTCTTTCTGCCTTGAATATCTATTACTAGTAAGTCCTGGAAAATTTTCACTAGAGTGGAGAAAATACATTTTAAACTATATATTTAATGACTTTATCCACCTCCCTCTGTAGGTGTCTCGCTGTTCTGCCATAGTATACACCCAGTTTTGAAAGCCATTTGATGACTTGTGATCTGTATAGATTTTCTTCTGGTTTTCTTTGCCTCATTTTGTCATTTGATTTTTATTGAATAGGATATATGTATTGATATTTTTTTATGGGAAGGAAGCCAGAATATTCAGTTAGTAAGGAACTTAAATTCATATTTGGTTCATGTAGAATGATGATACATTTTACAACTCCCAAGATTCAGAATTCCTGGGGTCAGTATTGGGATGAAAACGAAATCTGTATAACCACCAAGTTAACTGCTTTATGATGAGCATATTGCATTATATTGATATTTCACAACTTATTTTTGATAAGAAATATGAAGAGGAACCTGGAGAATCAGGGGATTTTGTGCCTTACAAAGTTGAATTGGCTGACACTGATAGTCAAGAAAGGTAAGAGGTCATCGATAAGACAGATTGATTTCAGCATTAGTATCTATTCCCTTTGTTTTCACTCCACATGCACTTCCCAGATATACCATCCACCCCACAGAACAGTCAAGATGAGCTGCCTTTAGTGACTTTGTCAGCTCATCACTCAGCATCCCCTACCTGGTACTGCTCACCTCTCTATGGTGGAGGGGTATGGGAATCATCATTTGTTCTCTGGGACTAAAATCACATCTGGCTTCTCATTTGTGTCTCTAAGTGTCATTTTCATTTCCCATGTTGCTTCCAAGATTTCTTAGAATCCCTCATATTCATTACTGCTTTGGCATGTTACTATTCCATTGCTTTCACATGCCATAATTTGGTCATCCATTTCCAATCAATGGGCACCCACTTTGTGTCTAAGTTTCTTTTAAGTTGGTATGATTTAGTTGCTTAAAGAAGAAAGTACTTTAAAATTGTAATTATCAGTCTCTCTGGTGGTAAATGCATGCTGACTAAATAGTTCAACTGAATTTTGCCAAATATTTTATTTAAGCTGTGTTTAAATTTGCATGTGACTTATTGCTGATTTGTCATCATCATCACCAGTGATTTTCATATGTTATCTCACTTAACCCTCGCAAACCCTGTGATGCAGGGGCTAGTATTGTGCTCATTTGATAGACTGAGAGGTTCAATCATCTGCACACAATGACATGGGGAGTGAGGGTGTGAGGTAGGATTCCAACTCAGGCGTTCCCCAAACAAATCCAGTGCCACCTTCCCTGGAGCACACATCAGAAGGAGAGAACACCTGCAGTGACCTCCTGGAAACTGTGCTGTCGAGGTTTGCTCTGGTTATTATGAACTCTGAATAGTTTTTCTGGACCGATACTCTTCTAATACCGTTTTAATCATGTTGAAGGGATGGTTCCAGTGACATACCGTCATGCCAGAAGAGGTAGGATTTTCACTCACGTCTTCCTGTCTCTACGCCAGTTCTATCCTGCGGCCACCTGGCCACACCACCAACATAGAGTGGTCGGTGAACTGTGCCCCCATCAATACAGCTAAACTGAGCTGATCCCCAAAACTTGATTGAATTGCTACCTTTTTGTCTGGCTCTACAAAGTGATCATCTCAGTTGGGTTTGTTCTTTTTTTCCCCCTTAAGGTTCTGCTGATAGTGACTTTGAAGGCACAGACTGGTTTGTTTTTGTTTTTCTATATGCAGTACCAACACCAGGGGTGTCAGACTTAGGTAGAAATGGGGATCACCAAACTGTGCCTAAGAATCTCTGTGGGACATACATTGACCTAGAAAATTACATATTAATGTTATCTAAGTTCTGGTGTATTTTTACTTATTAAAAAAAAATTCCCAATTCCATTTTAATCTGGGTCAGGGCAAACTTGGGAGTGTTACAGGCCTCAGTGCAGCCTGTGGGCTGCATCTTTGACATCCTTGCCTTATATCGTGCCTGGCACATGGTCAGTGCTTAATGGTCATTTGTTGCGTAAATGGATAGATAGGGAATTGAATGGCAACACCAGCATCATAGTTTTCTAACTGTCTGCTTGTTGATAAAAAACAAAATTAGGTGGTGTTAGAGTAGACAGTAGGAGTGTACTTGTTTCTAAAGAAAACTTTAAAAAAATTACAAGTGAGTTTCTATGCCAATTCACTTATATTCAAAATACTAATTAACATAAATATTTCAATTTCTGAAAATTATATGGTTTTGAGATCTTAAAATGAAAAAAATAATGTAGCTGTGCTTATTGGTAAAGATACACACATTCATGCATACTGATGGTATATGTTGTATGTGTTTTATTGGTAGACTCTAATTTATAAGTGATTAAGTTTTCTGAAAAGTTTTCTTTTTTTTCTTTCTTTTCTTAATTGGGAGAATTGGAATGGGAAGGAGAGAATTTTTTAAAATTAAAAATGTTCCAATTATAAGGGTGAAACAAAACCGAACTCAACCAGAATATTAAGCAGAATGCCTTGCTTTCTAATTATTAAAGCAAATTGAGGTTCTTCTGTGTTTGCTTTGTTAAACTGAGTTCTTTGTTGTTGTTTTTTAATTTCTTTGATTTATTTTTTCCCACTTTTTTTCTTGTTTCTGAACTGAAGTTGGGCAGTTCATCAATATCAGAAGAATGATTTTCACTTTGGAAAAGACTTATCCCTTTCACTGATGAAGGCCATGAGACAGCATGGATATTTAACTAAGGATAAAGACCTGTTTTCTCAATGCAGCAGAATAATCTCTTCAGCCTCCAAAGATACTTTGAAAGGTGTGATTAAAAAAAATCCTCATTATAAATGTTAATATAATTTAAACTAATACTAATTTACATTTGTAAAAACTGTAATATTATAGTTTATTCTGAAATCACAATTACATTTCTATTATAATTCTAATCAATAAGTTGTAAAATAAAGAAATATAGTTTCTAGCTCTGGATTTGTTAAAATAAGAACTAAAGACAAAGAAAGGGGGAAAAAAAAGACAGGTGGAGACTAGGTGCAGTGGAAAGGTTCCTGGCTGTGGAGTCAGAGGACCTGGGTTCAAATCTGCCTCTAAGACTACTTGTGTGGCATGGGAAAAGTAACATAGCCTCTCTAAGCCTCAGTTTCCTCATTTGTAAAATGAAGAGGTTGGAATAGGTTGCCTCTGAGGTCTCATCTACATCTATATCTATATTTGCATAATATTAAAAAATAAATAATAAAAATATAATAGTAAAAAGAAAATGACAAATATGAAATCTTTTAGTAAGTACTTATTTTAACAAATTTCCATTAACTTCAACAATATTTACCTCTGTGAGACAAAGCCACCAAAGAGAGTTTCTCTAAAAGCCATTATTTTCTCTTCCCACATTATGGTCTGAGCCATTCATTAGTGGAGCTTTTGGATCTGGGGTGGGGTACCTGGGCCCTCGGGGCCACATGTGGTCCTTTAGGTCCTCAAGTGTAGCCCTTTGAGTGAATCCAAACTTCACAGAACAAATCCCCTTAATAAAATTAAGCTTAATAAAAGACTCAACGAGCCTTCCATTATCACATGCTGTGCCATTGCAGACTCCAGTCTGCCTCATGCATGCTGCAGACCTCAGAGCCTGGTGAAGGAAATGGCTTTCATCCTCGGATTAGGTCAAGGAATTGATGTGTCACTATCTTTTTAAGTATGGTCATATTTGGATGTCTATACAGGTACTTAGCCCATGGTCATGTTAGATGCTTAATTTCTATGACCTAGTAATTCGTAAGTGAACAGCCCTTGTACAGCATGAAATCAGAGAATTTTTGTATTACATTTACATATGTATATAAATTTATAGCGTACGTGTCCTATACACCTACTTTTGGCCAGGCAAACTGGAGTTCGTTGCTTATAGTAACCTCAGGATTAAGACATTGAATAAAAACAAAGTTGAGGCAGGTCTGTCCCGAGGATGAGAGTTGATTGGTACTACTTGTCCCCAGAGGAGAGCATTAGATGTATTGAGTGGAAGGTGCAAAGTGGGAAATTAAGGCTTCAGGTCAGGAAAAAGAGCTGTCCAAAACTGGGCTGCCCCTGGTAGGAGTGTCTCTGCCCCATACTGACTGTGTATCAGGGGAATTCTTCTTTAGGAACAAGGGGCCATTTCTTCAGGCTTTGAGGGCCCATCTACCCCTGAGTGTTAATGGTGCTTTGAAATCAGTATAAACTCCAAGAGCTTTAGGAATTTGATTTTCCTCAGTAAAGTATCTCTCATGGAGAGATCTCTGTCTGTTATTGATAATATAGATACTTAGGCATCACTTTCCCTCTTTGAATTCAAATTGCAGCTTAATTTGAACAGACCGAGCAGTTCTTTAATATTTAGGTCTAAATGTTTTGCATCTTTGCCAGGCTATGTGGAACCTGTTAGCACAACAAGCAGCCCAAATTTTGTCTGTGAAGCCATGGCCTCCATTGTTTGTAGGCCTCTTAGTGACTTCGTAGTTATGACACTTTTAGTGGAATGGACAGTCAGCTGGCTGCTCCATTTAGACCAGAGAAATTGCACCATTGTATTGCAAAAACCAAATCAAACAAGAAAAAAAAAACCACACAAAAAATCAGAAAGATTTTTTTTCCTCAAAAATTAGACTGAGAGGGCTGAAACCAAATGCAGTGGTAATTCTTTGGGATGTCAACTTTGTACTCCTATGCATAATTTTGGTTACCCAGAAGCAGGTTTGCCCACTAAATCCTGTGTCCTTGGCCCTTGTGTTGTGTGCCCGTTGACTACTCTTCATCAATGGACATTTAAAGAAGAGTAAAACTCTAATTGCTTCAGTTGTGCTGCACACTATTGTTATTTTCCCTTTGTCCTCAAGGAGAACCATGATATCAAGAAGGTGATGCCACGACTTGAAAGTGAATTGAATTTAAATGGGGGAGGGCTGTGCAAAGTCACCATTCTCACTTTCTCCTCCAGAGCCATCTGGGTCCAGTGGCAAGATAATAGATCAGGACAACTGGAGATGACTCCACTGCTCATTAATAGTGCCCTTGTAAAGTTTGAGGGGGGAAAATTCCCCAGCTGAATCAGCTATAAGAAAAATTCAGACTTTTCCATATCTAGAATGTTAAAATGGATCTAATGAATCATTAGAAATGACATAGGTCAAACTCTTCATTCTGTAGTAGATAAAGAATTGCCTACAAAAGAAACATGGCCTCCCCAATGCTTTTCAAGTAGTTGGTGTCAGAACTTGGGCTACAGGCCAGGTCTCCTGATTTCCCAATTTCCCCCTTGGTGCATTTTATATATTATATTAACAATACCTATAAACTGATGTGTGTCTACACATACACATCTCACATGTGGAATACACATAATACTTTCACACCAAACCACTTTTAAATAGTTTGATAAAAGTCCATTATAGCATGTTTATTTATAGATCTATGCCCTATTTAACTTTCACACAGTATGGTTATATCATCTATTGTTTGTTTTTATTGTAGTTTCATTATCAAGAAGCTCCATTTCAGATTCTCCTCGAACAACAGAAAGAGTGTTGACTGTTTCTAATGAAAAAAATGTAACAAAAGAGAAAAGCTTTTTATTGGAAAATAGAAAACCTGATGAGAAAATCCATGCTTCACATCAAAGGACCCCTTACCACCATAGTGTGGGTTTAGGGGATTCCCATGGTGACAGACTGACATACAATTGCAAAGGTTCCCTGGAAGGGAACAGTCTTCATGAAAACAGTAATTCACAAGAAGGTAGATCTATGAAGTCTTCCAAGGTAAAGCAATAGGTTGTTTAATGATTTAAAATTGTTTCCTCATCTAATTATACTCTATAATTTGACCAGTGAATTTCACATTGATAGAAAGAGGATTAATATTTATTATAGAGAGACAGCATTTTGATCTAATAGCAGCTTAGTAACTAACTCATCTGAGAGTGAGTGATAAAGAATTAAAAGTCAGATCCTGTTACAGTGAATAACCATCAGAGCAAAAAGGTCTCTATCAGAAAATGATAACTGATACATTGTGATAGTATATTATGCATTCTGAATGATGAAATTCACTGCCCTGAATAATAATTCAGTACAAAAATCCCTTTATCTAGATGTTACTTAATAAGTTACTTGTTATAAAGATATATGAATATGTTTCATATACATGAATTCACATAATATATATGGTATCTGAATCTGTGGCATGTGCTGGTTTAAGTAGGAACAAAAATGCATTGTCTAATCATGGCAAAAAATGTTTTTTTCAGTGGACCAAAGGAATAAATGAAAAAATACAGTTTTTTTGGAGGGGAGATGAAAGCAGTGAGTGAATAAGTCATTATAGTGGGGAAAAATGAGACAAAAACTGTTGATTACTATCCATTATCACATGCATGCTACATCTGGTCTATAAATGGGCATAGTGAATTAGTTAATATCAAAAAGTAAAACATTTAAAAAGTATTTGTTACGTGTTGTATTTGACTTTACTTTGAGTAGCATCAATTCATTTTAAAATTATGTATCCTTAATTTTTATATTGCCTTTACTTATCAATATATCCTCCCTCCTTTTCCTTCTAGAGAGGTATCTTTTATGCCAAATATAAAAAGGATGAGAATAAGTTGAGCAAAATTAACCACTTCAATCATAACTAACATTATATTGGATATCCAACATTATATGGGATCCAGTACTCAGGAGGCAGTTAAGTGGCACAGTGGATAGAGCCATGGGCTTGGAGTCATGAGGACCTGAACTCACATCTGGCTTCAGATACTTACTGTGTGACCCTAACCTCTCTCTGCCTCAGTTTCTTGAACTGCAAAATGCAGATAATAACAACATTTACCTCACAGAGTTGTTGTGAGGATCAAATGAAACAAAAATTAGTTCATTAAGTACTTAGCATATGTCTAGCACATATTGGGTGCTATATAAATGCTTATCCTCTTCCCTTCCCCATCTTCTCCCATGAGTGCAAAGAAGGGACTGTTGCTTCTTTGGGACTAAGGTTGGTCATTATGATTATGCACTGTTCAGTTTCTTTGTAGTTATTCTTTTGTTTTACTTTTCTTAGTTACTGTGTATTATTTTCTTGGTTCTACTTTTTTCATTTTGTATCAGTTTATATAAATCTTTCTGTGCTTCTCTATATTCAACCAACTGGAAATAGAGAATCAAAACTTAAGGAGGAGAATAATTCTTTGAAAACTAGAACTGGGCAAGAGGAAGCTAATGACATTCTAAGGCACCAAGAGATCATAAAACAAATCAAAAGAATGAAAAGAAAAGAGAGAAAGTGAAGCATCTTCTCTGAAAAACAACCAATCTGGAGAAGAGATTGAGGAGAAATAATATAAGAATAATTGGACTACCTGAAAATTATGATTAAAAAAGAATCCTGATATAATATTACTAGAAATTATCAAGGGAAATTGCCTCTGAAGAAAATGAAGAAATAAAGAAAAATGAGAAAATTCTTATTGAAAAATTTTCATTGAAAAAGGAGTGTTTTTTTGGGCCCATTATCTTCCTCTGAATATGAAATCATATCTTTTCTATCCCAGTAGTAACTAACTATGGTTGGGTACTTTCTCCTTTGCTTAATAATTTTTCATTTATTTATTTATTTTTGTTTTTAGCAGCTATCAGTGTAATCAAGTTTTAGTCTTAAGGTATTGGGGATGCTGCCCCAAGCCTCAGGGCCTTCTTACTGTTATTTTCTGAGATCTGTCATGGGGACAATTTTGGGCTCTCCTCTCAACTCCTAAGCCACTGCTAGGGCCCGTAGCCACACTGGCCTTCAAATGGTCTTGCTCCTTGTGGTCCCTCCAGTGATTGCAAACTACAGCTATTCTCTCTGTCCCAGAACTGAAACCAGGGAGTGTCCTCTCCTGCTCTCACAGCCAACAAAATCCCTGCCCCTTGCTATTGCACTTACCAGGTGTGTGCTACCTCCTTCTCCTCACAGCCACAGCCCAGGACACATCTGATCAGCACAGCTGTGCTTAGCATACCTTGACAGTGGAAGGTCCTTCAATCTTCTACTTAGCCATCAGACCCCCACACTGTCTTCAAGATGAAAGTTTCTAAGGCTGAGACTGCCTCTTAACCTGGATGACCCCAGGACTTGTTTGTTGATTCTACAGAGCTTGTCTGGAGGTGCACGAACTTCACTCAAGCCAAATCTCCATCCTTGGTGGTCGGGTCTTTCCTAGGGTTTTCTCAAATGTCTTAAGAGGGCAACTGCTTCACCATTTGTATATTTCTGCTGCTCTGAGGTGATGTTCTGTCTTTTTTGTGTAGGAAATTTGGAGAACTGAAAGTTTTCTCACCCACTCTGCCATTTTCCAGAATTCTCTTTGCAAACCTTTCCTGAGAAATGGGTTTCCTGAAAATTAAAATGGGTCAAACAGAAATCAATGAGTCTATTATATGACAGGGAATATTAGAACAAAACAAAATATTAAAATTTTAAGTATTTATTTTTGAAGAAAACACAACAAAGATATGACCTGAAATATAGGCCCATAAATGATCATTGGAGTATCATCAGACTACTTCAAAACATCAAAAAACCTTCATATTTCAAAATATTATAAATGAAAATTTCCTGAAATCTATTAAAGCTTGAAATCAAAGTGAAAATGGGAAGAATTCACTAACTATCCATTAAAAGAAACCCCAAAGTAAAAAGTCCCAGCAAATGGCATAACCAGAATCCATAACTTCAAGTTCAAATAGAAATACTTGTAGGCAGCTTAAAAAAATTCAAATACAAAGGTACTATAAATATCACAGAAGACTTGGAAGCTACTATATTGAAGGAGTGTGATATTGGAATACAATATTAAAAAAAGTTAAAGATAAATGCTTATATCCATGGTGAAACCCAGCAGTATATTATTTATAAGAAACACACTTGAGACATAAGGATTCACAGAGAATTAAAATAAAAGGCTAGAGTAGAATTTTGTATGCCTCAGGTAAACTCTGCTGCAGTTGTTAATTAAACAAGTTCTTCCTATTCATCTTTGACTTTGGGATGCCAGCAAGTCTCCTAACCGTAGCTTTCTTCATGGGTTCATATCTGATAGAGACCAAGATATTTAGAGACTAAGATATTTATAGGTCTCATGATCTTCATCTATAATAAAAGTCTAGGATGGACAAAGGCCCTACTGAGCATCATTGTGACTGGGATTCTGTTACTTTCTATTGCTTTTGCTTTTGCACCATTTTTGCACTCACAGTGCAAAGATAGTGGATTGGACTTTAAAGAGAAAAAGGAGAAGAATGAGAGGGAGGAGGAGAATCACTATGTAGAGGTAAAAGACATCTAAAGTCCCTCTGAGAAGAAGAATTAGATGGAGCAGGAGGAGAATTATTGGTATGGTGGTTAATGACCTCTAAAGTCCCTCTGAAATTTTGATTCAATATATCATAGAAGATGGACCATTGAAGCTGTAATTATTAATTAACTGCAAATTAAATTAATTAAACCTAATATACTCTTAAAGTTATTTGAAACTTTGATTTCTGAAGTTCTCAACTTGTTTGAAATAATTTTTAACTAAAAGCAAAGCTGCATTTACTAAAAGCCTCAAATATCAGATGTGTGTCTCTGGCCTCCATTTTCCCAGAAGCAAGAATGCCATTTTAAGAGACCACCATTTCTGAAAATGAACCTTTGTACACAATAATCCAGTGATTTTTCCCATGTGGACTCTTGAGTAAGCTATGGACATTGGGCATGCTTAAACTGAAGCCTTCAATGGCTGGCACAAGCAGTAAATTTACATAGGATCTAATTTGATTTACAAAATGCTGCCATGGTGGTTTTTGTTTAGCTTTTGCATTGCCATCTGCCAGTGGAATTCAGTCACCAGTCAAAAAGTAAATAAGCCTGAGGCCAAAGGGGAGAAAAATATAGTGAGAAGTGTTTGTCTAAGAGCATAGAGAAAATGTGGCTAAAACTATATAGTTGGTGAATGTGGCTAAAGCTGAATTTTTTGAGTCTCTGGATGATCATCCATTTAAAGGCATTTTTTTTGTCTCCCATAAAGATACAATTTATGGCTGATGGACTTCTTTGAAAACAGTTCTATAAAACGACAGCCAAACATTAGCGTCATGGAGAAAGTATTCTTTTATTAATGTGATCATAGAATTTTCAAATTGGAGATGACTTTAACTTTTTGTTCGTTGTTCTCTAAAGATTATTTTCAAGCATTTGTTAAAGATCAAAGCCCCCATTATTTTGTCTCCCATTTGTAGCCTCTTTTGTGTCTGTGAGGCTTTGGTGACGATTAGCCCCATGTTTAGAATGGCTTGCTGAAGTCCTTCCTGCCTGCCCATTAAGGCCCAGCTCAGGTACCATCTTCTCCAGGAAGCTTTCTCAGACCCTCCCCACTCCTCTCCCTCAAACGTCTCATAGCACAAAACCTGGATTTTCACATCATAGTTAATTGTCTGCTGGTCCTCTCTGTTACTTCTTTTACTTCTTCTTGGAAGTAGGTTAGCTTCCACTGTGTTCTCATACACTCTGTGAACAGTGCCTTACACATAATAGGTCCTCAATCATAGCATAAAGGAATTAACCCTAATGTCCAAGAACATTTGCTTCAGGCTTCACATTTCTTTCACTTATATCACTTGTATATGTGGTAATAACCCAATCCAATTCAGTCCAGTGAACCTGTTAAGTGCCTACTATGTGCCAGGTACTATGCTAAGCACTGGGGATACAATTACAAAAAGAAAGTTTCTGCCCTCAAGGAGGTTACAATCTAATGGGGGGGGGGACAACACACATTAGAAGGCAGGGAATGGAGGGGGGGAGAAGAGACCAGGGGGTTCCTGGAGAGGTGAGGCACCATCTTGTTCCATGGAATTGAAACCAGATAGAGCAGATGCAGACTGCAGAGAGTTGAGTCTAGCTTCCGCCTTCCATAGAGGAAGGCATTGGGAGGAGTTTGGCACACCCTCCTGCTCTCCATAGCCCTGCCAGCCTTGAAGAACAGCATGGTGATGAAGTTAGAAGTGAAAAGCTTAAATTGGGAAGGGCATCTTTTTCCAGGGAGTTGAAACCAGGAAGAGCAACACATGTAGGACAAGCTCTGTCCCCACTAGTAGTTTTAGAAAATCTACAAAATTCTTTTCTGTATAGTGTCAATCTAGAGCTTGGTTAAAGGAGACAAACAGACTAGGTGAAATAAAAATTAGTATAGATTTATTCCCTTGGAGCTAGCAGATACATGATCATGGGACCAGAAGCAAGCTTCTGATTAACTTGAACAAGAGAGAGAGAAGGTTTAAGTAACAATTCAGAGCTGCAGTTTATGATCTCTCTATCAAAGAAAGCTAGTTCTTAGGTACAAGGTAATTCACAATGTAGGGTCACTTAGAGATGCAAATGTTTCTAGCCCACAGCTCTGGCTGCAGACTTTCTGTCACCACAGACAATAAAGATACTCCTGGTCTTTGAAGTTGCTGAGGCAGGAAAAGGGGATTTTTAGCATAGAGCAAAAGCAGTTTGGATTATTGGGGTTCAAATAATCTGAAAGGTTTGACAATAGGCATTCATTAACTGTATATTGCTCTCTAGAAGGTAATTTCCCATAATTCCTAGGTAATTGGTAAGGGAAAAAGACATGAGAGGGAAAAAAAGGAAAAATAATTAGACGAGAAATGGATATTTTGTTTTCTGAACTCTTCATATCCCCACATAGATAAGGCTGGATTATGTCATGGTTATTTCCAAATGACTATTATTTTGAATTATGCCTTTTTTAGTGTTTGTGATTTAAATCTATTTCTTCATATTGATAAGTGATCAAGTTAGTTTAGTTAAATGTTTTGTTTCCTAGTTACAAAAAATTGCCCTGAGAAGTAAGCCCATAGCTGAACAATATCAAGGACTTGAGAGATTCTTTGTCTCTGGGAAATACCCTTTTAAGGAAAGGTTCAGATTAAACCTGGCAATGAAATCAGAGATCAGCCCTTCTAATGGCAGGATTACACTCACAGGTAAGATAGAATTATGTCAAATCAGTTTAAATTTTAGTGCTGTAAGTTGTATGTTACCATTTTTTCCATTAAAACAGTCTCCCTATTAATGATACTATGGCAGCATTGGGTAATAAATAAAATCATCCTTTTCTATTTGCCAGTCAAAAATCATAACTAATTTTATGCAAAGAGCTATGAGATGATTCTAATGTTGTTATCAGAATGTGAGAAATTTTTCTGTGACAAAAGTTAAAAAAAATCATTTTAACTGAGGGCCTATTTTATTTGTAAATTAGTAGGAAATTTTGGAATCAAAGTATTTTCATGTACCATTATTCACATATCTTAAAAGGAGAAAAATGTTGTTTTAATTAATTTGATTACTGGATCAATGACTCCACTTATTCTCAGGTTACCTCAATCATGTTCCTTTGATTGACTCTCGTCTTTGTTTGAATCGGGTCTTTGATTGCATCAACAGTCATTGATTGAAAACGGTATATGTACTCTGAGGGGAGGTTTTGCTTTGAGGGCTCATTCATTGGAAGAATGTTTGTGTGATGTTGCCAGATGAGACTCTGGATAGATGTTAAAGGAGCCCTGCCCTGGCTTTGAAAACTCAGATGTTGGTGCATCTCTCTCTGGTAACTATGTATATGTTTCTATGGTCAGACAATTAGAAGCCTGTCTGTTGATTTGTATTATTTTCTCTGTTTATAATTTCTGCTTGTAGTTTCTGTTTGTATTCTCTCTGAAGTTCAGGGTTCTGACTTTTTCCTCTGAACTAAGTGAATGATATATGTATGTTTAATTAAAGTAAGATTGTTAACCCCTTAAAGTTGCTTTCCTTTAGAAAAGGAGATCAAAGAACCTGTGCTAGCAACCCTCCTGTGTGCTGATGTTATTGGTCTTACACTCCCATAGCAGCTGCTAGCAACATAGTTGTTATAAACCTCCCTTGTGACAAAGAAAAACAATTAAGTCAACATACTCTGATCCTATATAATAATGTGTAAAATATTCTGTTCTGGCTCTCCCCTACCTCTCTGCCATGATTTAAGATGTATGTTAGAATCTCCAATTTAAAAGTTTTGTTTCAGTTACATCCACATGTTCTTTGTGTTTTGAATTTTCCATGGGAATATGTATGTACTTATTCATCTATTATTATCTATTATAAACAACTACCTTGATGTATAAATACCTATCTTTGGAATACTTATCACGAATATTTTTTTAAATATCAAATTATCTTTTTTGTTTTCCATTTTAATTCATTAAATATTTAGGGAATACTTACTGTGTAAAAATATTATTCTCATTTTCTTATTAGTGTATACTTATGTCATTTTATATTTAATAACAGAATAAAGAGATTAATGACAAAATAAATAAATATATTTAATAATACAATAAATAAATACTCTTTTTACCGCTAAATCAACTGTGCTACAAACTTTTATAACAAACATCAAGGAAATGGACTTTGTGTCTAATGTTAGATTTATATTTTGCTTTTTGTTATTTCAGGAAATCGACACTGGATATCTGAGAGTAGTTTAAGTGAACATGCTGATGATTCCATAGTTCAAGATGTTATTTGGAATAACCAGAAAAAAGTATCAAGTGTGCTACATCCTCAAAGGGGTAAGGATATTTCTATGATATAAACAATATTGGTTGGTGTTGAAATAGGGTTGGTTGAATGGTTTGTATATTGAAGCTTTCTCTTCTGGTTATTTTGGAATTATTCAAGTGAAGTCAACAACATTTATTATATACTTGCTATGTGCCAGGCACTGTGTTGTTATATGGATGCAAGAAATGCGAAAAGATTTCCTTCCTTAAAATAACAGCGTCTAAAGGGTCAGATGGTATGCAAATAGTTGGACTCTCAGAAGAAAGGCACTAGCATTAAGGAGGATCAGTAAGGCTTCTTGTAGGTGGGACTTTAGCTGAGACTTGAGGGAATTTAGGGAAGCTGGGATGTGTGGGGAAGAGGGAGAGAATTCAAGGCATGAGTGAAAACCCACAGGAGAGAGGTGGAGTGTCATGTGTGGGGAACATCAAGGAGGTCAGTGTCACTGGAGTGGAGAGCATGTATAAGAGGATTAGAAAGCTAGGAAAGGTCAGGTTACAAAGAATTTTGAAAGTCAAACAGAGGACTTTATATTTGATCCTGGGCATAATAAGGAACCACTAAAGTTTATTGAGTAGAGGAGAGACACAGTAAAACTTATGTTTTAGGAAGATTTATTTGATGGCTGAGTAGAAAATGGGCTAGAGTGGGAAGAGACTAGAGTAGAGGCAGGGAAACCAACTAAAGGTTCTTATTACAATAGTCCAGGTGTGAGGTGATGAAGGTCTGTATCAGGGTAATGTCTATGTGTGTGTGTAGAGTAAGGACTTATCAAAAAGATATTTCTAACCTAGCTTCGACAGAACTTGGTAACAGATTGGCTATGTGAAATGATAATGAGGAGTCAAAAATAGTACTTATGTTATGAGACCAGGTAACTGAGAGAGAGGATGGTTGTACCCTTCATAGTAACATGAAAGTGAAAATAAGGACATCTTTGAGGAGGAAATAAAATGACTTCAGTTTTAAATCGTGTTGAATTTAAGATGTCTACAGGTCATCCAATTTGAAATGTCCAGTTGGACATTGGAGATGCTACACTAAAGGCCAAGGGAGAGAGGGGTTATGGCTGGAGAAATAGATTGCAGAATTATCTGAATTGTTGTTGTGTTTTGTCTTTCATTTTTGAAGAGGATCATGACATCAGCGAAATGCTTACGTGCCTTGCAGTTGACTTTGATTTGAGTGAGCCAGGGCTGTGCAAGGCCACCAGCCTCATTTTCCCCTCCAGAGCCATCTGGATCCAGTGACCTGATATTCATCAGGATGATTGGAGATGACCCAGGATGCAGTGGAAGGCCCTGGCCCTTTTAGGCTCAGGCCTAAAGCTGCCCACTTAATCTGAATAGAGATAACTGAATATATGGAAGCCTATGAGATCACTAAGCAGAATAGGTTAGAGGGAAAAGAGAAGAGGGCTAAGGATAACTAGAGCCTGGGGGGATTCCCACAGTTAGTGGGTATGACCTGGATGAAGGAAAATACTGCAAAGTAGACTGAGAAGGAGTGATCAGAGAGGTAGGAGGAAAAACAGGAGGGCACAGTGTCTCCAAAGTTTAAATAGTTCCATTTTTTTGTCTGTTCTGAAGGTGGGGTAGAGGGAGGGTAAATGGGTTACATCTTTAGTCTAGGCATGTGCCCCTCTCTGGTTGATGGCATTTTGTTGAAGTAAGCACCTTGGTAAATTAAAACTCCCTTAAAATGCTATGAAGGGTTTAGTTATGCATTGATTAAGTTACTGGGTTTATCAAGGGGAAGAGAGTGATCAGCAATGACAGAGTCTACAGAGTGATCCAGAGGGATGAGGATTGAGCAAAGGCTGTTAGCTTTGGCTCGTAACGGATCAGTGGTAACTGGAAAAGAGATAAAACGAGAATGAGAAGAAAAAGTAGAGGCACAGGTTATAAACAGCTTTTTTAAGGAATCTAGCCGTGAAAAGAAAGAGAGTTAGAGTATGCTAGATCTAAGCAGGGATAGGCGGATCAAGTAAGAATTTTGTTCTTACTGTTCATTGCTTTGTTTTAAAATGTTTTACTTTTGTTTTTAAAATATAAAGCAAGAAGTGGCTATCTCTAGGAAAAGTGTGAAAATATTACTAAATATGCATCTTTTCAGTACACCTGATCTTTTTTGTTCTTGACAGTATGAACCGTTAGTGGGAAGTTCTTATATTTGTAGTATTGGAAACACAATAAAACAAAAAACAGCAAAAATAGAATGACAAGAATAGTGATGAATCTTTTTTTCTCTTAGGAATGCTTATTGTTCCTTAAATTTTATAAGTGTTTATTACAATTCAATGGATAGACATTTAGTAAGTATCTGCTGGGTACAATGACTGCTTAAACCAAATCAGAATTTAGATTTTTATTATACTGCAATTGCAACAATTTGGTTTGCAGTTCTTTAATATTATTTATTTTTACAGTTGAAAACTTTGACTGTTTTGTTTTGATCTTAATAGCTTAGTTTTAAGAGACATACTTGTCTTTGTTCTTTGTGCTCTAACTCTTCCAACGATTTTTCTTTAGGCCTGAATGCTGATTACAATGTAACCTACAGACTGGTTCTCAGCTAAGCCACATTTAAAAATCGTTATTTTAAATATTTTAGGATTTCATAGGTATATGGCAAACTTTGTCTAACTTTAGGGTCAACTTGATTGAAAATTGTTATTTCTGATGTGGTCAATGATTTAGTCAATTCAGAGTAATGCCTTTACATACTTTGATTTTATGATAATTTTTCCTTTTCTTTATGAGGTGTCTTTTTCAGGTTAAAAACACAATTTCCATTCAAAAGTTTTGCATTCATTTCATGAAAGCACTCAGAAAATAATACTCAAATTGAAATATATTCCATATGGTGATACTCTGTGTACCTGTGGGCCAGCATTTTCTAGGCTACCTCTTCAATGCTGGCTGCAGCTTCAATCCCATGCCAAGAGGAAACCTGTGTATTTGTGAATCTCCACAGTGTGTGACCAGAATTAAGCCCCCTCTCCTCTTGGAGTTGGCACCATCTCATATCCTCTCCAGTTCCTTCTTATTGTCCTTCAGGTCATTTTCTCCCTTCCTCAATGACTTCAGTACCTGATTCTCATGTTTCTTTTTTATCTTAGACCCTAGCATTATATTTGGTGACTCCATTGATGATCCTTACAACACACTGGCTTTTTCAAGTTCACTCATTTCTTTAAGTCTCATGATCTCCCTCTCCATTGTACCTCAGTCACTCATAGGTTAGTCATCCCTTAGGCCTTGCCATCATCTTTCAACCTCCAAAATCCTGAACTCTGCCATTTTTGTCTCTTGTCATTAACTTCTGACCTTTTTCCTCTCCAACTGTCTCATTGCTCCTGAATCTGCTACTGTCACTCATCCCAAACTCTATGTAGTTTTGCATTCAATTTCTTCCTAATCTTGTCTTTATGATGACCATTTAAGCAAGACACATATACTTAATTATTGACTCCCATATTCATTTGTCTCATGTTTCTTTCTTGTAAATCTCTGGCCATGGGTTATTCTTCTCCACTTCTCCCCTTCCCAGCCTCTCATATTATCTACATTTTGTGGTTCCTGTGCCTCAGTAAAAAAGCTCTTCTGGAGAATGTCAAAAAACTGTGCTGACTGGACTCACTATAAATCCATGCTCTGAATCTCATTTAGGGCCTCACTGCCACAGAGCATTCCTCTTATTAATTTCCCATTGACATCCTATCACTTCCCCTTGTGGCTGATCAGGCAGAATTTCTCATCTCTTTTCCCAGGCCTCTGATTCCATCTTTGTCAGCTGATTACCTTATGTGTCAACAGATTGCTTTACTGAAAAAAAAATTAAGAGTGTTCTCATGAACTCCTTCATCTCCCATCCTTTCCACCTCAGGGCTTCTGTGACTTCACCTTTGGTATCTGTATTTGCTTTAGCTTCAGAGGATGAAGGGGACCTCTTCCTTGTTAAGGCCAAGCTTGTGATCCGTAAAGAATTCATTCTCTGTCCTTCAATCTCTCTGCTCCTCTCTCTCCTTTGTCCTCACCTCCCATTGCAATTTATAATCATTTTCAAGTCTTCCTATCCTGAAAGCTATTCCTCCAGGCTATTATTCTACATCTCTCCTTCCTTTCACTGCTATTTCTAGAAAGAATAGTTTACAGTCTTCTATTTCCTTATTTCTTACACAATCCTTAGCTTTTTGCAATCTGACTTTTGAATTCATAATTTGCTGAAATCATTCAATACATAGTCCTTGGCCTCTTACTTGTCAAATCCAGTGGCCTCTTTTAAATGTTCTTCCACTTTGATCTTTATGGAACATTTAATTCTCTTGGCAACACCCTCTTTCTGGATCCTCAACCATTCTTTGGATTTGGGGACATTGATGATTCTTGATTCTCCCCATGCTGGCCTGAGACATACTCAGTCTCCTTCACTGACTTGTATTCTTCGAACCCCTCAATTTAGCTGCCACCCAAGCTTCTGTCCTCAGCCTGCTTTTTTTCTCTCTGCATTCTCTTCTTTGGAATTTCATCTACTCCCTTGGCTTCAATAGTCATTCTTTGGGAATGACTCCCAAATCTCTGTCTGTCTCAATGTCTCTCCTGTGTTGCTGTCCTAGGTGTACCCTGTCACATCATATTTATCATATGTAGTATACAACTCATCATTTCTCCTCCTAAGTCTAGCCCTACTTCCAATCCTTACCCGCCTTTTTCCTCTATTAATGGCATCACCATCCACCCAATTTTCCAGGTTCCAAATTTGAGAGCATTTTGACTTTCTCCTCTCTTTTACCCCTCACATCCAATTAGTTTTCATGTTTAATTAATTTTACCTTCAGAGTGTCAATCAGACACACCCCCTCTGCTCACAATATGAGTTTTAGGCCCTTGTTACCTTTCTTCTGGACTACTTTAATAACAGTAGTAACTTCTCTCCGTGCCTTCACTCTTGCCCTTTTCTAATTTCTCCTTCAAACAGCTCTCGAGATAATATTGATAATAAACAGGTTCAACTATGCCAGTCTTCTGCTAAAAAAACAAATACATAACAGGATGATAATAATGTGGGCAAAATACAGACTCTTTAGCCTCAACCATATTGCCTTCCACAAATAGCATCCAACTCTTACAATTGTATTCTTTCCTTTATGTGGTCTGTGTTGTAGTCAAACCTGATAACTAGTTTTTCCTTAGATTCATGTTACACTCTAAACCGGTGCCTTTACCACACCATTCTCCAGGCCTGGAACATGCAACTCTCCTTGTTTCTGCCTCTTCAGGTGGTTCTTTTTCTTCAAAATCCAACTCCATTACCATTTTTTCCATGGAGCGTTTCTTCATACCTATAGTTGAACATGATAGTCTTCCTTTAAAATTTCCCTTACTTTGTTCTTTGTTTTATATAGAATTCCATTCTGTGTTATACTCACTTATTTGCATACTGTATTTCTCTGGGGTTAGATTGCAAACTCCTTGAGGGGTTTTGTCTTTTTTTTTCATTTCATATGCCATAATGCTTTGCACATACTATCTGATTGATATAGGTTTCTTGAATCTAATTATATTATTGGATTAGGTCGAGCACTTCTTTGATAGGAGATAGGAAATCTGAATTGTAATTCCAATTCTGCTACTAACTCCCTCATAAAATGCCTCAGATTTCTTGGGCCTTAATTTTCTTCATCAATAAAATGAGAACATTGGACTGTCCTTTTAATTCAAATTATCCTGCATTTGTTAAGCGTCTGCCATATGTCACATATTTGGTATACAAAGAAAGAGGAAATCATTCCTGCCCTCAAGAAACTTACATTCTAGTCAAACATTCTAGTTCAAAGTTTGCATAAGGTATATAAACCCGTAGCTGTTTGGTTCTATCAAATTATTACAGAATTCTAGATTTTGAAGGTGTCTTAGAGGTCGCTGAACCCAAACATTGAACCCATCTGAAGCATGAACACCTTTTATAACATCTTTCAAAATCTACTGTGAGTAAAGTAATGTTTTAGAAGGTCTGGGGATACAGAAGAATCATGGTTCCTGTCCTTATATTGCTTGCACTGTAGTAGAAGTAAGACATGTACACAAATGACTATAGTAGAGAATAACAACACCTTGCCTCCCTGAAAACTTCAGCACTCTCAGATGCAGCAAATAGCCTCCAAAAGGGACCTTCAGCACTACAAAGAGGAAGTCCAGGTCCTGAAAACACAAGGGCTCTCAGCTGAGGGTTATCCTCGACCCCTCCCTCTCTCTTACTCTCCATTCCCAAACAGTTGTTAAGTCCTGTCATTTCTACCTTTGCACATCTCTCCGATATGCCCCTTTCTCCCCTCTGACACTGCCATCACCCTACACCACTGAACAAGCTACTGATGGGTCTCCCAGCCTTGAGTCTCTGCTCACTGTAGTCCTTTTACCACACAGTGAAGAAACTGAACTTCCACCAACACTGGCAGGTTGGACTACCTCATGCCCCTTCTCAATCAATTCCAGTGGCTCCTTGTTACATCCAGGATGAAATCTAAAATCCTCTGTTTGGCTTTCAAAGCCCTTCACGTTTATGCCTTTAAACACATATCACTGGCTCTCACTGATTGACCAACAGTAGGTCCCAGCCCAAGCCTCACTTGCTTATTGTTTGGATTTTGATGGCTCAGAATGACTGTAAATAGCAGTTGTTTCTGCACTGGCTAGAAACTCTGAGGGTTTTCCCTTCCCAGGCTGATTTTTTTGAGAAGGCAACACTAGGCCATTTTTTACCTCAATTCTTACCTAGCCTTTAATCATTGAATGGATGTTGCCTCAGATAAACTGAGACATGGGAAAGACCTTAGCTTAAAAAGACCAGGGTCAGCCACTGCATTCAGGGCTATGCCCAATCATCCTGACCTGTATCTTGCCACTGGACACCTATGACCCTGGAGAAGTGAGGCTGATGACTTTTCACAGCTCTGCCTCACTTAAATCCAATTCACTTGCAAGTCAAGCCATCACCTTCCTGAGGTCATTGGTTTTCTTCTAGAATCAAGGACAAACAACAACTTTTATGTATGCTCTATCCCACGTATTCAGTGATCCAGGGACATTAACCTCCTTTCTGTTCCTTTCACAGGTCACTCCAACTCCCAACTGAATGCTTTTACTGGCTGTCCTGCATGGCTGGAATGCTCTCCCTTGTCTCTCCTGGCTTCCCTTTACATCTCAGACACATTCATACCTTCTGCAAGAAATCTTACCCAGTCCTCCTTGATCCTAGTGCCTTCTCTCTGAGACTAACCTCAGTTTACCTTGTGTGCTTGTGCATAACTGTTTGCACATTGTCTCCCCCATTAGACTCTGAGCTCCTCTAAACCAGGGTTTCTGTCACTGTTCTTGCTGGTGTTTGCCTTTCTCTGTATCCCTAGCTCTTGGCACAGTGCCTAGTTCATAGCAGGCACTTAATAAATGCTGGTTGACTATGACTGTGACCATGGCTAGAGAGCAACCCTTGAGGCATCCTTTGATATCTGCTTATTCTTACTTTGGCCCTTCTCCTCACAGGCCTTGATTTTTATGTGTCTGAGCTTGAAGCAGATCAGAAATAGCACTTAGGATGAGAGATAAGGACTCTTCTCAACAGGGACACTGTTTCTAGTTATAAAGAGTAATTGGCACCCTGATGGTGAGGAAGAAGAAATTAAAAACAAGATAGATACAGCAACTTCAAAAGCACATCTGTCTTCGTATGGCAGCACCAAGAACCCTTCCCACTTCAGTAGCTGCACTGTTGGTCCACCATTGTGCTAGCTTTTATCTGAAGGTGATGCCACTGACTCACTCTTGGCAGTTTTAAGTTCTTCTTTCTGTTTATGTGGCTGGACTTGTGCTGAAACCTCCCCCACCCCAGCCTCTTATGAATCATTACATACACATTGGGGAAATTGATTGAGTCGGGGCCTCTGCCCATCCACAAGTTTGTTCCCATGCAAAGCCAGCTCCCTGCTCTCTACTTGTCTAGTTGGTGACCTTAGAATGTTCGGGCTGATGTTCTAACCAAATTAACGTTCCATAAACCTACAACATCGTACTTCTCAGTCATTAGTACATTGGGACCTGTCCATGCCCATAACTGTATTATAAATAAACCTCTTTTACATAATTATCCTTTATAAAACAACATTTTGTATACCTAATAATAAATCCACTGCAACCTCCCATATATTGGATTTTGTGTTATGAGACTCCAAAATACATTCACTTTCTAATAAACTGAATCAAAACAATGACTTGATATGATGGAGTATTTGGCAAATATAAACATAAATTTAATATAAACTAAATAAAAAATTCCATGGCAGAATTTATCATCTCTGAGTGACAATTGTGTGGCCGATCTACTGGGGCCTTTTGCCTTCTTCCCTGACTGCTTTATTTCAGTTTTCTTCTCTTCTCAGGGTGTTTGGTTCTTTTGAGTATATGCTGTTGCATCACATTTGTGAGCATCTGAAAAAGAATGTTTGTAATAAATACTTGCCCATTCTCCAAGGAAATCTCTAACACTAAATCAGAAATGCTTTGTAGATGTGCCACTGCAGAGGGACTCTCTCCACCGAGGAATACCCATCCCAGATGAAATCACAGGTTCAAATTGAGAAAAAAAGCTTTCAGACTTAGATCAGCTTCCAAGATTGAATAGTCTTTTTTTTTCCTCTTGAGTCATTTAGGAAAGTACCTTTTAAGTCATTTGACATAAGAAAATGAATTTCGATCATTATACATTTTATATTCTTAATGTACTCTACATACCACCCAAACCAATAATGTTTTTTCATTATATATTTTATTTTCTTAATCTATTTTGCATACTACATAAGCTAATCATACTTTTTCATGAAAATCCCCCTATCATATCACAAAAATCTTACCTACCCAAGACATCATGGGATCATAGATTTAGAGTTGGGAGGGACCTTAGGGAAAGAAAAGAGTAGACATTCATGAAACACCTTCTGTATACCAGGCTGCATGAAGCACTTTACAAATACCATCTTGCTTGATTCCTAGAAGACATCTACTCCCAAATCCCCTCATTTCAAAGATAAGCAACTGAAGCCATGAGAGGCTTTGATATGCCCAGAGTCACACAGCTGTGAATGGACGGATACTGCATTACGGTACTAGAAATCTGCAATCTGTCCTTATCTCTAGTGTCTGAGGCAGGATTTGAAGCTAGGTCTTCCTAACTCTGAGTCTAGCACTTTATCTACTACAACACGCTTTATCCCACTTGACCCCAAATTTCTAGATTCCATGCCCAGCGTACTTTATGCCACCTCACGTTCTTTAATCGGCGTCTCTGAAACCATGAAAGTTACCAAACAGATTGTTGGCCTAGAGACCAGAATCGTTAAAATCCATATCAATAGTATTAACACTTTTTTATCATAATGATGAGCTTTCACATAGAGAGTACTGTTTATTTAATCCATTCACAGTAAAGATTGAGATTATACTATTATTTAGCAAAATTGTTGTGCTTAGTGGTATAACCCACAAGAACCAGGGTGTGGCATATCTTGTAGTTTTATTTCCCGTGATCTTGTTAGTTGTCATACATCTGGTTGGTATCAAGAACCTGAGTTTTCCTTCATTGTATTTTACATTAATATACAGGAATGCTTTCCTCAATCTCTATAACAAACCTTTCCAGTTGACTGACGTACATAACTTCAGATGTATATTAATTACAATTTTAGCCAAATTAGTATTGACAAGTGTCCTGCAGCTCCCTTTTGTTCTTTTTTAAGTCTGTTTTTATGGCTTAGTTTTTAGTCTTTCTATGGGGTTAATAGTCTTCAAAGTTGAGCCATAATGATCACTGGTAAATATAGTCTAACTTGCTGTGAAAGTAGTCATCCATTTTTATAATCCACAGCCAAAGCAGGCCTTTGGCATTAATATTTTCATCTCCTGCCATTTTGGTATGCTGACTAATTTCTTCAATTTCAGTATGTCTGGAGTGATACATATATTTTAAAAATTAATACGGAACTTTTCCTATTATTATTATTTGCACTTTGTCACTGTGACTCTATTAGCCTTCATGAAGTCTTCCTCCAATGCTTCCTTCTGGTGTGGAGGTGACCTTAGTTTCTGAAATGCTTTGCCAGCATAGGCTGGCTCAGGAGTATTACCTTTGGGGGCACTTATTTCAGACACAGTGATTCGTACTGAGGCACAGAGGAGTTGCCATTTGACTTATAACCTTGATTTTTTGACATGAGCAGCCAACTATGTTAAAGCCTGCGCCGATCTAGCTGAGAGACATTTGTGCACTTCTGGTTGACTGCTTTTCAAATCTTAACCACTAGATGGTAATATTTCCTTTTTTGATAGCATGAACCATTCATTCTTCATATGCACCAATTAATAACTCCAGAAATGTTAAGATAATTCCATGCCTAATTTTATTTTTATTCCTTGTTTTTTTCTTCACAAATTAACTCTTTGTCAAAACATAAGTAACAATATTAAGTAAATTTTCTCTGGAAATAAATATAATTTTGAGTTCATTCAAAGAGGAAAGATATATAACTTACTTCCAATTGAGAATTTCTCTTTGCTGTTTTTCCCTTCTAATTGTTTATTAACTAGAATTTGGGCATATTTCAAGAACATTCTGAGTTTTCTACAAATTACCAAGGGAGTAATAACCTTTACCAAGTTATGAGAATCCAAGAATTACTTCAGTATTACAAGGATTAGCTTTTCTTTGGGTTCTGTAAGTGTTCTCTGTTAGTATAAATATTGATGCCAGCTCCAGAAAAAGACTAATCTCATATTTTTAAAAAATATATATTTTGTTTTTCCCCCTGGAACATGTGAAAACAATTTTTTGACTTTTTAAGAAAGTTTTGAGTTCCAAATTCTGTCTCTATCTGACACAGCAAGCAATAAGATGTAGGTTATACATGTGCAATCATGTAAAACATTTCCATATTATTCCTTTTGTACAGGATTCAAATAAAATAAAAAAGAATGAAAGAAAGTGAAAAAGAGCATGCTTCAGTCCGTATTCAAACAGTGGCAGTTCATGCCCAAAGGACTATAAAACTGTGCATAACCTTTGATTCAGCAATATCACTACTAGGTCTGTATCCCAAAGAGATCATAAAAAAGGAAAAGACATCCATGCACAAAACTATTTATATTGGTTCTTTTTGTGGTGGCAAAGAACTGGAGATTGAGGGGGTGCCTATCAGTTGGGGAATGGTTGAACAAGTTGTGGTGTGTGAATGTAATGAAACACCGTTGTTTCATGAGAAATAGTGAACAGCAGACTTCAGAAAAAAAAGAAACTGGAAATACTTGCATGAACTTATGCTGAATGAAGTGAGCAGAACCAGGAGAACATTTTACACAATAACAGCGACATTGTGCAATGACTGGCTTTGTTAGACTTAGCTCTTCTGAGCAACGCAGTGATCTAAGACAACTCCAAAAGAGTCAGAATGGAAAATGCTATCCACGTCCAGAGAAAGAGCTATAGAGTCTGAATGCAGATAGAAGCAGACCATTTGCTCTCTCTCTTTTTTCTTTCTTTCTTGTGGTTTTCTCCTTTTATTCTGATTCTTCTTTCACAACATGACTAATGTAGAAATATGTTTAATATGATTATACATGTGTAGCCCATATCAGATTGCACACTGTCTTGGGGAGGGAAGACAGGAGGAAGGGAGGGATTTAGAACTCAGCATCTTATAAAAGTGAATGTTGAAAACTAAAAATAGATAAAAAGTTTAGTTATTTCTTTGGAGGTGGATAATATGCTTCATCATTAGTCCTTTGAGGTCTTCTTGGACCATTATATTACTGAGAATAACTAAGTCATTCACAGTTCTTCATCAAACAATATTGCTGTTACTGTGCACAATGTTCTCTTAGTTCTGTTCACTTCACTATGCCTCAGTTCATGTTCTAGGTTTTTCTGAAATCATCTCACTTGTCATTTCTTATAGTACAATAATATTTCATTACAATCATATGCCACAGCTTCTTTAGTCATTCCCCAAATGATGGGCATCCCTTCAATTTACAATTCTTAGCCACCACAGAAAGAGCTGCTATAAATATTTTTATACATATAGGTCTTCCCCCTGTTTTTCTCCTTCAAAAAAGACTAGTCTCATATTTACTCACAGGAAAATGATAGTTGACATTTATATTATACTTAAAGCTTTGAAAAATACTTTATATATACAATTACATCCTCATAAAGATTGTTTTAAAAATCAAGTTCTGAAGCATTCATCAAAACTAGTTCCTATTGGAAGTCATGTAACTTATTAATTGTATATACAAAATTATTCCTTGTAAATTCTTTTTTGGGTACTGGCTACATGGAGCAACTTGGTGGCCCAGTGGATAAAGTACTGGGCCTGGAGTTAGGAGGACCTGAGTTCAAATCCAGCCTAAGACACTTACTAGCTATGTAACCCTGGGCAGGTTAATGAACTCCGTTTGCTTCAGTTTCCTCATCTGTAAAATGCACCGGAGAAGGAAATGGCAAAGCGCTCCACTGTCTTTGCCAAGAAAATGACTGAACAACAATAACAATGTCTACCAAAGACTGCTAAACAACAGCGACACAAACAGAAAATGAGAGACAGTCTCTTCCCTCAAGGAACTCACTCTCTAATTGGGAGAAACAACACATTAAGAAAAAGTTTTGGTGGAGGGCCGATGAAAAAGCCCAGAACTTGTAAGAGGTCAGCAGTGGGGTAGATGATGAAGCCCAGACAACTCCATGCTACGTACGTAGACTAGGTAACAATGATGGAAGATTGTGAGTGGAGAAGCAGAACAAATGACAAGGCTTGGTGGTGGCTCTTCTTTATCAGAAGAAACAGAGTTGTGAGCTGGCAAGCAGCAGAGATGAATGAGGGTAGCTCCCACCAGTGCTGGTAGGTCTCCCCACTGCCTTACTATCACAGATGAGTTCTGGTCAGTCCAACAGCATCACGAGCCTTTCCAAATGCAAATAAGTAGTTGTTACATAAGAAATATGGGGGACAGTTCCAGTTTGGCAGCTGCCACAGCTTTCATTCCACTGCTTGAGCCTTTAAGAACCCAAGTAATAGTCCAGACCAGTATATGGCACTGGAGGAGAATTGTGAGAATTTAAAAAAAATAACTAATGTTAAAATAACTTTGATTTCTGTGAACTCATACCAGCCAACACTGAGGGAAAAAATATAGGCTAGAAATCTGCTTCATGGTAGCAGAATCCACATGAAATATGTATTGTAGTGAACCACAAAATTGACAATTAAGAAATGATTGTCTAGTGAACTTTTTTGTCTAAATTGAGTTGTTGTTGATTGCTTATACATATAGTATGTTTATTTGCATCCTCTGATGTTTATTCATAATGATAACAATAATAATGACATTCATATTCTTTGCATTGCATTTTAGGGCGTATTTGCAAGAGACCATCATCAGCAAATATACCAATTTGTAAAATGATTCTCAATGGCTCCCGGAGTCATACATCTCTGCACCAAAGACCACGAAGTGCTGTTTCTCGGCCAATATCCAGAGCTACTTCAGAAATTTCAGAAATTGAATATCTTGATGTAACTGACCACAATGAACCGTTCCTTGAAGATGCTGCTGATCATCAAACCTTAGACAGTTTGGAAAGAGAATTAAATGTGTTGAAGAATCTTTCAGGTAATTTGAATTATTTTTAAGATTATATTGTGCATTCATTCTGATTTCAACCTTCCTTGCTCCAAGATGGGGGAAAATTCTTCCTTTTGGCCTTTCTCCATTTTGAGCCACCAGCCTATGTTGTCCTGTCTGATATGCTCTTCTAAGCCCTTTGAAGCAGTAAGAGATGTAAAATCTGTCCTTGATGTACTGTTGGCACAACAGTTGATACTACAGCTGTACTGTCACTAAATCTGCACACGCTACATGGTAGGTGGTAAAAGAATTACACTGACATCTACTCTTTTGATGGGTGAATCAGAAAATATTCTTTCCCTTCCCATGAGCCCATAGAGGTTTATTTTTCTAAAAAGAGAAAAGGGTAGAATCTGCAAAAATCTTGTGGGTAATTATTATTATTGTTATTATTTTTTAACCAAGATTGCATTACATTCTGTCTGCTTATATACTTACTCTTCTGACACTGAACAGGGTAGAGAAGCCTTTCATTAATTCCCAAAATGCTTAATCACCTGCCTATATGGCTATTCTCTCTGTTACTTTCCTGTATGACTAGAGAGGTAGTATAGGACTATGTTAGGGAGTTGTAGAGCTATCGTTACACCCCACAAGGAGGGTGTCCTTATCTACATAGCCAGAATGGACTAGGAGGTGAAAGTATTGCATGAAACTACTCTTTTCAGATTGATGTAGGATTAAATATTATTTCACTTTTTATAAACCTTAAGGTTTATGGGCCTTAAAAAGGGGGAAAGAAAGGGAGTAGGTTGACTCGATAGATCAGTAATTTTGACCTAATCTCCTGGCAGAATTATAGGACTTAATGAAGGAATGGTTTGTCAATATTTAGAAAGGGAAGTGAAGCTTCCCAAGAGCTCTGTGACTCTCTCAAGCCAGCCAGACTTTCTTTTCTTGACACACTATCCACACGTTTTCTTCTTTGACGAGGAATACTCGTGTGTAGTTTCTCTAGACTTCAGGGTAGCATTGGACCCAGTCTTAGGCTGTCTTTGTGACAAGGATGGAAGAGTGTGGACTCAAGGACACTTAGTTGCATTTTGAACTGCTTGAATGTTTGAACTGAAAGACCAATTATCAATGGGCCAATGTTAACTTGGAATAAGGTGTCTAATAGAGTGCACCAAGGATCTCTCCCTGCCCCAGTGCTAGTCAACATTTTTGTGAATTAAATAAACCACATCTTTATCAGATTCCCAGATGACCGACTTAGGAGGGATAACTAACATCCTAAATAATAAGATCCAAAGAGATCAACAGATCAGAATAAGCCATTTCTAATGAGATAAAATTTAATAAATATAAATATAACATACTACTCTTGGCTCAAGAAATTAACTTTAGAAGTACAATGAGGGAGGGATGTAGCTAGATGACAGTTCATCCTGAAAAACAATTGGATTTTGATTTCTGGCAAGACCAATATGAGTTAATAGCAATAAGAACCTAGTGTAGTTGTAGACTATATTAAGAGATATATAGTATCAAACACAGGCGAACTGAGTAGTCTGAATGGTCTCTCGACTCTTCCCTTGTGAGAGGACATTGGTGTTCAGTCCTAGTTTTCACATTTTAGGTGGAACATTGGGGAGTTGGAGAACATTCCAAGAAAATTTACTGAAGGACATAAAGACCATGCCACATGAAGCTCTAATCTAGGCCCTCTTCTCTTCTTTCTCTCTCTGTTCCCTGTTGGTGGTGTCATCAGTTCCTTTATTCTTTCTATACATATCACTTTGAGGTTTGTATATCCATCCCTAGCCTTTCTCCTGAGTTCCAGCTGGGCATTATATACTTCCTATATTATTCATTTTGAACCAGATGCCCCAAAGGCATCTCAAGCTAAACATGTCTAAACAGAATTCATTGGGTTTTTTTTTGCACTGTCTGCCTCTTTTCTTAAACTTCTTCTTTACTAAAGCTATCACAATCCTTTCAGACTCCCAGCTTCTCAACCTCAGTGTAATCCTTGACTTTTCCTTCTCCCTCTCAAGACATATCTGAATCAGTTGCCACATCTTGCCATTTCTACTGCCATAACAACTCTTGAGTCCATCTCCTTGATACTGACACAGCCAACCTTCCTAGTTCAGCCTCTAAATAACTTTCACCTGGACTACTGCAGTGGTTTCCCATTGCATTTGGGCAGCCTCAGGTCTCTCCTTTACTCTGATCCATCTGCTACTAGACTGCCAAAGTAACCTTCCTAAAAGCACAAGTCACTCTCCTTTTCAATGAACTCCTTTGGTTTTCTCTTCTTCCTTTGTGCAACAGTGAGTCCTTCACCACTTGGCCACAAACTACCTTTTCAGCCTTATTACACATTCTTCCATGTGCCCACGATGTTCTGTCCAAACTGGCCTCTTTCCTATTCCTCATATGTGGTCCACCATTTCCTGTCAGCAGTTTCTTTAAATTGCTTTTCTTCTAGCCTGAAGTTCATTCCCTCTGCACCCCTGCCTCTTAGAATCCCAACTTTCCTTAAAAACTCAGCTCAAGCTTTTCCCAATCCTTTCAACTTATAGTACCTTTCCCCTACAAGTATCTTCTATTTTTACACATACCTATATTTGTTTATGTTGTTTCTCCTGACTGGATTGTAAGCTCCTTCAGGGCAGGGACAGAACCATACTTTCTTCCATTTCTCATGGAAAGGGATCAGACATGTTCCTTTTGGCATCAGAGGGCAGAATTTCAGGAAAGCATATATAGCTTCCATGTAAACAAAACATTCTTAACAATTAAGAGGGATGGAGGTAATGAGTTCCCCTAAACTGAGATGTCATTAAGCTATTGATGGGTGCCAGCTTCTTGGTAGTGCTGGGATGAGCATCCTGGATAAAGATGGATTGGCCTAGAGGATCTCTGATGTTCCCTCAAGCTTTAAGACTGTGATGCTCATGTCATTAGCTTATTTACCTTTTCCAAAAGCCTGCTCCAGCATGCATTTTCTGGAGTGTTGCACTGTTTCTTTTGAGTATTTACTTAGGTCATTCTGCTTTCCTAAAGTCCATGAATACGGTCGAGTAAACCATACTCATACTCTTTAATATACAGGATTTCTTTTCTGTAACAAAGCAATTAAACAAACCAGAGCCTAGGGAAAGCATCATCTTTTCCTTTGAAGTTAGAATGTCCTTTCTATACCCTGTAGAACATAGAAGCAACCTGCATATACACAAGAAGTCCCCCAAGTTTCTTGCCGCTTGCAACCTTGCACTTCCTACTACCTGCTCTGGTTCAAGTTCACAGTCCTCTAATGTTAAATAAGTTCCTATATTAAAAGACTCTAAAAGCAAGTTTTGTAGTAATCAGCATCTCAGAGGCCAGGTGGTAACATTTATGCAAGGAAATAACCATCTGGTATGCATAGGATATATCTCTGTGCATATGTATGGGAAAATAACACATGCCAAGCTAGGTAAGGTCTTTTTGTAATCCATTCATTAGGAAATTATCAGAACATTCTTTTACCATGTGCATACAGTCCTCAGTAATGGGGATAATGGCCTTGAAGAAATAGAGTACTAGCTCTGCTGTCTGTTTGAAGTTCTCCTTCAACAGCATTGTTTATGGTAATGTAGAGCTATCAATTTTCTGCTTGGGAAATTGGTCAGTTCTCCATTAAATCATTAGCAGCCTACATGTATATCTCTATTTTAAGGTGTACTTAATGCTTTCCTGACAGCAACCTTGTGAAATGTAGGTATTGTGAATTCAATTCAATTTAAGAAGCATACATTAATCACTTACTATATCCAGACACTGTACTAGGCCCTGAAGCTACATAATGTCCCTGCCCTCAGGGGACTTAATATTCAATACATTCATTTATTACCTGGATTCATGAAATTCAGTAGTTTTCAAAGTTGTATTTCAAAGCCTTTTTATGGACTGCTATTTTTCTAGAGTCTAAGTTCCATTTACTAATTGTGCTTGTAATTCACACATGAATTCAGTAATACAGTCACATTATCATGCATACACATATAATGACAGATATACTCAGGGAAGTCCCAGTTATGGACTGGTCAGAGCTCATGAATAAACAAAACAAAAACAAAGCCAACCCAACAAAAATGCTTGCTCATTGTTTTTGTGTCTAATCAGTGTGTTATTTATCAGGGGGCAACATGAAAAAAAGTTCACCAGGGCTGATAGCCCTCTCTGGTGGCTGTGCTAGGTTTGAAGCTATGCTAGATCAGTCAAAAAAAGCAAACAAAGAAAAAAAACCTATTCATTGATCTTGGTTTGAAAGCCAAGACTTTGTTTAGATTACAGTAAATGTTTTTTACTCATATACATATATGCATACATGTAGAGAACTATGTATATGTGTACATGCAGGTATGGTTGTACATATACATGCATGTATGCATATGCACATCTGTGGCTATATAGATATACAGGCATATATAAATATGTTTGTGTGTATATGTGTGTATATGTATGTGCATACATATACACACGTATGTATACTGAATGCTTGAAGAATCAAATGTGAACAAGTCAGTTTAACCTCTCTGGCTCTCAGTTTTCTTATATGTAGAGTGAAAGACTTGGACTCTCTAAGATCACCTCCAAGTTTATGATTGCTGAATGATTTCATTCCCCCCCCCCACCTCCTTTTTGATGATAGCAATTTTCAAAGTCCTATAGCAAATTGGACCAGACATTTTTCCATCATAATTCCTCCTTGGTTAAAAAACAAAACAAAAAAAAAAACCACTTACTACATACCTTTCACGTACCAACATAAACCCATTTCTCTTTATGGAAAACATTTCTGTCAGCAGCTTTTCTCATCTTATTTTCTGTTAGTCCTAGGCTAAATCTTCTTCTTTGCTATGTAGATCTCTTATGAAACACCCAGACTCAGGAGGTGGGAAAAGGAGTGCTGTAGCATCAAGATAATAAATGCCACCATGCCTGGCCTTTACTTTAGTCCAAAGGGGTACGGCTCCTTTAATAGTGTCATTTCAGAAAGACCCGAGCTGGGGAAAAGTTGCAGCCTGTGGTAGATTCTCCATTACTGTACAGTCATACGCACACATGCGCACGCACACACACACACTAACACCACCACCACCACCACCACCATCAGCAACAACAACAATAACAGCAGATAATTCCCACAGAAAGACAAGGAACTCCCCGGAAGAGTGCTGTTTAAACACACTGGCCTCCCTTCCCTTCTCCATTTCCTCACCTCCACCCCCCACCTCCACCTTGGGATATTTTGAGTTGAGCTGTATAGCATTCTTTTGGGAAAGAAGGACGATCGAAGAAGAATGACTTCTCAGTTTACCGAAAGACAACTTGTCTGTTCCCTTCTATCATCACAGCCTGGAGAGTCTCAGATCATTGAAGGAAAGTGTAGTACATTGAATGTTACAAACACTATACTTCAAAGGATTCCTCTTTTTGTTAATTATATGGAAAAGATTTTTCCCCCTGAAACTGATTGTGTTTTTCAATTTAAGAGACCCTGTTTGAAGCCAAGGAGATATTGATAGAGTCTGTAAACCCCTATGGTGTATGAAAGCCTCTAAAAAGGTTCCTATATAGTTAAATGAGCTAAATAAATGGAGGGAAGTATTTTTCTATAATAAAGTTGAATAGAAAATTCCTGAACATTGACAAATGTAGCAATTTTGTTTAGGAAATAAAGCATCGAAGCCATATCTTCATCAGGGATTGAATCCTATTTCGTAGGTTAATATTAATTGTAAAGCAGTGGATAAAAATTTCAATGACCATTCTAATAAGGTACTCACAATAACTAAAATGACCAGGGTAGGTATCTCTTTTTACTCTAGAAGGCCATTGAGTGAAAGTTTTTAAAAGAGAAAAGTCAGAAGGTCACTACCCCCAAGGAGTTCTACAAGGGGAAGTTCTTGGAGAAGGACAAAGTAGGTGGATTGTTACATCTCTTTTCATACAGCCTTGTCTTTTCTGACATGTACCAATTGGATTGTACCCAGGACTTGAGGGAGGAGACCTTTCAGGCTGGGTCTTAGGTTGCTGTGGTTGCTGTTTTCATCTGTGTGTGTGTGTGTGTGTGTGTGTAACCCTGCCATTACTAATTCCTCTATGCCTACTCATTCAGCTGCTATAAATGAGCCACCTAGCATGCTTGACACCTGCTTCTGTGTCCTTTGCCATTAAAAGAAGAAAATTTAGTTTAAGTGCATCTTTAAAAATGAAGAAATGCAAACTATTCTTATATTTTTTAGAAATTAAAAACAGGAAACATGAAATGGTACAACAGCTAATACCATCTAACAATTTTAGAGAACTTTGAACTTCACAAACTGCTTTACAAACAACTAATTTGACCTTTAAAGCAATCCTGCCATGAAGGCAGTAGATGGTATCATTATGCCCAATTTCAAAATGATGAAAAGTCCAAGTAAGTGACTCAAGGTTACATAGAAAATGGCACAGGACTTGAGCCCGGGTCTTTTGACTTCAAGCCATCTTTTCATTACCCCATAATAATTCTGTATTATTATTTGTTTGTTTGTTTGGTTGTTGTCCTCTGGAAGAGGATCAGAATGACAGCACTATGTTAAAGTCAAAGTACAGCATGTCCAACTGTGGCTGATCAGACCAATATGAGCTTGGAACGTTCTACCACAGATTAGGCATAAATAGTGCATATAATTTCCTATTATAGCTAGTTAAGGGAAGTAGACAACTTTTGTTTTAAAAAAAGAGAAAATGGAAAAAGAAGAATAAGAAGAAAGAAAAGAGGAGCAGAGGTACCTACATTTGAAGACAGAGAAGAGAAACAGGAAAAGAAAAAGGGAGACAAGTAGGTGAGACACTTTTCAATGGTTTCCAGGCAAGAAGTAATAGATGGGTATTAAATGGAGCTGATTGGCCAGCTTCCCCATAATGATCTACTCTCATCCTACACTGCCATTTCCCAACTCTGTTTGGACTCAATACCTCAGTATATATTGTGCTATACAAGTAAGTGAAAATACTGCATAAGAAGATGGATTAGACAGAACAAATGGACCTGACTGTATACAGAAGACATCTAAGAGAGGTTGCTTGATTTTAAAAAGGGCTCAGTCTTGAAGATCAGTCCTCAAGTACTGTATACTAGGCCCTGAAGGGAAAATAAGAGAATGAAGTAATCCCTACTTTTCGAACATTTACACCCCATCAGGGAAGACAACACACATCTGTCAGTGTACACATGCTACCAGCAAGAAAGATACAAACTAGTTAGGGAGGAAAAGTGGGAGCACGTGCATGTACGGAGATCAAAAATGGCTTCCCATGGAAGGGTGAAGGAAGAGAAGGAACCTGTGAGGCAGAAGTGAGGGATGAGTGGGCTGCCCAAATGAGGGACCAATAGCTAACACGAAGACACAGAGACAGGATTTATAGGGTTCGAAGAATAGATAGAAGGCAATTATGGGGGGATTGCTGAGTGTGGAAGGGAGTAAGAGACAATGAGTCTGGGAATGCAGACCATGGAACTAGGTTATGAAGGACTTTAAACTTTAAAAAAAGGACTTCCTAGTTTATCCTAGAGGCAACAGGGAACTATTAGAGACTTATTGCAATTTGAAGGTACTTTGAGCTGCCTTACCATCACCCTGAGAGGTCCAGGGAGTACAGGCATCATCTTTTTAAAAAAAGTTTTTATTAAAAAAAGGGGTTTTTTTTTGGCCCAAAGACATTAAGATACTCTCATGGGCTGGTACATCCAGCAAATATCTGGTTGGAATTAGACTTCAATCTTATAGCCTGAAACCTAGTGTTCCTCCTAATACCCTTCATGAACCAGAGGTGTGGTTACTTTCTAAGTGATACACTTTGGTTTTCACCTATGCCCCAACTTAGTTCTTATTTTCTGTATAAGCTAAACTGTCATTGACTGGAGGAAACTTGAAAATTATGCTGACATAAAAAATGTTGGTTTCTGTGAATTAATTACCTTTTCCCAGCTGAATCAGCAGTTTCCTCTTGTAGGACAAAATAAAATTGGGAGGCAGCCTCATGTCTTGGGGGCTAGCTGAGAGTTAGGAAGTCTTAGGTTCACATCGCATTGCCTTATGAACTGCGTGACCCTAGGTGAGTCACTAAAACTCTGACAACTTCAGTTTATCAGAAAAATAGATAGAATCCTACTTTATAGGGTTGTTGTGAGGCTGAGATGAGATATGTAGAATGCTTTGCAAAACTTAAAGCTTTCTTTAGATGTCAGTTATTAGTATGATTACATTGGCATGATCTAAGAACACTATGCCCTCTGAGTTGCACTGTCATCAGCATCATTTTTCAGGATTGGGTTCTGTTCTGGGCACCACATTTTGGAAAAGCTGACAAGCTGGGAATCCAGAGTAGGGCATCCGGATGGTCAAGGCCAAGGGCTAGAGGCCATGTTATGGGCTTAGTTGAGAGAATTAGGGATTTTTCTTCTGAAATAAGACAGATAGAGGGTAGACAAAATACCTGTCTGAAAGTGTTGAAGGTAAAAGAAAATAAGGGTTAAATTTGCTCTCTTTGGCTGAGACAGAACTAAGACCAGTGACTAGAAATGATAGAGAAGCATATTACAGTTCACAAAATCAATGTGATTCTAATGAGCATAATCCCAAAGTGGAAGAGGCTCCCTCACAAGGGAGAGCTGCTCAGGAGGGATCATTTGCAGGGAAGTTTGATTCATGGCTGAGAAGTGACACTGACCCATGGCTTCAGGACTTACAAAGCACCCTATCTTCCATGTTTATACTTATCCCTCAAAAGTGGGCATGGACTTAGGCCACATTAAGGGTGACAGTGTCCAGGATTGGGGAGGCCATTGTTCTCTTGTACTCTTCCCTAAGTCAGGCTGCCTTGGAGATAGTTTGTTGAGTTCTGGATGCCACATTTTAGATAAAGGAAATAGTCACAAGGGCTTCTCTGGCCTGTCATCTTGGCAGCATCATAGCTGATCATTGATCCTTAGCTATCTGTAGGCAGAAGGGTCCCCTCCTTCACTTGACTCTAGAAGACACAGGGGTAGTCCTCAGTGTTTTGTTGATGGGAGAGTATCTTTTTATTATGAATGTGTTTGGTCACTCTTATTCAAATATAACTAAGTCATTCAAGGCAGACTTTCTATTATGAACATTATTGGATCCTCTGGACTGAAAACTGACTCTACTGTTGGCAGAATCTAGAATACAGCTTTTCTTTAGAAGGTGGCACTTCCCCCTGAGTTTGGGGGTGGTGAGGAGGGCAAGAGATGGATAACAGCATTGAGTCCTTGAAAGAAGAAACTTGACTGGGAGCATGTGGCTGAGTGTGATTGGAAGTCTAGGTGGAATTGTAGATAGGTCTTTTAGGTCTTCACTCTGCACCCTTCTTGGCAGAGCAGTGGCCACCTCTTAGCCCTGCTCTGGCCTTGCTCATTCTGTTGACTGTCTCGTCTGGAAGATGGAGCAGTGGAATGTGCAGAGGCTACTCACTTTTTTCTGCAATCAGAGGTGGAGAGAGAGGTGCCTCCTGCTGGAGGCAGAGGGGTGGCTGGTGGTCTGCTTCTTTCTTTTGCTTTTATCCCTTTTCTTTTTTCCCTGCTAAGAGCTGACTTTGTGGCCTTGTGCCCACCAGGTTCCATTGAAGAATAAAGGTGGGTATAAATGGTTAATTCATCACTGTCTTCTTTTCAGAAATCAATGAGTTTCTCACACTTTTGAGGACTGTATCTTCATTATATTGGTGGCATTTTTGATAGTTACATATTTGCAGTGATCTAGGAATTTCCCCTGTTGGTGCATATATTTAAGTTCTATAATCATATATTAGATTTGTATTTTTATACTTATGTTATTGAGTTAATAATTTTCCTTGGTAGTACATGTGTTTGATAGTCCACATAAAATCTCTCTTCTCTCTGTGTTTGTGTCTCTGTGTTTCTCTCTCTCTCTCTCTCTCTCTCTCTCTCTCTCTCTCTCTCTCTCTCTCTTTCATCTTGCCTGTCTGTCTCTGTCTTGAAATTGTACTTATATCTTTGTTTTGTGGGGTTTCAGTTTCCAGGAACTCCCAAGTCTGCTGCCTGATCTCTCCTAAGAGTGGCAGAGGGCATATCGCATGCCTCTCCTAAAGTCTCCACCTCTTCGTGCAAATTCAGGAACAATATTAATGAACTAGAGTTCATCTAAAAGGGCAAATAGGATGATGAAAGGCCTCAGTCAGTTAAAAGATCTGAGAATATTTAGTTCTTAAAAGATGTAAGGGGATATGACAATTTTTAAAATATATTTGGTTTCCACATGGAAGGGAAGGAATATTCTCCCTCTCTCCCCTTTGGCCCCATTGGGAAGAACTTGGAACAATGGATAGGAGGTGCAAAGACGCAGATTGAGGCTTCAAGACAGTAAGAAAAAAACTTCCTAAAAACTAGAGCTATATCAAGGTAGAAGGGGGTAGCAGTAGTGGTGGTTCTCCTCTCACTAGAGGTCTTTTGGTTTGATATGTTGTGGACCAGTGATGTTACTCAACTAGAAATGGGGCCCACTAAAGGCCGCATCTTGACTTAGAAAACCACACGTTAACATTATCTATATTCTGTTGTATTTTTGTTCATTTTGTTAAATATTTTCTGATAAATGCATTTTAATCTGATCCTGGTCCTGGGCCAAGGCCATGTGTTTGACATATTTGCTGTAGAGGGGATTTTTGCACAGTTGTGGTTAGGACTAAGCCATATCTCATGTCCCTTCCAGCTTTGAAAAGTCTATGATATTGTTACCCTGTGAAATAGGTGCTACAGTGAGAGCCTTCAGGTATCAAAATAAGGCCCCTCCCCTTGAGAATTTTTTGTTAAAATGGTGTCAGACTTTGAGCTGTTAAATTTTTCTGTTTACTCTCATGTACTTTGTAAAGAAAGGAACTCCCTAGAGATCAACAGACTTGCCACAAGTGGGTATTTTCAGAGGTGGGCTCATTCCTCATTTTAGGTCCCACACTTTTCTAAGTTTCAGAATCCTGAGAGGAAGAGCCAAGTGACTTGCCCAAAGCATGCATGCACCTAGATAGGTAACCTGCAGAGTCAGTAATATGCATCTACCTCAAACCACTGCTGCATATAGAAAATAAGTTTGCCGACCCATCTTTGAATAGGAGGATTTTATAACAGATAAATAAATTTGGGAAAATGTGCAGCACTTTCAGTGAGCTTATTCTACTCCCTGCTACAAAAGCCCATCTTTTTATACCAGTATTCTTCCAGTGTTGCTATGTGGGTCTGAAAATTGCAGACTGGCTTTTCACTAAGCAAGTTGATGTAACATTTTCTCAGCTCTGATTGATCCTAGATAAAGATCAAAAATAATTTAGAACAACTAGTTTATAATTCCTAACTCCACATTCCTCGAGGGTTATAAGAACCAGACCCGTGATTTCACATGTGGGAGGCTTTCTTGTTCAGAGATGCAAAATAATGAGGGGGCAAAGAGGAGGTGGTGAATTGGGATGACCTTGCTCTTGTCTGGATGGCTACAATCTCCTTCCACCTGGAGCTATCCTGACCCTTTGGGTGGTGGTGGCAGGCATCATTTCCTGTAGGAGCTATGGGCACCTTTTCTTACACTGATGCTGTGGAATCAGGAACTATCTTGAATCAAAAGTAAGCAGAGACAAAAGACAAATAAGAGATTCTGTCTCACACAGCAAATTTCACTGCTTACTATTTAGATCAGTGCTTAGTCATTAACTGTGTTAAGGCTGATAATAGAAGACATTGGAGTTGTTTATGGCTGTAGCACAATCCATAGTTATATAACATTGAAAGTGTATTTCATACTCACAGAGTCCATAGGAGGTATTTAACTCTTTTTCCTTTTGTACTACTAAGTTGAGGTATATTCATATTACATGTAACATTCCATTCACAATAGGGTTCAAAGTCAGTATCACTGGTGGAAATTAAGACTCACAAAAATAAGGTAATAATATGAGATTTCCACCCCCCCCCCCCAAATACATGAGAGTAAACATAAAAATGATTGGGTCTTTTTTTTTTTTTTTTAGGTCAGCAATGAACTCATTTATATTGGCCGGAATGGCTTAACGTCTCTGAGGTTGTAGGGACTGTATTGTACATTTATTATCTTTTTTATCAGCATGGGGAGATGTTTCCAAAATATTCCTTCTTTTATTTTGTAAACTTTCTCACAATATAGCTCAAAGTATGACACCATTTTAACAAAAAAATTCTCAAGGGGAGGGGCCTTATTTTAACACCTGAGGGCTCTGAGGGTTCTTCTTTGATTGTCTGATTATCATAAAAATATAGCTTTCTAATTAAAGAAAAATACTTTTTAGTAATTCAGAACAAAATGTTAACATATTGTGACAGTATCTTAAAAGTTGGAAGACATCTGGCATAGACTTTCAGTGAGGCTAAAGTCTTAAGTCTGAAAACTGTCATCTTTTCCAAACTAGGTGTGTATTTTCCTTCTGTGATTTTATTCTGAATCCAAACGGGCTTTCCACAATGGCAGGATTCCAGATTTTCCTATCCCATTGTTTGATATGAATTGAATTTTAAAATATTGTCTGAAGCTCAAATGAATTTCACCCTACACACTTCCCAGTTTCAAAATTTAGCTTGAATATTTCTCTCTCTGGAGGCAGCTAGGTAGCTCACTGGATAGAGTGCCAGGTCTAAGTCAAAAAGACCTGGGTTCAAATCCAACTTCAGACATGCGCTAGTTGTGTGACCCTTGGCAAATCACTTTAACCTTTGTTTGCCTAATCCACTGGCAAAGTGGCAAACCACTGCAGTATATCATGACTGAATGATGGAGTAACATTTCTCTCTATAGCATTCCAAACCTAAGACACATTCAGTATTATATTTTTAAAAAAAACAGAACAAAAATTTCCAAGTGGAACTTTTTTCAAGCATAGTTGAAATATCACACTACGATACACACATTTTTACGACACAAAATGCAGTGATTTTTTTTAACAATAAAATCCATTTCTGTCACTTCAGGGGATGTTAGCTTCAACATCCAAATCATTGCTCCATCAGGGCTTCTAACAATCACTTGATCACAGCAAAATAATGCAAGGTTACTACTGTCTTCTGTTTTAGGAATTGTTTTAGCACAACTACAACTACCCCACAGTTCTACTTGGAAAACAAACTGCTTTCTCAGTCCTGAAGAATGCTATAAATATGGGTCTGTGACATAGGCATGAGTAGAGAAATGCCTGTATTCTGTAATTCTTCCTTCTCTGATAGTCAAGTGACAGGAAAGAGCATCTAGAAACGAATCACAGATATTCAACCTTCTTTTTTCCTTAAGTATTTTAAACCTTACATGATAAGATAATCAGGAAATCCATTCTATGGGAAATAGTCAAAGTTTGATTACATTTATAAACTTAACCTCAAATTAATTTCTTCGGGGCTATTCTCTCCTCCTCTTAGAACAGTCATCCCTCCTGGCATATTTTTCATAGCAAAAAATATTTCAGAAGAACGGAGAAAGAGTGAAACCTGTCCTTTGCTCCATTCTTCTGGTTTTCTACCCTTTTCACAACAAATCACCAAATTCAGAATAGAAAGGAGAGATTAGCAGCTGCTCAAATTTAAGTGTACCTGGGAATGGCATAAGCCCAGAATACCTCTGATTGCATCGCCATCACCCCAGGTGGGACAGTCTGAAGCACCAGAGTGATAGAGAGTACTGATAACATCAATGAAAGCAGGTACCTCAGCCTGTCTTGGGTGAGGAGACCTGGCCAGAGAGTCCCTGCAAATATGACAATCATCATGACTTAAGCTTAATAACTAAATATTTAGATAGGTTAGAACATCTTTACTGAAAAACCTTGACTTTCTAAAAGAGACACTTAGAGACTGCAGGTATATTAAGTGACAAGTGTCACCAGTGTCCCAAGCACAAATACACACTTCCTCCTCCACGCTAACCAAGCCAAGAGGAGAAAGGTCACTACCCAACTATGGCAACAATTCAATTCAAGGAGGTTTTTTTTTTATCACGTACAAATAAACACAAATCAAACCAGGTATTTTCCCAAGTTCCCACATACTTACACATCTTAGAAAAAGATAAAGATTCATATCTATACATGCCCTCCCCCCAATTGTACTATCCTAACAATTAAATCTCTGGAGAGTAAATCATGGAGAGATACTGGTGATCCTTTCCTTATGGTACTTCCTCAAACAGATTAAGGCACATGGGAAAAGCAGTGAGAAGCTATTCGCTTACACCCACATTTCCAAGGGAGTTCAACTGCCATGGAGTCAAGAAAGCTCAGCTGAGCCGGGAATAAAGAAAGAAACTGGTAGAAGAAAAGAAAATCCAGAAATACATAAGTGGGGGTGGGGGCTGGAAACAGACAAATAATAAGCCCATTTTCTTGGGGGGGAAAGCTTCTGCCACCTTTAAACCTAAAATACACACACACACACACACACCCCTGCATCTGGACACATCAACAATCATTTACTAAGCACCTACTATATGCCAGACATTGAGCTTAGTGTCAGAGATACAAAGAAAGGCAAAGCAATACCTGATCTCAGGGGACTCACAATATGATGGGGAGACATCATGCCAACAACTGTGTACAAACAAAATATAGAGAGGATAAATTGTGGGTAGGTACAGAGGGAAGGCACTAGCATGGAGAGGGGCTGGGGAAGGCTTCTTGGAGAAGCTGGCGTCTCAGTTGAGACTTAAAGGAAGTCAGGGGAGGCAAGAAGTGTAGACTAGGAGGGAGAGACGTGGAGGAGAGCCAGTGAAAATTGATGATGTGCTTTCCATGCAAAGAACTTCAAGGATGCCAGTTTGTCTGCCTTGCAGATCATGGTGGAGGGAGTGTTTTAGGTTGGAAATGAAAGAGAGGCCAGCTTGGTGGGCTTTAAAAGCTAAACAGAAGATTTTACATTTTATCTTGGAACTAATGGGGAACCAGTGGAACTTATTGATTGGTGGGTAGAGGGTGACGTGGTCAAACCTGCACTTGAGGAAGATTACTTTGTCAGCTGAGTGGAGGATGAATTGGTGTGGGGAGAGACTTGAGGCAGGCAGACCTCACAACAGCTTATTGTAGTAGTCCAGGTATGAAGTGATAAAGGCCTGTGCTAGGGTGGTGATCATGTCAGCAGAGAGAAGAAGATACATACCACAGATGATATGAAAGTACTATCCACAGGGGATTGATGGGGATAGATTGGATATAGGGGGTGAAAGAGAATATGGAGGCTCAAGAATGACAGGTTGTGAGCCTAAGAGACTGGGAGGATGATAATACTATCATCAGGAGTAATAAGGAAGTTACAAAGAAGCAAAAATTTATGAATTCTGTTTTAGATGAACTGAACTTAAGATGTCTGTGGACCATCCAGTTTGAGGTCGATCCTATACTGGAATTCACAATAGAAATGAAGATTGGACAAATAGATTTGAAAATCTTATCTGCATTGAAATGATCATTGAATCCATAGGGATTAATGAGATCATCAAGTGTTATAGGATAGAATTGAAGGTAAAAGGGCCCAAGAGAGAAATGAAATGAAATGCAGACTTAAGAGAAAAGAGGGTGGTTGACACTAGTAAAGGTTCGGAGAGGTCAAGGGTGATGGGGTTTCAGATGAGACCATTAGTTTTGGCATTTAAAAGATCATGGTAATTTTGGAGAGAAGTTTCAATTGAATGATGAACTTGGAAACCAGACAGTAGAGAGTTCAGAAAACACTGAGAGGAAAGCAAGTGGAAATAACCATCGATGTGTTAATCCTCAAGGAAATTAACCATGAAAGGAGGAATATTAGCTAGTGAGGATGGATGGATCAAGCAAGTGTTTTTAAAGATGGAGAGATACGAGTCTGTAAGGAGTGGGGAAATGACAGGGAGAGATTAATAATTACTGAGAGCATGGGAATGATAGAGGGGACAGTTTGCTGGAGAAGACTATGTAGAATAGGATTACCTATTCGTGTAGAGGAGTTTGACTTGGCAAGGAGGAGGGCCACCTCTTCATGTGAAACTGGGTTTAGAAAGAGACAATGGCATAAGGCATTTGAGTGATAAAAGATGAGGGGGAGGAAAGAAGAGGGAGCTCTCGCAAGCAAATGGTCTACACTTTTTCAGAGAAGTATGAGACAAGATCCTTAGCTAACAGAGTGGTGGGAGTGTGGGCCATGGGCGAGATGGAAATGTTGGGAAAAGCCTCTGTGGTGAGTTTGTATAGTGAATTGACCGGGTATCTATAAAAGAATTGTCAGCCACAGTGAGGGCCCAATTGAGATTATATAGCATTAATTTGTTATGGACCCAGTCAGCATGTTTTCATTATTTTCTCTAGCTTTATTTTATAACATATGAATAGGAGGCAGATGTTCAACAGACCAAGTCTCCCATAGTACTCTGGGGGTAATAAACACAGAATCTTTCTTATAGGATCCTAAGCTTCTGCTACCATAGAACCAACAATAGTACTTGAGTCAGATAGACTCAGAATAAAGCAGGGTAATGAGAATAAAGGCCTTTACTGACCAGAGAAAAAGGGAAAATTCCAAGCCACAGGCACCATTGTTGCTGAGCCCCCTAATGGTAATTAAAAAGAGGACAGTGGACTCCTCACCCCTCTATGCTTAGGACTCACTAATAAACTTCCATTGAAAGAAGACAACATTGCTTGAAATCTAGGGATTCAGTCAGTGAAAAGTTTGATGTTTGACGTTAAAAGCTAGCAAGTGAAGAAACCTAGAGAGAGGGAAAAGTCTCTCAGGGCCAAGTGGGCCTCTGAACAGGAGCCATTTCCCATGGATGCTTATTGTACATAAAAAACACATCCTCACTATGGGTTCACACCCAGTCAGCCACTGGCCTTGGAGTCAGTTTATTATTTTCTAGAGGAGGGGACAGAGCTTCCTACTTTGCTAGTCTGTCATCATCCTTAGTGATTCAATTCAGGACTGGTTGTCTGTCTGTCTTTTGGCTTTTGACAATGGCTGGGGTAGAGAAGAGCCAAGACACAGTGGGTAGAAGTGGTTTTCCATTTATACTGAAAGGGAGGCTTTTTCTGAAATGGCATCACTCAGATCGATAAACAGATCGCATAGGGCTTCCACACCACCACTGCAGCCATTATGGACGTGTGTGCACAGAAACTGAAATAGCCAATCATACAATGGGAATAAGAGATTCCAGATGGAAAAATTGCCCATCACATTGATGAGATGTTAAAAGATGTCTAGAGGAAAGCTGCCAAGTTGTTAGCTAGATTTTCTGTGTTGATGGATATGGAATATGGAAGGATAGGGATGAGAATTGCATAGGATAAGAAGGTACCAATGAGCTCCTTTCTGCAAAGGTGGAAGGAAGATGCACATCGATGAAATCATAGATTTGTCCAACCTCCATGTGAAAGTACAACAGACTCTTATTTCCTATATGTGGTTATACCCGTTGGCCATTTACTTATCACAAAGTGGAGATTCTATTTACCACTCAATGATATTGTTAGGATCAAAGGAGATCATATGTGTAAAGTGCCTTGCAAACCTTAAAGTGTGGTATGAACAACAGTTGTGATTATGAATATCCTTGGCAAATTTTATTTTATTTTATTTTTTTGGAAGGGGGAAGGCAGGGTAGTTGAGGTTAAGTGACTTGCCCAAGGTCACACAGCTAGTAAGTGTATTAAGTGTCTGAGGTCGCATTTGAACTCAGGTCCTCCTGACTCCAGGGCCAGGACTGTACTCACTGCGCCACCTAGCTGCCCCTGACAAATTTTATTTTTGATGTGTTTTTCACCGTAACCTCTTCTGGCTTGTGTAACTTCTTTACATCACTACACAGCTGCTTACTCCATCATTGATTTATGGCATATAGCTCGACAGGATTCAGAAGCAAAGGAGAATTGAAGTTTCAGAATTTTAATTGCCTTTCAAATCCCAAGGAAAATATCTGAACTATAGAACAAGGTACCTTAACTGGAAAGGGCAGTTTTTCTAAGGAAGCACTCTGCTTTAGAGTCACTGATATTAGGGTTGGAAGGGACTTCAGAGTTCACCTAGTACAGTGTTAATTAGAGGATCTCAGCAGGTTGCTGTAGTTCCCATTTGTGGAGAGGTCAGCAAAGAAGAGTTGAATATGGGGTCAATATATAGTATAGCAGCATCCTGGCTTCACTGACAGGCTTTATCATCTTCTCTTAAACTTGGTGAATTTTTTGACTGTCAGACAGTCCTTTACAAATACAATTATAATGGTATCCACAAGCTGGTTTTTTGATCACTTATCATTTTAGATGTCCATATCACTGTTCTCCCCATTGCTCCTTGGTGCAGAGAATGGAGAGTTACTTGTATACACGAACTGATAACACCACACTCTTTACCATTCTGGGTAAATTGTCAGCACAATGTACTGGCCTTTTCTGTCACGAGGTAGAACAATGACAGTGTTTCATGTAAAATATTTCAGATGCTCCAGAAAGTCTTCACAGCTTAAACACTGAAAAGTTATCAGGCATCAGCAGACATTCAGAGAAGATAAGTAAGACTAAGACAGATGTCCCAAAGACACCAGGACTAAAGGACTCCGGTAGACTTGACATTTCGAGGTAAGTAACAAATGGAGCATGGTAAAATTGCTGACATGCTGAATTCCTGTCCTGAGCAATGTAATGAAATACATGGTCCACAAGTGTACACACTTCCTATGGCTGTTCTTTGTAAAATAGTTGTGGCCACTGGCTAATTACACTAGAGCAGATTTAAAAAAGGCTAGCAGTTCTTGAAGTTGTGCCATGTCTTATTTGTAAAATTACATTACACTGTTTCAGCTTAGAAGAGGTACATGTTTCTGTGCCATGCATGATATGCTAGAAAAAGGGGACAATGTTGTGGGGAGAACCCTCTAGGAATCTTCCGATATAAATAGAAGTAGTATATATGCAGAGATGGTTGACTATTTGGATAAATTGCCCTAGTGCATCCCAAGCTCTTCAGCACTGATTTCTCCATGATCCATGGAATAATATACATGTGATATTAGTAATTGTGATTATTCCCAACTGCAGTGAGCTTCTTCATTTGAAAATTGAGGTTACCTTATTCAGAGCTTCATGTTTTAACTTGTTCAGTCATTTCAGTCATGTCTGACTCTTTGTGACCTTATTTGGGGTTTTCTTGGCAAAGATACTAGAAAGGTTTGCCGTTGCCTTCTCCAGCTCATTTTATAGATGAGGAAACTGAGGTAAATGGGGTTCATTGACTTGCCCAGGGTCACGCAACTAGTAAGTTCTGAGGCCAGAATTGAACCCAGAATGATGAATCTTTTTCAGTTCAGGCCCAATAGTCTATCCAGTGTGCCACTTAGCCGCCCATATTTTAACTCCTATGACAATTCATCCAGTAAAATGAACATACCAATCAAGGATAGGCACCTTGACTGTTGATAGGGACTCTGTATTTTTCAGAATGCTACTGAATTAACTTTTTCGCCCAAGGTAGCTTACTATACAATCATATGATATGTGTACCATGGAAAACAGATGGCATAATAGATAGAGAGTATTTCTTAGAAGCCAGGGAGACCTGATGTAAAGCCCTGCCTCTACCTGTGTGACCAGAGGCAAGTTACTCAACCTTCCCATGCCTAGGCAGTTCTCCTAAGTCTATACATCCCAGATGAGTTCATGATCCACATGGATGGAAGCAGTTTCCTTGGTGAAACAAGAAGCTGCCAACTGTAGTCCTTCTGAGAGCTGTTAGCTAACAATGGAAACTCCAGGTGATCCAAAACCAGCTTCATGTCCTCCATTATTTATGTATCATGCCAGTCTTAAAGGCCTTCTCAACCCAGATTTTCTCTTCTCTGTGTTGATTGTTGATGTGTTTTGAATCCCCCAGCTTGGATGCTGAAGTTCATGGTCTTTTATCATCATCAGAAAGCAGCATAGATGATGAAGAAGAGAACTCTCTGGAAAAGCTCCAAGTCCTTGCCCTCCACTGACCAAGAGGAAGAGACTCATCACTTCCTTATTTTTAACTTGTGTGCTCACAGATTAAAGCAAATATGAGACAAGATTTAACCAATTGAACCTACATACTGATCTTAGGTAATGAAAAAATGGATTATTGATGTCTCATTTCAAAGCCTGCATACTAATAAAAGTTGCTGAAATTGTTATAAGTTTATATTTCTTAAGTAGTAATAGTAGTAGTGGACATAATAATAGCACATTGAGATAGCACTCTAAGGGTTTATAAAGAAATGTGTCAAAATGTACCTTGTTTCTCAGATCTCATTAACAAGATCTAGGTTGGGAAAAAACCATGGTTGTGAGGTGCGTTCCCAAAGAAACCATTATATATCAAAACAGAATGGAGCATTTCAATAAAGAATTTATTGGTGAAAGACATTTTCAAGCATTGAGTGACATTGTCACTTCAGAAGAGACTAATTTGACTCAAACATAGCAATTCATCAACTTCAGTTCGGCTGAATTTTTTGTTAATGAAGAGAAGCTATGTCTTTTTATTGACTAAAATAAAGGCCTTGGCTTTTATTTTTAGGAGTTCTTATAGTTCCAGAGAGGTCCTGTGGTTGTATGATTTGTGGTAGTATGAGACTTCCAGTCTTCTACTTAATCTTCTAGGTAAGGAGGCCAAGGTCACGAATGTGAAGCAACATTTTCCAGATCGTACAATGATAGTAAGTGACAATCGAAATTAAAGCCCAGGTTATCTGGCTCTAAATTGAATGTTTATTCTGTAGTAACATGCTCACTGTTAGGAGAGCAAAGAAGATTCAGACATTGTTTTGAAGTTCACATAACACATAGCACTTTAAATTTTTTGTCCTGATTTTTTTAAAAGGTAAAAAAAAATCATACCTACAATGTATATGATAATGGGTTTGGTTTCAACTCCTAAAAAATACTTGAATATATTGTTAAAGGAATGGCTAGTTAACAACTAAAAAAGGAAGCAATGACCGTATAGCTCCAATATGGTTCCATCAAGATCAGGTTATGCCAGACTTAACTTTTGTCCTTTTTTCCCCTTTTCAGTAGACTTACTAAACTGATGGGTTAGGGGAATGTTGAAGATTCATCTTAATTTTTAGCAGAGCATTTAACTAAGTTTCTTTTTATACTGTGGTGGGAAGGATACAACATGAACTAAAATGATAGTACAATTCAGTGTATTTAGAGTTTCTGGAATGGCCAGACCCACAGAGTAGTCATTAATGTTTGATATCAGCTTGTAAAGAGATGTCCATAGGTCCTACAGACCTATGCTTGGCCTAATGCTATTTAACTTTTTTTTTCAATCTCGAGATGAGCACACACTCCTTTACACTTAATATATGTGTGCAGTGCTGTGCACTTTCAGATTTTTCTCATTTAATTGTCACAGAAAATGTTCATCAATTTTGGGATTTGAATACCTGCTCTCTAACATAGTATTTGACACTTAAAACTTAATGAAATTTTGTAATTTTTGAAAGTACTTAATGAAGCTATGTTCATGAATTGAATGATTTGAAAATTTGATAAGTCACTGATAACTATATGATATATAATAACACATATTTGATAGTCTACAACTGATCATTATATAATATGATGTTTCTAGATTCTTATAAACCTATACACACACACATATTAATTATTTAGTCTCAGAGAGGGAGGCACTAGGGACTTTGGCAAGGGTCTTCTATAGAAAATGGGATTTGAACTAAGTCTTGAAGGAAGTCAGGGAAAATAAGAGGCAGAATTGAGGAGGGAGTTATTCTAAAGACCTGGAGACGGGAGATGGAATACTATGTGTAAAGAATAGGACTTGGGCCAGTAGAGCTGGATCATAGAGAGTATGGGGGTGGGTGGGGAGCAAAATGTGAAAAAGGCTTTAAATGTAAGAAAGGGACAGGTTATGGAGTTCTTTAAATTCCAAACAGAGGAATATATATTTGATCCTGGAGATGATGGGGAGCCATTGGAATTTATTGAATAGAATATGTCTATACTTTCAAAAATCACATTGGCAGATAAATGGAGATAGATTGGCATGCAGAAAGAATTGAGGCAGGGAGGCCAGTTAGAAAACTATGATAATAGTACAGGTGAAATGTAATGGGAAACTGAACTACATTTGTGGTTCTGTGTGTGGAGAGGAGGGAACATATACAAGAGATATTGTGAAGGTAGAAACCTCATCATTTGAAAATGGATGGATTATGGGGTAAAAAGAAAATGAGGAGTTATGTATAACAACAACATTGAGGCTGGGTAACTGGGAAATTGTTGGTGCCCTCATTAGTAACAAGTTGAGAAAAAAGAGAAGGTTGGGGTGGAGGCAGGAAGCTTATGAATTCTATTTTGGGCATGCCAAATTTCAGAGGCCTACAGGGTATCCAGTTCAAGATATCCAAAATGCAATTCTTGATGCATGACTTACTCATTAGAGAGACAAAGGCTGCATATATATATCCGAGAATCGTCTGCAAAGACGTGATAATTGAACCCATGGGAACTTGTTCACCAAATGAGATAGAGTGAAAGAGAAGGTGGAGCCTTGGGGGACACCCATAGTTAATAGATGAAGTGTCAGAAAAATAGATTGAAAAGAAGATATCAGATGTCAGGTAGGCATAGGACTGAGGATAGGGTCATAGAAACCTAGAGAGTAGAAAGTATTCAGGAGAAGGTGCTCGGTAGGATCAAATGATGGGGAGAGATCAACAATGATGAAGATCTCATTGGAGAACCTTAGACTGTGAAATTCCAGAGGCTTACTACTGTACCAGCAGACTCCTGCAACTACCACTCCATTGTTTCTGAAACAAGTTACTAGGTGAAAATTTCATCTAAGTTTGGGGTGTATGCTTGCTTGGAGCTGGGATGTATATATTATTACAATATGTAAAGGAATTTTCTATATTAAACTTGAGAAATTTTGAAAAAAAAATGGACTCTTTGGTTGTATCTTCTTGCCTCTGTCCTGGGTTCTCTTTTGTCTTGACAGTCTCTGTCCATTGGTGCTATATCTTATCACCTTTTGGATTCAATTACCATTGCCGTGTAGATGACTCCCAGATCTATATTACAGCCTGAGTCATTTTGAGCTCTGATCTCATATCACCAAAAGTCTACTGGACATTGTCAACTTGATGTACCATAAGCACCTTAAATTCAACATGTCCAACTCATTTTCTTTCCTCCAAAATCTATCCCTTCACTAAATCTCCCTGTGTCAGCACCACCATGCTTCTAATCGCCCGTCATAATTACCTACAACTCTTCATTTTCCTTATTCCTCATAGCTTACCATTTCCCAAATTTCTAGATCCTGCCTTTATAACATTTCTTACATCTGTCCTCTTGATTCATGTATCCATCAAGCTCCCTCACCCAAATATGCGCTCATCTTTCACCTGAATCATTGCAACAGCCCTCTCATTTGCCTCCTTACCTCAAGTCCCTCTTTCCAGTTCAGCTTCCACTCAGCTGCCAAAAATGATATTCCCAGAGCACCGGTCTGTCTGGTGATCATATCACACTCTTACTTTTAAAAAATTAAATTAAAATTCCATTAGCTCCCTGTTACTTCTGAGATAAATATACAAGCCCATCTGTTTCAATCCCTGTAAGCCTTTCTTTCCGGGTCTATTAAACATTCCTCAGCCTCTCCTTGCTGTTCATCACACATGGTATATCTCCCATCTCTATGCCTTCCCAGGCTGCTCTGTCTGCATCAAATGCACTTCCTCCTCACTTCTGACTCTTAGGATCCTTAGCACCCTTCATAGCTTCCATGTAATCCTCACACGAAACATCTCCAAAACCACTCCAACTGTTGGTGTCCTCCCAACTAGAAATAACCCTTGTCTTTGCACATACTTTGTTTTCACTAGGTGTGGGTGTTGTTTCTATCGATAGAGTGTGAGGTCAAGGGCAGGAGTTGCTTCATTTTTATATATCCCCTAGGCCAGGCACACTACTTGGGCACATAGGAAGCAATTAATAAATGTTTGTTGAGTGATTAAAAGATTATTATAGAACACTTTATATTTTAGTCTCTGTCTCTCTCTGTTTCTCTTTCTCTTCATCTGTCTTTCTCTGTCTCTATCTCTTTCTCTGTCTGTCTCTCTGTCTCTTTCTCTCTCTCATTCTCTCTCTCTCTCTCTCTCTCTCTCTCTCTCTCTCTCTCTCTCTCTCTCATATTTATTGCCAGTCACATTTGCTTGGAAGCAATCTTTATTTCCATAGAGTTCATCTGCTCCTGCAGCTCATCCCCTCCCCCATCTCAAGTTATAATTCTTTGTTTGTGACACATCCTGATTGTTTGCTGTGTAAATGATTATGATGTTGCAAACAGGATTATGACTGGAGCCGGGGAATAACCAGCAGGAGCAGATGAACTCTGAAGAAATAATGATCTTCCTCTTTTCATGCAAATGCCGTTTATAGTTAAGGAAAAGAGAAAACAGGAAGAGTAGTCCAAGAAATACCAGGTTGATAACTTGAACGCTCTCCTATGTTGACAAATGGAATTTTTCCTGTCCTTGAAATGTCTGCAATTTAACTCAAAAATGTTTTTTTCAAAGCACCTAATATGTATAAGGTACTGGGGCTACCAGGACGAAAATAAACGAATATCTCCCCTCCCCCTTTTCTTCCAAAGAGCTTAAATTTTATCTGTTATGTAAAATAACCAAATCATCAGTGAGTCTGACAGGAACATCAGTGGGTCATCTTATTCTCTTCTGCCCTAATGAAGAACAATTGTGATAAGGTTTTTGTTCAGTCGTTTTTCAGTCATATCGACTTATGACCCAGTTTGGGGTTTTCTTGTCGAAGATAGTGGAGTGATTACCATTTCCTTCTCCACTTCATTTTACAGGTGAAGAAACTGAGGCAAACAGAGTTCTGTGACTTTCCCAGGGTCACACAGCTAGTAAGTGTCTGAGGCTGGATTTGAACTTAGGAAGATGAGTCTTTCTGACTCCAGGCTTGGCACTCTTTCCCCTGGAGCCACCTAGCTGTGACATTATCTGTGTTTATTTCAATCTGACCACATAAGCCAACATTCAAGATGCAAATGATGGTATAGAACAAAGCCGTTAACCTAAATTATGTGACTTTTTTTGATAACTGCATTTCAGCATAATTAATTTCCTTTGTAATTTCATATGTTTTATGTATTTAAAAGCATTATTCTGAGAAGCATTCTACTGGCCACACCAGACTAGAATAGGTCTTTATGGCACAAATAAGTTTAAGAATTATTTTTTTACAGAATTTCAAGATTTTTTATACTTGAGTCGAAAATTGTCTCCTTTGAGAAGTATAATAATGGCTCCTCTAGTTTTCACTATTTAAAGAAATCTTATTTGCCCAATATTTGTTTCTAGCATGCATATCTTAAGGCACATTTTTTAATGTTATTTTCTGATTTTTGTTCTAGGCAATAAATACATATATATGTATGTATATATTCACATAGTTCTAGGCTATGTATACATGCACATATACACATATAACATGTATAATATGTATATATATATGTATATATATATACACAAATATACATAGACACAAATAGATAGATAGATAGATAGATAGTTAAGAATTGCATTTGGTTTGGTTTGGTTTGGTTTGGAACTACAGCCCTGAAGATCATCATGTCTAAACCTTTCCTTCTCATTCCACTCTTCAGGGAAAAAGATAAAAAAGACTGATAATAGTAGCAGTAGTAGTAGAAATGCCAAGTCAAGAGCAGCTAGGTGGCACAGTAGATAAAATGTTTGGCCTAGAGTCAGGAAGACTTGAATTCAAATCCAGCCTCAAATGCTTACTAGCTGTGTGACCCTGGGAAATTCACTGAACTTTGCCTCAGTTTCCTCATCTGTAAAATGAACTGGAGAAGAAAATTGCAAGTAAAAGGTGTCACAAAGAGTTGCACAGGACTGAGAGATGACTCAACAGCAGCAACAACAATACCAAGTCAAATGCTGGTTAACTTGGCTTAATAATAGCTAGCATTTATATAGCACTTTAAGGTTTTCAGAGTACTTTACAAATATTATCTCATTGAATCTTTGAAAGCCCCCTGTGAGGTAGGTGCTGCTATTTCCATTTTACAGATGAGGAAACTGAGCATGAGAGAATTAACTTTTTGCCCAGGGTCATGTGTCTAGGAAATGCCTAAGGCAGGTTTTGGATTGAGATCTTCCTGATTCCAAGATCAGCACTCTATGCTTTTGGCCATCTATCTGACCCCCTCCTCCCTGCTCCCCCCTCAGAAAAAAGTCTTTACTTAAACCGAAATGAATACTTATTAGTCAGTGATAGTAGAATGGAAATTAGTTAACAAATATAAGTGCAAATTGGGATAAAGGCCAAGGGAAAGTTGTTTTGGCCTGATACTCACCTCTATAGGTATTGGTTTGAGAAGAGGTTGTGTTGGCAACCAAAAATGGGCTCCTTAGCACTTAGTCAACAAGTGCCCTTGACTAGTTTGGCTTTTTCCCCTGAACTGAATACTGTTTGTATGTTGGACTGGAGTAAGCTTGTCGGCCCCTTCACCTTGCTTCCCTTGCTTAAGCTGATGGAAAGAACCTGTGCTTTCCTGGTCAACCCCTTCACCTTGCTTAAGCAGATTGAAAGAACCTGTGCTTTCCCCAGCGTACCTTACACCCCCGCAGAAGCCGGATGGTTAAAAGCAGCTCCCGTTGGAGCCAGAGGCTGCTATAGCCACAGCCACAGCCACAGCCACAGCCACAGCTACAGCTACAGCTACAGCTGAAGCAGGAGCTGCCAGTGGCAGAGCTGACCTACGGGAGGAAGGTGAACAAGGACTTCAGGCCAGTGGGTAATCTTTTTACCATAGAGGGGGAAGCATGATTTTGCTTTATGCAATCATGCTTCTCTGTAGCCTCCTGGTTACTCTTTCAAGGCGTACTTATTGGGCCTGGAAGCTTTTGATCAATATATCAAAATGGGGTTGCTGGTTCATGGGTTGGTTACTGTGGAGCCTAAATATATGTTTTGATTCTTCTGCCTTCTACTTTGAGAGTTTCTTATATCCGGCGGTTCCGAACCTTTCAGACATGTTTATGATCCTCTTTGAGATTATAAACTCTGCCCTCCTAATACAGAGGTTCTCATAAGAATCTCACTAAGGGTTGGTTGGACAGCTAGATGGTGAAGCGGGTAGAACACTGGGCCTGGAGTCAGGAATGCCTGAGTTCAAATGTGTCCTCAGACACTGGCAAAGTCTCTTAACCCAGTTTGCCTCAGTTTACTCATCTGCAAAAAGAGCTGGAGAAGGAAATGTCAAACCATTCAACTAGACATGACAGAAGGAGAAGAAGAAGAATAAGAATTATTGATTGAGCAAAACTTACCAGATTCTTTTTCCAGCATTGACCTCACCTGTGACACTGTACCTTAAGCAATGGCTAGATAATATTGATATAATTTCTATCTAGAGCTAATCTTACTCAGGTCTCATCCGTGTATTTTTGTGCATGAACCCATTGCTAAGAGTAGTTTTTACCTCCTTCTCTTCTCAATAGCACTCTTCCTCAAGAAGAATATGTTCTAGACTACATTGTATGTTGGGTACTTGGGCCTTTCTCCTTAGGCCCGATGAGAAAAGTGCAACCAAGGAACCTGTGAACTAGATTGTGTTGGGGTTTTTTATGATGTAGCTTCACTTGGAATGTGAAATAAATATATGAAAAAAAGTACATAGTTGTTTTTATATTATGTGCCCTATTAAAATGTGAGCTTCTTGAGAGCGGCCATAGTTTTTTGCCTTTCTTTGTATCCCTGGTGCTTAAAACAGTTCCTGGCACAAAAAGTGGCTTGTTGACTCACATAGGAACATTGATGTGCCAGGTACTATCTTGAGTGTCCCAGCTATAAATGTAAGCAAACAAGACCTCTGCCCTCAAGGAGTTTACATTTAAATAGGGGAAGACAACACTTCTAAGAAAACAAGATTTGGAAAAGGGCAGTAAGGGGCAGTGGAGAGAGCTGGGCGTGGTTTCGAGATGGCTGAAGATTGGTATGCTAGACCTGGGACTGGGCATGACAACTCATGGATCAGAGCTGAGGAGCCCAGGGTTACACCAACTCACTACGTTAAGGCTAGAAAGATCAAAGAAAGGGGGGGGGGGGGGGCGGAAAACATCAAAATGATTACAGTCTATATGTAAATTGTAAATCTTGTTCCAGCCTGAAAGAATTCACTTTAGTTAAATAAACATCTGCTTAATCATTATTCAGGTTTTGTCACTTTGCAGTTGGACTCCTTGAAAGGCATTGTATGAATTATGAGATCCAATTTTTGTCCTTAAACTTCTGCCTTTGGGGCTGAAGACCAAACATTATTCTATACCTTGTTTTGTTTCTTACTCTTCTTCCCCCAAAAGTGCAAATGGGATTGCACACATGCGCACGCACACACACACACACACACACAGAGATCTGTGCTAATGCGTGTGTGCATGTATATACATACACATATACGTGTATATATACATATACATACATATATAGTAATAGGGTATAACTGCAATTTATTTCAAAAGAATGATACAAACATTATTAGAATGCTTTAAAATGTATAATGCATCAAGCTCCTAAGATAGATTTATTAAGAGAGTGCAAATGAAAAAATGCCTTGCTTTAGGAGTATGGCTTGCAAATTAAATAGGTTCTAGAGCTCATGTTTGTGTTAACTCCACTGCCACAGCACTATGAGGAAATCCTAGGGTCCTTTCAAGAGTGATATTAGCAATCGAGAATGTGCTTTCTGCTTTTCTAGGAGGCCGTTTGGTTGTGGGCTGCATGTGCAAGAGGGCATCAAGCCCCTACTTAGAACACTCGTGCAAAACAATGTAGCAGATGATTATTATGGCAGTTGAAGCCTGTATCACCCACATCCCCCCTTTATTGATTCTTGGAATGTTCCCATTTTCTTTTTTATGGAAGAGAAACGAAATCAGAACCAGATGTTTGTGATTAAAATAACAGATAATGATAATAGAATAGAATTTTGTACCAAGTTATGTCTCCTGCTGCCAGATAAATGTCAAGGTGAAAACAAACTATTTATCCCCAAAATAAACATTATACTGGGGTTGAATAGCTTATTGTCAAAGTGTAAAGCAATTATGCTAAGACAGCAGAAAGATTTAGATTTCTTATAACAAATCATTTAGAAAACATTGAGATATTAATGGAACAGATTTCATTGCACTGTTAGGGAAGAATTAAAAATAAAGCAAATCAGAAGATGAAATATTTGTTTCAATGTGCACATTTTAAAAATGCATTTCACAAATGATTATTTCTTATTTACTGAAGTGTGCCACAAATTTAATAACCTAAACTGGATTTACTTGGTTGGAAAATGAGCAGGGTCAGTTTTCCATCCTCTTTGCTCATTCCTCACCCTCATCCCCACCCCCTTTTCCTATTATCTAACTTAGGGAAGTAGAAGCTTAAACGTCCCTTGCTTTCATTTGGTTGAAGAGAAATTATGTTGATTGATTCTCCTCTGGCATTAGAGAAACATAATCTCAGAGCAAGAAAATGCTTCCTGCAGCTCTCTTCCCTCCCCACCCTTTAATTTTCTATTTATCCCACATTAAGAATCAGATTGAATAGCAGATTCGGAGAGAATAATTTGGGAAACATTTTCCTTCCCAGCTTTCAAGGTACAGACAGAAGGGGTACATAGGAGCAACATTTGGACAAGGAAGGGAATCCTTCATCTGCACCTTGGCCTTTCTCCCTACATATGACCAAGCTATTTGTCTAGAATGACTTTTTATGAATATTTAATAACTAAGCCTGAAAAGAGCTAACTAACTCCCATTTAATTTAAACTCATGAAAACTCCATGGATTTGTGGAAGTTGATATCCGACCATGTAGCACTGAGAATTGGACTTCATGTATTTTCATACCTAGTCTATTGATACAAGTCACAGCACCAAGAGACAGGTTGGTGTACTGGTAAGGCATTGGACTTGAAGTCAGCGTCACCTGCATTCAGATCCTATTTCAGACATGTGTTATGTAATCCTCAGCAAATCACTAAGCCTCTCTTGGCCTCAGTTTCTGCATCTGTATAATGAGAGGATTGGCTTCCATGACCTCGGAGATGTGTTCCAACTTTACATCTAAGACATTATGTCTTTTCATTCTGGGTCATCATCTCTCCACTTCTCAGGATGACGAATGGGGCATTGGGCTTCTCTGTCTGATGTCTCTCATCCCTCCTCTCTGACCAGGCTATCCTCCTTTCCTGGGCACATATGACTTCAATAATGTATTATTATTGCAAAACATTATATAATTACTAGCATTGTTTTTATTTTAAAATATTTGGGTATAATTTAATTTATTCTGAAAGGCAGTCAAATGATGACACAGAAGTAACTGGTGCCCAGTTTGAATCATTACCTGGCTTCGGTAACTACTGCCTGTGTGACTTTGAGACAATTTCTTCAACTTAGTGGGCTTCTCCTTCATCAGTAAAATGAGGGATTTGAACTAGAAGATCTCAAGGGTCCCATTAAGCCCTAGACCATAATTCCATGAGCTTTTGTCTAGATTAATAATCTGTCTTAGCCTTGCTGTTTCTATGCACCTATCTATGCACGTGTACATGTGCTCAAACTTTGTGTCTTTCACTATTGGACAGGATTAGTGTTGGAAGACCAGAGTGTTAGAGCTGAAGAGTGATTATTCCACCCTTGGTTCATTAGCTAGGGTAGCTTTTAGCTTTCTGGGGTTCACAGAGATGAATATATATGCACATATACAGTACCTCGCATATAATAGGCACTTAATAAATGCATATTCATTGATACTTGCAAGCAAATCCAACAAGCCTGTAATATGAGTTATTTATGAGTGTTTGGAGACTGTTTTGGTCTGGTCTGGGTCATTGACTTCACATCTTTAGGGGATTTCCAGTGTGTCAACTTGTGTGTAACATAGAGCTGCCTGGGGCACAGTGATTAACTGACTTGTCCATGGTCACACAACTACTATGTATCAGAGGCAGCTCTTAAACCCAGGTTTGCCATGATTCTAGGGCATTCTATGTGTTGATATACGTACACAGGATCTTCTAAAAGCCTTAATACAATTTTAAGACAGTTTAAAATTTCTCTAAGACTTTGGGGACATTCTGTGTGTGGTATGTGTATATATATAATATTACACATATATGTACATATGTATATAATATACACATATAGGCACACAAATCTATCCATGTATCTGTATCTATCTACGTATCTATATCTATCTATGTATCTATCTATGTATCTGTATCTATGTATGTATGTATGTATGTATCTGTCTTTGTATCTATCTCTCTATCTAATTTGACCAGTCCTGCATCTGATTTGATTGGTGCAAGTCACTATGCAAGCATCTGCTCTGCCATCTCCAGTCTTCTTCCAGTTTTAGCAATTTTCAGGGCAGCCATTAAGAGACTGCTCACCTTGGGTCGCATATCCAGTATTAGAGATGAGAGTTGAACCAAAATCCCGCTTCCTGGCTCCAAGACCAGCTGTCTCTGTCCACTATACCATACTTCCTCTAACAGTTTCTAAACAACATTCTATAACCAATACATTATTGTACAAAGACTTCGGCAAAATAAGACAAAATAAAAACCACCCAGTAACACTTCTCAGCCTTAGCTTGGATATGTCCCCAACTGAGACATGTTTAGCAGCTTGGTAGTCATTGAAAGTCCCAATTGAGAGTCCGGATTGCCTGGTGTCAGGTTCACAATTTCACCCAAAGATGGGGCTGTCCAAGCTCCGTGGCTTTTATCTGGCTTTCCTGCTGAGACAACTTGAAGATCTCTTCTCACATGCTTATCTCCCAGTTAAGTATGCAGGAGTGGGGGCGGGGCAGGAAGGCAAGAAAAGGAGCTCCATTCACCATATTCTGAAGAATCAGGGGATAGAAGCGTAAGAGTGAGATAAGCTAGACTGAAATAACTTGACCAAGTTTGCAAGGGCATGGGATAGTAGAAGCCCTTAGCAAAGTAGTCTTTGAACTCTTCCAAGTTTTGTGAAATATTTTTCAGTGTGCTTTATGGAAATTGGCAGTATTTTTTTTTAAATAAGCTCTGCATTGTTTTATTATATGTAGCTCTAAGAGCAATGTGGTGAAAGATTTACTAAATCAAAGACTTGTTCATTCTGTTTTATTCAGAAAGCTAAGGGCATTTTGTAATTAGTATACTGTTTCCTCTCAAATAAAATAGTATGAATATGCATAGGATGTATGTGCATAGGATTATGTGCTTAATATTATGAATAAATGTATCACCCAGTATAATGTATCTCACGACCTAAAATAGATTGAAATTATCAATAGCTGTATTTTCTCAGTATAGCTACGTTAGCCAGAAATATTGAGTCATGTTCATGATTGTCGTCCCCCCCCCCCCTTTGTTATCAACTGTTAAACGCTTTGGCAAGTCACTGGTTTTCTCCCAGCCTCAGTTTCCTGATTTTTGAAATGGGGATGATAAAAACACAGGGTTATTGTGAGGATCAGATGAGATAACATGTGTAAAGCCCTTTGGAAACTTTCTAAGTGCTAACTATTATTAATGTGTATTAGTGGTAAGAACACCACATTAAGTGCAAGGTCATGGGTTCAAATCACAGCTGTACTGTTTACTATGTCTATGACCTTTGCCAAGTCTTTTTGCTCTCTTGGTCTCTGTTTTCTGATCTGTAAAAATGAAGGAATGAGGGAACTAGACAGATCCATGAGCAAAACCTTCTATACAGTGAGGGAGCTTATAAATCCTAAAGAGTCAAATATGTGTTATCTATAATAGCGAAACACAGAAAAAAAGGAGAATTTAAACAGAAAACTTGGAGATACTAATTTATCCCTGTTTGCCTTCTCTTCCCCACTTACATTCTCAGCTCTCTTTTCTATGTTGTCTTTGCCCATCTAATGTAAGCTTTGGGAGGTCCAGGGCTCCGGTTTGTTTTTATTGGTTTCCTCAGAGCCTAGCACAGCATCTCATATATAGTCATCACTTAATATCTATCTATCTATTTATCTATCTATCTATCTATCTTTCTCATCCATCATCTATCTTCTCTCTCTCTGTGTATCTATCTACCTTCTATCTTTCTCTTTTTCTATTATCTCTATATTTCTCTACCTTCTATTTTTCTGTCATCTATTTATAATTTATCTGCCATCTCTCTATTTACCTAGCTTCTATCTTTCTACCCACCTTATCTAACTTCTATCTATCCATCCATCCATCTCGTCTCTGTGTCTCACTGTGTATCTAGTTTTTGTCTATTTTTCTGTCTCTTTATTTTTCTATCCCTCTACCTTCTTTCTATCATCAATATGCTTCATTTCTGTAATCTATATGTAATCTCTCTATCAATGATTTTTCTATATGCCTAGCTTCTCTCTACTTATCTATCTATCTACCTATTACCTGCTTACCATCTATCTATCTATCTATCTATCTATCTATCTATCTATCTATCTATGTACCTACCTTCCTATCATCTCTCTATCATTTATCTATAATATATTTCTCTATCTGTCTCTCTGGGGGCTTTAGTTTACTTTATTGGTCAAACCTTCGAAAGGTTGTATTCCACTGTCACAGCCTTACATAATCCATACAGTGCCACAACTTTAGAACTAGAAGGGACCTTTGAGGACAAATAGGACAATCCCTACATTTTATAGATGAGGAGACCCAAAGAGGTTCAGTGACACCCAATTTTATAAGGTTGTGGATTTAAAGCAGGAATAGGCCTCAGAGGCCACCTAGTCCAACCCCACTTATTTTTACAAATGAGGAAGCTGAGGACCAAAGCAGTGAAATGACTTACTGGAGATTACCTGGCAGTAAGAGGCCGAGGTGAAGTCTGAACACAGGTCCTCCAGCTCCAGAGATGATGCTCTCTCCTTAAGATCAGTACCAGGCTGTGATTAGGCATAGAAGTAGTGATGAAGGTCCATTTCATCCCCCTACTAATTCTTTGATAAGTTCAAACTGCATTGCTTTAGGTTTGGGCTTCCCTCCTTGCCCTGAACGCCTCTTGTTTGAGGGCTAGAAAGCAGTGAAATGGCAAAAATGCCAAGAGCCAGATGAAGAAAGAGAAGCCGATGACCTGGAAAATTTGCAAACTGGAAAATCAGTTACCGAGTAATGGAGTGCTGGCTTCATGTAACACAATTTAGATGCCATTTGATTCTTAGCGGCTGTGGAAACCAGTCAGGAGTTTTCTGTAAAGAAAAAGGCCTCAGTGCTACCTCAGGTATAATGTAAAGGACAGTTTGCCCGTACCTGATCATCTCCAGCAGGTAACAATGTCCCGTCCATGCTTGGTGCATGCCTGCTTTTGACAGATTCATCTAAGGACTAAACCTGTTCTGCCTTTGGGAATATTTTTAGGAAGATCATTTGTCTTGTTCTTCAGAGTGAATGGAGTTGATTGGACGGTTCTCTATAACGTCTTCCACACTGAATAAACACGAGGCTAGTTCTGTAGCCACTAATTCCAGTCCCATAACCAAGCATGGGGAGATGATATAGTGGGTAGGGTGGGCACTGAACTTGGAATCAGGAATAACTGGGTAGTAATCTCACCTCAGACTCTTAATATCTGGGCAAGTCACTAAACCTCACTCAGCCTTAGTTTCATCATCAGCAAAATGGGGGCAGTCACATCTGTAGCACTAACCCAAAAGCTTTTGCAAGGTTAGAATGCAATAACAGAGTCTAAGTACTTTTCCAGCCTTAACATGCGAGATCAATGTGAAATGTTCTTAGCAGCATTACTACCACCACCACTATCATTACAGGAGACTCATCCCTTATCTCTGCTCCCAGAAGTATCAAAGACCCGACCACTATTACACTATTGTTATCGTAAGGATAGAGAGGCAATCTGAAGTAGTCTATAGATAAGCAGCCTCAGAGCCAGGAAGACCTGACTTCAACTCTGATACACATTGGCCATATGACCCTAGGCAAAATCCTGCTCCCTAGTCAGCTTTTTAAGACTATGAGTCACAGAAAAATCAACCTGCATTTGTGGATAGAGTTTCCTTGTGGAAGTTCCCTTTACTAATGAAATTATAGGCCCAGGCCCAATTCATTTGGAAGGATAGTATTTGTTTTTATTTTACATGTAAACAGAAAGGCATGTAATTGGCTGAAATGAACTCCTTTCAAAGATCTATGCCTTCAGTTGTCTCTCTATTTAGGGTGGTAGCAGGGGAGGAGGAGGAGGGAGAGGAGATTTTCTTCCCCCCAGCACATTCTGGGCATCTGTCACCTGCAGGTCTAGCAGCACATCCTCCTTGTGAGATGAAGTGAAAGTAACAATCCCAGAGGTCTAACTCAGGAGTATGATGTGAATTGAAAATTGAGAAAGATTTCACTTCAAGAAACAATCCCTCTCCTCTCCTTTTTCCTACTTGTTTCAGGGTAAGTGATTGGAAAAGTAGGGAAAATCCAGGACAACCTGTTCATAGAGGACATGACAGTTAGAATCAGTACTCTTGGCTAATGTTGGGCTTCTAAACCTGACAGATGCCTTTGTCTGTGACTTCAATCTCTATTAGGATAGGAGGTTGTTTGGTTTTTAGAATGTCAGAAATCCCAGTCCTTTCTGAAGTCGTGAGTCTGTCTTTTAGTTTCAATGAACTAGAGCAGGAATAGTACGGTGCCTCTTCAAATAATCATCTAAGTCAACATAGGTTTATTTAACAACCTGAATAACTGGGAACACACTAAAAGGAAAGAAGAGAAATGTGAAAAAGAAGGTCTGTGTCTGAGCTATTCATGCTCCAAATTAAAATACACACACACACACACACATACACACACACACACAAAAATTGTAGATTTAGAGCTGGGAGGAAGGCAAAAGGAACAAGCATTTAGTAATGCCTAGTGTATACTGGGCACTGCGCTAGGTGCTTTTTTATCTCTTTTGATTTTCCAAATAGCCTGAGAGACACTCTTATTATACCCATTTTATAGTTAAGGAAACTGAGGCAGAGCTTAAGTGACTTGCCGAAAGTCACTCAGCTAGAATGTAACTGGGGCGTGATTTGATCCAGGTCTTCCTGACTCCAAACCCAGTGCTCCATCTACTGCCTACCTAAATGATTCAGGGAAGAAAAGAAGGAAGGAAGGAAGGAATACAAGGAAGGAAGGAAAGAAAAGAGAGAAGGAGGAAGGGAGGGAAGAAGCAAAGAAAAAAGAAAGGAAAGAGGGAAGGAAGAAAGGAAAGACAGAAGGAAGGAGCAAGTATTTAACAAGCATTGTTCTAAGTTCTGGGGATTCAAATATAAGCAAAAAAAATACATAGTTTCTTCCCTCAAGGAGCCTCACATCTAATGGGGGAAGACAACCAGCAAAAGGGATATGCAAAGCAGGGAGAAATGGAGAAGAGACCCAAGACACCATCTAATTCAACCCCTTCTATTTGAAGGTGACAAACTGAGGCCCTGGGAGGTTGAGTGACTTGAAGGTCACTCAGCTGCCGGGGGCTGAGCTGGGATTCCAATCCAGGCTCTCTGGCTTCTAAGCCAGCATTCCTTTCACTGTGCCAACTTTTCTTCCACTCGTATGGTTTTACTTTTAAACATAGAATGTGCACATGAGAAAATTATTTTTCGCTTTTGGGTTGAATTTTGTCGTACTTCCGGGTGAAAACTGACTGCTGATGCTAGCCCTTGTTGCCAGTACTTCCTAGGTTAAAATAAGAACAAAGGAAGGGCCAAGCTGCCCTGGTGGACACCTAAAGATTGGCTTCCAACCATTTTCATAATTATTTTTAAAGTTTCCAGATATTGTCAAGAGATATTTGAAGTACTCTGCCTTTCTCTAAATCTATAAATTTACAATTCTAACAGAAAATAACTTGTCTCTCATATTTTTTGAGCTCGTTGATTATGGAGGTGCATATGAATAGTTGCTACTCTTTGTATGTTTATGCACACACAGGTTAATATGGTCTTTCTTAGGGAATCAATATATACATGTATATATTATATGTATACATGCATAGAGATATACAGATCAGGAAAAAAAACTAGCTAGATCCCCATTAATGTGAACAATGGATCCCATGAAGTAATTTCATTACTTGAATTCACACTCCATATTTCTACTGGGTTGAAACCAATTTCCATATTTTATATAATTATAAATTGAAATAGTATGAATTTGAATACTCGTGACCTCTTCAAGGGGATCATTATTCACATGGATAGGAACCTAGCTCTATATGTTATAAAATAAATTTATTGAAATAGGGGTAATTTGAACAAAAACTCCTTCATTAAGTGCATACTATGTGCTGAGCACCATGGGATACAAATAGAAAAACTGAGCCAATTCCTAATCTCAGGGAGCTCCCATTCTACTTGGAGGAGATGACATATAAAAGAAAGTTCAGCTCCAAGGCATATGGAAAGTTCTGGAAATCCTAAGGATGGAAAGTAAGAACCAGAAGACCTCAGGCTACAGAAGTAGGTCAGATGATAGTTCCAGGGGCTAAGGGGCAGACGATAAGACCTGAAGAACCTTAGAAAGTAGGGGCAGGTATAGATGGTAAGTGTGGAAAACTGGAAAATCATGTAAAATTTTTGAAAGTCACATCAATTTCTGTGTACAGAAAGCATTATTAAATGTACAAGTGGGGTGAAACAATGTGATATCATACACAAAACTGGCCTTGAAACCACAAAGACCTGGCCTCAAATTCCACATGGATCCTCAGCAATCACTTAGTTTCTCTGTGTTCTAAGCAACTTTCTAAGATTTTTACCTGATATGCATTGGTACAAGGAATTCCCTCCTCTTGGAGTTCCTTGTTTCTACTAATGAAATTACAGTTCCAGATCCTATCCCCCTGTTCTCCTACTGCATACCTCCCCTGCCCCATCCTAACTATGAAAGATGGTTCACCCATTTGTGTGTGTGTCTGTCTGTATTTCTAAACCATGAAAGATAGTCAGTCAATTTATGTGGACACATGGGCATGTGTATTCCCTAACTATGAAAAATGATTTGAATAAAAACAAAAGTTTATCTCTACAGTAAAATTCCAGTTATCCCTCTTAATAAGCTGGAGAAATGACAGGGTAATTGATACATATGGATAATTCAAAACAATTACCAATGCCTGGTTGGCATTGAGAAACCACCATGGTCAAATCTGAACAACACTGAATGTAGCAGAAGGCAGGAGAGCCTGAGGCCCAACCCCAGAACCAATGGAGGCTCAGTCCTCTCTGCATCTCTGGTTCTTTCCCTGTGACCAGTGGTTTCTTCCTCCTTGTAGACCATGCTCCAATGTGGTTCCTCTAATCATGGAAGAATCAGGCAGACAAAGAAACTGCCCAGAATCTGGATGGATATTGACTGCGTCTGCACAACTCACAGGGCAGAGGATTGAAGGACTAGCATGGAGGAACCTGCCGATTTCTCATTCATTTGCTGTGTGACCTTTGACAGTAATAATAATCTTTCCTCTTTCATGTAGGCCTGATATCCGTCCTTCTAACCTCACAGAATTCTTGTGAGGATCAGATGAGTTAATGTGATTAAGACAATTTTTAAAACTGCATTATGATTTGGAGACAGCATATTTGTGGTGGCATTAGAGAGAGGTTGAGAGTCAGATGTCCAAGGTTCAATTCTGGACTGTGCCGCTTACTCCCTACTTGTCCAAGTCATTTGCTCAAGTCTCTTATTCTCAAGGCCTCAGTTTCCTCATCTGCAAAATGAAGGGTTTGGAGCAGATGGCATTTGAGATCCCTTCTCACTCTAAATATATGCTCTCATTATAACTATATTCTTTTCCTTCTTGTGGATGTCTAGGAAGATAGTCGCCATGAAAAAATTTGAGATTTTCAGCTGCATTTTGGGGGGAAATGACCTGGAAGTATAAGAGTTGGGGAAATCAAACCACATGTCCGAAGCCCTGAGAGAACCCAGAATAAACTTGATTCCATTTTGTTTCATTTGCATTTTCTTAACATAAATATTAATTATGCAGAAAATAGATTTACATTATTTGGATAGGCAGCCTACTTTACACAAGCATTGCAAGGCTACATAAACTTAAGTGAATAGATGTAAAACTACTTATGGAAAGTCTGAAAGTAATACGGAAATATGCCTGTAATCAGCATGCGTTGGAAGGGGATGCCTGGTTAATTCGGATGCATATTGGGAAACCAATCTAGCACTGATGTGGGGATAATGTACTACTAATTACCATTCATTTGAGCCTGTTAATATCTTGTTTCCCACCCGCAATGTTCCCTCCTGTTGTCACGTCTGCCAAGCAGATCGACCTGAGTCATTTGATAAGGTGAAAGTGCCGGAGGCATTCAAATCTCCAACCATTTCTGTTTCATCTATAGCTAAGATTTTTAACATTTCAAAGAGGAAAAATTGGAACAATTAGCCATCATGGGGAAATCATCCTGTTGTAGGGTCACATACAAGTTTATATTTAGAGCTGACTGAGATAAAAAGGAAAAATATGGTGACATGAGAACTGGAGCTTGTAGCTAGTTTGGAAGACATTTAACAACTGGGTTGGTACAACTGGGGTTTCTAGATCAGTATTAGAGAGTATCCTAGGGAAGTCAGAGAATCTCAAGGACTTAAAGAATTTGAAGATAAACTGAATATTAAAAGATATTTTGTAAAAGAAGATTTCCTCCTCATCACTTAGGAGGTTGGTCCAATAAACCATAGGGTTGGATAGCAGGGAAGGGATAATAGAAATCAATTCATCTAACTCCCTCATTTTACTGATGAGGAAACTATTTCAGAGGGGAGCATTGTCTCCCCCAGTGTTCCCTCTACCTGGAATTCTCATCTGCCCCAGCTCCCTATAGAAATATCATTGTTATTATCATCATTATTATAACTATTATTGTTAGGCATGATGTGTTATGGATGAGTATGGGACTTAGGGAAGGCTTTAAGGATGAGGTGGTATTTGTGCTTGGCCTTGAAGAACAGATAAGATTCTAATAAGTGTCTGTTGTCTCCCCATTAGAGCATGAGCTGAAGGGCATTGACTATCTTCTTTCTTTCTTTGTACCCACAATGCTTAGCACAGTGTCTAGCACATAGTAGATGCTTACTAAATGTTTATTGATTTACTGACAAAATTTAATGAACTAAGGTAGAGGAAGTCATTTCTGCTATAGGAAACAGGTGAATTAAAGACCAGGGGATAGAATATGTTCGGGGTGGATGGTGTGGCATGAACAGTGAGTAATACCACCTGGTGTTTATATAATCCATACATATATATATATATATATATATATATATATATATATATATACACACACACACACACACACACACAGACATATATATATATGTGTATATATATAGCTCAAACCCCCTATATATAGGGTTATATAACTCCAATCCTCATTCAACCTCCTGCCCCACCCACCCCCAAACACACACCAGAATTATCTTAGATTTATTTTGTATATGTTTGTACACTTGGGTGTATCTGTTGTTTCCCAGATAGAATGTGAGCTTCCTGAGGGTAGGAACCATTTCATTTTTGTCTCTGTATCTGCAATGTTTAGCATAGCTCCTGACACATAGTAGGAGCTTAATGGATTTTTGTTGATGGACCAATAGATTGAATAAAGCAAAAACATTTAAGCCATACTTGCCAACACTGAGATTGAATTTACCCACAAATGGAACTTTCACAGATTGGTTTATCCTGATTTTGAGGGTCAATCCAAACCATGAATGGGTATAATTATTGTTATAAAGTGAGGACATATTTTAAGATGTCCCAGAGAGGGTGGAGCTGCCCTGACTTGGGGGCTCATAACAGCATCAGTCATTTATTTTAATCATCAGCAGTGAAATAGACACCTAGTCTTCCAGCACACCCAAGGTGGCCTCGTTATGGTGATGATGGATTCAGTTCTGTCAGCAGCAACATTATGAGCCACCATGACCAGGAAGACTTGATTGGAACTGAAACTCTGAAAGCATGAAACCCATGTTGGAGCCTGCCTTTTTAAAGCCTTCATTCTCTGTGACTCATTTTGAATTTCAGTAATATGATACAGGGGGTTAGAAGACGCTTTGATTCCTGTTCCCATCTTGTTTCCCACTTCTAAGGACTCTGTGCCTTAAAACAGCACAGCAGTGTCGATATTCTGTCCACAACGATTGGGCCAGTTCTCTGGGTCATTTGAAAGCAAAACAATGGAGGTTAAACTTTAACAATTCTATCTAGCCAGTGCTTATTGAACACCTGATGAGGGCAGCAGCAGGCTGGAGTCAGGAAGATGTGAGTTCAAATGCAACCTCAGACACTTACTAACTGTGTGACCCTGGGCAAGTCACTTAAGCCTGTTTGCCTCAGTTTCCTCATCTCCCAGGATTATTGTGATGATCAAATGAGACAATAATTTTAAAGTGCTTAGCACAGTGCTGGGCACAGAGTGTCATTATTATTTTATGCTAGACAATGTAATAGTCACTAGAGATAAAGAGACCTTAAGAAACTTAAATTCTATTGGGGAAAATAGCATTTCTGGTGATAGGAAAACAAAATTGAGATGAAAAATACAAAATAGATATGAAATAATTTGAGAAATGTGAGTAACTATGAGAATCAGGAAAATTTGCTAGCATGTGGCCCTTTAACTGAGCCTTCCTTGGGAATAAGGATTCCAAGGATTCCAAGTGACATAGTTGGGAAGGGTGAGCGTTCCACACATGGGGAGCCACAGCTTGTACAAATGCAGGGAGTCAAGAGATGGGATTTCCTTTGCAGAGAATAGTAAACTGACAAGTTTGATGGAACCACAGAGCACATGAGGGAGAATAATTTGAAATTAGTCTAGAATGATAAATTAGGATTAGATTGTGAAGGAATTTGAACGTCAAGAAGAGGATTTCACCTCTTAGCTCAAAGGCAACAGGGAGTAACTTAGCCTACTAGCTATTTCTCAAGGGACTTTTGTGGTTAATCTGCTTTCTTAGGCAGTCAACAAGCATTTATTGAACACTTAATGTATGCCAGGCATTGTGTTATAGTCCTTGGGATATAAAGATAGGTTAAAAAATCCACATTCTTGAGAATCTCACACTCTATTGATAACATTAAATAACTAGGTACATATAAGATATATCCAGGGTAAATGAAAAGTGATCTCAGTCCAGGAGACATTATGAACCAGAGGCACTGGGGAAAGTTTAGGCGGATTTCAGATGAGTCTTGAAGGAAGCCAGGGAAACTGAAAGGGAGAAGTAAAGAAGAAGAGGATTCCAAGCATGAGAGAAATTCACTTTACATGAATTAAAGATGCAGTTAGTTAAAATGAATATAGAAGAAAGACCTTTCAGAACTGATTAGGAAGATATTTATCTATTATTATTTTCATTGTCATTTTTTTCAATGTTCTCATTTTACTTTTGATGCACTTCAGATAAAATGGTCTTAGGTCAAATGACCACATAGCACTATCCTATTCTGCTTAATGTTCAGTAGAAAATTCCACAGGTGGATAAAATGATTGCTTTTGAGGAGAGGAATTGAATAAAGGTTTCAGAGTCTAAATTCATCTTTGCTAGGTTCAATGAAAGACTCTTTGGAACAATTACAGAAGCAGAAAAGGCTGCAGGATGCCATGTAATTTATTTGGGTTCCACTTGGTCTTGGTTTCTCTCCCAAGTCTCTATATTTTGAAAGCTTTTTATTCCGTGTAGTTTGGTTGTTATGAGTGTTCAGTATAGTAGAATCTATTTAAAAGTTTTTAATACATCAGAATTATGTCTGGAAGGAGGAGAGGAGGAGGAGAAAAAGAAGGAAAAGGAGGAGAAAGAAGGAGGAGGAGATGAAGATGAAGGAGGAAGAAGAGGAGGAGGAGGAGAAGAAGAAGAAGGAGGAGGAGGAGGAGGAGGAGAAAAAGAAGCCTTTTGTTGATTCATCTCATGAAGATAAACTTCAACTTCAATCACTTCTCTGGGTTGTAAGAGACCTTGGTGGTTATCTGGTCTAGCTGCCTCATTTTACAGAGGAAGAAACTGAGGCCTAGGAAGTTAAAATCACATGCCTAAGGTCACATAGCTAGTTAGGAACACAGCCTGCTGGTTCAAAATCTAATACTTTTCTCATTTCCCCTGTCAGGGGAACTTTAGTGAATTGATCTGACTTCCAGATATGCAAGGAAATGCACAAGTTGTCTGTTCACTCTGTTGTCTAGTCACAGGTGCATAGATGTAAAATTGGGAGGTACACTAGGAGTTATCTATTATATCTAATCCCTGCATTTTACAGATGAGGAAACTAAGGCCCAGAGAAGTAAAATGACCTTTCCAAGGTCATTCAAGTAGTAAGTAATAGTCAGGATTTGAACTCAGGTCTTCTGATCCTTCATCCTTTCCGCTGAACCACACCTCCTCTTATAAGGAATGACTTTCAAAGACACAAGATCTAACAAGCACAAACATGCTATACATACATACGTGTAGGCATATGTACAGGATGTCTCCAAAGTCTTGGTGCATTATTAAGCTACTAACATTTCACTAGTTATAACTGAGATAACTTTTAAATAGCTTTAATAGCTATTAAAGCATTGAGTGATACTACACTAAGACTTCTGGGACACATACATACATAAACATCCATGGACACACATACACATGCATGCACATATTCATCTATAACACATAAAATATGTATTATATGCATATTATATATGTATTTATACATATGTAGCAATGTATTATATCCATTTTATGTATGTATACGCACACATATACAGTATGTAGGCTGCATGGTTTGATTGTACACATGATTCTATGTAGGATCTCATATTTTTGGATTGTTTCTTTGTAGGAGTTTGTCAAAATAGCTGTGTCTGTAATTTATGGACACAACTGCAAAGATTTATACTTTTAGTAGTTTGACTCAGTTTCTGCTATTTTTAGACATTTTTCCTATTCTGTGGTTTACAGAAAAACATGAGCATTCTCCTTGTATTCACTGCAATTTACCTTATGTGCACCTGAATCAATTAAATCAGTAACATAAACATTTAAACAATTAGTTTTATTTTATTCATCCCTTCAGACTGAGAATGCATATAACCTAGACTTCTCTCTCTCTCTCTCTCTCTCTCTCTCTCTCTCTCTCTCTCTATCTCTCTATCTTGCTCTCGCTCTCTGTCACTCTCTCTCTCTGTATCTCTTTGTCTGTCTTGTCTCTGTGTCTCTGTCTCTGTCTCTGTTTGTCTGTCTCTCTCCCTCCTCTACTCTGTCCCTGTCTCTTTCTCTCCAACTAACATCACTAATTGCAAACGATCCAGTGTTTACGAATTACTTTGGCCAGAGGAATTTTTTCTTGATTAAAAAAACAAAATAAAACAAAACTTTAATGAGAATTAACTTGCAACTTTCTTTTTGGATGGGAGCGGCAGAGAGGCCTGCATGCTAATGAAATAGGTTCCTGAAAGATAAGTTCTCGAAACAAGTATTAACAGACTTATAAGCAGGGCTCGAGAGGGGAAAACGACTGCTCTTTCCCTAATACTAGCTTGTGATTAGACCGCGAGCTTCCTCAGGTCAGGGACTGATTTTGCCTTTCTTTGCATTGCTGGGTTTAGCAGATGTACTTAGTAAGTGCTAGTTAACTTGTCCATCTGACAGTTATTAAGGACTTTGCAGGTCTATAGAGTACTTAACCCACAACAACCATCCAAAGCAGGTGGTACATGTCTCCTCTCCATTTAATAGACAGGAAACTTGAAGCTGCAAGAGAGGGAAAATAGAGTGATTTGACTAAGGTCACAAATCTTGTGAAACCTCCTATCAAGAAGAGATTCAAACCACCCACCACCATTTTAGTACCTTTCAAATTATTTTTCTAACTGAACACTGCCTAAGTCAATGCCCTATCCCCATCCTCCACCTATGACCTTTGTGCAGTGTAAGCAGAGGGAGAAGTGATTCCTTATTGGCTGACAGAATGCTGAAGCATGAAGGGCTGTACCTGGCGTGTGAAGAAGAGGCTTTTCGGGATGGATGGAAGACTCAGAGAGGCAGTCATGAGAGGAAAATATAAACTTTCAAATGGCTGCTAGGAAACCAGACATGTAGGGAGACCTGCTCTCCACCCTCCACCTTCCCATGTCCTTTGGTTTTTAGTGCTTGAAAACTGGTGATGATGGAGAGTGGAATCTCCCTTGGTGAGGTCATTCTCTCTCTTGGTTTGTGCTGAGATCCTAGCTCTCTCCCAGCATAAGAACTCGTTTACTCTTCTGTGCTTTTTTAGTCTAATGGATGGAAAAGGAATAGAACACTGGGCCCAGAGTAGCAAGATCTGAGTTCAAATTCAGTCTCAAACACTTACTAGCTGTGTGATCTTGGACAAGTCCTGGGCAAGCCATCTTCCTCAGTTTCTTAATTTGCAAAATGAGGAAAATAATAATACCTAGCTGGTAGGGTTGTTGTGAAGATAAAATTAGAAACTTGTAAAGTGCTTTACAAACCTTAACGGACTGTATAACTACTACTACCACTACTACCACCACCACCACCACCACCACTACTACTACTACTACTACTACCACCACTATTATCATTATTATTATTGTTGTTGGTGTCCTTAGGTCTATTCTAATCTGTATAATTTCCATGACTTTTTTTGTGCTTGTTTTGATAAAGTGGTATACCAGCTATGTGTGATGATGGCCTTTGTTTAAATTGTGTTTGGTGGGAGGGAATTAAACTGGTGGGTGCAAGCTAAGTGTTGCCCCTTCCCTGAGAGTGATCTGAGAAAGTGGTATTAGTGCTGCCCATACCCCTACCCAGTACTATACTGCTAGACTACCCATATTTGAGGTGTGGTGGATAGATGTGGATGGATAGCCCAATGCCCCACGTGGAGACAAGAGAAGAAGAAGCAAGTGCCTAGCCATGGCATCTGCTCTTCACAAAGGCAGCAATTATAGTCTCCAGCTATCCATCCACCCATCCATCCATCCATCCATCCATCCGTCCGTCCGTCCGTCCATCCATCCACCCATCCATCCATCCATCCATCTACATGCCCTATGCTTTACTTTGTATCTTTGTATGTAGTTTAATGCATATGCAATTTCCCCTTAATAGGAGGCCAACTTCTGAGGGCAAGAATTGTTTTTATTTTGTCTTTTTTCTCAGCAACTCATACAAATCCTGGAACAATGTAATGAGTGCTTAACTTTTAACAAGCATTTGTATAACTTAATAACATTTATATTAAATGTAATGACCACTTAATAAATGCTTTTTGAGTGAATTAATATAAAAGTAGAGGAAAGGCGAGAAGAAGAATTTACTTTGGTCTATCTTCAGTAAAAGAAAAACAGAATGAAAGTCCCAAGCACACAACCAGAGACCTGTCAACTCTCTCATTGAGTCACATTTCATCTTATGTATCTTCTCACACATTTGCAAGCATTAGGCTTTGCCATCTGTGGTGCCTCTGATGCCCTGACTTCATAAGACCTTGCCTTGAGGGTACTTGCCAACCTGAGGTGGTTAATTCCTATTCTGCAGCCTGCACCATCATGATTGATTACTGTGTCAGAAAGTCTGCTATATCGATCCAGCACCAATCCTTCTCCACATCTTGACATCCTTCTCTGCCTCCCCCATTCCACTACTGCCACTTTTTAGCTTTGGACTATGATCACATCACTTATAGCTTAGCTACTGGAAAGGACATGTCCATCAATTCCCCTATAACTCCACTGACCATTTATGTGACTGCCCAAATCCAAACTCTGGCTACCACTCCTCTACCTGTGTTGTCTCTCCCGTTAGAATGTAAGTTCCTGGAGGCCAAGGACTCCTTCGCTTTTGGATTTGTATTCTCAGTGATTATAGCAGTGTTTGGCACATAGTAATTACTTAAGAAATGCTTTTACATTCATTCATTCATCAATGAGCTGGGTCCCCGACAGCCTAAACTACATAAGAAAATATACAAATTTTCAATGCGTGTAGTTTATGGCAGTCTCAAGAAAATCCCTCTTGGACCAATCCTAATTTTCAGGCCATGAAATTTTAGGGCGAGGCAGGTAATTTTTGGGAGCCTGATATTATCTGCTACTCTAAGGAATCATGAGGATTAAGATGGGGATCTCATTTTGTTCTGGATCTTGCAGTAATTCAACTGAAAATAATTAGAACTTTCTGGAAACCCCAGAATGGAACCTTCCTTCCTACCCAAGTATTCTTCCAGATCTGTGGGAGCTGGCCATATGGCAACATATTCTGGGACCAATAATGAACTAGATGATCTAGACAGCCACATGGCTCTCACAATTTGTCCCTTAGGGCAATCATGGCGATCAGTTGAAGCTACCTTCATTGATGGTTCTCTTGGAAAGTTTACAGGCCTTTGGGTTTCAGTGTGTAGAATATGAGACAATCAAGAGCTGAAATAGATGTTCATCTAAGATATTATGATGAAGATTGTAGAGAGGGAATGTCTACAGGAGTCAAGCTAGGAGGACCCCGTGACTGAAGAGAAAAAAAAAGAAGCTTGCTTATATTTACTGGCAGGCCATCCAAGTCACTCAAATAATACTTAAAAAAAGATGATACCACACTGAGGTTCCACTATAGTATTGTGGAAGGCAATATGGTCCAATAGAAAGAGCCATAATCCAAGGGTCAAAGGACCTGGATTCTTGTCTGCTCACTGATCCACTCATAATGAGATCTTTGGCAAATTTCCCCATCTATCCAATAGAAAAGCTATCTCACAAAATCACTATGAGGAGAAAAGTGATCACTCACATATGATTGTGTAAATACATTAGTCAGTAGTTAATAAACACATATTAAGTACCTACTATATGTTAGGCACAGTACTAAGTCTTGTCTCAGGGATCACTTATGGATTTTTAATTTTTTTTTGGAGTGTGGTTAATTGTATACAATTGGAACTAGGGTAAATAGCCCAATTGTCTAGTACCAGGGTGGGGAACCTGAGGCCTCAAGGCCACATGTGGCCTTCTGGTCCTTGGGTATGGCCTTTTGACTGAGTCCAAGAACAAATACTTTTATTACGGGGATTTGTTCTGTGAAGTTTGGATTTAGCCAAAGGACCACACTTGAGGACCTAGAGGGCCACAAGTGGCCTTCAGGCCACAGGCTCCCCATTCCTGGTCTAGTACAACCAATACCTGCCCCAAAATCCCTTGGACAGAACACCTTAATGCTTAGCACTGGATCTGCTAGTTGACTTATTGACACCTGAAAACCCTTCTTTAGCTTCGACTCAAAGACTTCCTCTAGGGGGCAAACCCAGTAGCTGCTGAGGCAGCCCAATCCACTTTGGCACAGTTCTAACAGTCATCCACTTTAGATTTGCCCCTCTGCAGATTCCACTCATTGTTCCCAACTCTGCCTCTGGGGGCCAAGCAGAGCAAATCTAGACCCTCTTCTCTGTGATGGATAGTGCTTCAAATTTTTCAAGACAACTATCATGCTTCTCCTAAGTCTTCTTTACTTCAAATGAAACATGCTCGTTTCCTTCAACTTCTCCTCTTCTGGCACAAATATAAGAAGCTTCATCTTCCTGGCTGCCCTCTTCTGTGTGATCTCCATATTATCAATGAATTTATTAAGCTGTACTTCCTAGAATTGAACACAATACTCTAGAGGCAGGTTCAGTGGAAAAAAAAAAAGCTCTGAATTTGGAGTCATATGTGGGTTTGCCCCTGGGTCCTTTCATTTGCTGTCTGTGTACCTTAGGTAAGTCCGTTTATCTCTAGTTTCAATTGTGTGTAAAATGATGAATCATTTAGATTATACTGGTAATAGCCCTTACAACTCTAACTTTGTTTTATTCTCAATATATTCTTATCAGAAGAAAGAACATTGGACTTTACGACTTTTCATCTGAGTATAAGTTTGTCTGGGGCACAGTGGTTAGAGTGCCAGGCTTGGAGTCAGGAAGATTCATCTTCTTAAGTTCCAGTCTGGCCTCAGATACTTACTAGATATATGACTCTGGGCAAGTCACTTAACCCTGTTGATCTCAGTTTCTTCATCTGTAAAATGTGCTGGAAAAGGAAATGACAAACCATTCCAGTGTCTCTGCCAAGAAGACCCCAAATAGAATCAGAAAGAGTCAGAGATTGCTGTAATAATTGAACAATAACAGAACAAATTTGTTCCCAAATCTCTGAAGGCCTAAACATTGGACCATATCCTATGTGTAACTAAGATTCCTCTTGGGCAGTATTGTCACTTTTGAAAAATACATGAATTTATTGATAAATCATAACCCATATTGCTTAGAGTTCAGGTAGTCTTCTAAATGCCTAACACGCAGCAAGAAAGCAATGAAGACTTTACCCAGTACTATTTAACAGCCTGGGTTTTAGTTCCCATCTGAGAAGTATTTTAATTTGTTTTCTTTTGGGTAGTAATCTGACAGAATCACAACTGTGACCATTTAAGCAAAACTCTTTCTAGTCTATCTTGTGTGGATTCCTGAAATTGATATACTGTAGCAGAATGATTTACATCTCTAGATTGTAGTTTTCAATCAGCTTTCCTTTTAAAACTAGACAGAGTAGAAATCGATCTTTGTAAGTAAGCCTCATGCTTTTTTCTGAGCCACCAGTTAAGAGAATCTGAATCTATGATTGTTTTTTCATCATAAGAAGACACCAAGAGATTTGGATGTTTTTCCTCTCCTTTCTTTATCCAGACTGTGTAAATGATTTGATCCCAATTCTGGTACATATGGTCCTTCTCCCTAGGCTGAATCATCACACTTCAGATCAGTTGTACTCAGTGTTCCAACCAAACTGGCCTACTAGCTGCTTCCTGAACATGGCCTAATGTTACATTTCTTGCTTCAGTGTCTTGGCAAAGGCTGTCCTCCATGCCTGGAATTCTCTCTTTCATCATGTTTTTCTCTTGGAATCCCTAGCTACCTTCAGGTTTCATCTCAAGGCCTTCCTTTTCCTGGAAGTCTTTTTTTGTTTTCTTATACCCAATCCAGAATTTTTAAAAAATGTGTATTCGCTGATATACATAAATGTTGCTCCCCTATACCTGGAACCAGTAGAATATAAGCTTCTTGAGGATAGGGCAGGGAATGTTTTCATTTCCATCTTTGCATGACCAGAGCCAAGTGCAGAGCCTAGCACATGGTAATTGTTTTATTTTCATAATTTTTTTTCTAATTACATGTAAAAACAATTTTTAACATTGCTTTTTTTAAAAAAAGTTGAGTCCCAAATTCTCTCCCTCCCTTCTCCTCTCATTGAGAAAGCAAGCAATTTGGTATAAGTTGTACATGTGTAGTTATGGAAAACATTTCCATATTAGTCATTCTATGAAAGAAAAGAAAGTTTAAAAGTTTAAAAAAGAAGAAAAAAATAACAAAAGTTTAAAAAATGTTTCAATCTGAATTCAGATTCCAGCAGTTCTTTCTATGGAGATGGATACTATTTTTCATCATAAGTCCTTCAGAATTATCTTGGATCACTGTATTTCAGAGAGTAGCTAAGTCATTCACAGTTTATCATCATAAAATGTTACTGTTACTTTGTGCAGTATTCTCCTGGTTCTGCTCACCTCACTTTGCATCAGTTCATGTTTTTTTTTTTTTCTGAAAGCATCCTGCTTGTCATTTTTTATGGCAAAGTATTTGTCCATCACAAACACATAGGACAACTTGTCTAGCCATTCTCCAATTGATGGGCATTCCATCAATTTCCAATTCTTTGCTGCCACAAAAAGAGGTGCTACAAATGTTTTATACATATAGGTCCTTTTTCTTTTCTTGTTTAAATCTTTTGGGGATAAAGACCTAGTAGTGGTATTGCTGGGTCAAAGGGTATGTATTGTCTTATATTCCTTATGAAATAGTTCCAAATTGCTCTCCAAAATGGCTGGATCAGTTCACAACTCCACCAACAATGCTTTAGTATTTAAATTTTCCCATATGTCCTCCAACATTATCATTATCCTTTTCTGTCAATTTAGCCAATTTGATAGTGTGAGGTGGTACCTCAGAGTTCTTTTAATTTTTATTTCTCTAATCAACAGTGATTTAGAGCACTTTTTCAAATTACTAGAGATAACTTTGATTTCTTAACCTGAAAACTGTTCATGTCCTTTGGCCATTTATCAATTGTGGAATGACTTGTATTTTTATAAATTCAACTGAATTCTCTACGTAGTTGAGAAATGAGACCTTTATCCAAGAAATTTGGCGTAAATGTTTTACAGTTATCATCACTATGCATTTCCCTCCATTTTATTTTCCCCTATTTATCCTTCTCTCTCTCCTTTCACTTCGTCCCTCCTCAAAAGTATTTTGTTTCTGATCATTGCTTCCCACAATCTGCCTTCCCTTCTATCAACCCTTCTCTTCTCTCTTATGTCTTTCCTTCCTACTTCGCTGTAGGATAAGATAGGTTTCTATGCCCAACTAAGTGTGTATATCATTCCATCTTTGAGCCAATTCTTATGACAGTAAGGTTCAAGCATTGTCTGTCCCCCATTTCCCCTCCGCTGTAAAAGCTCTTTTGTACTTCTTTTATGTGAGATAATTTATCTTGTTCTGCTTTTCTTTTTCTCCTCCTTACAGGGCATCCTTCTTTTTCATTCCTTCATTTTATAGTTTTAGATATGGCTCCCTGACCAACGTTGAGGTTTAGGGGTGCTGGGACCCCAAAATAGCTAAACAAGGGTCTTATGTGAATGAATTTGACACAAGTCTTCTTTCAGCCAAAGACAAGCAAGGTTTATTAAAGGTCTGCCATATTGGCCAGATCTTAAGGTATCTGAAAGTTTCTAATTGCTAACGCAAGCTGGCCAGATTGAATCTGAGCACTTTCATGGAAGCAAGATGGATTTTATATGTAGAAAGACTGTAGGAGGGAACTAGGCCATGTCGTCTGGGGTGACTGGAGGAGGTCTGGGGAGGATCTTGATGGGAGTGCCCAATAGGCTGTGGTGACTGGAGGTGGAACACCTGGACGAACAGAGTGGGGTTTAGATAGAATTAAGGGTGGGAAGTAGCAGGACATAATCCAGAGGACAGATGATGAAGGGCTGGGCTAGGTTAAGGGTAATGGAGAATTGGGCAGAGCAATGATGAAAGGCCAGTTGAGAGGATTATAGCCTCAGGTGAATGCCAGATGATGTGGAGAAATTCAAGGGGGTTTCCAGAGCCTGTACCCTGTCAATATTGTCTAGAAACTAAGTGGTCATCTAGTCCAACTCTATCATTCTACAGACGAGAAAACGGAAATCCACTGAGGTTGTGATTTCTGTCCTGCATGTCACACAGGTAACTAAATATTAGAGCTAGGATTTGAACGCAAGGCCTCTGTCTCCCAAACAAATACTATTTCTACTGTATTGTATACGATACATGTTTACACTTAATTCACTCATTACTATGTCAAGAAAACATTTCACCTCTATGAATTCTTTTCAGCAACCATATTCGATATCACAGTTCACTAGTGTCGGCTTACAATGGGGTTTGGAATGAATTTTGGGGCCGATGCATACGACTTTGGTATCAAGGCCCAGCCCATCTGCCAGTTATATTGTTGCCATTCATTTATCACTGCTAATGAATTCCTTCTGTAAAACACTGTGCCCAGTGGGGGAATCAATGCAAGAAGTGTAACATCATGAGTCATTTTTAGTATTCTAGGCACTCAGATAAATCAAATTCAGGACACTTTTATGTCTAACTTCAAAATTCTCTCATATTGCTTGCTACCCTGGATGGCAATATACTTAAGTATATGTTTACTACTAATAGTGTGTTTTAGACTTGGTCTTCATTGGGCTCATTTAGATTTATTCTTGAAGTGTTAATTGGAGCTGCCAAATTTTCCATGACTTACTGTTATGGTCCCAAGTATCATTTGCTTTCATTCCAATTAGCTGCCGTAGAAGGTAATTGTGCAGTGACAAAGGAAGGACTCAGCTCCATCACTCAGAGACCCAAAAGTCATGTCCTGCGGGTGCTGACTTCCCTGAAAGCCTTCAGTGTCAGCCACTAATTGTCAGCTCTTTGTTTGCCAAGGTTGGACTTTTTTTTAGAATTATTTCACTCCTTGCTTCAGCTCACATCCCCTTCTCCTTTCTTGAATAAAACTGGCCGTTCTTCTCATTAAACCACCATGATCCAAATGACAGCAAAGCACTGGGAAGAACAGATTGCATATAGTACAATTTTAACACGAAGCCATCAATATGCTATTTTACCACCCATCATCAGTGGTGGATTTCTCACAACTCCCACCACCCTGCCAGAAATGTCTTTTGTTGTTATATTTGTCATCACACTTGACAAACAAAAACGCCTCTTTTGAAGAAGGCTGGGGCCATGTAACCATAGAACTGGGGGATGGAGAAGACAAAGCAGCTCTGTTGTTGAGTTTCTGCTTCATTCTCTCAACTTTCCCTCCCTCCAAAACAGTCAATCCTAAGAGTATCCCATGTTCTCTGACTAGTACTATTGAACACCAGTAGACATTGTCATCCCCACCCCATTAGAATAACTTGTAAAAAATGATGAAAAACTGGTGAGATTTTAATGATGGAAGAAAATGGCAGACAGCTTGGTTTCCTAAGGTTAAGTTTACTTTCCATCAAAATATTGAAAATTAGACGTCATTTGTTTCACTATATGGAGACCTATATGGTGTGTGCCTCAATAATACTGCCTCAATAATACTGTTGGTCCTGGTCCTGGACCTCATCTGGAATGTTGTGTTCAGTTTTGGACACCACAGATTGGGAGGTATGCAGATAATTGAATGGAGTATTTAGTCAGTGATTACTACGTGCAAAGCATGGTGCTAATAAATGGGGATACAAATTCTCCCTGGTCTCAAGGAGCTCACATTCTAATATGGAAGACAACACACAAGGAAGCTTTCAGCTTCAAGTCAGATAGAAGACTCCTATGATCCTTAGGCAAAGAAGATAGTAATCTCTCTTCTTTATGTCATTTTTACTTGCCTTTTGAAAGGCATCTATGTGTGTGTGTGTGTGTGTGTGTGTGTGTGTGTGTGGATATTACTTTAAGAATTGAAAAGCATTTTACAACACAATCTTGTTTTATTTTCACAATGACCTTGTGAGGCAGGTCCTCTTATTACCAACCTGATTTTATAGATAAAGAAATTGAGAATTAGAAATTTCAAATGAATTATCCATGGCCACAGAGCTAGGAAGTATCTGAGGGAGGATTTGAACTCATACTATGAACTCTAAACTGAGAGTTCAATCTAGTATAAAAAATCTTGAAAATCATTGTTGGACATTTCCCTCACCTGATTAGGGAGCACAACTAGAGGTAAAATGCATTCAATTTAATTGTAGCCTTGATGCTCAATCCTGGATTCATTTAGTTATTTATATTTAAGCAGTCTAGAAAAAATTATAAGCTTTTAAAATGAAAATAAACAAAATAATGACCTGGTTTTCTGTGTCTCTTTGGGCCTGAGAAGAGGAAATGGGATTAGAATCTACCAGGAGTGATTTAATGAGGTCATGTATTTGAAAGCACTTTGAAAAATATAAAATGCTGATAATTTCAAGATGCATTAATATTTATAGTTCCAATTTTTAACTTTTACATATCCTGAAACATATAGACCTCTTCAAGTTATAGAATATTTTAGGATAGGTATAGGGACTTGAACTCTGATTTCTTTAGCACAGGGATATCTCCTGAAAAGGATCTCCCTCTGCCTATGCAGAATCGCTCCTTCTTTGAAACATAGTCTTAGAGAGTAGTTTAAGATGCTGAGAGTGTAAGTGATTTGCCCAGGGTTCCAGAAATAGTATGAATCAGACAGTGCTCTTGAGCTCAGGTCTTCCTGGCTTTAAGGTCTGATGTCTATCCACTATATAATGCTATATACACATACAGAATATTTTATGTAGAATTATATGCAATGGGGAATTTCCTGACAGTGAAAATGGGAAGGATTTTTGCTGTCACTCAGAGAGCCTTGAGAAATCTCTTACACTTGAAGGAGATTCTTTTCCATTTAGTTTGAAGGTAGAACTGTCAAAGAGTTTCCAAAGAGTATTCCTTTTTTCAGGGGCAATGACACTATGATTTGTGACTTCAACAACATGTGTCCTCCCTTCATTGTTTCATTACTTTAAAAATCAACATTTCTCAGGGGAAGATATCTTAATCCTGTCACACTGATGAATTGTGTGAATCAAATTGTGAAAAATCAGAGTTTATGATGAATATTATCATGGATGTGAAACTTACATCATTGCAAACTATGTTATTTTCCCCATGTGCGCTTGGCAGACAGTGTAGACACAATTTATTTTAAATGCTAATCCAAGAATTAGTTCTTGCTATTATTTATTTGTGAATAGATTTGCATTATTCACATGAAGGCAAAGAAATATTTTGAAAATCATTGTTTTAAGATATTTCATGATTAAATTAATCTTCTGTTCCTAGAACTTGGATGATATCCTAGCAAGGCAACATTTCTCTTGTTTTCCTGGGTCCAAATTGCATTTGCTTAGCAATTTAAAAACAAACAAACAAACACAGATTCATGGAAAACTGTTGTTTGAATCACGGGCTTTAGGAGACATGTAATAGACTGGTTTCCACTTTGGAGTAGAAAAGATATTTATGTGAAATATTCTGATGTATTCAAGAGAGTGTAGGTTGGAATTGCAGGGTTGATAAAGTAAGTGAGGTTGGGTATATCTGAGTAAGTGAAATTATTCAACATCGCGTCTTAGGTTATAGTAGCAGATTGATGGGATTTCAATTTTGTATTTAAGGCAACTCAAATTTATAGCTCTAAGTACTGGACTGGTTTGGAGGGAGGGGTCAGAGACGTTTGATGTGCCCTTTCAAAAGAGAAAACTTTCCATGGAAGTGCCATGATTTATTTGTCTATTACCAACTAGTCACATAGCTCTATCATTTACTAGGAAACTAGGTGGCACAGCAGATAGAGTGCCAGGCCTGGAGTCAGGGAGACTTAAGTTCAAATACAGCTGTATGATCGTTGGCAAGGATTAACGTCTGTCTGCTTCAGTTGGCTCATTTGTAAAATGAGGCTAATAATAACACAACACCAAGGTTCTTGTAAGTATTAAATGAAATAATAATTGTAAAGTACTTAGCACAGAGTTTGGCACATACTAAGCCCTATATAAACCCAAGTTCACTCAATTGTTAAGTGTCTGAAGTAGCATTTGAATTCGTTTTCCTAAGTCCCAACATTACTCTCTATCCATAGTGCCACCTAGTTGCCTTTCTTTGGGGAATGTGGTTTAGGTGATTTTGTAAATATTTTTCATTACCAAGACAATATTAGCATAAAAGCCCCCAACTCCTGAGTTTGAATAGATAAATTCACTCAATAAATATTTATTAAGTATCCACTCTGTGCCAGGTACAGTGTTTAACACTGGGCAAATAAATACAAATAAGGAAGACAGTCTCTTTTGTTAAGAAATTTGCATTCTAATGGTAAGGTAGCATATATAGAGGAGTGGTAGTCAGGGAAATTGTGGTGGTCAGGTGTTTAGTTCAGGGAAATCATAGGGACCATGAGTATCAACATGTCAACACGTCCTTCCAAGGATGGTAGTGGTGATGTGACTATTATTCCTGAAGCTAGAAGTGAAAAAATGTGTGTGTGTGTATGTGTGTGTGTGTATATGTGTGTATGTGTGTGTATGTGTGTGTGTATGCGTGTGTGTGTATGTGTGTATGTGTGTGTATGTGTGTGTGTATGTGTGTATGTGTGTGTTTATGTGTGTGTATGTGTGTGTGTATGTGTGTGTGTATGCGTGTGTGTGTGGTCATTGTAGTGATCGTAGTGATCCTGGTCCTTATGGTATAAAGATTAAAGTGGCGAGTGCTCACCAATCAACACCTTAGGCACCCGTAGTGGATCAATGCAGTGACAGGCCAGAAATGAAGTCTAGAGCAAAGTTGACAAAAAGAGTTTGTGAGCTGGTCTAGAAATGATGAAGGCTCAGTAATCAGGAGCCCAGTGACCCAGAGCAGGTCAAGGGGATGCCAGATCAGAAGTAGTTTTTTGAGCAGGAGCAAGGTATGAAGATGATGGGAGAGGTCAATCAATCTACCCCCTTCACTTCAATCCATTCATTTCTAGGTAAAGCACATTGCCCATCAGCTGTGCTGACCAAGATATATTTACTGATGAACGAACCCAATGGATTACCCACCCATCAAATTACATCTCAAAATCTAGGGGTTATCCATTCTTCATCTACTTTTTTTGTCCTTGAGAGTATGTCATTGGAGATTGATTCCCTGTAGAATACTGAGAAGTTTTATAATTTGTAATTGAAACTAGTTATTCAAATAACAGACATTTCCAATTTAGACAGAAAGACTATATGCTACTGACTTGAAACATATGGAAAACAAGGAGAATTTCTACAGGTGAGAGAAGGGCAAATATTTTTCTTTCCCAAGAAGAGAAGAAATTAGCATCTAAAAGATACAGGTCAATTCAATTGGCATCAATTCCTGGTTAAATGCTGGAATCTATTATTAAAAACAATATTATTATTGTAGACAGGTGAACATCTAGGAAAAGATTAGAGTGCCCCTCTCCCCAAATCACCATAGCTTCAACAAGGAGCTATTTCTGACTATTTACTTCTTGGACAGTTACTAAACTTGTAGATTAGGATACTAATGAAGATATAGTTTACCAATATTTTAATGATTCATTTGGTAAAGTACATTGGGCTATTCTTGTGCAAAAGATGAAATTATATGAGTTAAAAAGTGGTATAATAAGGTATATTTGAAACTAATTGAATGGCTGGCTGCAAAAAAAATAGCTATTAATGATTCAATGGTTCAACTTGGCAGGAAATCTCCTGTGTAGTGCCTTGAGTGCGTGTGCTTGGCCCTGTGTTGGTTAGCATTTTTATCAGTGTTTTGGATGAAGGCACAGGTGTCATATTTTTGAAATTTGCAGGTGAATTAAATTATGAATAATAGCTAACAGGACAAAATCAGGATCCCCAAAATATTGACAGATAGGAACAGTTGTTATTTTTGTCATTTTTCAGTCATGTCTGACTCTGTGTAAGTCCTTTTGTAGTTTTCCTGGCCAAGATGCTAGAGTGGTTGGCCATTTCCTCCTCCAGTTCATTTTAAAGATGAAAAATTGAGGCAAATGGGGTTAAGTGACTTTCCCAGTGTCACACAGCTATTAAGTGTTTGAGTCTGGATTTGAACTCAGGTCTTCCTAACAGCAGGCCTGGTCCTCTATCCACTATGCCACTTAGGTGCCTGATACAAACACTAGCCTGGATCTGCGATAATGCAATTCAGTATGCAAGAATGTGATTTATTCAGAATATAATCTTCAGGATTTGAGGATGTCATGGTTAGAAAATAGATTGTCCAAAGGTGTTTCAGTGCTCAATGTGTGTCAGTGATGAGACATCATAGTGGAAAAAAAATAAGCCCAATTCTGGGCTTCAATGAGAGAGCCATTATTTCCAGGAATATTGAGGTGATGGAGTTACTCCACTCTTCCCTAGGTAGATTACATCTTACTAGACCATTATAGTCAGTCCATTCTGGATGACAGAGTTTAGGGAAGCAAATGAAAAACTAGAACAGGGCTGGAAAACCTGGGGGCTTGAGGCCACGTGTGGCCCTCTAGGTCCTCAAGTGCAGCCCTTTGACTAAATCCAGACTTCCCAGAACAAATCAGGATTTCATATGAAAATCTATTGAAGGAACTCTCTCTCATTCTCTCTCTCTCTCTCTCTCTCTCTCTCTCTCTCTCTCTCTCTCTCTCTCTCTCTCTCTCTCTCTCTGTCTCTCTCTCTCTGTCTCTCTTTCTCTCTCCCTGTCTCTCTCTGTCTCTCCCTCCCACTCTCTCTCTCTCTCACTGTGTCCCAAAAGCTTTAGCTTAAAACTACAGTCAGACTTTTGGTATACCTTGCATTTAGCCTGGAGAATAGAATATTCAGGGAAACCTGACAACTGTCTACAAGTATTTGAAGAGTTGTCACATGGGAAAAATATGTTCCGGCTGGCCACAGAGAGCAGAACCAGGTGCAGTGGTAGAAGTTGTCAGGAGGCAGAATGAGGCTTGATATTAGGAAAAAATGAGAGCAGTTAGGGCTAACCCAAAGTGAAATGGGCTGCCTTGGGTGCATCCCAATGGGTTATGCTTCATTAGAAGTCTTTTGAGTGAAGGCTGACTGAAGACTTGTCGTATACATTGTAGAGAAGATTCTTAGTCAAGTAAGGATTAGACTCGATAATCAATAAGATCCTTCCAGATTGGAAATTTTGTGAGCCTATGATTTGGAATCAGAAGATCTGATTTTAAATCTTGGTTTTGATGGTTGTATGACCTTGAACAAGTTACTTAACCTCTCTAGACATTAGTTTCATGTTTATATTGGCATTTCTTGAATGCTTGCCTTCACAAATTTTCTATTCATTGAGAGGGTGAGTGTGTGTGTGTGTGTGTGTGTGTGTGTGTGTGTGTGTGTGTGTGTTATTTCATCACTCTAACAATATGGGAAGTCATGGCCTGGATTTGCTTGCCTGCTATTCTTTCAGGTTCAGAGCCCATGTGTGTGATCCTTTCTTTTTTTTTCTCCAAGTAACTGACATTGCTAAGAAGCTCCTCTTCTTTCTCTAAGAGATTAAATTCTGAGATCCTCTTCTTTCTATGAAAGACATGAAACTTCCCCAGATTTCTGCCACTTCTTTTTAATATTAAAAAGAAGGTTCCAAGGCAACCCCAGTATTGGTGGCTTCAGTTTACTCATTTTTTAAAATTTTGTTTTCTTTGTTGTATCTTTTATTTTTTTTATTTTTAGTTTACAACACACAGTTCTACATAATTTTGAGTTCCAGATTTTCTCCCCTCCCTCCCCCCTCCCTCTCTAAGATGGCATGGAATCTCATATAACTACCATGTATAACTTTGCATTGAATTAATTTATACACTAGTCAAGTTGTGGAGAAGAATTATGACCAATGTAATGAATCATGAGAAAGAAGAAACAGAACCAAAAAAACCATCAAAAACAAAAACAAAAGAGAAGAAAAAAGGCGAGCGTGTAGTGTGCCTCAATCTGCATTGAAACTTCACAGTTCTTTCTCTGGGCGTAGATAGCATTCTCCATCATGAGTCCCTTGGAGTTGTCCTTGCACCTTGTGTTGCTGAGAAGAGTGAAGTCTGTCAGGGTTGGTCCTCACGGAATCCATATATCTGTGGTTGTGTACAATTTTTTAAATGAATGGGGTGGGATATATAACATCTAAAGCCTCTTCTAGAACCAAAAATCTACAATCCTATGATCCTACAGGCTGATCTCCCTTCTGTGAGAAATGGAAAAGGGACTCAAAAGAATGATTGTCCACTATGCAGGTTATAAGGCAGAATGAAAAAAAAAGTCACGGAAAATATCAAAGTAAAAACAAAGAAGAAAAAAATATAAAGATAAATAAGTAAACAGTGACATTTTGGGGTCTTTGGAGGGTGGAAGAGTGAGATACAGAAATGAAAAGGAAGGATCTCTTAAAACTGGGACCTCATAATAGATATGAGATTCATTCTATAGTGGGGGAAGCTGGACCTTCTAAAGGTGAAACAACTATTTGACCTTCCCAGAATGATGATCCAGCTTCAATAGATGATATCAAGAGAAAGCTCCTTTAATCAGAGTCAGAGGAAGAAGAGAAGAGACATTTTTGTTTGATGACTTCTTGCTGAAGAACATGATGACAGATATTTGTTGAGTTGACATTAACAATAGACACGTCTGCTATCTTCTCATGGCAAATATCCAAGATGTGACAGACAACCTCCTAAGACTTGTCGAATCTGATGAGTACTACCCACCTCTGGTGATTCATGCAGGGACAAATGATCCTGCCAAAAGGAATACAGAAATCATTGCCAAGGATTATGGAGTCCTGGGAAAGGAACTGAAGACCTTAGGAGACAGGTGGTGTTTTCATTTCTGTGACTGATCAAGAGCAAGGGCTTTGGAAGAAAAAGGTGCAACTAGAAAGTGAAAACTGATTAAGAAAATAGGGTCTGAGAACAGCTTATAATTCCCCCCCCCCCCCGCCATGGATTAAAACACAGGAACGATGGCCTCTTGGATATTGATGGTGTGGACACGGAAAGGACTGCTAAAAAGACCTACAATGGGGGGACATTTATTTATTTGGAGGTGGGAAGGCAAGGTAATTGGGGTTGAGTGACTTGCCCAAGGTCACACAGCTAGTAAGTGTGTCAAGTGTTTGAGGCCGGATTTGCACTCGGGTCCTCCTGACTCCAGGGCTGGTGCTGTATTCATTGTGCCACCTAGCTGCCCTAAGGGGGGTATTTAAACCTAGGATTCATGGACTTATTTTTTAAACATATATTTTCATAGCTATACATCAGGATAATTGATTTCCTTTGTAATCCTATATATTTTCTTTCATGCTTTTCATGTTTATGAGAAGGGGGTTGCATAGACTTCACCAGTCTGCCAAAGAGACCCATGACATTAAAAACAAAAACAAAACCAAAAAATTATGAATCCCCAGCCTAGAGTTTTGTAAATCTAATCAAGTGAGCTTTAAAAGCTGAAAAAAGAAGGGAGAAGACAAACATTTCCTTATGCATACCTAATAAGGTACTAATCATAGACAGTAACCATGGTGTAAGAAGATAAAAAGTGTTGGAGGTTGCAGTAATCCACAGAAGACACAATCCAAGAAAAGATGAAGCAATAATAAAAAGCCATGATTTTGTGCATTTTTACTAAGTTGTAATATGTTTAATTAGCAAAGAAAACTCCAAATTCTAAAGCATGGATTTAAATGTGACAAAAAAATATCTTTGAGGCTTGATGGGTTGGACCTGGGCCTCATGACTTGGAAAGATATCTTGTTCAAAATAACCAGGACAGGTAAAGGGAGGAGGAAGAAGAGTTGCATAATACATGAAGAACATAGCCTCATGGGAAAAATCCAGGAAGCAGTAAGGGAAGCATGGCAGAGAACATTTGGGCAAAGATCAACAAAGAAAGCAACCAAAATTATATTCTTTTCAGAGGGGACTATAGACCACCTTAACATTAAGGGTCAACAGATGTGGTTTTTGGAAATCAGATCATAACCATGGTGTCAGACTATGAGAGACAATAGTGTAGATGGCAGAATCCAATTATTCCACTACCCTATGCAGTTCTCTCTCTGTGTCAAAGGCAGAGAAGCTAATAGTTTCTTGGTTTGCCTTAATGATATCCCTAAGTTTCAATATATGGAACAAAAAGCAATGGGAGGATCTTCTATGCTGAACTTTATTTTTGCCAATAAGAAACAGCTAGTTCCTGAGTAGAAGTAATGAGAATTTGATATGGGTAGTAGGAATAGCCAACTATTCCTTCTTTGATTCTGTGACTGTTAGCTAGAGGAAATCTTGGCAAATGCTTTCTTTCTAGACTTTGGGGGAACAAGGTAAAAGAAAGGATAGTTAGGGTACTATATCCCCAAATATTTTAGGATAAGGTATAGTGGGGAAAGTGTCAAATCCAATGCCTGAGTGCCAAAGTCAATTGCACGAAAAAGAGATGGAAGGTATGCCATTAGATAGCAGTTCACATTGATAACCAAGTGTGTAAATTCAAGGTGCTACAGAAAAGAAGGCACAAATAGTTAAGGGCATTAGGAAATGTAGAATTTGGCACCTGAACTTCAGCTTAAAGGAAGAGATGAATTCTATGAAGAGAGTGGTGAGTTCATTCCAGGAATGCTGAAGGCCAGTGTTATCCTTCCTTCCTTCCTCCTCCAACTCTCCTTCTCTCTCCTTATTTCCAGTGTGTGGAGGGAGAAAAAAAGGATGCTTAATAATTATACACACACATACATATATACATATATATGTGTGTCGATATATAAATATATTTATATACATACACATATATGTATACACACATATACAAACAATATACATATGCATATATATGTATACATATGTGTATATATGTATATATGCATATATATATGTGTGTGTGTGTGTGTGTGTGTAATATATTTTGTTCTAGGGGCAATAGGAAGTCAGTGCATTGGTTAAGTAGGGGATACCCATGGACAGAATTTGGGTTTAATAAATGTTACTTTAATGACTGCACAAAATAGACTACAGTGTGAAAGACTTCAAGCAAAGAGACCAATTAAGAGGCTATTACAATGATTTAGATGAGAGATGATGAGAGTTTGAATTAAGGTGATAGATAGGAAAGAAGGTATCTGATGTAAGAGATTCTGTGAAAGGCCAATAAAACCAACAGCTGTGGACGGGTCTTGTGGCAAGAGAAAAGCTGGCTAAATATATGTCTTGTGGGATCCATTAACATCCTCATGATGTCAACAGAAAGCAAGGAAGGTCCCCAGCAAATTATATGCCCCCTTTCTCCCTTTGTCAAACTTATGAGAAGATACAGGTACTAGTCATTAAAGATCAGCAGATTGGGATCTGGATGTTTGGAAGGAGTGTCCACTTTGACTAAATCAGGTATCTCTTGGAGTATTAGGATAGCAAGTTGTGTCTTATGAACAAAGAAGGATAACAGATAATGCAATGGAAAAGGTGCTGGGCACAAATAAACTACATTTAGAAACACTGAACTGTTTCTGTGGGGGATAAAGCATATCATCATCAGAAGCATCATCAGCATAAGGGATATCATCAGGGAGATTTGTGATAGAAAAGATAAGGTAGGTTGTGCAGGGAGACAGAATGAGGGGTAATTGATAGCTGGCCTATGGGTTACCTTGGTATCCATATGGTGTCATGATCATAGGAGCCTAGATCTAGAACTGGAAGAAACATTCAAGGCCACGTAGTCTAGCCTCATCATTTTATAGATGAAGAAATTGAGGCCCTTGAAGGATGATGTCCAGGGTTACCAGACATTGAGCATCACTAAACACCAACCCTGACCATTAGTGCAGTAGACTTTTTAATATGCCTCTTGGCTGCTAGAGCAAGAGATCTATAGGAAGGTCCTCAGCACACTGGAAGAACTCCTCTTCAGGGAGCTTGTGGGATGACATGGATGAGAGTCTTACTGGAGAAACAAGGATGGGTGGGTTATTATCTGTACCCATGAAGGCAGTGTCTACGAGGAAGAGTTGACAGAGCCATTACATTGTCTAAAAGAACTGAATTCCTACAGGTGCTAAAAGGAAGAAACAAAATGACCAATCATTGACCTAGTGTAGTGCAATACATGGTTCATGCAGAAGCCATATCTTTCTTTACGTGATATTTGTATCTATTTGCTAGTTGTTACACACTTGGTTTGCTTAGGGTTTAAGCCACTTTGGGAAGTAGTTAATAGATCTCTGATGGATCTCTTATTTCAGCTTTCTAGGCAGTAAACTTGTGAATGGACCTGCTGATCATCGTCTTCTGACTCAATAGCTTCTGTTAACTGCCCCATAACAAGTACAGATTTCTATACACACAAATGCCTATATACATGTATACATGTTTATATTTATATAATCTGCTTATCTCTCCATCAATATGTCTATCTATAGCTATTCATCTGTTTGTTTTTTCCATTTATCATCTAGCCATTTATCTCTCTTTATATCTATATATTATCTATTTTTTATTTATCTAATTTATCCATCTATCCATCCATCTTTATTCATCTTAAGTGTCCAGTTTTAGACACTTGCACAGATCAAAGAGTTCATAGAGAGTATGAGACAGTTTTTTTTTCAATACTCGCGCTTATGCAAAGTATAGTAGAACTTAAGAATTTCTTTAAATGTAAAACAATACTTTGACAGACACTAACATTTGGTGCAATAGGACATTATTTGTTTTAGAAAAAGGCTCTTAACAAACTACAAAGAAATCTTTTAAATAATTATCCAGGGTCTCCTTATTAAGGCTTCTTTTGGGGGGCAAAAATTAGGGATATATCAATTTGGCATGTTTCTAGGCAATCAATATTGAAAATTAAGTCAATAAATTCCGCCTGAATGAACGAGGATGACTTCGAGCCACAAATGAGCTTGTGTTTCTTTTACCTGGTTTCTGAGTAAATATAAACTGTGCAAAACATTTTTACTTTGCATCAATGCTGAAGGCTTTCATTTTGATGGATAATTTGGGGAAGTGCGTTGTTCATTTGATCAGAAACTCCAAGAAAGGTCACAGCTACACATTATTTTCTGTAATCCTTGCAAAGTGAGTTTTTGACAATTTAACAGACAGTTTAAAGTTGCAAGACTTCAAAGGACAACCTTGTAGAAAGTATTCATTTCAGGAATGGATTGCAAATTAAAATTCTTCTAACTGTCTTAGATAAGCATCACCAACTTAAATTTCATATGCTGTATGAGATGGGTCTGTTTTGAAAGTCAAAATCACTTTACCCAGTGTGCATTTTGAATATTAAGTTTTTGCCACCTGGAAAATGTTCAGCATTATAATTTTAATGAAGCTGACAAGTAGCACAATGATATTCTTTAGCCAAATCCACTGATTTATTAAACAACTGTAGTATGCTGGTCACTGTATAGACACATAGCCATATATATTTGTCTTATGATAAAAAGAAAAGGGAAATGTAGGTAGGAAACACAAGGCAAAAACATATATATATATATATATATATATATATATATATATATATAAAGTTTTTTAAACATTTATTGACTAGAATGATGGCAAACTTAAGTGACCTAAAGAATATTCAAGAGTTGGCACTAGCAAGTTCACCCATGCCCCCTCACCAGGGATACTAAAGGTAATAATTAGCTTCAAATGGGAAAAGGGGAATGTGTAGAGCTATCTCACTTTGGGACATAATCCAACTCTCTATGACACAGGAAAATAGGCTGCATCCAAAAGGTCCAGTTAGCTCTGTTAACAGTAACCTCTCTACATGACCCTGTCCAAATGTGGGGTAGAGGAGAAAGATTAGAAAGAGCTCATTCTGCCATTTCTGGAACTGTCTTAATGAATTGCTTTTTAGACTGACTCATTTCTTATCCCATGGTTCATCTCTCCATGGTTCTTCAGGTGTGACCTTTGTCTTGTCTATTTTAGCAATTGAATTCCAGTATTTGAGATTTTTCGGGCACCTTCATGGATTACTTCACTTAAAATGATGACATTTTAATGGCTCACACAGGTTTTGTTAACACTACATTTCTACCATCAGACTTTTCTGCATAGTACCTATCATTAAAGTTACATGGATTTCTCCCAAGTCTGAGTTGATTGGCTGTCAAAGTACGGATATAAATTTTTTTAAAAAAATAACATGTATTTATTGTTTACTTTTTTCCTGGAACTGTGTTGAATAATATTACTACAACTTTACCATTGTCAATACAAGTGGCTCCACTGAGCCTCTTGTCTGAGTGGATGACTCAAGCTCTAGGGGGTTTGGCAGAATTGTGGTCACATCCTTATTGAAAGATCAAACCCAAGATGGAAGAAATGTTTTTGTTGTACATCACACTGTACACAAAACAATAAATTATGATGGTCTACAAAATAGGCTAGCAGGAAGATTTTTATGAAGCTACGCATTTGTATACAAGCAGCGTACTTTTTTCCTAGTTACTTTTTATTATGATGATTCAGGAGTGGATTCTCTCAGGAAAATGCAGATCTCATGCTTATTATATACAGACTTAAAATGTGACAAGAGTGTATAAAGCAAAACACCCAATAATAAAAGGAAAAATCAAAGAAGAGAAAGAACAGATACCTCTTTAAAACATGACAATAAAGACTGAGGAAAATAAAAAGGTCGCTAAAGGCTAGATTCATATGCTAGACAGGCTAGAAATCCAGTCCAATTTCATTCAATCCAAGAAACATTCTAAAAGTACGCCCAACTTATGATGAAAAATACTACCCATCCCCAGAGAAAGAACTGATGGTGTCTGAATACAGATTGAAGCATACTTTTAAAAGTTTTTTAAAAAGTTTTTTTGTCTACATTTTCTTTCACAACTGACTAAAATGGAAATATTTTGCTTTACTATACCAATATAACCTATACTGAATTGTTTGCCTTCTCAATGAGAGGGGATGGGGAGGGATGAAGGGAGAGAATTTGGAACTAAACTTTTTAAAAATTGTTTTTACATGTAACTAGAGAAAAAAATAAAATACTAAATTAATTTTAAAAATAAAAGGAGACTTCCACATGTTTACCCTGGATGAGAAAACCTCATTTTCTGCATTGATCTTAGAATCAGAAGACTGAGGATTAAGATCTAGAAGACGATTTATTTTCCATCTAGTCCATCCCATTAATTTTACAACTGGGGAAACTGAGGTCCAGAAAGATGAATTCATATAGGTAGAAGTGACTAGAGCAGGATTTGGACTTAAGTCCTTTGACTTAAGAACCAGGCTGTTTTCACTGTTCCATGGGCAGTGTGCTCTTCATTGCATCCACTTGGATAAGTGTGTTTGTCGTAGGGGTCTTTACTGTGCATCATGTACAACTGTGGCAGACTGCTGAGATCTCTGGACCCCTTCTCATGATACTGTTCTTAAATACATACAATGAAATATGTAGGATTATAAAGCAAACTGATTATATCCAAACAGTTACCAAGATATACAAACTAAAAACAAATTCATTGACCTTGGATTAACAACCCTCTATTGGTCCAATCATTTTATTTTAGAACTATGGAAACCATGGCCCTGAGGGACGAACGGACTTGCCTAAAGCCACATGTTGGCAGAGCTAGGATTTGGACACAGCTCCTTTGAGCTAAAATCCTCTCCTCTTTCTACTGTGTCCAAGGAAATGCATTGCCCATTGTACCCACTTGGGTCAAATCTGTGTCCATTTGTTTGGAGAGATTGGATATAACATGAGCACACTCTGGTTCAGTCTCTATGTGGGAGCCTTGACATTTCCTACATTGATTTCAGAGAAGGTCATGAAAATTTGAGGAAAATGAAGTTAATTTCCTTGATATTTCATGCTTTCCCTTTTCATTTTACCTCTCTATCTTTCAACAGTCTTTTGCCTCCATTATCATTTTCCTATTGCCATTATCTTATCTGAATAATTAGCTCAATTCTCCATGGCATGCTGTCTGAGTAGACACAGTAAGTTATAATAGTAATAAATTATAGAAGTTGTCAGGGTAGCAAAATTAAAAAAAAAAAAAAGCACTGGCTTTGGAATGAGGATCTGAGTTCAAATCCCTGACACTTTCCACTGGTGTGACCTTAGGTTAGTTACTTAATCCCCTTGGTTCTCATTTGCTTCAGCAGCAAAATAAGGGATATTGGATTAAATGGTTCTAACATCCCTTCTAGCTTTGGGTCTCTGAAGTGATGGGAGTAAATGAGAAACAGATTGTGTAGTAGCTAGAAACCTAACCTTGGGGTCAGGATGACCTGGGTTCAAGAACTTTGACATGTACTAGCTACATGGCTATGGACAAGTAATGACCTCCCAGTGCCCCAAGCACCTCGAAATCATAGATGAGTTGCTGACTTACATAGGCAGAGAAAAAATTCACATTGAGACTTACATATAGGGAAGAAATCATAAGAGTGCTTGCTAAAATTTAAAGTTACAATCAAATTCTCAAAATGCATTTTTATTCTAATAAGAAGTCACGATGTTGATAAAAGTATTGTGGGCTAATATCATAATACCAAGACCGAATAGTTATATATAGTTATAATATGTATATATAATATATTATATATCTATACACACATATATGATATACATTATTATGCATTTCTATGCAGTGTACTTTTTGCTAATTATTTTTAATTATGTATATATGTATGTGTGTATATACACACATATGTACATATATGTATGCACACATGTTCACATTCCTTGATCAAGTGTTGGTAATGACCTGGGAGGTAATTTAGTGGAACCTTTTCATTTCACAGATGAGGGATTGAGGCCCAGGGAAATTAAGGTCACACAGACATTCATTGGAAGAGCCAGGATTCAAATTCATTTCCCGTGAACCAAAGTTCAACACTCTTTCTACTGCATTATATTTCCTCTGACAGAAACAAATTCAGGGGGGAAAATTGAATAAAAGTCTTTTTTGATGAATAAAGAAAAGAACAAGGAGGAGCTAAAATTGTATGCTAACAATGAGGAAATCTTAAAAAAAAGTGATTTCCCTATCAGTCACTAAGATTCAAGGAGAGAGATTTGAAATTGGAGGGAAGAATTATGGAGTGGTTGAATTTTAAAGCTGAAAAGTACATGGGGATATTACAGATGAGGAAATCAAAGCCTGGAGGTGTTAAATGATTTGTCTAAAGCCATAAAACTCCTCCAGGTAAGGTCTCTGCTGGTGTCTCTCTCCCTCTCCCTCTCCCTTTCCCCATCTCTCTGTCTCTCTCTCTCTCTCTCCCCTTTTGTCTTTCCCTCCCCTTTTCCTTTTCCTTCTCCTCTTTATCCCTCTTTCCTCTGACCCCACACACTTTCCCTTTTCCTGGTCTCCACCCACCCTTTCCTCTCCCCTTCTCTCTCTCAGGGATAGGGTGTTTAGAAGACCATGTCCTCAGTATAAGTTTTCTTGTTGTGGTTAGGGATGTTGCTCATGGCGATGGCAATGAAGAAAATCATGAAGTGTATATTTTACAGCAACTGGAATAGGAGATGGCAAACTGGACTTGGAATTAGTTAAATCCTCCCTCAGACATTGTGAGACACTAGGAAAATCACTTAGTCCCATTCTGTTTCAGTTTCCACACCTGTAAAATGGGAATAATGAAAGCACCTACCTCGCTGGGCAGTAGTGCGAGTCAAATGAGTTAATAGAAATAGTGCTTCACAAACCCTAAAGTCCTTATACATGTGAACTATCATTTTTGTTTTCACCCACTTCGAAGTTGTTGTGGTGAACAGCCAAAGCCTGCAACGGAAGATCATTAGTGCTTTTCTCTTCTCCTCCCTTCCTGGCCTCAGGACTGTGGGCATTTCTTTTAAGTCTAGTCTGCAGTCTTCACCCAGCTGCTCAATTACTGTTAGCAATAAAAATCACCAAGGGAAAAAAGTCCATTTTTAAAGGAGTTGGTGAAGATTCATAAAGAATATATCAGGCCTGTCAGATCTATGGATATCTGATAGATAATGCATACATTAGTGCAGCACATGAGAAGTTGTAAGCATAATCATTTTAGATTTCAAAGTCTTATAGTATACCATAAATTGGAAATGGATCTGAGATTAATAAGTAAAAGACAGGAGAAAGTATTGAATAGCTTAGTTTATGTGGGAGTTTGGTTAATGGCACACACAAAAAAGATAGAGAATTAATATGAGTTGTGTAATGGAAAAAAAAGGCAGCCTGATTTGGACAAAAAATAGACCTTGATCAATTCCCCTGTGCCAGTCCCCTCCTTCCATTGATGCTGCCCAGAATCTCCATCTGAGGGAGTGCTTGGGCCAGCCATGGCTCACACATTTTCTGGTCTGCTCCTGGCTCCCTGGGCTTTTCTGCCTCCTCAACTTGGAGATGCCTCCACCCTTATGGCTGAGGGGACTCCTCCTTCCAGGTCATCCTAGGAGATGAACATGTCTCACCTCTCTCTCAGCTCTGTTCCTGTCTCCAAACTTTTTCTACCTTTTCCCCATTGGATACTTTCTCTCCCACTAACCCCTTTTCACTTCCCTTTTATATATAATCTTCTCTCATTGGAAACCAAGTTCCTTAAGGGTAGGGATTGTCTTTTTGCTTATATTTATATGACTAGCACTTAGCACCATGCTGGGCACATCTTAAACTCTTATTAAATCTCTGTCTCTCTCTCTGTTTCTCTCTCTCTCTGTCTCTCTCTCTCTCTCTGTCTCTCTCTCTCTCTCTCTCCCTCCTCTCTCTCTGTTTCTGTCTGTCCGTCTGTCTCTCTCTCTCACACACACACATTTGCTTCAATGTGCACTTTATTTTACCTCATCTTAATATACAGGGTGTACCAAAAATTTTAAAGCAGTTAAAGTTTTAACTGAACTAAGACTTTTGGGATGCCTGATATTATCATTCTCTGTATACATGCTACTGCTCCTGTAGTAAAATGTCTGCTTTTTGAGGGCAAAAAAACTATATTGTTGTTTATCTTTGTATCTCTCTTTCCTGCCATATCACGTGCTTAATAAATGCTTGTTGAATTTGAATTGGGAATAAAATGCCTGTGTTCTTTTTCTCCCTGGTAGGTACATATCCCATAGAAATTAAGGGCAGAAAGGTGCCAAATAAACCAATATATTCATGGCAATGATTTTTGTGGTAGTCAAAACCTCTCAACAAAGGAGGTGTATGTTTGTTGGGAAATGCCTGGAGAGCTTGTTGAAAACAAATACAATGTAATATGATAGAAAATGAAATAAGAATTAAAAATTCATACAAATAATAGCTAGTGCTTATATAGTTTGCACATTTTCAAAGGGCTTTACATATGTTACCTCATTTGATCCCTGCAACACTGTGATGTTGATGCCATGATCATTCCCATTTTACAGATTAAAAAAAAAAACTCACCCTGAAAAAGGACAAAGTATTTCCTGAAGGTTCACATACCTAGGAAAGTTTTGAGAAAGCAATTAGGTCTTCTTGACTCCAAGTCCCGGACACTACCCAGTAGGCAACCTACATGCTTTTAAAATGGAGGAAAAAAACATGGAGAGTTGTGCATCAGCTGATGTAAAATGAAGTTAGCAGAAGCAGAAAGACAATATGTACAATATTGTTATTGTTTGTCCTTTATTCTCAAAGAAGACCATGATATCTGGAAGGTGATGTCATGATTTGCAATTGAATTGGATTTAAATGAGTCAGGGCTGTTCAAAGTCACCAACCTCACTCTCTCCTCTGGAGCCATCTGAGTTCAATGGCAAGATATAGGTCAGGATGAGTGGAGATGGCCTTGGATGCAGTGGGACGCCTTGGCCGTTTTAAGCTAAGGTCTTTCCCAGGTCTCAGTTTGTCTGAGGCAAGGCCCACTCAGTGATTAATGCTAGGTAAGAAATGAAGCAAAGAATGGCCTCTTTTACCTAGTCAAAAAAAAAAGCAATTTGGTAGGGGAAGACCCTGAAGGTGTCTGACCAAAACAGAAGCAATTTCTATTCATGCTAACTCAGAACCATTAGAGCCCAAATGAGGATCAGACTGGGACCTATTGTTGGTCAATCAATGAGAACCAAAGTGTTTTGGGTTGAAGGCTTGATCCTTAAAAAAATGTAGCCTGTAAACCGCAAGGCATCTTGGGTGGTTTCAGATATACAATGACTAATACAATGTAATCCCATCTCCCCAACAGACAAACAAATAAATAAGAGCAAACCCAAATGCTATGTAATTAAATGGACACCTAGGTGGCACCACAGATAGAGTACCTGGCCTGAAGCCAGGAAGACTCATCTTCCTGAGTTCAAATCTGGCCTCAAGACACTGGCTATGTGACCCTGAGCAAGTCACTTAATCCTTGTCTGCCTTGGTTTTCCTCATCTTTAAAATGAGCTGGAGCAGGAAATGGCAAACCACTCCAGCATCTTTGCTAAGAAAACCCCAAATAGGGTCATGAAGGGACAGACAGAACTAAACAACACAAATATAATTAAATGAAAAAGTGTGACAGGAGAGGAGATGAGGAAATGTGTTTCCCTCATTTCTTGGGACAGGTGGGAGTGGTGGAGACTGGGTGTGGGGTGTTGCATATACTATCAAAAGCAGGCAATGTGCCCCATACCTTAGCTTAACTCTTGATTTTGTCTTTCTTACACGGGAATGTTCATTAATGTGCCATCATTTATTTACTCATACCCCAAGTCATGGGGATCTTTGTTTTTTCTAGTTCTCCAATATCACAAAAATTGTTGCCATGATTATTTTGAAACCTTTCTTTCTGTCTCTGACCTTCTTGGGCTATATGCTTAGCAGTAGCATCTCCGGGTCAAAAGTTATGAGTTCATTTCGACAAACATTTATTAAATGTTCAGACATGCAAAACAAAAGACATCATTGAACCTTTAGAAATGTAAAACAATGACAGACATAAGGAGATATTCTGCATTTTGAAGAGAAATACGATAAAATGGTGATAGTTAAAAATTGAGTGAGAAAATGGTGAAATGAATCCCAAGAGCCAGAAATAAAGCCAATGTAAAAGCTTGTGCATTGAGCATGGAAAGGTTGTAACATAAAATATATTTCTCTACAAAGATGAGATTTTTGGCACTCAGAGTGGACTCATAAAAATCATTCTTCCCCATAGTCTATCCAAAGGGCTTAAGTGGAAGTGTATTCAAGTACTGTTTATTTCCAGATGACTGATCTCACTCATCACACTTCGAGCAACTACACATAGAATCTATCCCCCTCCCATTTTCATGTTTACCTGTTAAAATCCTACCTTTAAAAAGCTCTTAGGTCCTTCAGGAACTCAGGTGTAGTCTCTTCCATGGTTATGATATCCATCAGCTGGAAGCAATCTTGTTCGATTGCTCCTTTGAATTCATTGTATTTAGTCTATTTTGTGTTTTGTTTTCTTTTCCCTAATTTAATGTAAGCTCTTTGAGGTCAGGGAATATGTCTTACTTAATATTTTTCCCCCTTAGAACCTGGCACCTTGTGCATAGTAAATACTGAACAAAGTTTTCAGGAATCAAAGATTTTAAATAATATTAAACTTCAGATTTGAAGTCAACTTCCCTTCTACTAATAGATATAGCCTTCATAAATGATCTTTCCATGGACCAATAATCTATTATGGGAGCTGATTTTAATTCAAGCCTGGATAGTATAGTTTTAAAATACTGCCTTTGCATTTTAAATCAGATCATGGTCTTTACTTCTCCCCACATGAGCTGGATCATCCATTACTAATTCATTTTTTAAAACATTAATTATTTTTCAATTAAAAAGCATTCATTTTTTCTCACTCTCCCATCTCCCTTCTGCAATAGGGAAAGCAAATAAAAACCCAAGTCTTGTAATAAATATTCATAGTCAAGAAAAACAAATTATCGCACTGCCCATGTCCACAAATATGTATCTCAGTTGCATCTTGATCCTATCACCTCTTTGTCAGGATTCAAGTAATACTCTTCATCATCAGTCCTCTGAAATCATGGTTGGTCATTGTTGATCTTGGCTGATCAAAGTTCTTAAGTCTTTCAAAGTTGTTGTTGTCATTGTTTAAATTAACATTTGTATGTCTGCTCAGTGGCAGAAGTAGTTGAGCTTTCAAGAATCAGAGAATCTTAGCACTGGAGTGAATCCTAGAGATCATCTAGCCCAACTTCCCAACCAACACAGGAACTTTGTTCTATAATATTACTAAACAAGTGGCCAATCAGACCATGTTTGAAAACTGCCAGTGGTGGAGAGCCTACAAAAAATGTTAGAAGGCCATCCCATTATTGCGAATCTTTAGTTAGTATTAAATCCTTCCTCACAGTAAGCTGAAATCTGATTCCTTGTAACTGCCATCCAATGCTCCCGGTTCTGACCTTTGGGAACAATACTGAAGAAATTTATTCTGTTTTCCACTAGTATGTATATATATATATATATATATATATATATATATATATATATATATATATATATATATCCACTTAGTACAGTACAGTATATATATATATATGTATGTATGTATGTATGTATATAGTGAGAGAGAGAGAGAGAGAGAGAGAGAGAGAGAGAGAGCAGACACAGGGTGAGTTGAAGATGAAGGGAGGATAGCTAAAGGAAACAAAACCAAATTAAGGGATGAGAGAGGAATATATTGAGAGAGGGACATAGGGAGAGATAGAATGGGGTAGATTATCTTGCATAAAGGTGGCAAGAGGAAGCAGTTCTGTGGGAGGAGGGGAGAGGGCAGGTGAGGGGGGAATGAGTGAATTTTGCTCTCATCAAATTTGGCCTGAGGAGGGAATACCATACATACTCAATTGGGTATCTTACCCCACAGGAAAGAAGAGGGAAGAAGATAAAAAAAGGGGGGGGGATGATGGAGGGGAGAGCAGATGGGGATGGAGATAATAAAAAACAAACACTTTGGAAAGGGGACAGGGTCGAAGGAGAAAATTCAATAAAGGGGGATGGGTTGGGAAGGAGCAAAAAATAGTCTTTCACAACATGAGTATTGTGGAAGGGTTATACATAATGATACACATGTGGCCTATGTTGAATTGCTTGACTTGATAGGGAGGGTGGGTGGGAAGGGAAGAGGGGAGAGAATTTGGAACTCAAAGTTTTAAAAACAGATGTTCAAAAACAAAAAAAAGTTTTTGCATGCAACTAGAAAATAAGATGCATAGGCAATGGGGCATAGAAATTTATCTTGCCCTACAAGAAAGTAAGGGAAAAGGGGATGGGAGGGGAGTGGGGTGACAGAAGGGAGAGCTGACTGGGAAACAGGGCAACCAGAATATACTCCATCTTGGAGTGGGGGGGAGGGTGGAAATGGGGAGAAAATTTGTAATTCAAACTCTTGTGAAAATCAATGCTGAAAACTAAATATGTTAAATAAATAAATTAAAAAAAAAGAAAACCAAAGTGCAGAAATGAAAATTACTTTTAAACAATACCTAGGAGTTGTAGTCAACTGCAAGCTTGTGGTGCCAATAATGTGATATTGTTAATATAGAAAGGTAGTGTTATCCTTGACTACAATCATAGATACCGAGTCTAGAAGGTGTTAGGCAACATCCCTGCTTTACTCTGTTCTGGTCAGTTTACTTCTGGAGTATTATTTGCAGTTCTTGGTGTTGCATTTTAAGGAGAACATTGAAAAACTCAAAAGGGTTTGGAGAAAAGAAACCATGATGGTGAGATTGTGCATGAAACTGGGGATGTTTTCCTGGGGAATAGTCACTAATTTCCAGTATTTGAAGGATTGTTTCATAGAAGAAGGGTTAGATGTGATCTACTGGGCTCAAATACCAGAACCAGAATGAAAAGGTGTAAAGTGTCAGTGTTTTGAGACAGTCCTCCGGCATGAGGGACTCCTTCCTGGGAAGATGCAGGCTTCTACTATTGATCCTTGCTTTCTATAACTGGGTCGACAGTGTCATACTCTCCTGGTGTAGATGTCACTGTCAATCAGTTAAGTGGTCCAGATACCCAATTTATGTCTAAGGAAAGACATGTGGCCAGCCAGAGATGTCAGGAAAAATCACCTCTTAATGAGTTTGGGTCCTGAGAATAATATGTAAATTGACTGGAGTCTGTTCGATGCAAAGATTTATTGCAAACAATAAAGAAAAGGGAGGAAGTGGTGAAAGGAAAAGGGGACCCAACATAAAACAAGGGCATACACACCGAGTATGACTCACATAGGGGCAGTGTAGAGAAATGGGTCCATTCAGCAAAAAGGGAGTGCTCCAGCAGAAAGGTGTGCTCTTGCGGGGTGGGGGAGGGTATGATTCAGCAGGAAGGAGTATTCTCACTAGAGGGGAGGGTGTGCTCCACAATGCTCTTCTGAATGTGAAGTTTTTATATTACGTTTTGATGGCCTTCTTGGAGCTGGCCAAATTACATATCAGGAGTGAGGAAAAATATTATTTTGGAGGGTTTCTTATCTGGGGGAAGGAAAAAAAAAACAGCTGACAGTAGATAAAATGTTATTTTGGGGGTTTGCGTATCAGGGAATAATCAAGCTGATGTACACAAAATGATACTTGGGGGACACAGCTATACTAATCTTCCAAAAATGTAATTGTCAGTATTTTTACATAAGTGAGTTCTATAAGTTTACAACCTCCCTTACAGGTAGGCTGTCATGATGGCCTCAAAACCATCAAATGTAATCTTATAACAATGGTTTCCATGCATAGATTTTATAATCTACAGCCTCCCTTAAAAGGAAACTGTCATGGTGGTCTCAAGACCACTAGACTTCATTTTATAACAGGTTTTGAATTAACTCTGTACTAAGTGGAAAGCCTTCCTTACAATAAAAGATATCCAAAAGTGAGATGGGCTGCTTTAGGGTGTATTGAATTTCTCTTGCAAGAACATTTTAAAGTAAAAACATGTGATAGAAGGACTGTGTCAGGCAAAGGATGAATCATACCACATGACTTCAACGTTTCCTTCCAAGTCTGGTATTCTGTGATTCTGTTAAGTCTTCAAATAATTAAACATAGCTATCATCTTTTCCCAAGTCACAGTTACCCAAGGTCTTTATTCTTTAGGTAAAATGTTTTCCAGACCACTCACCATTCTGGGTATGTTCGTCTGCGTACATATCAATTTCATCCATAAAATGCTTCGTCATAGACAAATTTGATAAGCCTGCTGTCCAGGATTTTTATCCAATTCAACCAATAAACTGCTGAATAGGACAGCACCAAATGCAGCATTTTAACTAAGATTTTGGGGTTCCATCCCAGGAAGGGAGTGACAGGCAAGAGCGTGGGTTGAATTTAGTATGATGAAATCCAGTACAAAAAATTCACTTCTCAGATACAAGATAGAGGAGGGAGAATGAGATAGAAATTGTCCCAAAAAAGATCTGGGTTTTTTTCAGCAGATCACAAGTTCAGAATGAATTAGCATTGTGATGTAACAACCAAAAAATTAATACACTCTTGGGCTAAAATAAAAGAGGCATACATTCCAATATGGAAGTGATAGTTCCATGTACCCTGCTCTTGCCAGACCACATATGGAGTGCTGTGGTCAACTTGGGGCATTATAGTTTAAGATGACGTTGATAAGTGGGAAGGTGTCCAGACAAGTTCAATGAGTATAGTGAAGCATCTCTAGTTCATATATATGAGGGTAATTTGGAGAGTATAGAGATGTATAGCTTGGAGAAAACTCAAGGGGGATATGATAGCTATATTCTAGTGTTTGAAGGTCTGTCATGTGTCGGAGGGATTACATTTATTCAGTTTGTTACCAGAGATTAGAACCAGGAGCAATGGAAGTTGCAAAGAAGCTAATTGAGGTAGATAACAGGAAAACCACAATGAGGACAAATTCTTCCAATAATTAGGGCTGTCCCAAAGTGGGAAGCAGTGTATTTCCCTTCCTTGAAGGTATTAGGACAGTGATTGGATGTCTCCTTGTCCAGTATGTTATATAGTGAGGCCTCCTCTCATGTGGATGCTGGACCAATCAGCAGCAGGGCTTCCTTGCAACTTCCGGGATGCTATGATTTTTATGAGAGGATTCCCAGTGTGTTGGGGGAGTGGGGATTTGACTCAAAGCTAGTGATTAAAGCCAGATGTAGATTAAATTGTAACTGGTAAGAGTTAAAGATTAGTGGAAAAAGTAACAGTTGTGAAGGTATGAAGCATACATCCTTTCTCTCCTCCATGCATTCTATGAAATTCTATTTTCTAATCCTGATCATTTTCGCTAGTTGTCCCCCATTCCTGGAATGTTCTCCTTCCTTGTCTCAGCTTCCTGATTTCCTTGAATTCATTCAGGGCTCAATAAAATCCCACTTTCTGCAAGAAGCCTTTTCTGGTCCCTCTTAATCCTAGCACCTTCCCTCTGAGAATATTTCTAATTTATCATGCATATATCTTGTTTATACATAGTTGGTTGCATGAACTCCTTGATGGGAGGGACTATTTCTACCTTTCTTTGTATCCCCAGTAGTTAACACAATGCCTGTCACATAATAGGCACCTAAAATACTTATGACTTGACCACTAGTGGGCATTTGTCACTAGTCTGCACACCATCTCCCTCCTTTTTAAAATAGTGAAAAATTAGCAAATCTCAAATGACTTATAAGAGGAATAGCTCTCTGACTCATGGTTCTACTATTACCTTAATGGTAGTCAATTAATTAGCATTTATTAAATACCTCCAGTGCTCTAGGTTCTGTGCTAAGTGCAAAGAAAGGCAATGCAGAATTATGGATTTAGAGCTAATCCAAATCTCATATTTTACAGAAAAGGAAACTGAAAAGAAAGAAAGTTTGAGTGACTTACCAAAGGATGCACAAGTAATAAGACTCAGAGCAAGGATTTAAACTGAACTCCTCTGTCTCTAAATTCCTCCCACTTTTCATAGAACTGTGGACTTTGTAGATTATCCTGCCTACACACAAAGTTCCTTTTAAAAGCTATTATTAGTGTGCCGAGATGCTTGTATCTATTGCTAATTAATAAAATAGAATTCATTTAAGTAAAGGAAAAGCACTCAAGAGCCATATGCATCTTTTGTGCTGCTAGCCTTGGCAATCCAACCCATCCAGTGACAGTCAACTCACAGTATCATTGTTTGATCCAAGACTCATGGGTATTTTGGTGCCACTTTTGAGAGAATTTCAATGATCCTGTGTGGAGTCATTAGAGGCTAGCAGGTCAAATGGCATCCTGAGAAACCACTGAACATCCTTGCCTTCTGTTGCAAACTCTCTGGATGCTCCACTGGAGACCAAATGAGAAACAAGGGTTAGGAACTTTATCTATTGTCCAGACATCTGTAGCCACAGCAGGCTGTCAAAAGAACTGCTGTCCTGGAAGCCAAAGTCACCCAGGGGGCTCATCAGCTCCAAAACAAGACCAGAGTTGGAGACAGCTCCAAAGTGCTAACAATGTTAACTGATTGTGTTGCCTGCCAAGGAGAGTGATATCACTGCCAGGATCAAATAACACTTCCCTCTGCTTGGCTTGGGGAAGTCATAATTTTTTCACGACACTTGGAGGAGAATAGGGGTGGAATTTGAGCTGTGCTTCTGGGGAACTTAAGACCAATCCATCTGGTGAGAGAAAGTTGAGTTTGGGAAGTTTGGCTGGACTGTGGGCCAAGGAAACAGAGTTAAAAGCAAACTGGCGGGCACTGGGGACTTGGTACAACTTTTGTAAAGGTTTCAGTCCCTCATCACTTTTGCTTCTTCTCCATTCTGGCAGCCAAAGGAATTAATGAGCAACACTCAGAAGTTATTTAAGGAAGAGTATCCTCTCTCTTTTGACTCCTGTTCTCCCGCTGTTTGCTTTAAAAGCTCACAAAGGTCTTGCGTAGCTAGGTTTATTTCATGGTTTTAAGGGGTTTTTTGGTCATATTTTAATGAGATGCTGGTAGAGAACAAGAGGGAATTAAAATGAGTGTGACTCATTTTGGTGTTCAGATTATTGCCCTGTCTTCTTCTTGTCATTTCATTCAAAAATGTCACCCATTATATTTTGTCTCTTAACCTTTAATTCAGTCATGCCCAAGAAAAGCATAAAATCGTTCTCTTGATTTGCTGAATATAATACTATTTTATTCAAATTCAAAACATCTGCGTGCCTCATCTAACTTTTTTCATGGAACTCCCCCCAACCCTGAACTCTTATTTTTGTCCCCTAATGATTAAGAACCAAAATGAAACTTTCTAACTTTCCCTATCTGGCAAACCAAGTGTTCTCCAGTCTTAATTATTTCTGTTGTGGCACCACCAAACTTCGAGGTGCTTGGGCTTAGGTCTTTGGAGTCATTCTCCATTCTTCTCTCTTCCTTGCACCCAATATCCATTTAGTTACCAGGCCTTCTTTAGTATCTCTCAGATCTGTCTCTTCTCTACTCACATGACATCACCAATCAGTTCTCTGAACTGACCTTTCTACATCCAGCCACTCCAGCTGAGTGGAGGTTCAGCTACCAAGATAATCTTCCTGAAGTACAAATCTGAGTAGGGTATTCCCCTTCAGTGTTCTTACCTTGAGGATAAAGTATAGACCAAATACAGTAATGAAGGCCTTCACAATGTGGCTCTTACATATCTTTCAAGACAAATCACAATCCCTCTGCTTTGTGTATTCTAGGTCCCATTCAAACTTGACTACTTGATATTCCTAAAGTGCAGCATTTTATTTCCAGCCTCCATGCCTGGAAAGTACTTCTTCCTCCCCTCTACTCTTAGCAAGTATTCTTGCTTCCTTCAAGGCTCAGTTCATGTTCCACTTCCTATGGGAAGTCTTCCCTGACATTCTTCATGGCTATTATTCTTTCCCTACTCAAATTATCTTGCAATTATGTATCTACATTAATGTTTTATCTTTCAGTAAAATGTAAACATCTAGGGTTAGGGATTGCTTTTCATTTTGTCTTTGACATCTTGTACGTAGTAAATGATTAACTTTAAAAATGTTAAATTGAATTTAAGTCAATGTGAGAACTAGGAAGGATCATAGAAACCATGGAATGCAACCCGTACCCCCATTCCATAGATGAAGAAAAGGATGTTTAGAAGCCGAGGTGTCCTGTCTAAGTATGTATAAACAGCAAGTAGCAGCTCTTTCATGGATGCTTTTCAAGTATCTACATGGCTTGTAGTTGTTTTCATGACTTTTATGCCTGATTGATTAAGGATCACAGATCTAGAGTTAGAAAGTACCTCATTGCATTCAGTCCAAACCCTCTAATTTTACAGATGGGGAAACTGAAGACCAGAGAAGGAAAGAAGCTAGTTGGTACAGTGTCTAGATCTGGAATCAGGAAGAACTGAGTTCAAATCCTGCCTCAGTCATCTGTGTGACTTTGGTCAAGGCACTTAACCTCCCCCAGGTTCTCTATGCCCCCTCTGTAAAATAGGGATGATAACAACACCTATTTCCTAAAGTCGTTGTTGGGAAGGTAACATATATAAAATGATTTACAAGCTTTAAAAACTACAGAAATGTTAGCTATAGTGAAGTAACTTGCTTTACGTCAACTCAATTGTAAACCACAGAGACAGGATTTGAACCCAGGTACTCTGGCTCCAGATCCAGTGCTCTTTTCATTATATCACACTGCCTCTGAAGGGTCATGTCTTTGCTTCCGAAATTCTGATCCAGAAATGCCACTGATTCCCCTTTTTGCATTAGAAAGCATAGCCAACTTCTGAAAGTGCTGTGACATTGGAGAGGGCATTTCCCTGTTGCTCTACTCTCACAAAGAAAGAATTAAGTTATGTGGGACATGGGGAATGGCAGTGTTCCACTCTCAGTAATTACCGAAGGAGAGGAAACCAGCAGCAATTGTAGCTAGTTATAAACCATAATGAAGCTTCTTTGGCTGGGTAGGTCATTGAAGGAGGTTGTGGGATCTCCTTGTCTAGAGGCTTTTAGGATAAATTCCTATGTGTCAGGCAACTGCTTCATGGCTTTTATAGATGTGCTGCTGCTTAAAATCAGAGAAAAGAAATTCCCTTAGCTACTCACCCAGTATAATAATATATTGTGAGCAAGTGGCAGAGAAGGATGATTTCAGTCCTTGTTTCTTTAATACATTTGCCTGGAGAGGAGTGGATGGACTAAGAGAAAAACAGCAAAACTAATTTTGTCCAGTTACATCTTTGTGTTTGGTTAAGAGACTCCATCATACGTTATCTCCAGATTCTTTTCAAAGAAATGCATTTGGGAAGAGCTAAGATTATTGGACCTGACTCCTATTTCTATTCATGCCAAGTAAATGGAGACAACTATAACCACTGTCTTTAGGATGCAAATTCCTTAGACTTGCAGTCTGTCCCCAGTCTACTTTTCTACCATTATTTCACTCCTCATGATACCAGCTCAACCCCACTAACTCACAGATGCTTGTTTCCCAGATCAGACACCATACCCTGGAGAACTCAACCTTTTCAGCTTGGAAGCTTAGCATTGCCCCACACTCCCTTCTGATTGGCCAATGCCTCCAGTGGCTGCTAAAGTAAATCTACCTCCAGCAAAGATTTACTTCCCTGCCTTCTCTCCTGGCCTTCTCTCTTTTGTTCTTGAATTCCATACTTTATTATTTAATATTTTTTAGTTTTCAGCATTGATTTCCACAAGATTTTGAGTTACAAATTTTCTCCCCATTTCTACCCTCCTCCCACTCCAAGATGGCATATATTCTGATTGCCCCATTCTGCAGTCAGCCCTCCTTTCTGTCACCCCTCCCCCCCCATCCCTTTTCTCTTTACTTTCTTGTAAGGCAAGATAGATTTCTATGCACCATTGCTTGTATATCTTATTTCCCAGTTGCATGCAAAAACAACTTTTTTTTTGAGCATCTGCTTTTAAAACTTTGAGTTGCAAATTCTCTCCCCTCTTCCCTCCTCACCCATCCTCCTTGAGAAGGCAAGCAATTCAACATAGGCCACACATATGTCATTATGCAAAACACTCCCATAAATAGTCATGTTGTGAAAGACTAAGTATATTTCCCTCCAGCCTGTCCTGTCACCCTTTATTTAATTTTCTCCCTTGACCCTGTCCCTTTTCAAAAGTGTTTGCTTTTGATTACTTCTTTCCCCATCTGCCCTCCCTTCTATTGTCCCCCCTTTTTATCCCCTTCTCCCTACTTTCATACCCAATTGAGTGTGTATGTTATTCCTTCCTCAAGTCAAATCCAACAAGAGCAAGATTCACTCATTCTCCCTCACCTGCCTCCTCTTCCCTTCCAATGAACTACTTTTTCCTGCCACTTTTATGTGAGATAATTTACCCCACTCTATCTATCCCTTTCTCCCTCTCTTAATATATTCCTCTCTCATCCCTTAATTTGATTTTTTTAGATATCATCCCTTCATACTGAACTCACCCTGTGCCCTCTGTGTTTATGCAGACGTGTATTCCATTCAACTACCCTAATACTGAGAAAGGTGTCATGAATTACACACATCATCTTTCCATGTAGGAATATAAGCAAAACAGTTCCACTTTAGTAAGTCCCTTACGATTTCTCTTTCTTGTTTCCTTTTCATGCTTATCTTGATTCTTGTGTTTGAAAGTCAAATTTTCTATTCTGTTCTATACTCTAGTGTTTTCACTGGGAAAGCTTGAAAGCCCTCTATTTTATTGAAAGTCTATATTTTGCTTTGGAGCATTATACTCAGTTTTGCTGCATAGGTGATTTTTGGTATTAATCCTAGCTCCTTTGACCGCAGGAATATCATATTCAAAGCCCTTTGATCCCTTAATGTAGAAGCTGCTAGATCTTGTGTTCTTCTGATTGTGTTTCCACAATACTGAAGTTGTTTCTTTCTGGCTGCTTGCAGTATTTTCTCCTTGACCTGGGAACTCTAGAATTTGGCAACAATATTCCTAGGACTTTTCTTTTTGGGATCTTTTTCAAGAGGTGATCGGCAGATTCTTTCAATTTCTGTTTTACTCTCTGGCTCTAGAATATCAGGGAAATTTTCCTTGATAATTTCTTGAAAGATGATATCTAGGCTCTTTCTTTTTGATCATGGCTTTCAGGCAGTCCAATAATTTTAAAATTATCTCTTCTGCATATATTTTCCAGGTGATTGGTTTTTCCAATGAGATATTTCACATTGTCTCCATTTTTTTCATTCCTTTGGTTCTGTTTTATAACATCTAATATCTAATCACTAGCTTCCACTTGCTCCAATATAATTTTTAAGGTAGTATTTTCTTCAGTGGTCTTTTGGACCTCCGTTTCCATTTGGCTAATTCTGCCTTTCAAGACATTCTTCTCCTCATTGGCTTTTTGCCATTTGAGTTAGTCTATTTTTTGAAGTTTATTTTCGTCAGTATTTTTTTGGGTCACCTTTAGCAAGTCATTGACTTGTTTTTCATGATTTTCTTGCATCACTCTCATTTGTCTTCCCAATTTTTCCTCTATATCTCTTACTTGATTTTCCAAATCCTTTTTGAGCTCTTCCATGGCCTGAGACCAATTTATATTTTTTTGGAGGTTTTTGATATAGGTTCTTTGACTTGGTTTACTTCTTCAGGCTGCATGTTTTGATCTTCTTTGTCACCAAAAAAAGATTCCAAAGTCTGAGTCTTAATCTGAGTCTGTTTTCACTGCCTGTTCATGTTCCCAGCCAACTGCTTGACCCTTGATCTTTTTGTAAAGGTATTTTGTAGAGTAGAGCATACTTTGTCCCAAGCTTTATGGGCTGCACTTCTGTTTTCAGAGCTACTTCTACACAGCAAGCTCTGCCACACCAGCACTCCTCCTCCCCCAAGAACCACCAACCCGGACTGCAATCTAGGTCCAAGTAGGCTCTGCACTCCTGCTCTGATTCACCAGTTAATTCCTCCCACTTGGTGGGCCTGGGACTGGAAGCAACCATAGCCGGAACTGCCTCCAGAGCTGCACCACTTCCATGGCCCTAGGGCTGGGGCCAACTGCGCACTCCTTTCTGTCTGATCTAGTAGTTTTTCCCACTAACCTGCTCTGTTGTCTTTGGCATTTGTAGGTTGAGAAGTCTGGCAACTGCCACAACTCAATGATTCAGGGCCCTACTGCCTGTTCTGTCTGGCTCCTGGTCTGCTTGGTCCTGGCGCAGCCCACGCTGGGCTGTGATCCACTCTGCTCCCAGCTCCGTGCAATAGACCCTTCCAAGAGACCATCCAGGCTTTCCTGGGCTGGAGCCCAGATTCCCTCTGCTATTTTGTGGGTTCTGAAGCTCCAGAATTTGTTCAGAGCCATTTTTCACAGGTGTTTCGAGGGACCTGGAGGAGAGTTTAAGCAAGGCCCTGCTTTCCAACCATCATCTTGGCTTTGCCCCCTTATGTCTTAATAGACAAGTTCCCACCCCTCATTTAGTTCTGTAACCATAACCAGTGACTGTCGCTGCTGCTCTTGGTGAGGCTATGTCAGTCTATTCATTCCCTTAGGACTCCCCTTACTAGCCCCTTCCAACTTTTTAAACCAAGACAGCTCTCTCCAGGCTGCCAGCCTCGCTTATAGATATTGTCTCTCTTTCTCTATAAAAAAGAGTTCCTTGAGAGCTAGGACTGACTTTGCTTTTGTGTTTGTATCCTTCTAGTTTGTTGTTGTTCAGTCATAATCGTGTCTGCTTCTTTGTAACCTCATTTGGGTTCGCTTTTTTTTTGTAAACATTGTGGCATGGTTTGCCATTTCCTCCTCCAGTTCATTTTACAGGTGAGAAAACTGAGGCAAAGAGGATTAAGTGACATCCCCATGGTTACACAGCTGGTATGAATCTGAAGCCAGATTTGACCTCAGATTTTTCTGACTCTAGATCTGATACTTTATCCATTGCATCACCTAGCTGTCCACATTATAGTTTAATCTTTATAGTTTAGCATAAGGATTGACAGATAATATTTCCTTTCCTCATGTTTATATAGAGCTTTTATGGTTTGCAAAGTGCTTTGCATACTACATTTCATCTGCAAGTTAGGTGCGTCTTATAATACACATTTTACAAGTGAGGAAACTGAGGCTTAAAAAGTGACTTGCCCAGTGGTGCCTAGCTGGTAAGTGTATGAAGCAGGATTTGAACCCAAGTCCTCCTTACTCTAAGGCCCGTGAGCTCAGTTCTTCTAAATTTGAAGTTCAATGTTCTATCCATTACTTCACTTGCCTTCATGCCCTCTTTGTCCAACCAAACTAGGAACTATTAGACTCCATTCTATCCCATTACATTGTGAGCTTCTGAAGGGCAGGGACTGTCTTCTGCCCATTTTTGGATCCTCAGTGCTTAGTACAATTCCTGGTACAAAGTAGGGGCTTCACAAGTGTTGATTGACTGTCTGACTGACTATTTTTTGCCAGCCATCCCCTGCTTCTGTACTTTTGTTCAGGTGGCTGCCCACTTTTGGAATACATGCCCTTCATCCTCTCTGTTTGTTAAATTTCATACCTTTATTCAAGGTCCAGCTCAGCTGTTGCCTTTTCTCATGAAGCCTCTTTTGACAATCAGAGCTCTCTTAAGAATGTTGCTACTTTAAAATAATCTCATTGACAGGAGAGATTTTATGTTTGTACCTCTTCAAGCTTCATCCCCTACAAGAGATTTTTTTCATGTGGTGCTATCTATTTGTCAACTGGACCAAACAGACCTCTAACCTGTGTACAGCCAGAGCCGAATGGAACAGGCTAGAGACAGGAGAGTCAGGAATCAGACAGAACTTTAGTTTCAAAGTGAAGGAAACAGCTTGCAAGGAAGGACATGTGTCCCAGAGCCCAGCCCCTAGTGGGGGTACTTGAGGCAGTCGGGCTGAACCTTGATTTATTTACTTGTGGCTAAAGAAAGACTCAAACAATGTAGTGTAGCAACAGTAGCGAGGCATGATAGCAACAGTGAGACAAGGTTTTCTAGTGACAAATAGTCTGTTCATGTCAGGGCTTCATGTCTGGGTCTGTTGGTGCTTGCCTGAGCTCAGGGATCACAGTTCATCCAGAGAGGAACCCAAAGGATTATTGCTATGCCAAGCTCAGGGGATAGCCTGCTCGCTGGGCCTTAGCTCTGGAAAACAGGGTGTCTCCTAACAGCATCTTGAAAAGTTCAATTAAAAGATTTCTTCTATGGCAGTAACTTCCCCCATGGAAAGATTGTAGGGCTGAGAGATTAGTAATGTTCAAGTCTCTTAGACTTCTGGAATTTGATTCAACTTGGCATCTAAGTTCAAATCTCATCTCTGCCACCTTCTGTGTTTGTGAATTTGGGTAAATCATCTCATCTTCCCAGGGCTCTGTTTCCTTATCTGCGAAATGAGACTTCCACTAAATAACCTTTGAGATCCCTTTCCCCTCTAGACTAATGAAATTAGAGGTCTTTTATAAAGTTAAAGTAATATAAATTCCATGTTCCCATAGAATATGGAATCTAGTAGATTAGGAGTCTTCTCTGGGGCAAGAAATGATGGACCTTCATCTCAAATTCAGACCAAGGCATTGCAGTATTGCAGAAAAGGAAGAAAAAAGGGAGACAGACATTTATTAAGAGCATATACTATGTGAAAGGCAATTTAAAAATATTCTCTCATCTGATATTCGCAACAACCCTGAGAAGTAGTACTATCACCATTTTAAAGCTGAGAATACCAAGGCAGACTTATTCAGAATCACACAGCCAGTAGGTGTCTGAAGGCAGATTTAAATTCCGATCTTCATCACTCTAGTGACTATGACACCTACACACCTCTTAAAAAACAAAATGAAAAAAGAGTTCATGAGTAAGAGGGTGTTTCAACAATCTGGCTAGCAGCTGCCGTGAGGGTGTAAAACCAACAACAACCAGCTCACAGAATGCAGCAAGCCCATGTCCTTTTCATCTGCTTTATTAAGGAAAGCAACGTTAAAGGGTTAACAATCTTACTTTAATCCAGCATACAAATATAATTTACTTATTTCAGGGGAAAAAAAAAACAGCACCTTGAATTACAGACCAAATACAATTCATAGTTATCAACATCTGGGTGTAAAGCCGGGGAGCTCATTATAACGGCCGGCCCAGAGTCACGCGCCACTCCTGCTGTGTGTGGCTCAGAGGTCTGAGAGAGAACACTAACCTCTGTGCTTATATATCCTGTTCAGGGCTGCGACCTCACCCAGTCTGGGCATGGAGAAGTTCCCCACCCCCAATATCACATCAGATACAAATCGATGGCTCCCAATTGTCTCAGTGCTGAGAAATACAAAAACATCCCACTTTATCTGCCCCATTCAAACAAAGGCCAGAATCATTAAAGGTCAACAGCAAAAAGTCCCATCTTAATCACTATTACAGAAGGCCTGCTTTGTAATGATGGCTCTGCTACCATGCTACATGGTGGAGGTAGGGCAAGCCACCTAATGCTTCTGGGCCTCAGGTTTCTTATCTGTAGAATGAGGTGATAGGAACAAGGGATCTTAAAGTTTTTTTTCCTGAACTAGAGGGGCACTCTTCTGAATCAAAGATATTTCCATTTTTTTTTATCACATTGACTCTGGTAAATCTGGACTTTTCTCTGCTTTATAGAGAAAACATTTTGCTAATGTTATATCTTTAAATGTATAAATGAGTGAATAAAAAGAATACTAAGTACTTACTATCCGCCAAACAAATGCTAAGTACTGGGGACACAAATAGAAGGGAGAGTTGATACTTATAGAGAATTAGGAGCCAGAGAGGGGTGTTTTGGTTTCAAATTCACTGGGATGGTGAGTAGAGTCACCATAGGAGAGTTAATTGACTTGCTGTTTTAATTAACAATTACAAAATTGATTCTATTGTGGTTCCAGAGCTGAATAATAGGAGAAACACATTGTGGGAGGTGGAAGGAGATACTCATGTGGAGGCTAGGTGGATAAAAGGAAGACATATTTGGTGGACTGCAAAGCATGGTGGAAGCTAGCTAAACATAGTGGGGCATGTGTGTTACTCAGATGAACTGTCTAATCAGTATAACATGGTCACTAAGGCAGGAATTCTAGAGTTGAATTGAATCCCATAAACTTTAGGACCTAGAGCATGGTCTCTAGTTCAGAAGATGCAGTGACAGTGCTGATGGCAAAGTTCAGAGTGTGTAATGTCAGATAGAGTTGTTGGAAATACATTAAAGGGTCTGAGCATAAAACATGGCTGACACTGGCTAGATGTAGTGGGTCATGTCAAAAAACTTCCTAATCAGAAAGACAGGCTCCAGCACCAAAATTCAACATCTAGATATAGACGGGGACAGTGGGACAGTGGAGCCATCTGAACCATCAGGACTAGTAGGATACATGATAACTACCAAGGAAAAGTATGTGGTAGAATGTAAAAAGCTGTCCATTGGACCCTGTGAGAAAACAAACTTGATCTCACAACCACGTGTATCCGGGATCCTTGAAGAGTTTGACTTTTGTTTCCTTTGATTAATTCAGTGTATTTCATTGAGTCTTACTAGGTGCTAAGCCTATGTGGGTGTAAAGCTCTCGGGGCACTATGGGGAGGTGCTAACTCCAGAGCCAATCATAGGAGCCTAAGTTTTGGTCGCTCAGATGATGTTTGATGACATCTGAATCCATATAAAAAAAGGAAGACAGAGCCATTTGCTGAGGGGCTCTCAGTCTTGGTGGTGCACTGATGTGGAGACTCTGGGCAGCTGTAGTTAAGAGCCCTCCAGCTTGCCCAGATGTCCAGACTTGGTTTTCTTGGTAACTATGAATTGTATTTTGTCTGTTTGTAATTTGTTTGCATTTGCTCTGAAGTTCAGGGTGCTGGCTTTTCCCCCTGAACTAGGTGAGTGATATTTGTATGCTGGATTAAAATAAGCTTGTTAACCCCTTAACATTGCTTTCCTTAGTAAAGCAGATCAAAAGAACCTGGGCTTTGGCAGTGTGCTGGTAGAATGCTTGTGGTTGGGCTAGTGTTGGTCTTTTATCCCCACAACAGCTGCTAGTAAGATTGTTGAAACACCATGATTGTTCTAACTAGGGTCAGTATTCAACCCAGCATACTAGGTAAACTGGTAGACTTTGAAATAGAATGATGTTGGTTCTTAAATCTTGACTCAGACATTTACTTCCTTAAAAACCTGGATAGGTCACTTAGTATCCATGGACCTTAATTTCCCTGTCTGCAAGATAAAGAAGTTGGTCTATATGGCCTCTGATATTCCTTGAAGCTCTAGACCTATTATTCTAAGGCAGTTAACCTTTCTCAGACTCATTTTCCTCATTCATAAAATGGGGATAATATATCTGGAGACATCTTCCAGGGTTATTATCTTTCAAGTGAGATATTATATGGAAAGGTATTTTCAAGCTTAATATTATACACAAATGTCATCTGTCATTATTGTTTATAATAATAAAACTGTAATTTTCACTTTTTTAGAAGAGCAGTAAACTATGTATTAAAATAAATTTTGTTTTATGAAGCTGAGTTGATGTAAAGAAGTTGATGCGCCAGAATGGCAGAGCCCTGGGATTTTATTTCTAGCCAAAGCTTTCATTCCCTGTAAGTGAGACCTCTGGCTCTTGACTTGATTGACTTGTACCTCAGTCAACCCAGATGGAAAAAAGGGTAATGAGCCAACACTCCCTGAAAACCAGCTGCTGCATCTGAGCTGTGATTTCCCTAGTAAATGCATTATAAAATATCTGGTCTATTTGATGGATTCATCATATGACTTGTCCTTTGAAATGATGTAGCCTAAGCTCAAATTAATAACAATAATAACCATAATAACAATCACAATAATGATGATGATGGAGGCTTTCCTACGTAGACACAATTGGGATTTAGTCAATCAACAAGCATTTATCAGGCACTGCTTGTCTGCCAGACACAGTGCTAAGTTCTAGAGATATAAAGACAAAAGAGAAGCTGTCCCTACTCTCAGAAAGCTTACATTCTGAAGAAGGAGATGATGCATGTGTAATTATACCCTTAATTTTTTTTATTTATTTACTTTGTATTTATACCACCTGCATTTTCTACTTTAGCCCTTTCTCTCCCTACTGCCCAAGAGCCATAAGTCAGAATAAAGAAGAAAAAAAATGGATAAAAAGTTCAGAAAAACCAACATGCTGAAAATATCTGAGGGGCAGCTAGGTGGCGCACTGGATAGAGCACTGGCCCTAGAGTCAGGAGGACCTGAGTCCAAATGCGGCCTCAGATCACTTGGCACAGTTACTAGCCGTGTGACCTTGGGCAAGTCACTTAACCCCAATTACCTTCCCTTCTCCCCTCCAAAAAAATACAAACCCATGAACATATCTGATGTTATATCCAGTTTTCTATGCCCATAGACCCTCACCTCTATTAAGAAAGGAGAGATATAATCTCATTTCTTCTTTGGTGCCAAGCTTGGTCATTATAATATTGTGTCATTCAATTTCAATTGCTCTGTTTCCATGGTTGTTTTTGCTTTCAGGTCCTACATATACCAAAAATCATAGCAATACTTTCTGTAGTGGCAAAGAATGAGAAACAAAATAGGTGTCCATTGATTGTAGAATAGATGAACAAATTATGACATATAAAAGCAATGGAAGATTGTGCTGTAAGAAATGAGGAACACAGAGAAACATCTGGAAATTTCTGTGAATTGATGCAGTTAGGTAAGCAAAACCAGGCAAACAGTATACATAGTGATTGTACTAATCACTAGATCATGAAAAGAACACCAAAACAAAGCCAGCCACTGTGTAATTATAATCATCAATCTTGGCACCAAAGAAGGAAGGAAGGATTGAATCTTCTTTTCTGTGGAGCTGTCCAGGACTGTGGATTCTGAATGTTATATTCACCCTCAGATCCGCTTTCCATGCCTGTTGTTTTTATTTAACAATTTTTCTTTGTTACAAAAGAAGGTTCAAATAGTGGCCACTGGATGAAGATGGGAGTATATCCAGATACAGGAGATATGTAAAAAAAAAATCATGACTAAACTTTAATAATGAAAAAAAAAAACCTTAAAGAGAAAGACAAAGGAAATACCAGTAGTATTATTGACCAAAACAATGTGCAGAGAATTTTACAGATCATTATCAAAGAGATGATGGGATGAAGTTCAAGGACAGAATATCTGTAACCAGCACCATACGACAAAGACTGGAGGCTCTTTTCTTGCATATATTCCAGCTGGGATTTCTGGATGAAATAAAGACAGAAGCCAATGTCAAAGGAAGCTCAAATAATATGGTATCTTTAGCAGGAGTTTGAGGACGAGTGGCATGGCTAGACCATAAATGATTTTATGTACTCAGAATCATGGAATCTTAGAGTTATAAGAGCCTTCAAAGGGCTACACCCACACAAGATTCTACTGTACAGGGAGGACCTTACAAATGGTTCTCCATCCTTTGCTTGTGCTGAGGGGGAACCCATTACCTCTTGAGGCAGACTCTTCTGTTTTCATAAAAGATATTCAAAATTGTCAGAAAGTTTTGTCCTGAGATCAAGGCAACAGTCACTCTCTGCAAATTTCACCCCTTGGTCTAGTTTGTCCATCCAGACTAATTCCAATTGCCTCTTTCACATGACAGACATTCAGACCTTGAAGAGAGCTACCACATTTCACCTAAGTCCAATATTCATATGGCATAAACTTGACGTTCTTTCTCATCTTTGTATAGGTGGTCATCTTTGTATAGATGCTCTGGAGCTTATCAATGATTTAAAACAATTGGGCAAGCATTATTTCACTGGGCAGAGTATGGTGGAACTATCATTATTATTTGATATTATTTCTGTGTCTAGATGTATAACTGATTTTTCACTCCCAAATATAATGATGTCATATTACTAAGTGTGGGAAAGTATGTCCATGACTCCACATGCCTGGAAAAGAGGCAGCATGTGAAGATGAGGTGGGGGCCAGGTTGACTAGTGCCAGCAGGCACCTAACTATGTAGAGATTCCCTTGCATGGAAACTGTGTATGGGAAAGCAATAGTTATACTGAGGGATATCAATACAACAATAAGCTTTTGCTTAATACATTGTGTGAGGTCCTGGGGATACAAAGATAAAAATGAAAGTCATTGCCCTCTGTCAGGATAGGCAGAGTATATTAGTGTATACAGAACAGAAACAAAATAAATAGAAGCTGATTTTGAGATGACAGAAATGACATTGACACCAACTACAAAGTTTTCAAAGTAAATTAACGAGAATGACCTAGAAAATGGACTCTTTTAAACAGCACAGGTCTTACATACTGGCCTAATGCAGTGAAATAGTTGCTAATAGCATCAGTGAGTTAAAACATAAACTTGTTTAAATCTGTAAAATCTTATGAAGAAGGATAATGGAAAAATATGGCCAGCAGTGACTCAAAGAGTAGGTAGAAGCAGTTGGAGTTAAGGCCAGTTCAAAAAAGATAGGAAAGATATATCCAATGGAGCAAAGGCTTCCCAAGGACATCTAGAGTAAAGTTCAATAGGTATTTGGAGATACAATACTAAAGGTCAGGAGAAAGGTTAAAGCTAGACAAATAGACATGTATAACATCTATTTTGGGATGATAACTGAATTCATGGGAGCTGATGAGGTCATTGAATTAAATAGAAGAGAGAGATATTAGAAGAGGGCTGAAGAGGAAGCCTAGCCAGATACCCAGTGTTGACAGGCATGACTAGAACAAATATCCAGCAGAAAAGACTGATAAGGAGTAGTCTGACAAGTTGTAGAATAACCAGGATAGTGAAGTGTCACAAAAGCTTAGAGAGAAAAGAGGCTATCAAGGAGAAGAAGGAGAAGTCGTCATAGGGTGCAGAGAGGACAAGAAGGAGGAAGACTGAGAAAATGACATTGGATTTGGCATTTGACATTTGGATTTGACGTTCATAACTTTTGAGAAGGCAGTTTCAGTTAGATGATGAGTTCATATACTTGAAAGGAGAATGTTAGGAAAGTGGAGACACTGACTATAGGTGGACTTCTCAAAGAGTTTAGCCACAAAATGGTGGAGACACATGGGATGATAACTAGTGGTGATAGTTGAATCAAGTGATGGTATTTTTTAAAGGATTATATATTGTGTTCGTAAATATGAATTGAAAGAATCTCAAAAACAAAGTTCCTGAGTTATAGTGGTACAGAGAGATTCCAATTTCCACAACACAACCTGTAAATTGGAGGTATAAGTAAATGTGCATCCAGTAATAGAAAGGGTTAAGGAAGAGGTTGTGTCATCAGGGGGATTCTAGGTCTCAATGAGTGCTGGAAGATGGAATGAGTGAGAAAAATTATTTGAAATGAAAGCAAGCTTAACTGTGGATTAGAGATTTCAGAAAGCACAGTGGAGGAGGTAGGTAGATCTGGAGATAAGTTGAGAAAGTTGCATTTAGGGGAATGAGAGTAAAGTAGTGGGCAGTGGGGGATGGTGAAGTGGTCTTGTACAGTGGTAACTGAAGGTTCAAAATCTCTGGGATGGATGAATAGGATGGGATAGGAATATGCTAACCATGGAAAAATGTCTTCAGGCAAATGCCTAGAAAGAAGTCCATTGAGGGAGGAAGGTGATTTGATTGCTCCCATAAATCCTTCAATTTCCAGCTCTGTAGCAGATGGTGCTATGGAGTTCTGTGAGGCCCAGAGAACCCATCTCACAATAGGCAAGAGCAGGCAAAATTACATCCTGGGGGAGGGGTCCATATAGGAGACAAAAGCTTGTGATTCCACAAGGGTCTCATCTGGGAATAGGAATACTGGTTATTACCCTGTGCTAATGGCAGAAGGTAGAAACCTGGATCTGAGACTGATGGAGAGTACCCTGGAAAGACACAACATCTAGGAGGGCACAGGTGAAAGGCAAGATGTGGGCTGACACAGGGGCAAAGGCAGAGGAAACGAGCTGACAGGATGAATCCCGGGCTCCCTGGAAAATCTCAGAGGCAAAAACAGAGGCCAGAGACAGCTAGCTAGGGGTGGATCAGGGTGAAGAAGTACTCCCTGGAAAATTGTACAGAATGCAATAGAAGTGTATGATGTGAGCAAGCTATGTCATAAAACTATATAGTCTCTGAAGAAGAATGGGAGTTAAGGAGATCATAGAGGAATTGTAAGACAGGAAGAGAAGATAGATTCTTAATGGGATATGGGACAGCAATGGCAGGGCTGAAAGGCTCCTCCTGGACACTCATGTGAGAAAAGAAGGGAAGACTAGAGAGTGTTAAATGGTCTCTCTGTGGTAAATGTTTGTAAGCACATGGACAAGATCCAAATAAGGTGGGCAGGCGTATATGGATTAAAATCTGTACCAGTGGAAGTTATTCCTTACTTTGTGTGAGTGCAGAACCATTGGAGTGTTGAGTAATTTGGGAGCAGGTAGTGAACTTTCCTTTTTCCATTCCTACACAATCTGAGTGAATTTTCAAAATTCTTTATGCTAAGAATTGGACTGCAGTCAACCAACACATTTCACTGATTCCTGAAAGCAACAGTCACTGATCTTTTATAAGGAGGATCTACTTGCAATTTTACCAAACCTTAAGGTCATTGTTGAGACAGAATTGGGCAGAATGCTGATCATTTCTGAGTGGAGTGGAGTGGGGGTGGGGCAGAAATGATGGTGATCTTTTTAGGCACTGAAAGAATTATCACTATAATGTCTTTAATTTGAATGTTCTTTCCGAACTTCAGGTCTCCCCTCCCCCACCAATTAATTTGTTTAATGTTATTTATATAACGCGAGGCAGCATGCTACATGGCTAGACAGCTAGGAAACTTGGGTTTCAGTCCTTTTTGGGACATCGACTGTCTCTATGACCCTGATGTCTCTGGGCTCTAGGCAACTCTCTAGGACAGAACCTTCAGAGAAGCTGCTCACCTACATTGGTAAGGGTATTTCCTTACCTGGAAGTTTTCTATATCAATGAAACTTCAAGTCCTATCCTTATCATGTAATTTCGTTCTGATTTATTTTCACCTATAAGGATAAGGTTCTTTTAGATCAGGTTACACTAAACCCCAAAGTGGTCCAATCAAACAATAAACTATGCAAAATCTTTATTTCATGGTGTCTGTATAGGGATCCCTGTTGCAGCAAGAAGAGCCATAGCTCATATGTATAGAGATAATAAGAACTGGCATTTATGCAGTGCTTTAGGTTTTGCAAAGCACTCTATAGATGATTTTTCACTGGAGCTTCACAACAACCCTGGGAGACTGGGCTATTATTATCCCCATTTTACACATAGGAAAACTGAGGCTAAGAGACTCACTCAGGGTCATATAGTTAGTGAGGGTCTGAGGTAAGATATGGACTCAGGTCTTCCTAACTCAAAGATCAGCAATGTGCTCCAGTGCACCAGCTATCTGCCATATACAGAAAGGCTACATGATATGGTAGTAGCAGAAAGACCACTGTACCCCAAATGAAGACAGACATGGCTTCAAATCCTACCCCTGCTGCTTTCTAGCTGTGTGACTCTATGCCAAGTACTTAACTTCTCTGATTGGCCATTTCCTCGTCTATAAAATTAGGGTAATAACTCACCTAATTCACTGGATGTAGGGTTGTTGTGAGGATCAGTGAGGTAATGTAGGCAAAGAACTGTGTAAGCCTTAAAAAGCTCTATAAATGTCAATTCCACATGTAATAGCTTTCTGGTTTACAAAAAACACCTTTTCTAACAGCAGCAACAAAGAGCAGCATGGATATTATCAACCCTTTCACAAAGATAAGGAAACTAAGGATCAATGGCTTGCCCATGATCCCATTCTTCATGAGTGGCAGAGCTTGGATTTAAAGCTAGATTTGTGTGAACCTAACTCCAAGTTCAATACTCTTTGTCTTTTCTATGCTCCACTTGGCCACTGGTATTGTAAAAATCTACATTTGTGGATTAATTGGTCTAGGAACTCATCTACCAATGGAAATTGGTGCCAATGGTAGCTCTCTATCTTTAGGGAGTTGACTGAGGCACTGAGAGGTTGTACCCTGACTACAGTTACATATTAAGGATCTCTCTGGGGTTGACCTGAATCAACTTCCTGACTTTGAGACCTGCTCTCTAGCCACTATGGCATGATAACTGTCTCAAGTGATATAGTCTAGTTCAAGGGTGGAGGATCTGTGGCCTCAAGGCCACATGTGGCCCTCTTGTCCTCAAGTGTGGCCCTTTGACAGAATCCAAACTTCACAGAACAAATAAGCATTTGTTCTGTAAAACCTGGACTCAGTCAAAAGACCACACTTGAGGACCTAGAGGACCATATGTGATCTTGAGGCAGCAGGTTCCCCACCAATGGTTTAGTTCCTATACTTAGAATACTTGGTTATACTTATTTCTGCTAATGCAATCTCTAGGAGTTTGCTTGAGGGAAGGCACTGCACCATTTTAAATTTCTCTATCCCTATTCTTATGCACAGAATAGCTATATAGACTGGACCTGTGATTCCATTGCTAGAGAGAATTCCTGGATGAAACAAAACAAAACAAAAAAAGAAACAGAAAAAAACGCAAAACACAAAACAAAACAAAAAATCCAACTCCCCTCCCCGCAAAACAACTGTTCAACTAATGCAGATCGTGAGATTACAATAAAGTGTCAAAACCTAGAAGAGTGAAAGGTTCAGTGACTTACACAGCCAGTATGTATGACATATGGGACTTGAACCCAGGATTTCCTGGCTCCAAGCTGGCTCTGTATCCATTAGGCTGTACTGTCACTCACATAAAATAACTGCTTCACAAACACTGAGTTGAATTGACCCAAACTGAAGACAGTACAGATGGGTCAGCTGACCTCCCTCTAGTGTTCACTAAGCATCCTTTGGGACTCTCCTAGGAAGAGAAAACATATTGTTTTCTTTATTCCATTATCTGCAAGCTGTGCAGGTGCTCACTGCTTATGTGAAAAATCTGCTTACTCCCTGAAAATGCTCCATGAAGGTGTAATGACAAGATTACAACCCACTTTGTTCATCTCTCCAGAATCTGTTTTACAGCACAAATAGTGAATGTTTCATGTTTGGTATTCTGTCTTCGGGGAATTACATTGTGATGGCATTTCAAGGACATATGACAACACAGACACCCCACTGAATCGCAGAAAGCATTTCCCTTTAAAGCAAGCTGTGTTCTCTTGTTGAACAAGGTCGCTGTCTTCTAGGTCAAGCAGAAGACAGTGTCCATAGGATAAGGATGACTAAGAACGGATTCTGTGATATTAAGCAGATATCATTTATCCTTACTTGTATTGTAATGCCCCCAAAGTCCTGTAATGTTTCCAAGCTCCTTGAAGTAAATGTTAGGAGGCTGGCTGCTTAATGTGCCATAGTGGGAAGTACTGGCACTCTGGAGTCAGTGAGTCTTGGCTCACATCTTGCCTCTGATACTTATTACTTGTGTGACTCTGAGGAAATTCCACCCTCATTTTTCTTCTGTGTAAAATGAAAGGGTTGGAAAAAGTTCAATAAGAAGACTTGAATTCAAATCCTGACTCTTTCCATTCACTAGCTGTATAACCTCTAACAGATTACTCAGTATCTTTTGGGTTCAGTTTTCTTCCCTATAAAGTGAGTGGTTTGGATTGAATGGTCTCTAATCCCCTTTATGGCCATAAGTCAAATCAACAAGAATTTTTTCTGCTTCCTTAAAATAAAGAAACAAACTTAGGTAGTATTTTATTTTTTCCAGTTATAAGTAAAGGCAATTTTAAACATTTATTTTAAAATAAAACTTTAAGTCAACAAACATTTATTAAGCACCTACTATGTGCCAGACACTTTGCTAAGCACTGGCAATGCAGAGAAAGGCAAAAGAATTCTCTCTTCGAGGAGTTTACAATCTAATGAGGGAGTCGACATGTGAATAACTATGTACAAGCAAGATACATACAAAATAAATTGGAGATAATTTTAGAGGGAGGCACTAGCATTAAGAATTATCAGGAAAGACTTTTTTGGCAGAAGGTTGGATTTCAGAAGGGATTTGAAGAAAGTAAGGGAAGCTAGGAGGCAGAGATGAGGAGAGAGACTATTTTTGGTATGGGAAACAGCTAGAGAAATGCCAGGAGTCAGGAGTTGGAAGGTCTTGTGCCAAAACAGCAAGGATCCCATTATCACTGGATCTCAGAGTATGTGGAAGGGTAAAAGGCATTAGAAAAATTTAAAAAAAGGATCCAGGTCATAAAATATTTAAAAATTCAGGACTTGGGCTCAAGTCAAACAGATTTTTATTTGATTCTGCAGGTAATAGGGGAGCCACAATGTATTGATTCGAGATGGGTGACATGAACAGACCTGGGCTTTAAGAAGATAACTTCAAGAGCTGAGTAGAGGCTGGACTGTAGTGGGGAGAGGCTTGAGACAGGAAGACCAACAGCAGTCCATTTGCAATGGTTCAGCAGAGGTGATGAGAGGCCTATAGCAGCCCTGGTGCCAGCATCAGAGGAGGAAAAGTTCACATACAAGAAAGGTTACGTAGGTAGAATCCAAAGAAGTTGACACCAGAATCCTGCAATCCTGTTTCATCTGACTTAAGTTTTATATGATGCTATGAAGATGCTTTAATGGAGAGAGTTTAGAGATAGAGGAAGAAGGGGAGAGGATTGAGGACAGAGACTTGGAAGACACCCACATTTACAGGGCAGGAGTAGGAAATCGAACCAACAAAAGAGGTAAGAAAAGAATAGTAAGGGGAATTGTTGGACAAGTTATAGTACATGCATATAATATAGTACTGTTGTGCTGTAAGAACTGATGAAGGAGATTATTTCAGAGAAACCTGGAGAGTTTATGAAGTGAGTAGAAGAAGAATAAAAATAACAGTGATATTGTTGGGGGCAGCTAGCTGGCGCTGCAGTGCCAGGAGTCAGGACGATTCATATTCCTGAGTTCAAATCTGGCCTCAGACGCTAGCTGTGTGAGTCATTTAACCCTATTTGCGTCAATTTCCCTGCCTGCAAAACGAGCTGGAGAACGAAATGGCAAGCCATTCCAGCATCTCTGCCAAGAAAACCCCAAATGGGGTCACAGAGAGTCAGACACAACTGAAAAGTGACTGAACGGCAATCATGATATTGTAAATATGAATAACTTAGGATGAGTTAGGAACTCTGATCAACTCAAGGACTCATCACAGTTCCAGAGGACTCATGATGAAACACATTACACACTTCCAGGTAGAGAGGTGATGAACTTAGGTTTCAAATTTTTTTTGGACAAGGCAAGTGCCAGAATTTGTTTTACTTTGTAATAGATTTTGTTTTTCATGTTTTCTCAGTGAGGGAAGAGGGAGGTGGGAGGGAGAAAATTCAGAGCCGGAAAAAAAAAAAAAACTGAATTAAAATAATGAATGCTAAGACATATAGGAGGATAAGCAAGAAATAGGAGTGTTGTTGAAAATATTAATAAGGGGTTGTTATCCAATATCATCAAATCTCAGAATTTCTGATTTAGAAGGGAATTCAATAATGGCCATCTGCTCTAGTCTGTAAGTGAAAAATAGGTTTTCTTATTTTATGACTTGCCTTAATGATCCTTTTATTTTGAAAGGGAATAGAAACCAACAAGGAAAAAAAAATCATTTCTAATTCTGATTTTCAATCGGCGAAGGACCAATTGCTGGGATGGAAATGAATGGGAATCTTGGCAGGAAGTTATGACTGTCCTAAAGTTTGTGGTAGAGGAAAAGAAATTTGTATATAGGTTGATGTAAATTCTAGATTTAGGGAGAGTAGATTTTAAAAAGTTTGGGCAAAGGGTGGGAAGGATCCCAAGGAATAACATTTTTATAGAGGAGGGCAGCCCAAGAGCAACAAAAACCTCTAGAGACTGACATTCTTAAGACACAACGGGTAACAATTCTGATGAAAAGGAAAAGCATGAGTTCTCTCACGAGAAAACTATAGGCATCTAGGAACTCAGCAGTCATCTTAGAGTATATAAAATTGTACAGAAGATAGAAGCAAGGGCAAGAAAGAAAGGATAAATAAAAGAGCATGACCCAGTCCTGTAAAAACAGTGTCAGATGCACAGAATCTCAGAATTAGCTGAAGCTGGCAAATAAAACTAGGGGCAGTTAAAAACAGGTGTTTTTTTTCTATATTGAGGAAAGAGGAGGCTCAAAGAAGCAACAGAATTGATGTTAGGGATAAATAGAATGAAACCTGATATCAGGGAAAGAGTGAAGCTGCTGCATTCTCATCTTCCTTCTGTTTTCTCTACCTAGAATAAGGACCTTTGCATTAAATATAACAGATTACAAATGTGCAAAGGCACTTGATACCCAAGGAAACACAAGGAGACAATCAGTGAGAACTTCGTTGCCCTTGATGAATTCAAGTCACTTGACAGAGATTTGCTACATCTTTGGATACTTAAGGAGCCAGTAGATGTCATTGCTGAGCCACCATCAGAGATGTTTCAACAATCATGAGGAAAAGGAAAGGAACTACAGTACTATGAAATGAACAAATGTCCTCAATTTAAGGGAAAAAAGTCAAGAGATGTAGTCTGCAAAGCTATACACCAATAAGCTTGACTTTGATACATGGAAAATTGCTGAGTAGATCATTTAAGAGATGGTTAGTTAGTGAACATCTACAAAAGCAAGTGAAAATTAACAATAGTATTTATAGGATGCTTTAAGGATTGTAAAGCATTTTGTATGTGTTAGCTCATTTGATTTCCACAACAATCCAGTGAGGTAGCTGCTATTATTATCCCTCTTTTATAGATGAGTAAACTGAGATTGAAAGAGGTCACATGGCTGCTGAGGGTCACATTATCTAGTAAGTGTCTGAAGCTTGCTTTGAACTCGGTTCTTCCTGACTCCATGTTCAGCACTCCATGCACTGTGCCACCTAGTTGCCAAACATGGTTTCATCAACCACAAACCATTACAAACAAATTTTATTCCTTTTTAAAAAATTGTATCTTTTATTTCTTTCTTAATATTTTTCTTTTTATATTTTGAACCCCAGATTGTTACTCCCTCCCACTTGCTGTTCTAGCTACTGAGAAAACAAGCCACATGATGTCAATTATGCATGTGAAATCACACAAAACATATTTATTTATTATCTATATTTCAGTACGAAACAGAAAAATGAAAGTGAAAAATATATACTCCCATTGCACTCAAAATTTATCAGTACTGTCTCTGGAGGTAGATAGCATTTTTTCATCGTGAGCCTTTGTAATTGTCTTGGATCATTGTATTGATCAGAGTATCCAAGTCTTTCGTAGTTGATCACCATTACAATGCTGCTATTACTGTGGACAATGATCTCCTAGTTATTTCCTCTTTACTTTAAATCAGTTCATATAGGTCTTGTCATATTTTTTTCAAACCACTCCTGTTGTCATTTTGCATAGCACAATAGTATTCTATGACAATCACATGCCACAATTTGTTCAGTCATTCCCATTTGATAAATATCCCCTCGATGTCCAATTCCTTGACACCACAAAAAGAGCTGCTCTCTCCCTCTCCCTTTCTCCCTCCCGCCCTCCCTCCCTCACGCCCTCTCTCTCCCTCTCTCTCACTCTCTCTCTCTCTCTCTCTCTCTCTCTCTCTCTCTCTCTCTCTCCCTCTCCCTCTCATATATATATATATATATATGTATTATATACACATATACATATTTTCTGTCTTTCCCTTTTCTTTGATATCTTTGGGATACAGACCAATTAGTGGCATTTCTGGTTCAAAGAGTATGTCCAGTTTTAGAACCCATTGGGCCTATTTCCAAGTTGTTCTCCAGAGTGGTTGGATCAGTTCAATAATTCACCAATAGTTCATTAGTATACCTATTTTTCCCCTCATTCCCTCCAGCAGTTATCATTTCTGATAGGTGTGAAGCACCAATTCAGAGTTGCTTTAATTTGCATTTCTATAATCAATAGTAATTTAGAGAATTTTTTCATATGACTTGATAGTTTTGATTTCTTCTGAGAATTGCCTGATGTATCCTTTGATCACTTATCAATTGGAGGAGGGCATTTTTTTTTTTATAAATTTGACTCAGTTCTATTCTTGGTATATATTTAAGAAATGAGTCCTTTATCAGAGAAACAATGGAAATTGTTTTGATATTACTTAATTGTCTATGGTACCTTTTAGCAAAATATAGTTTCCTTCATTATGTCTTTTAATTAGGACTATTTTTGTTTATTATTTGTCTGAGATCATGATAGCTACCCCTACCTTTTTTTTAATAGTTAATCTGAAGCACATTAGATTGTGCTCCAGCCCTTTTTTACCTTCATGTTCATCATTCTATTGCAAGTGTGTCTCTTTTAACACCATATTGTTAGGTTCTGGTTTCTAATCTATTCTGCTCTCAATTTCCATTTTATGAGTGAGCACATCCCATTCACATTCACAGTTATGATTATCAACTGTGAATTTCCCTTCATCCCATTTTGTTCTCTTTCTTCTCTCTTTTTATCCTGTCCCTGCTCAAAAATTTATTTTGCTTCCAACTATTGCCTCCCTTTATCTATCTTCCCTTTTATGATAGCCATTTCCTTTTATCCTCTTCACTTTCTATTTCCCTATTGGGTAAATTACATTTTGATGTACAACTGAGTGTGTATATATATTTTCTCTTTTTGAACCAATTCTGATGAGAGTGAGGTTCAAGCATTGCCCAAACCCCTCATTCTCTCTTCCACTGTAAAAGGTTTTCCTTGAGTGCCTCTTTAATATGAGAAAATTTTCCCCTCTCTGATCCTCCCTTCCCCCTTCTCCAAATGCATCCCTCTTTCTCATTATTTCATTTTTTTGGAGAGCATTCCAACATAATTGAATCATATTCATGCTGTCTATATAAACTACTTTTAACTGCTCTAAAAATGGTAAAGTTCTTAGAAGTTATATATATCACCTTCCCATATAGAAATGCAAACAGTTTTACTTTGTTGAAGTCTTTATGATAACTGTTTCGTTTTTACCTTTTACGCTTCTCTTGAGTCTTGTGTTTGAATGTCAAATTTTCTTTTCTGTTCAGTTCTGGTCTTTTCATCATGAATTCTTCAAAGAACTCTATTTCATTAAATACCTCCCACTCCCCCCCACCCCCCAAAAGATTACACTGTTTTGCTGGGTAGATTATTCTGGGTTGTAATCCTATGTCTTTTGCCTTCCAGAACATCATATGTCAAGGCTTTCCCTCCTTTAACAACATTTCACCCTCCACAAGCTGCCAAATCTCATGGCTCATTCCACAATATTTGAATTGTTTCTGCCTGCTTAAAACATTTTCTTTTTGATCTGAGAGCCATGGAATTTGGCTATAATATTCCTGGTAGTTTGGAATGTCTTTCAGGAGGAGATTTATGTATTCTTTCAATTTCTAATTTGCTCTCTGGATCTGAAATATTGGGGCAGTTTTCTTTGATAATTTCTTGAAATATAATATCTAGGTTCTTTCTTTAATCATGTCATTCAGGTAGTCCAATAATTCTTAAATTATCTCTCCTTGAACTATTTTCTAGGTCAGTAGTTTTTCTGATGAGATATTTCACATTTACTTTTATTTTTTTTCTTTCTTCTAATTCTGTCTTACTGTTTTTTGATGTCTCATGGAGTTATTGACTTTCCCAATTCTAGTTTTCAAGGAATCATTTACTTTGGTGAGCTTTCATACCTCTTTTCCAATTTGGCCAATTCTGTTTTTTAAGGAGTTCTTTTCCTCAGTGAATTTTTATGACTCTTTTATCATTTGGTCAATTCTGTTTTTAAGATGATATTTTCATCAGCATTTTTGTACCTTTTTTACTAAGCTGTGAATTTTTTAATGATTTTTAAAACAATTTTATTGCACCACTCTCATTTCTTTTCCCAATTTCCCCTCTACCACACTTATTTCTTTCTTTACCTTTTTAGGAATTCTTATTGGGCTTGAGTCCAATTTATATTTTTCTTTGAGGATTTGTTTGTAGCTATTCTCATGTTGTTTTCTTTTGTTTTTGTATCTTGGTCTTTCCTGTCACCATAGAAGGCTTTTATGGTCAAAGTCTTTTTGTTGTTTGCTCATTTTCCACCCTATTTTATTTTTTACTTTGAACTTTATTTAAACTTAATGCTCTGCTCACCTGGAGGGTGGGGTCACTCTCCCAAGCTTCAAGCTTTTTTATACTACTATTTTCTGAGCAAGTTTGGGGTCTGCAAGTTTTTGGTACTTCCAGGGAGATGTGATCCTGGAAGAGATATGATCACTGCTCTCTTGGTCTGTGCTCTGGTCTTTACTTAGGGAGGATCTTGGTCTCTGGTGCCTTGCAGTCACAAGTTTTTTCTTTTGCTTTTTCTTTGCCTTGCAACTGAGGACTCAGGGGAACTGAGACCGGGTCCCCTATTCCTTGTGACCCAGCACTCCTCTCTACCCTGGATCTGATCCAGAACCGTGTATGGGCAACGGAGTTGCTAATTAGTACCAGCTGGACCTGGTGTCATCAAACAGTCCCCTGAAATCTCTTACTAAATCCCTTACTATCTCTAGTCTGAGAGCACCTAAAGCTGCTGCTGCTGCTGCTGCTGCTCCTTCTGTGACTGCTTTTACTACTCCCCCTCCCCAGGTGTGGGCTCCAGGCAGGCTTCTCCCCAGTGTCACAAACATCTCCTACCAACCTCTTAAATTTTCTTAGGTTAGGGAAAAATATCTCACACTGACTTTTGGTTAGCTCTCTAACTTCAGAATTTGTTCTGAAGCAATATTATAAAGTTGTTTGGAGGGGAATATTGAGAGAGTTCATCTGGGTTGCCTCCAATATGTCATCTTCTTTTATTCCCTTTTTTGAAAGGTTTACAAGACTTGTAGGATGGGTCCCTATAGAAAAGGTTCCCCCAGGTCCAAAGTGTTCTGTGTATCCCTGCCCACTAACAGCATCACTCACAGTCATCCTGTAGTGGGTCTATCCTTAATGGTCAAACAGATAACACACTTAGTTTAAAGTAAATGCATTAAATTAAATGGTGTAGAAAGCAAAGAAGCAATACATTTTCACTTAAACCTAGTGCTTGCTCTCCCACAGATATATACACTCCCAGTGAGAAGGATAGACAGATAAGGGTATCACATGTGGCTTCAAAGCCACTGAGGTCTTTGACCAATATAGTTGCTGGGGCTGCTGCCTGGCCTGCTCCCCTCTTGTCTGTGCCTTCCTGGGCAGTGTTCTACTGGGCACCATATGCACAATCTGCACTGGACCCTGTCCTCTCTGCTAGATATTGTCCTCCCTGACTGATAGCCTCTGCTGGACAGTTGGATGTTACTACTCTTGACAGTTCCATGGGGTATGTGGTCTCTGCCATATGCTACTCTGTTCAGTAGAACTCTTCTGGTTGTATAAATGTTACAACGGATGATCCTGCTGGGCTCAGGTCTAGAGGGTTCCTTTCTCCTTCCAGCTCTTTGATTCAGCAAAAGTCAGAGAATCATGAATTTAAAGCTGCATGGGAACTTAAAGGTCATTAAGTCTAACCCATTAATTTTTTAAAAAGTGGAAACAGAGGCACAGAGAAGTTAGAGTAATTTCCCCAGCATCATGCAGCTACTATCAGAGGCAGGGTTTGATCCAGGTCTGCCAGACTATAAGCCCAAGGTCCTATCTATGGTACCATGTTGCTTTTTTCAATGTGGATCTATCTGTTCTTTTAGTTTAATAGACTTTTAAAAACAACTCTTTTTAGCAAAGGCCCCTTGCCTCAGCCATAGGATCAGAAGGGTGGGGAGTAAGGAAGAGACCCTTCTTGACATTCTTTTTCCTTTACCAAGTGGCCTTTTCCTTTCTAGAGGCTTGGTTAGAAGACCTTTCTATTTCCAGCAGATGATTCACTGACTCAGGTACCAATCTTATTGGGAAACACATCCAATTTACCATGCTTCCCAGGGTTAATCTCTGTACTGAACTTTCTGGCCATTGGGCTTGGGTATCTAGGAAATATGCTTTTCCTTCTTTCTGTAGCTTTCAATGATTTTTTAAGGGAGACACTGATATCAGGGACACATAGAGCCAGGTTGATTGTGCTGCCTGTTCATTAGATCATTGGCAAGACATTGGCTGAATTATATGAAGTAAGCAAGGTAAAAATCCTTCATTCAACGAGTGGCTTTTGACTAACACACACGATGTGACCCAGTCAGCAAGAAAATCAGAGAAGGAAATCATCTTCTAATAACCAAAATCAAAGAGACAACTATAGGCATGTTAGAATGGTGTCCTGTCTACTCCCAACCCCGCCACTTACTTCAACCATTTCTGGTAGCTAGAGATCTTTAGAAATCTGACCAACTCCCCTCAAACTGTTTTCCTTTATACGATGAAACACTCTGAGCTAGCCCTCAAACTTTGGTAATGTGTACATCTGGTCCGTGACAGATGCTCTCTATCCATTGCTGACCTATAGACCTCCTGGTCCTTAGAGAGACAGCATTGCATGATGGTTAGAGGGCTATCTTTGGATCAAGAAGACCTGCTTTCAAGGCCTATTTCTCCACTTCCTAACTAGCTTTGTTGTTCTGGGCAGAACACAACCTCTCAGTGCCCTCAGGCAATTTTCTCAAGTCAACAAATTAAAGACAGGGTGCCCCACTGTACTGGCTGGGGTGAGATTCCATATGAGGAATCCCTCCCAGTGATGAAATCACAGTTTTGGACAAAAACAAAATGAGCTTTGTAAAAATCCATTATTTTTGTCTGTTTCACACCTGTAGCATTGGCCTTTCCTTCATCGCTATCCATGCTTCTCCATACCTTCCGATTTTGCAACTACCTCTAGTAAATCCTGTTCATTCCAGGCCCACCATGTAAGTAAGTAAGATCCATGGATGATGATTGAATCCTTATATGATTGTGAGGGAAGCAGAGAAACTCCAGCACTTGAGGAGCTCAATCACACAGAGCCCTGGAAACCATTATCAGCTCAAGGACAGACTAACAGAGGTTGAGGATGTTGGAAAAGGAAGGACGGCTCTTTACCCCAGGAATCAGGGGAATGGAGCTGCCTAGAGTAACCAATTATTCTACAGGCCCATTTTAGAAACCTTGCATTATATCTTTAATGTAGGTTTTAGTTGTGGTGATGGCCCATTATTTCCATTTACCTTTTATTTCCTGAATGTTCTCACATGCATCACCTTATTTTCCCTTCCCAACGATTGATTGAAACAATCAAAGTGTGTGTGTGTGTGTATGTATATATATACACATATATATATATATATATATACACACACACACACACATATATATATATATATATATATATATATATATATTATCATTGACCCTCCACCCTAATCTCAGGCTTTTTACACATCAGAGAGTTGACTCTTAGCATCATCTATTTTTTTCAAATGACAGAGTGGAATAGGTGAGATTAGACCTCAGTTCTGACTCAGTTGATGCTTAGATACAAGCCCCAAGGGGAGGATTTCAATTTTTAAAAAATGCCTAATATTTCTTTTTAAAAAATATTTAATTTATTTTCAGTTTTCAACATTAGTTTCCATAGGTTTTAAGTTTTCTCTCCCTTCTCCATCCCCAAGACGTCATGCAATTTGATATGTGTTCTACACATACATTCTTAGTAAACACATTTTCACATTAGTCATGTTAAAAATACCTAATATTTCTAAAGACTTATGCTAGGTTCTGCAAGATACTAAGACAGAAAACATGGTTCTTTCCCTCATAGAGGTTACATTCTAATAGATGAGTAAAGTGTGTACAAAAACTTGAATCAAACTCAGAATCATAGCTTATCAAAAGTACGAACCAAAAGTATGAGAATTTATTTTGCTTGATCATTCATATTTTTACCAGGGCTTTTCCCCCCACTTAATTTTCACATGAAGGAAGAAATGGGAGAGAGAGACAAATTGCATGTTGAGTAAAAGATAAAAAGGAATGTCAAATCTTCAAGGGTGACAGAGGTCATCAAGTCAGACAATAAAAACCCAAAGCATCCCCTCCCACAGGATGATTGCAATTAGTTGAGTCCCTCTACGTCCAGCACCTACCATTTCACTTTAAACATAGTAGGCAAGTGGCATTTCAAATTTATTTGATTGAATTGAATTATGGTGGATTTGTGAAAGTAACAAATAGGATTTCTGATTAGCAGAGTAATGAAAACAATCCTGAAAACCATTGGGGGCAAACATTTTAGTAGAATTTAAAGTAGGAAGAACCCTATTGTTATATATTGTAATAGGAATCTAGAGATAATCTGAGTTTTACCCTATTGATGAGAAGGCAGCAAACCTTTCCCTTGGGACCAGTATTATTAGCCTCTTGTTTGCTAGAGGATGCTTTGTATCTTAGAATATAATTTACTAATTCACTGGATAGATTTTGTGTATGGGCATTCATTACCCACATTAAGTATTTACCTCTTCACTTTTTTTGGAGGGGAGGACCTTAAATTAGAAAGAATCCTTTAAGAAGCCAGATTTTTCCCTCATTTTTGGTTGCAACTGGAAAACGTGAGGAAAAAAATTGTTGGCACAATGTGATGGGAGATCCTAATGTGTATCTGTTTGTTTGTGAGTGCACAAACCAGGCCAAACCCCTTAGTTACAGTGTAGCCAAAACCCTACCTTGCATTGTATACCTATCTGTGTTTAAAAGATGTGCTCTTGTTTCTGGAAGGAATTGGGGGTTACTTAAAGCACTATGCAATTTCCCAGGGGCAACTCAGCTTAGCTCACTCTCTCCTATTTCATTCTGGGCTAGATTGCCTTTGGGAAATTATCTGGGACTGTTAATGACCCTCCAGGCTTCTCCTTTCTTGTTTACAGTAATATATTTACAATGATGCTTCAGAGCATGAGATGCCACAGTCTGTGAGGAACCAAAGATAGATGCAGGTCATGCAAACGGCAGTGGAGCACTCCCTTGTGGGGCATGAGTATTTCTAGTATAATACCAACAAGGGATCTTACCAAGAATATACAGAGGAAAAATATATGGGCTGTCACCTTGGTTGCTCTGGGATCAGGCTGTTGAACACATCTCATCTTGTCCAGTCTCAGGCTCACCGTATCACTTCCTTGCCACCTCAAGGCCATGTCTCCTGCTTTCTAGTCTCTATTTTGCACCAGAATTTGGGCTCCCATCCCTATGATACTACACTCTGAATAGCAGTCACATTAACACTGCCATTCCTGGAAAGCACACACACCCTTTAACTCCATTCACAATTCCCTTTGACTTTCTTGTCCAGAACAGTCATTCCTGCTCCCACTCCCCTATATGTGTAAGCAGAGAATAATTCTTAATTCTTCATGCATTCATTCATAGTTTCAAAGAAAAGTATGAACATAAAAGGATATGGCCCGGTGAAATAATGATGTAAGCAAGGGATAACTGGTCAACCTACGTGCCCCACTAGTATCCTGAAATGTCCAGCCATTTGGAGGAAGATCTCCAGCACACTGGGTGAGCCCTTGTAAAGCACTGGCAGCAACAGATGGGGAGAGGTTGTACGAGATAACAAGGCGCATGTATAAATTGTGATATGCAATTTGAAAAGGAGTCCCTCATTAATGCACATGTAGTTGTTAATAAATGCTTGTTGACTTAATGAGATCCAAATCTTTGGGTCCCAGGATCCTCACCTCAAAAATGATGGTGTTAGACTGGATGGACCCTAAAGTTTGCATCTTTGATCCTATGATTCTAATTATAGTTATTTGTTTTCATGTTTAGTGTCATTTTGAATGAAAAATTTAACTGAAACTTTTTAAATGAGTCTAAGAAATCAGTTTTAATACGCAAATAATTTACTTACTAGATTAATAACCAATTACTATATTAGTGGTTATTTAGTAATTATTAGATCAATGGCTTTTGACTAATGATTAGACTAAAATTATTTAATAATATCTGAGTTAATGATTATACAATTATTAGGTCAATGAGGAATAATGACATTAATAATTATTATATTAATAACAATAATAACCTCTTTAAAGGTTCCATGGGAAGCAACTTCCTTTTTTTCTCATTAAAATTCCACATCCTCCCCATGATCCTTACAAATATGGCTGAGTTATTTTCATACTCGTCTTTGAGGTTAAATTAGAAAAATTTTGAGGAGTTGGTACTTGGGAACAGAGCTTATTTGCCTCTAGATCCCTCTCTGTAGACAAGGAAGATAGATTTCATGGTGAATTAAAAATAAAAGGGAGACTGCATTTATAATTGATTTGATATAGCCAAAAGACCAGGGAGTTTGTTTTATTGCTTAAAGTGTTTTCTGGTGTGAAGCCTTATTTATTTAAATTATCAGACCATGATGAGAAAAATAATGCAGGACTGCCTTTCCAATGTAATATATTGATACAGCAAAACAGGAGCAAGGTATGACCAAGATCATTGAAATTTAACCATAATATTGAAAATACTGAAGATTCAGAGCCCCTTGTGAGGAACAATTTATTTCTTTTAGAAATTACAATGATTTGCTTTGTTGGGGAATTTCCTATTGGCCAGATTTCTCACTTCTATCTCACATGAAAGCTTTTATAAATTAGGTCCTTTCTGATTGTAGATTATTTGACAAGTTTTCTTATTTGGAAACATTAACATATGCAAAGCGTGCACATATATTTGTAAAAGTACATGATATCAACACATTTTGTGCTTGATTTTTCTATCTCTCTCTCTCTTTCTCTCCTCCCTTTTTCATTCTTTTCTGTAGATGTCACTATAGACTTGTGGATAGAAAAATAGATTATACTTCTGAAAATATACAGTTTCTTCATGTAAATGGAAAGAAGATGGTGAACCAATTTATCATGCCAGGGTTGTCATATCAACACCAAGGTTTCCAAGCAACATGCAGAATCAATTGTTTTATAGTTTTATTTACTGATCCTCATCGAATGGGCCAAAATACAGAATGTACTCTTTTTTAAAACTGTGATTATGTGGTAATTAGCAAAAAGTCATTATTCAGGAATTGCTCATTAAATTCACATTAATATGAAGAGTTCAAAATGAATCTTGTGAATACATAATCCATGACAAAGGAATTAAGAAATGATTTGCTTCTCTCAGGGAAGTGTTGGTATTTGGCATGGAGGCAGTTTTGATAATTGGGTTCTGAAGTCTACCCCCTGTGATTTGTGTGTGCTCCATCCAAATTCACTACATCATAGATTAGATATGCTATGCTCACCCAAGAGCCCTTACCTATATTCTTCAAAATGATCTCTGTACAGTGATTTATGTAATTGGGCAGTGGCTTAACATCCCTTTGTTAGGCACATTACTTGCTCTTGTATTAAAAGACATCCAAAGTTATGGCTTGTATTAGTGAGTGAATTATCAATGTATAAGCAATTGCAATATGGGCTTTGGGGACTTTTTTAACATTCAGGCTCCATATGCCTAAAATATCTTTGTATAGTTTTAATACTTACACTTCATTTTGGAGTCCTGGCTTATTTCTTACTTGGGGGAAAGTCTGACTTGAATGTATCTGTTTCAACAATCCGGCTAGCAGCTTCTGTGGGGGTGTAAGATCCACCCACAGCCAGTACCCAGAAAGCTGCCAGCACGCTGGGAAAGCACAGGTTCTTTTGATCTGCTTTAATAAGGAAAGCAAGGTTAAAGGGGTTGACAAGTTTACTTTAATCCAGCATACAGACAGCATTCACTTAGTTCAGGGGAAAAAGCCAGTACCCTGAACTTCAGAATAAAATACAAACAAATTACAAACATCAACAGACAGACTTTGTCTGATTCAAATCCCAATACATAGTTATCAGAGTTCAACAAAGTCTCAGCATCTGGGTTTACAAGCTGAAGGGCTCCTTAGCTACAGATGCCCGGAGTCTCCTCATCAACACCATCTTGAGAGCCCTTAAACAAATTATAAACAGACAGACCCAATACAATTCATAGTTACCAACGTCTAGGTTAATCCCGGGAGCTCAGAACAAGGGCTGCTCCAGAGTCACACGTGCCACAACTGCTGCGTCAAAGAGCTCCCAAGAACAGACAGCCAACCCCTGGTTTTTATATCTTTTTCGGCATCAGGGGTGAGTCACACATGGGACTCACCCACGTGACCTAGAATTGTCACAAAGAGGCGGACTTAAACCCACATGGTCTAAAAGCCTCTGCTCTCCCAGACATATAAACTAGGCCCTCTCTGGAGTTAGCCCCACCTTGGGCCCCACCTTAGTTGCCAATCCACACCCACTAAGGTTTTACACCAAATAGGGGTTTGGGCCTGGGGCTTAGCACCTAGTAAGACTCAATCAAAGACACTGAATTAATCATAGGAAACAAAGGCCAAACTCTTCAAGGGCACTTGTTGACCTAAGTGCTAAGGAGCCCATTTTGATTACCAACACACTCCACCCCTTGTTCTAGGATACATAATTTAATCAGGCATGTATCCTAGAATACTGTGATCCAATTACGCAGGAAACTAAAACAGTATCATAACTTTCTTTTTGTTTTGTTTTGGTTTGGTTTTCCCCCTCTCCTTTTCTTTTATTAAAACTTTCCTAAGATTTTTGCTTTGCCCAGGCTTCTGGCACCCAGAAGAAAGATCTATATTTTTTTCTTAACTCAAGCAAAAGTAGCCAACATCTGCCATACAATCCCTGGACAATGGGCTTTGTATCAGCCTGTTGCAGACACTTTTGTTGGTAGGGAAACTTATTAATAGCCATAGAATATACCTCTTTAGTCTTTGGGTCTCTTACCCTTTGGTTTCTTTTCATCTGTTCACTTAGTTTTTAATCTGTTTGGAAATAAGACTTCCAGTCAACCACTCATGTGCAAGACCTAGAGAAATGAGAGGAGATGTTCCCAGGAGAGTACCATTTTCATTGAATAATTACAAAAGATGGAAAGCATTCAAATGGGTCTTCAAATTTAGAACATTAAAATGAATATATTCATATTTTCTAGGTATAGAAATAATTTCCTCTAAATTATTTGTCTAAATCCATCCTGTTTGGCCCAATAGCCTGATCTAAATAGCAATTATTATCTCTATGTGGGTGACTCCCAGATTTATATATACAAGCCTAGTCCCTTTTGAGTTCTGGTCCCACAATACCAACTCCTTTTTAGACATTTCCACCTTAATGCCCCAGAGATATTTCATACTGAACACATTCGAACAGTTGTCTCCTGTCTAAAAGCTACTCCTCTTCTGAATTTCCTTATTTCTAAAAATTTTCCCTTCTTCCAATCTTCCAGGTTTACTGCTTGCAAGTATTTACAGCTCTTACTTTTCAATGACACATCCTACATAAGTTGATGATGGTTTTATCAATTTTCAAGTCTTTAACTTTTTTCCTTTTTTATTTGATAATATCATCATCTGAGTCACTATCACTTCAAAAAGGAAGGTGAAGGTGAACAAATAAGTAATTCTCAATATCCATCCCCATGGCACCCATACCCAAACCAAGTGAAAAACCACTTCCATTTTTAAACTAACTTTCTTGCTTCTTCTGGGCTCATCTCCTTTGTGTCACAAGTAGTGTGCTCTTTGGAAATTTGGTTTATGATCTTTTCTGTAGGACTCAATTTATTTTCATCCTATCCTGTCATAGAAAATAAATAATTAAATTTGCAAAGAACCTTTCCCCATTTTGTATTTCAGTTCCTTTGAGGGAGGTTTGGCTCTCAATCTTGTTTATGACATTAACCATGACTTCCACTAATAAGGAAACTTACACAAACCACCCTTCATTATGGACATCAAGAGAGCATAAGTGTAAGGAAATTCACACTTGTGCTCGCTTGACATCCATAATGAAGGGTGGTTTGTGTTTGCAATGATTCCCTGGGATCCAAATGGAAAACATTTTCTCTAGTAACATATTTGTTATAGCTAATCCAGATTTGGCCTCGTTTTTGTTTTTCTAGTATGATTGACTTTCCAGTTTGGTTATGAACAATAGAATCAAGTCCAGGGAGGGAATACTAGAGATACTAGGAGGCAGAAATAAGTGGGCAGAAGTAAATTCTAGGCATGAGAAAAGCAGCCTCTGCAAGGAAAGTAAAGAGACGATACACAGCATATTGATTCTATGGAAAAGCAAGTAAGTCAGAGTTGTTAGAACAGAAAGTGCAAGAGAGGAAATAAGCCTATAGACTGCAGTCAGATTATGAAGGGGATTAAGTGCCAAGAGGAGGAGATTGTATTTTATCCCCAAAATGATAGGGAGGCACTGGAGTTTCTTGAGAAGAAGAGTTATATGGTCAGACGTGTTTAATTTTATGAGTTTAGTAACTATATGAAGGGTTTTGGGAGAGACTGGGAGAGTTTAGGAAGGGTGGGTGGGAGAGATTGGAGGCAAGGTCACCATTTAGTAGGTTATTATAGGAATACAGATGAAAGAAATTGTAGCTTGAACTAGGTTTGTAATTATGTGAGAGAGAAGGGGAAGGATGGGAGAAATGAACAACAAACTTTGTAAGTAATTGGGTCCATATTCCATACCCTCACTCCACGGCAGGATGAAAAGTGAGGAAGAGGAAAGAGTAAAGTATGATTCAAGCATTGTTGACTGAAAGGATAGTGGTGGCCTCAACAGAAACAGGCAAGTTAAGAAGAGAGATGGTTTTCAGAGGAGACATATTTAGTTGTGTTTTTGAAAATATCGAATTTGAGATGCCAAGGGACATCAAAGTAGATGCCAATAGACAAAATAATGATGTTGCAGATCTTGCTGACTAGAAGGAAGGTGCTATCCTTAGCAGAAATGGAGAACTTAGGTAAAAGGGTGAAGTTTTGGGGGGAGATAAGTTATATTTGTAAACACTAATTTGGAGCCACCTACAGGACATCCAAGCATAACATCCAGCACAAAGTTGATGATGTGGAGCTTTGAGGAGAGATAATAATCCATTTCTATCAGTGATACCATCCTTCTACCCACATCCCAAGCTGGAAGCATTTAAGGCACCTTTGACTTCTTCTTCATCCCTATCTCTACTTTGTCACTGAGTCTTAGTATTTATTTATTTAAAATGCCTCGGTTTCTCACACCTTCTTTGTACCTTTCATATCCATTTTTTGTTGAGATTTTCATCAGGCAGATGTCTGATGCACATGCCACACATGTGCCAGTTAATATGATATTATGGAAAAGATGCTGAACACTGAATAGGACACACTTGGGACCAGGTCCCTCCACTTGTATGAAGCAGGGGCTCATTAACCTCTTGCAATCTGGATTCTTCTCCCTGAACTATAATCAAAACCTCTTTTGCATGTCAGTAAGGGTTAAACAAATCTAATATCGTTTTCTGAGCATTATCGTCTTTGATTTCTTGATAGCATTTGACTGGTGAGACTCCCCTCCATTGTGATACTCTCCGTTTTTGGCTTGCATGATCATCTTTGTCTGTCCCTTCTCTTGGATTGTTTTCTTTCCACATATAAGCATTTACTAAGGTTAAATTCATGAGCCTCTACACTCTTTTTTTAAAAAGATGTAATTTCCTCATTGAACTTCAAAACTCCTCTCTATCCTGATGCTGCCAACATGTACATCTTTAGTCCTTTCCATTCAATTGAACTTCAGACTTTCATTTTCAACTACTTGTTAGATGTTACCACATAGCTATCTCGCCATCACCTCCAATTCAATATTAACAAAAGTGAACTCATCATCTTTCTTACAAAATCAACTGTATTCCTAACTTTGAATGACACAATTATTTCTATAGACCCCAGGCTTAAAGTTTGGGAGTAATTTTTTTACTTCTCCCTATTTTGTGACACTCATGAGCAAAAAAAAAAACTGACAAGGTCCTTTCAACTCTTCCTTTTTTTGATTTGTCTCAAATCTATCCCCTCTCTTCTGTTCTTATTTCAACCTCCAAGTCCATACCTGTAGTACTGCAACAGCTTCCTAATCGGGTTTCCTGAATTTAACTTTATATAACTTGAATTTATCCAATCTAATTTTTGATCAAACATCAAAATAATCTTTTGAAAATACAATTTTGGTCATGTCACTGTCTTGCTAAAACAACCAAACTTCACTGGCTCAGAGAATAACAAGCTGGTGAATTGTAAGAAGTCTCAGAGGTCATCTAATGTGCCGCATACATGACCAAAAATCCCTTTTCCACTTACTTTGTCAAATAGTCATCCTGCCTTTACTGGAAGCCCACTGCCTCCACTTCCTTAGTTTTAAAATGAGAATAATGGTAACACCTAACATACAGTATTGTTGTGAGGATAAAATTAGTTAACAAATTAAAAGTAAGCTGTATAATCCTACATAAATGGTAGCTATTAATATTATTAGGAAGTTTTTCCTGACACCAAGCTTAAATTTGCCTTTTAGAACTCTCTACTAATGCTGCTACTTTTGACCACTGGGGTCAAGTTAGTCCTCTTTCTATTTGACAGCCTTTAAAGTGCTTGAAGACAGCCCCAGGGGTGGGAACTTATGGACTTGAAGCCACATGTGGCCTTCTAGGTTCTTGGGTGTAGCCTTTTGCCTGCATCTCAGTTTTACAGAACAAATCCTTTTGCTAAGGGGATTTGTTTTGTGAAGTTTGGATTCAGTCAAAGGGCCACACTTGAGGACCTAGGGGGCCACATGTGGCCTTGAGGCACCAGGTTTCCCATTCTTGTAATAAATTTAGACTCTCCCAAAGACTTTCCTTTTTCAAGCTGATCATTCCTAGTCCCTGAACATGATCCTTGCATTACATAGTCTCAGGCCCTTAATCATTGTGGTTGTGTTCCATCGTATAGTAGTTTTTGAATTTCTTTCTTTCTTCTCTAAACTGTTTTTTTGGAGGGGGGAAGGCAGGGCAATTGGGGTTAACTGACTTGCCCAAGGTCACACAGCTAGTAAATGTGTCAAGTGTCTGAGGCTGGATTTGAACTCAGGTCCTCCTGACTCCAGGGCTGGTGCTCTACTCACTGAGCCACCTCGCTGCCCCTTTCCTTCTTCTCTAAAATATAGTATTTAGAACTAATAATAGTTCAAATATGAGCTGACCAAAATGAATCCCAGTGAGGCTATTTGCTCTTTAATCCTCAATATCATGCCTTTTTTAATTCAGCCCCACATTTCCTTAGTTTTCTTGGCTGCTGTCACACCATTGTGTCTTATTGCAGGTGATAAAACCTTCACATATTTTTCAGATGACTTATCTAGCCATATCTCCTCCAGCTTGTACATATGAAAATACCTGTTTCAATCCAAGCACAAGATTTTGTTCTTTGTTTATACTTATGATTTCACTGTTCTAGGGAATCTCCACCTCAATATGGATCCAAATTCCTTCCCAATTAAAAAAAAAAACAACATACAACTGCTTGAGGCACTTTGTGGGACTTGCCCAGACGACTCAAAATCAAGTCTTCCTGACTCCAACTGGATCCTATCCACTGTGACATGTTGTACCTCAAGATTTTAGTTTATCTCTATTACATATAATCTTATATTCTTCCCAGGATTGTATTTATTCCCTCAGGGAAAAAGGAGCACAACACTGATCAATACAGTGACCAACCATGATTTACAAGGACTGATATAACTTTCAGAAGACTGGAAGAACTCCTGAGTCAGAACCACTCCTACATTTTGGAATATGGACAATGTGAGGATTTGTTTTTCTAGCTGTGTCTATTTATTAAAAGAATTCTGCTCTCCTTTCTTCACTCTTTCTTCCCTTCGCCACCCCTTCCTTTCCCTCTCCTCTACTTCTATGCTCTCCTGTTTTGGTGTAATGGGGGACACAACATGCAAATAATTATGAACAAGTATGACATGTACAGGATATATGGGAGAAAAACAAGAAAGAAGGCTCTAAGATTAAGGGGAATCATGAAAGTGTTCTTGCAGAAGGTGTGATTAGAGCTGATACTTGAGGGAAGCCCAGGAATCTAAGAGGATCATAAAAGGAGGGAGGATTCCAAGAATGGGGGAGAGCCAGTGAAAAAGCACAGTCACTAGATGGAACATGTTGTTCAGAGAAGGACAAGGCCACCAATGTCACTAGATTACAGTTTGGAGTGGGAGGGAGGAGTAAAGTGTAAGATGACTTAGATAGTTAGGGAGGGCAGATTTTGAGGGGGCTTTGAATTCCAAACATAGGATTTTATATTTGACTCCGGAGGTGATAGAGATCCATTGGAGTTTATTGAATAGGGAGGTAAAATGGTAAGAACTGTTCTTGGGAAGATCACTTTGACAGGTGAGTGGAGGATGAACTAGAGTCTGGAGAGATGTCATGTAGGGAGATGTGAGGAAGAGAAAATAATTGCTTGTTAATTGAAAAACAAATGTTACATTAAGCAAAAATCATAATAAGATATAATCATAATAAGATAAGCCTGTTCTTGATGGAGCCACATTGCCTCTTTATGCTCACCCTTTCCTTTTGTAGATGCTCCCTAACCACCTTTTTATAAGTAGGTTCTAGTATTTTGCCAGAAATGGAAGTCAAGCTCACTGGTGTGTTGTTTGCAGATTCTATTATTTTCCTCCTCCTCCTCCTCCTTCTCCTCTTCCTCCTCCTTCTTCTTCTTTCACAACAGCATTTGTCCTCCAATCCTATGCTTCCTTCTTCTCCCCTTCTCCCTAATCTTTCAAAGATCACTCACTGGCTTAGAAAACATATCAGCCACTTCCTTCAGATCCCTGGATTGTCATTTATTCGGGCTGCATGATTTGAAGTAGTAGAGAATGAAGAGTCGGGTGGAAGAAGAAGTCTCCAAAGGATTCTACATGTGTCAAAATGACATTTAGCCTTTGCTGACCTGTGCCACAGGGGCTGATTTGTACAGACAGTATTACTCTACTTTAGAAATATTCTCTGAATTTTCATTCCATTCCTTGCATCTTATTCTTTCAGATATAGCCCTCTGGATGTCCAGCTCCAGAGAAAGCTAGAACTCTTAGGGAGTTCCTCTTTATTAAAATGTAGCCTTAGGAAAGCCCCAATAATATGAATGCCATAGTGTGTGTGTGTGTGTGTGTGTGTGTGTGTGTGTGTGTAAAATTAGATTTTCTTTCCTTTTTTTTAAATGAAGTTCTTTGACAGTGAGAAGTACTAAACAAATCTTCTTTATAAAAAATGCCATGGTCCAAGATTATGTTATATATTGTTAATAAAGCAAAATGAAAACAGGAAGGAAAGTACAGTTTTGAGTGGGTACTACAGCTTTTGCCTAATCATACTTAATGAGACCAGTTTAGTTGAATAATTTGACAGTAATGAAATACAGTTCTTTCTCAATTTTAATAGCTTCTCTCTTAGGCAATTTGCTTGGCAGTGTGTATTTCTTTGGATTTACCCAATACAAAAATAACATTTAAATTTGTTCTTCCAAGGGATATATTTTTATAAGTTTTTAAATTTAATATAATATTTTATTTTCCCCCAATTACACTTTAAAAGTCTTTAAACTTAAAAAAAAACCCGTTGAGTTTCAAATTTTATCCCTCCTTTCCCCATTTACTCACCCTTTCCTGCCCTTGCTGAGATGGTAAGTAATCTGATATAGGGTACACATGTGCAATCAGGTAAAGAATTTTCATATTAGTCATTTTGTACAAGAAGCCTTGGATAAAAAACAAAATAAAGAAAGTGAAAAATGTTATACTTCAGTCTATATTCAGAAAATATCAGATCTTTCTCTGGAAGTGGATAGCGTGCTTCATCATGAGTCTTTTGGAATTGTCTTGCTGTAATTGTAATGTTGAAAATAGCTAGATTATTCATAGTTCTTCATTATACAATATTGATGTTAACTTTGCATAATGCTCTTCTGGTTCTGCTCACTTCACTTTGCATCAGTTCATGTAAGTCTTCCCAGTTTTTCTGAAATCATTGCTTGTCATTTCTTACAGCACAATAGTATTCTATCACAATCATATATCACAGCTTTCTTTAGCCATTCCCCAATTGATGGGCATCTTGTAAATTTCCAATTCTTAGCCACCATAAAAGAGTTACTATTTTTGTACAAATAGGCTCTTTTCCCCTTTTTTGGATGTCTTTGGGATACAGACCTAGCAGTGATATTGCTGGATCAAAAGCTATGCCCTTTAGATGTAGTTTCAAGGAATACTTTTTGATTGCCTTCTAAGGGTCCAATACAATTCTGTTCTTGGGTGATTAAAAATAATAAACCTAGTTCCTGCTCTTAAGTAGCTTATGATCTATTTGGGGAAATAAGGAGTCAATTTCTCGATGCTTTGGGAAGTCTGAAGACCATGTCCTTCTGCAATGGTATGATGTACTTCTCCAACACCCTGAAATCTTCCATCTAGTGACGTTGACCTGCTTGCTTTTCCTTGAGGAATATACCGTAACTTGTTCTCTCTTCCTTCCTTCTACTCACGAAGGAACACTGAGTTTGGTGTCAGAGGACCTCAAATGGAATGGCAGCACAACATACCATTTAGAATGGCATACTGGCTGCGGAGTCAGGCAGAAACAGACTCAAATCCTGCTTAATAATTGTCTGCTCCTGAGAAAGCAACGTAGCCTCTGTTTTTTAAAAAAACATTTAATTAGATTTTTTATTATTCGTTTACAACACTTAATTCTGCATGTTCTTGAATTTCAAATTTTCTTCCTTTCCCTTTCATCCTCCCTACCACCCCCCCCCCCCCCGCCAAGATGGTGTGCAGTCCAATATAGATTCTACATAAACCTTCAAGTTAAACTTATTTATACAATAGTCAAGTTGCAAAGAAAAATCATGATCAGTGGAATGAATCATGAGAGAGAAAAAGAAAACCAAAAAAGAAGAGAAAAAAAAAGAGCAAATAGTTTGCCTCAATCTGCATTCAGATTCCACAGTTCTTTCTCTGAATGTAGCTAGCTTTTTCCATCATGAGTTCTTTGGAGCTGTCTTTGAGCCTTGTATTGCTGAGGAGAGCCAAGTCTATCAAAGTTAGTCATTACAGAATCAATATGTCTGTGGTTGTGTATAGTGTTCTCCTGGTTCTGCTCCTCTCACTCAGCATCAGATCATGTAGGTCTTTCCAGGTTATTATGAAGTACGTATCTTCCCCATTTGTTATAGGAAAATAGTATCATATACCACAACTTGTTCAGCCATTCCCCAATTGATGGGCATCCTTTGATTTCCAAGTGTTTGCTACCACAAAAAGAGCTGCTATAAATATTTTTGTACACACAGGTCCCTTTCCCAATTGCATGATCTCTTTGGGGTACAGCCCTAGGAGTGGTATTGCTGGTTCAAAGAGCATGCACATTTTTATAGCCCTTTGGGCATAGTTCCAAATTGCTCTCCAAAATGCCTGGATATGTTCACAACTCCACCAACAATGTATTAATGTTCCAATTTTCCCACATCCTCTCCAGCATTTATTATTTTCCTGTTTTGTCATGTTATTCCATCTGACAGGAATGATGTGGTACCTAAGAGTTGTTTTGATTTGCATTTCTCTAATCAAAAGTGATTTAGAATATTTTTTATATGCCTATAGATATCTTTAATTTCTTCCTCTGAAAACTGCCTGTTCATATCCTTTGACCATTTCTCAATTGGGGAATGACTTTTATTCCTATAAATTTGGCTCATTTCTCTGTATATTTTAGATATGAAGCCTTTATCAGAGACATTGTTTGTAAAGATTTTCTCCCAATTTTCTGCCTCCCTCCTAATCTTTGTTGCATTGGCTTTGTTTTTACAAAAAACTTTTCAGTTTAACATAATCAAAATTATACATTTTGCATTTTGTAATGCTCTCTATCTATTGTTGGGTCGTGAATTCTTCCCTTACCCATAGATCTGATAGGTAAACTATTTCTTGCTCTCTCAAATTGCTTATAGTATCAGCCTTTATTTCTAAATCATGAACCCATTTTGCTTTATTTTGGTGTACAGTGTAAGATATTGGTCTATGTCCAGTTTCTACCATACCATTTTCCAATTTTCCCAGCAGTTTTTGTGGAATACTGAATTCTTAGCCCAGAAGCTGGATTCTTTGGGTTTATCAAAGAGTAGATTGCTATAGTTGTTGACTTCTGCATCTTGTGTACCTGACTATTATACTGATCTACCACTCTCTTTCTTAGCCAGTACTGGTAGTTTTGATGACTGCTACTTTATAGTACAGTTTGATATCTGGTATGGCTAGGGCACCTTCCCTAGTATTTCTTTACATTAATCCCATTGATATTCTGGACTTTTTGTTGTTCCAGATGAATGTTGTTATTATTTTATCCAGCTCTGTAAAATAACTTTTTGGTTGTTTGATTGGTATGATACTGAATAAGTAAATTAATTTAGGTAAAATTGTCATTTTTATTATATTAGCTTGACCTAACTATGAGCAACTGATGTTATTCCATTTAGTTAGACATGACTTTATTTGTGTGAGAAGTGTTTTGTAATTGTGTTCATATAGGCCCTGGGTTTGTCTTGGCAGGTAGGCTCCCAAATATTTTACAGTGTCTCCAGTAACTTTAAATGGAATTTCTCTTTCTATCTCTTGCTGTTGGGCTTTGTTAGTAATATATAGGAATGCTGAGGATTTTCATGGGTTTATTTTATATCCTGCAACTTTGCTAAAGTTGTTTATTATTTCAAGTAATTTTTTTACTTGAATCTCTAGGATTCTCTAAGTAAATCATCATATCATCTGAAAAAAGTGGTCATTTAGTTTTTCTTTGCCTATTCTAATTCCTTCAATTTCTTTTTCTTCTTTTAATTCTGAAGCCAACATTTCTAGTGCCAAATTGAAGAATAAGGGTGATAATGGATATCCTTGTTTCACCCCAACTCTTATTGGGAATGCATCTAGCTTATTCCCATTATATATAATGCTTGTTGATGGTTTTAGGTAGATGATATTTATAATTTTCAGGAAAACTCCATTTATTCCTATGCTTCCTAGCGTTTTTAATAGGAATGGGTGTTGTATTTTGTTAAAAGGTTTTTCTGCATCTATTGAGATAATTGTATGGTTTCTGCTAGTTTTGTTATTGATATGATCAATTATGCTGATAGTTTTCCTAATACTGAACCAGCCTTGCATTCCTGGAATAAATCCTACCTGGTCACAGTGTATTATTCTCCTGATAAGTTGCTGCAATCTTTTTGATAATATTTTATTTAAAATTTTTGCATCAATACTCATTAGGGAAATTGGTCTATAATTTTCTTTCTCTATTTTGACTCTTCCTGGTTTAGGCATTAGTACCATATTTGTGTCATAAAAAGAATTTGGTAGGACTCCTTCCTCTATTTTCCCAAATAGTCTATAAAGTATGGGAATTAAATGTTTTTTAAATGTTTGATAGAATTCACATGTCAAGCCATCTGGCTCTGGATATTTTTTCCTAGGTTGTTCATTGATGGCATGCTCAATTTGTTTTTCTGTGACAGGGTTATTTAGGTAATTTACTTCCTCTTCTGTTAACCCGGACAATTTGTATTTTTTGTAAATATTCATCCTTTTCCATAAGTTTATCAAATTTGAGCACACAATTGGGCAAAATAATTCCTAATTATTGTTTTAATTTCCTCTTCATTGGAGGTGAAATTCACCCTTTTCATTTTTGATATTTGTAATTTGGTTTTCTTCTTTCTTTTTTTTAATCAAATTGACCAAGAGTTTATCAATTTTATTGTTTTTTTTTTTTCATAAAATCAGCTCTTAGTTTAATTTATTAGTTCAATAGTTTTCTTGATTTCAATTTTATTAATGTCTCCTTTGATTTTCAGTATTTCTAATTTGGTATCTAATTGGGGATTTTCAATTTGTTCTTTTTCTAGTTTTTTTTTTTTCAGTTGCATGCCCATTTCATTGATCTCCTTTATGTCTATTTTATTCATGTAAGCATTTAGAGATATCCAACTTCTCCTAAGAACTGCTTTTGCTGCATCCCATAAGTTTGGTATGCTTTCTAATTATTGTCATTCTCTTGAATGAAGTTATTAATTGTTTCTATGATTTGTTCTCTGACCCACTCATTCTTTAGGATTATTTAGTTTCTCATTAATTTTTAGTCTATCTTTCCATGGTCCTTTATTACAAATAATTTTTATTGTGTCATGATCTGAGAAAAATGCATTGACTATTTCTGCCTTTCTGCCCTGGATTGTGAGTTTTTTATGCCCTAGTACATGATCAGTTTTTGAGTATGTGCCATGTACTGCTGAGAAATAGTATAGTCCTTTTTATATCCATTCAGTTTTCTCCAGAGGTCCTCAGTTTTTTCATGTTCTTCATGTTGGTTAGCTTTTTCCTGGCTTTACAATGGATTTCTGCTTTTGGGGCTCAGGGAGCTCTCTCCCAGGTTTCTTATTCTGGGAACTGTGAGCTTAGTTACTGGCTTTGTGTGTTATGGCCGCTGGTTTCCTGAGGTGTGGGGGAGGGGTCATCTTGCTGCCAGAAATCTCCTCTACCCCAGGGCTGCTCTCCAGCATGGGTGGTCTCAGCCATTGTCTGTGCTGGTGTCTGTCACTTCCCCTGGATGTACAAAGGCACGTCTGTGTCCCTGGTGTTGACCCTGGCTGGGTCCACTCTTCTGGACCTTAGGAATTCACACTGTTTGACTACTGAAGCCCCGCTTCTGGCTCCTCTATTCCAGGGTTTTCTCCCATGTATTCTTGGCTTCAGGGAGGGAGGGATGAGAGCTATTTTCCTGGCCATTATGTCTCCCAGAAGTTCAAGAAGGCACGTTTCAAACCTTTGGGCTGCAAGCCTCAGGAGCAAATGTCTCACAGCTGCAGGTGCTGCACTGCTGCCTCCTGTCACTTTGACAGACTCCCATCCTGTATTGGGAGCCCTGGAGATGTCAGCCAGTTTAGGGCACCCAGATTTCTCCCAGACTGGATCACTGGCTGGTTTCCACAGCTGCTTCCACTTTGGTGTGGTCTGGTGCAGCTCTGCACACTAGGCACTCTCCCAGCCTACAGTCCATCCTGTCAACCTTGCAGACTCTTTTGGATTGGAAATTTGTCCCACTCATTCTACTAGTGGCTTCTAATTTTCTCAAATCTGCTCAGATTCACTTTTTTAGAGGTTCTGACAGAACTTGTGAGAGAGCTCTGGTGAGACATTGTTTTCACATGGCCATCTTGGCTCCACCTCCACCTCTGTTTTTGTTATCTATAAAATTAGGATAATAATTTCACTAACTTCAAAGGGTTATTATAAAGATCACCTGAGATGGCTAGATGTCATAGTGGATACAGCCCTGGATGTGGAGTTAAGAAGATTTCAGTTCAAATATAGCCTCATTCACTTGCTAGCTATATGACTGAGCAAATCATTTAAATTCTGCTTGCCTCAGTTTCCTCTTCAGTAAAATAGGAATGAAAGTGATAGCACCTATGTCCTAATGTTATTCTGAGGAATATATTAGACAGTGGGCACCCAAGTGGTGCAGTGGATAGAGTACAGGACTTGGGGTCAGGAAGACTCCATCTTCCTGAGTTCAAATCTGGCCTTAGACACTTACCAGATGTGTGACCCAGGGCATGCCACTTAACATTGTTTGCCTCAGTTTCCTCACCTGTAAAAATGAACTGGAGAAGGAAATGACAAAGCACTCTATTATCTTTATCAAGAAAACCCCAAGGTCATGAAGGGTTAGACATGACTGAAAAGCAATTATTATTATAATGATATTGTCCAATATCTGGCAAAGTGTCTGAAAGCCTGTGCTCATTGATTGCTACTTATTCTCTCTGAAATATTGGGTAAGTTACTAATTTTTCTGTCCCAATTTATTCTTCTATAAAGTCTATCTATCTAAATCAGGAGTTCTTATCCTGAAGTCCATGAACTTTTGTTTTTAATATTTTGATAACTATATTTCAAAAAATTGGTTTACATTTTGATCCTATGTGTATAATTCTATATAATCTATTATTTTATGAATTAAATTGCATAGTTTTCACCAGATTCCTCAAGGGGTACTGTGACCAGAATGGCCTTTGTTTTCTTTGAATGACTCAGCTTACCTCATTGAACCTTGCAGGGTTCTGGGGCTTCTCTTCCTGCACAGGAAGCCCAGAGGCCTTGCCTGGAAGCAAAGAACTTCCTGTGTGATGAGTCATGGGACTGGATGAGGGGGGGTGTTGTCTCCAGAGCCACACCCTATTGGGTGTTAACCTAGGGGAAGGGGCCAACTCAAGAACCAATCGGCCCTGGTCATTCAGGGGGTGCTTGATGATGTCAAAAACTCTATAAGAGGGGAGAGGGCACCTTGAAGAGCTCTCTTTCCTTTTCTGGTTGGTGTGGGAGCAGCGGCAAGCGTGACTCTGGGCCAGCCCTTGCTCTCGGGCTGAGCCCAGATGCTGGTAACTATGAATTGTATTGGGTCTGTCTGTTGATATTTGTAATTTGTTTGTATTTTGGTTTTGAGGTTTGGGGTGCTGGTTCGTTTCCCCTGAACTAAATGAATGTTCTGAACCTCAGGGTGCTGGCTTTTTCCCCTGAAGTAAGTGAATGAAACTGTATTTGGTCTGTCTCTTGATGCTTGTCTCTTTGCTCCCCTGAGCTAACTGAATGCTCACTGAATGCTGGCGTTTTCCCCTGAACTAAATGAATGTTGTCTGTATGCTAACTGAATGCTGGATTAAAGTAAGCCGATCAACCCCTTCACCGTGCTTTCCTTGTTTAAGCAGATAAAAAGAACCTGTGCTTTCCCGGCATTCCAGCAGCCTCCTGGGTGCTGGCTGTGGGGGGAATCTTACGCCCCCACAGAAGCTGCTAGCTGGGTTGTTAAAACAGGTACAAAATTAAGTAACCTTGTTCTAAATACTCTAAGATTACTTCAGCTCTAAATCTAGGATGCATTCTTAAGGAATGATCTATCTTTAACCACAAAAAATGCAACTCTACCAGGCATTGTGTTAGTGATTGCAGATAGAAGTACAAACAATGAAATATCATTTATTGGCAGGGATTGTGGTTGTTGTTTAGTTATTTTCAGTTGTGTCTAACCCTTCATGACCTTGGGGTTTTCTTAATAAAGATAATTGAGTGCTTTGTCATTTCCTTCTCCAGCTCATTTTTACAGGTGAGGAAACTGAGGCAAACAATGTTAAGTGGCATGCCCTGGGTCACACATCTGGTAAGTGTCAAAGGCCAGATTTGAACTCAGGAAGATGGAGTCTTCCTGACCCCAAGTCCTGTACTCTATCCACTGCACCACTTACCTGCCTATATTTGCAGGGAACTTCTATTCTAATGGAAAAACAAGAACAAACAAAAAGATACACAGTAGCATAAATATAAAGTTAATATATACATACACACATATAATAGTTAAATGCAAGGTAGTTTGGGAAGGAGAAAGCTACTGTTGGGAAGAATTAGGAAAGGCTCACACAGAAGATAGTGAAAGAGCAGGAAGAGATCAGTGGACATGTTATGGAGAGAATGAGATTGGGCAGAGAGGTTTTTTCAGTGGTGTTGGTCTGTTAAAAACAAAAACAAAGAAACACAACCACAACAGTGAAAGTGTTTCCATCCCTGCCTCCCCCACATCTGCTAGAGTCGTCTAATGCTGTGGTTCTTTTACTTCCTCCCCAATCAGCTCAAATATCACTCTTAGATGAGATGAAATGCATGAATGCATGGCAGAGTCTGCACTGGAGGGCATCTCTCTGGAGGTGGTCACCAACTTTTAAAAGCTACATTTCAGGATCCTGAGCCTGAGAGAATTTTTCTCCTACAGAAGAGGGTACACAGGTTGGTGAGAGGCTAGAAAGTATGTCACACGAGGGTCCATTTCAGAAAATGGACCTTTTAGTTTGCAGAAGAGGAATGGGTCAAGTGAAAGCTGTGTTCAAGTGTTTTAAGGGATGTTTTATGGAAGGCCAATGAGACTTCCTCTCCTTATTCCTGGAGGGAAAATAGGAAGCAATGACTGGGGCTGGGGAGTTGAAGAGAGGCATTTTTGAGTTCATATAAAGAAAATTAACAAAATACTTGGAGCTGTCCAAAAGTAGAATGATCTGTCTCCCGAAGGAGTGAAGCCCTTTTACTGGAGGTGCTCCAGGAAAAGAAATGTATGGCTACTTTTTAATAAGTTATTTATTTTTAGTTTTCAATATTCACTTCCATAAGATTTAAACTTTCTCCCCCTCCCTCCTCTTCCCCTCCCCAAGATGGCATGCAATCCAATACAGGCTTTATGTATGTGGATGACTACTTTTAAGTGACTTTCTGGTGAGTTGGCCTTGCTAACTTCTGGGCTCCCATACAACTCTTAGATTCCTTGGTTCCTTCTTGTCTCACCACCTTCTCGTCTTTTTTTTCTCCCCAAACTCTCATGACTTTTTCCTCACTATATCATTTCCCTAGCCTGTAGTCCTATCTCTACCTACCCTTATCCCTAGCAAGGGGATTGTGTTTATTTTCTCATCCAGAAACTCTAAGTCTCAGAATTTTTGGTGCTCCAAGAACATTTTGACATTGAGAGTAGCAGGAGATCATCTTTTTGGTGTTGATGGTAGCATCGGATGTGGAGAAGAGATGAGCTAGATATCTCTTCAGGTAGTGCCTCTTTAGGAAAGGCAATGCTGGTAGACACGGTGAAGCACAGGTATCTCCAGTCTTTGGCTCTGTGGATGTGGAATAGATAAAGGGTAGTGAACAATAAACCAAAACCTTTATAGAATGGTACCTAATATAGAACTTTTTCTTTTTATGGGTATGTTAGTATATACTGTGAAGATTAACTTCTACTCTGCATTGGGAGAAAAAATAGAGTGACATTGCTTATGGATACCAGCCACTCAATAAGCAGAATAAAGCTATGTCCTTGTTTTGGCTGAGTAAATGTGGAACTAATTACAGCTATTTATGAGAATTTTGTCATTCATGGCTAATTGTACACAGAAGGATTTCATATATATTACATTATAATTGATATATTATATGCAACATATATCAATTATATGTGCAGTTCTTGCATATGTATACATGTATGCAATAATTGTATGACATAACATTTGTGTATTTCTATGTACATACACAGTACAAACACACACATGTATATCCAATATGTGTGTATATATATGTACACACACATATGCATACACAATACATATATGCATGAGGACATATCACTATTTCAGGTTTCTTATTTTTGCATATTTGTACAAAATGATCATTCATTTCTCTCTGTATGTACAGTCTTTTGTTTTTCCATGATGATTGTTTAATTTCCATGCTGGGTAAATTTTATTGTAAGTCAATAAAAAAGCATATATTTCATGTGTCAGTTACTGAACTAAGCACTACTGATTCAGACAAAGGCAAGTAAGACAGTCCCTGTCCTCAGGGATCTTAACTTCTAATGAAGAAAGACAAAATGAAAAAAGAAGTTAGAAAAAAAAGAAAGAAGTCCCAGGAGCTGCGGTCCCCAGTTCTGGTGAGAGAGGGTTGAAAAGGTGGCTTTAGTGGAATTGAAATAGTTTATAAAGGGCCTGCAAATGATATATAGAGTACTCTTCTGGCATAAGCAAGGGCCTTCCTCTTGGAGGTTAAGATCCTGAGGAGTAGAGTCCAGGTGGTTTTAGTTGGAGAGGACTGAGAAAGATGCTGAATTGGTTATTTTATGCATGATTTTTTTTCCTTTTTTTACATCACTGTCTTTCCAACAATCATGCTCTTTATCCCCCTTCCCATAATATCCTTTGTAATATAGACAAACACTTCTGTAAAACAAATGAATGTAGTACATACCATGTTTGAAAGCACATATAACATTCTGCATTCATAATTCACTGTAGTGTGGTGTTTTGTTAGACCTCTGGAATCAGGAATAGATAATGTATTTGTCTGAGTTCTAAAACTGTTTAGTGTTGTCCCTTTATACTTGTTTGGTCATTGTAAATGTAGTGCCCCTGTTTCTTCTTTCTTCTCTGCATTATTTCATACAAATCTTGCTATTTTTGTGTCTGAAGGCACAATAATATTCCATTATATTCTTATCCCACAATTCAGCCATTTCGCAATTGATGAGCACTGACTTTGCTTCCACCATGAATATTTTAGTGTATGTGGGACTTTTCCCTCTGTCTTTGACCTCCTTCTCATACACAACTAACATTGGTGTATCAAGGCTATGAATAACTTAATGAGATTTCTCACATTCCAAATTGTTTTGAGGAATGGTCAGAGGAATTCATAGTCTTACTGATGTCTTTCTTTAGCCCCTCAAACACTGTCTGATTTTTTGTTTTATCATCTTTGGCATTTGGGGTGTTTGTGTGTGTGTGTGTGTGTGTGTGTGTGTGTGTGTGTGTGTGTATTACTTCAATTTGCACATCTCATCAATTTCATGGGTATGAAGTACATTTAAGAGAATCAATGAATAGTCAAGTGGTAATAGGCTCTATCTCAACAATCTTAGGATTTCAATGGAAGGACCTTTCCCCCTCCTATTACTGAAGTTGATCTGGGGGTCTGTGTGGTATAAAACATGAGCACTGACTGCAATGAGACAACTGAGTTCTAATCCTTCCTGTGACTCTTGCTGTCTGTGTGACTCTGGGCAATCCATTTAGCTTTCATAAAGCTCAGTTAATTCATCTTTAGGAAGAGTGGTGGTGGTGGATTAGATGGCCTCTGAGATCCCTTTCAGCTCAAAATCTATGTTCCTATGACTCCTCACGTAGGAGTCAGGAGGGACATATATTTAGCACCAGTTTTCACTTGACTTTCTATAGAGCATAAAAAAGACTTAGTGCCTGTTGGATTTACTCAACATTTGATGGATGAAACAATTTCTGAGGGATTACAAATGACTGATATCCCTGAAAAGCTAGAAGGATTATTGTATACAGAAATAGTACTACCCGTGTGGCTTAACCAAAAGTAGATGAAGCATTGATTTGAAGAGTACTTTTCTTTTTCCATTTCATCAAAGACAGAGAATCCTTCATTGCTATCCATGGTCATCCTGTCTTTATTCCATCAATGCATTAAATAATATTTGGAATAAATTCATTCATTAAGAACATACATAAGTCCTTGAAAAAGCTACATGGCTCATCAATCCTCATGCCTGAAGGGATGTTAACAGGTATGGCATTTTACTTAGCAATGTTTCCCAGTGGTATGGAATTGTGATTGCTTAGAGCTTCTATAGAAAAAAAAATGAAATGATATTAGATTATTGTGTTAACATTAAAAGATTATCTTGAAACAGAAGCATGACATAGTGTGCAGAAAACTAGTTGGATTCAGCAGCACTTGGATTAAAATCTTGCTTCTGACATTTACTAGATGTATGAACTGGGGTGAGTGGCAAACTGCTTGATATCTTGCCTATTTTCTTCCCTGCTGCTGCTCTATCCTCCAAAACAGAACTTCAAAGACCATGCCTGGGAAGGGTTAAGACAGAGCTCTGAACTCTTTGGGTCTATGAAACCTCTTCACCAGTTCATTTTATCCTCTGTCCCCTTGATGAATAATTTCACTTCACTCTCATTTTCCATCTCTTATTCCAAGAACTGTAATCAAATAAATATAACCATTGCCTCTGGAACGGGTGTATCAATGAACTGCTTATTGTCCCACTCATCATGCTTCATGTCTTTCCAGTCTGAGACACCTTCATCACTATTCCCCTCTATGTGTTGTTTCCTTCATTAGAGAGCTAGAGCATGCTCTTCATTAGATAGCTAATATCATGCAACTTGCCATGCGCTTTCTTGAGGAATAGGGACACAATTATGATCCAACCCTCAAGGAATTGGCATTCAAATAACAGAAGATTTATACAAAGGGAGTGGGGAACATATCCATGGAGAAGGGAAAGAAGGTACATCTTTAAGCTTCTGGAGGACTGGACCTGATTTAGCTTTTGTGTTTTCCTGTGGTTAGCATAATGCTTCCTACAAAATAAGTACTTAATAAATGCTTATTTATTTATCCATCCAGTTTCATTTTCTGTAAAATGGGGATAATGACTGAGGTGAAATTTAACATATGTAGACATTTACTACATGTGACCTTGAACAAATCACTTAATCTCTCTAAGCCTCATCTGCAGGATAGGATAATAATAGCACCCACCCTACTGGGTTGTTGTGAGGATTAGACATGATTATGAAGGCAAGAGAAAAGGAACAAGCATTTATTAACCTCTTCTAAGTGCCAGCCCCTGTGCCAAGTGCTTGACGAATATTATCTCCTTTGATCCTCACAACAACCTTGAGGTAGGCGGTATCATTTTACAGCCAAGGAAGTTGAGGCAGACAGAAGTTAAGTGACTTACCCAAAGTCACAGATATAGTAATCGTTTGAGTTCAAATTTGATCTCAAGAATTCCTGATTCACCTCTCTGATTCTCAGTTTCCACATATATAAAAAGAGGTGGTCCTGTCCAGTTCACCAATCATGATGCTTCGATGATATGATTTTCCTCAACATTTAAACTTCTAATTTTAGGCATTCAGTGGCTATCCTTGGGAGTGTCAAGTATTCTAGTATATGTGTATATTAGTATAACTGATATATGTGTGTATATATATCTGTATATGTACACACATATACATATACATGTGTATATGTATATATATATACATGTATATATGTAAAGGAAACAAAAATAATAATTTGAGAACATGTGTATCCCTCATAATGCTATATCGGGCAGTGAACATATGGAGGAAATATTTACAGTGATTAATCTCCTTCAAAGATAGGTGCTTCCAAGATTCCAAACATTACTTATACATATCATTAAGATAATTCTAGTGCTTATTTTAATTCATCTCCAACAGATAAAAGTGTATGATCATACTCAGCTTTATTTTAAACAAATGGCAATTTCAGGATGTGGGGATAAATAGGGAACTGTAGATTTTTCTTATGTAATATTTTATTTTCCCCAATTACATGTAAAATAATTTTTTAAAGAAATGAGTTCCACTATCTCCCCTCCCCCCAACCCATTGAGAAGATAAGCAATTAGATATAGGTTATGCATGTGAAGTCATTCAAAACGTATTTCCATATTAGTCACGTTGTGAAAAAAAAAACATGACCCCCACAAAAACCAAAATAAAGATGGTTTTAAAACATATGCTTTTAACTGCATTAAGACTCAATTAGTTCTTTCCCTGGAGGTGGATAGCATTTTTATCATAAGTCCTTTGGAAATATCTAGGATCATTATATTGCTGAGAATAACTGTCATTTATAGCTGATCATCATACAATATTGCTATTATTGTGTATACTCTTCTGGTTCTGCTCACTTCACCTTGCATTAGTTCATTTAAGTCTTGCCAGGTTTTTCTAAAAACATCCTACTCATCATTCCTCATAGCACAATAGTATTTCATCATAATCATTTACCATATACCAACTTGGTCAGCCATTCCCAAGTTAATGAACATCTCCTCAATTTCTAGTTCTTTGCCACCACTAAAGGACCTGCTATAAATATTTTTGTGCATATAGGTCATTTTCCTTTTTGTTTTTTATCTTTTTGGGAAGCAGATCTGGAACTGTAGATCTTGAAAGTAGAAGGGACCTCCAGAGATCATGAGGTTTAGTCATCTGCCTTCATACTTTTAAGGAATTAGGACCCTTCTAACCTTGCTGCTAGAAATATGCCCCCATAGAACCAAAGAACCTTGTTGGATCACAGTTGATTAATGCCATGGGTGGTGGTAAGAAGTAGCCTCAGCCAGAGTAGAGGCTTCAGGAAGGGATTACTTTGGACAGTGTGACAGAATTAGGGAGAGAGTTTTATGGGGGTCATGGGCCAGGCTTTTTTAGTCTCAGCTGACTTTCTGTAACACACTCCAAAACAGAATTCTCATTGATACAGGTCTGGAATGCAGGGAAGTGTGTGCAATCTTACCCTGTCCTTCACATAGAAACTAGGAAGTGATGGTAGAACATAGAGAAGGAAAGGGTGGTTGAGAACTTTGAGCTACAAGTTCTAGGAGTCAATGACTCTATGGAAGGAAGTGACATTAGATGGAAAAAATTACCTTGGCTATTGAATATGACCTTATATATGCCTTTGTTCAATCTCTGCTGAGGTCAACAAATTATGGAAGATGAATGTTACTTTTTTTTCTGCAGTCATTGACTTATTTTTTCCACCCACAGCAGCTCCTTTTTGGTAGTAGGAGCTGGGAGGGGGAGTGGGGCAAACTTCCCTAGATGAATTTGGACATGTGATAGTTCATGGATGGCCACAAACTCTTTTGGTTGCAGGAAGTGAGGTTTTTATCTTAGAAAAGTGTAGTCCAATTTAATATTCATTGTATGAATATTTAGTATGGCCTATTAGAACCAAAAGCCCTTTGCATGGAAATTTTGGAGGGAAAAAAATCACCAAAATGGCCGATGCCCATTTTAGTCCTGTGTTGCTGTTTTTTCTTTTGTTGTTTGAAACTGGATGAGATTTCATTGGTGCAGGGAGACTCTGGTGAAGAACTCTCCACTATGGAAGATTAGTATCTGTTCTGTACCTAGGTGGCTCAATAGGTAAAGCACTGGACTTCCAAATCAGGAAGGCCCAAGTACCGATCTTATCTCAGAAACTTACTGGTTGTTCAGTCTTAGACCAACCACTTACTTTCTTTCTCAGACGCTTTTTCTTCATCTGTAAAATGGATATAATAATTGGCCATACCTCCCAGGGTTCTTGTATGGATCAAAGGAGATAATGTTCTATATAAATGCTATCTAATATGGTCTTAGAGAGCTTTTGAGGGGGTAAATAACTTAGCCTATATACTTGAGGCAGATTCTTAACCACTTTTTCCTGACCCTGAGGCCAGCTTTCTATCTACAACACTAACTTGCCTCTTGAGCATTTAATAAACCCATCAATTTAGCTGGTACGCATACCCCATAAATATATGAAAATAGAAATCTATATATGTACGTTTTACAATAATGAGATCAGGTAAAATGTGTTATTGCCCATGTTAATGACGTCAAGATTTAGAAGATTATTTCCGCAGTATAAATATTGGAATCTGTGTGGTGGGGACTAAAGAGACCCCTAATAGAATGAAAGCAGTCTTTAAAACACTATATAAATGGGAGTTATTATTGCTGAAACAATTAATAAGAAGCCTCATTTTACTAATCAAGTAGCTGCAGAACAGAGAGGGAACAATGTGTGCAGGGTTACTTGTCTCATAAGACGCAGAGGTGGAGACTGGCAATTTGGCCTCTTGGCAGAATGCTTTTTGTCATTGTACGTGTGTGCCTTTCTGTCCCTGTGTGTTGGGACCAAGAAGAAAAAGGAAGTTCTGTGTGTTGCAGTGGAAACACAAGGGCCCTCAAGGATTTAGCCTTTGATGTGTTACCAACTTCGTCAAGTTAGTTCCCATTTCTAGGTCCCAAATCTAAAATAAGGGGTTAGAGCAGATGATCTTGAAGGTCTCTTACAGCCCTGAAATTCTATGAATGGCAAAGGAAAAGAAAATGAGATTTAGGTAAGTGTTAATAAAAGAGACTGGAAAAGTTCAGTATAGATGAATGGAGTTAGGGTGAATTCAATCTTTAAATTATGAAATTAAGAGAGCACAATTATTAATTAACATAATTAAGAAAATGAATAAGAATAAAACATTTTGTAAGCAGAGGGGAGTTCTCTCTGGAAAATATAACAATAATGTTAATAATTAGCAGTCTTCAGTTTGGCAAAGTTCCTTACATACATCACATCATTTGTCCTCACAACAATCTGGTTTGGTAGGTGTTAGTATTGTCTTCATTCTACCTAAGAGGAAACAGGCTGAGAGATCTTAATCAGGGTTACATATCCAGTAATAATCTGAGGTAGGATCTGAACTCACATCTTTCCCATTCCAAGTCCAACATTAGATCCACCCAATATAGCATTATACCTCTGGGTACAGCTGTATTTAAATCCTTAAGCAAAGAAAAGATCTCTTCTATTGCAGAAGGTCTTTGATAGAACAGACAGCCTCACCTAGAAAGTAGAGGTAAGAGAATGGTCATATCTATCTAGGTCAGCAGTGGGGAACCTGCAGCCTCGAGGCCACGTGTGGCCCTGTAGGAAGTTTAGATTCAGTCAAAGGGCCACACTTGAGGACCTAGGGGGCCACCCTCAAGGTCACAGGTTACCCACCCCTGATCTAGTAGAAAGTCAGTTGGGCTTGCATCAGGAGAGACCTGGATTGAACTACTTCTCTGATAGTTATTTACCATGGAACTCTGGGTAGGTCACTCAGTTTTCTGAGTTAACCTTCTTACTATGCAAATAGGTTTAGTAATAGCTACAGAAACAACCTCACAAAGTACACGCAAACACAACACACATACAATTTATATACGCAGACACATGCACAGAACAGCGCCTGGTCCATAAAAGGTCCATAAAAGGTCCATAAAAACAAATAAATGTTTGTATGTGTGCATATATGTATATGTATGTATATATAAATATATGTATATATGTGTGTATATACGCATACATATGCATGCCTACATGTATATACATACATATACATAGACACATATATACAAGTGCCATATAGTTTGCACATATATGTATATGATACACACATATGTACATGCACACACATGCACATACATCTGTTTATATGTATGTATGTGTGCATGCATGTATTCATTTGCAAATTGAGGAAACCTACAAGACAGCCTGGCATTGTAGAGACAGTCAACCTCAGAGCAGCATGATCTAGGTTCAAATCTTACTTCTAAAGCTATTGGCTATGAGACCCTGGGCAAATTATTTAAATTTTTAGCATTTGAAGTTCTCTCTATGATGATAAATTACAATACAGGTGTGATTTTAATTTGTGGATGGAGTTTCCTCACATGGAATTCTTTAAACATATAAAAGCAAAGACCTTGTTCAAAATAAACATGTGCATAAAGACAGAGAGGCAGACAGATAACTCGATCATAGATGCAATATATACAGATACAGAAATCATTTGCCTCTATGCAGGATATATATGCATTATTTTGTTCACAGCCACATTGCTTTCATATATACTATAGTAAGCAGTAAACTAGAAGAATTCGATCAGTTTTAGCCCTTGCACAGTGCCAAGCACACAGTTGGCATTTAATGTTAATTGGCTGACTGAAACAACTGCCGGGTATCTCTTAGTCAAAGAGTCTTGGTATATTTATTTGTAGTTTGTTTGTATTAACCAGAATTGTGATTTTATAGGTATTATAGGTATAGGTAAGGAAAGAAACTCCCTCTGTCAGTGCAGATCTGCAACTGTTCTGCAGTCTGTGGTCTTAGAGAGTGTCTGGGGCACTGACATGTCGAGAGACTTACTCAGAGTCACACAGCCAGTTTGGGTGAGAGGCAGGACTTGAATTCAGGTGTCCCAGGCTGTAAAGATGCCTTAATGGAGACATAGACATACATTACAAAAAAAATCCTCTACCTGAATGTTTTTCTTTTTATTGGTACTTTCTAGAGATCCAGAAACTCTTTTTAGAATCCTCTGTACAAGTCATCATGAATGCCTCAATAGAACATTAGACCAATTAAAGAGTTGAAGAAAATTTTATTTTAGTCTTAAGTTGCTCATGGCACATTTTCAGTAATCAATCCCTTTTATCTTATGTTTAATTTTTTTTATTTGAGAAAATGCTATTACCATAATTTCTTAATAGAATATTCATAAGCAATTTCTATTCATTTAGCTAAATTTCTGGGGCTTTTAAAAATCCTTTATTTGACAAGTGAGTGAGTCCTAGTGCCTACCCCATGTCATTCCTTATAGCAAGGAATCGAGACTTGAGCTGAAGCCTGCTCTTGAGAGTTCTGAGAATGATCCACATGTTGTAAAAGAGCTAATGCTCTGACTTCACCCCAGGGATCAACTGGAGCAATAGGGTGATGGGGGAGGGTTACCCTGGTCTCCAGACTTGCCAAACTGCAGTCAGCCACAGAAATTCTGTCCTCATTAAAAGTCACAGGAAGGGTAGCAACAATATTCACTGGATTTGGGATGGGAATGCACATGAAGCTCTGCTTGCTGGATCGTTTGCTTTTCCCCAGTGGTCCCAGACCACAGGAAAAACTGGAGGAATAGATACTTATGGATGTTTCAAATGGAGCTAAAATTGTAATAGACTCCTGTAATGCCCTACCCTTGAAGGCTGAGTGACAATAGCTGGAGGAAGGCACCTATGCTTTAATATCTACTAATGGAGCACTGAGCCTGAAGTCAAGAAGACCTGAGTTCAAATCTGGACTCAGACATTTGTTAGTTTTGTGACCCTGGACAAGTCACTCAACCCTCTTTGCCTCATTTTCCTCATATGTAAAATGAGCTGGAGAAGGCAATGTCAAATCATTCCAATACCTTAGCCAAGAAAACCCCAAATGGAGTCACAAAGAGTCTGGCATGACTGAAATACTGAATAACAACAAAAATCAGTCAATCAGCATTTACTAAGTATTAGAGAATACTGGGAAAATGAAGACAAGTGAAACAATCTTGCCTGCTTCCATTCTATAGAGCAGGATTTCCTCTGGGATTGGTGAACTAGATTAAAAAAATAACAAATTTCACTGCAGTTAATTTCTTGTGTAACTCATTTTTTAAAACATTGTTGTAGGCTTCACCAAATTAGCAAAGGAATCTATGACATGCACACACACACACACACAATGTATACATGTAGGTATATACAAATAATTATGTACAGTAAAAATGTAATAATGGAGAACAGATACTGGTAGCTGAAGAGATAAAAGACACATGATTGATAGTCTAGTTAGCTAGAATGATATGTGGATATAGTTACAGATATGGATATCTACACATATGCCCACACACATGTTGAGACATGCTAATAATACATATATGCATGTGTGCATGTAATGATGGTCAGGCACTTATGCATATGTACATATGCACAAGTACATCTGTATATGAACACATATGTTCAAACTTGTGCATATTTTCCATGCACACAACCATATGAATGTGCACGTACATAAACAAAAGAAAATGACACTTTGGCTGTCTAAGTGTATTTTTCTCAATTGGTATCTAGTAAGGACTGTCCCCTTGCTGTTCCCTCTCTACTTAGAGCTGGCAAGTATGTATAATTAGTCTCTTTAAGCCATAGTTGCTCAAGGTTTCTTTCACAATCTTCTTTCTAGTTCTTTTTACTATTAAAATGTTTGTCTGTTGATGATTATGTTCACAATAAAATATATTAAAAACAGAGGATAAAGGACTTATACCCAAGGACACATGGCTTTAGTTCAGGGAGACAAATCCTAGAATACTAGGGCAAAACCAGGGTACAGAGGTACTCACGTGGGGCATAACTTCAGTAATGGAATATGTCTGCTACTTTTCCTATTTTTAATTATTCTTGCTAATTGTGAAATAATTTATACACTGCTGAAGAAATAAAGGTAGTGTCAATATCCTATAAAATGGTGCCCATAGAAAACTCCAGTTATCCCATCCAAGTTATTGATCTTCTGGTTTTCCTCCAGGAAAAAGTGGTGGTTTTGGGGAAGGAGAGGGAATTTCCTTTTTCAATTCATGCTAAAAAGAGATCTTATTTTTCATAATCTTTCTATCAGTTGTTTCCAACATTTTCCCCCCAACAGAATCTCTTCAACAACAATCACCACCACCACAAAAATGTTTTGTGCACCTCCAGAGTAATTTCACATACATAACATTCTTTTAGATTTATTCATTAGATGTTTACATTCATTATAATAATATTCATATAAGAAGGGTTCAATTAAAATCTACATGTTGTCATTGCAATTAAATATAAAATTATCTGCATATAATTATTCAAAGTATAAATAGAAAATTATAAATAGTGATGAATATTTTACATGGGACATCCTATAAGAAAAGAAGTAATCCAACAAGAACTCATGTGCTTACTATTAGTTGCAAGATTTCATATTAAGTTTATTTAAAAATTTGTTGGATAAAAATATCTAATTAAATATGTTACAATTTAGGAGATATTTAACCTAATATAACAATCATATGTGAACTTAATTTTGAAGTTAGACTTTTATTTCAACAGGGATTTGTAGTACTTGTCTGATCCCAACAGTTTTAACTCTTGTTCCTCATTGAAATTTATTTCTGCATTTTGATTTAAAGCAAGAAATGTTCAATCACACAAATATGTGATGGAAAATCATAGGAAAATTTACACATTCTCTTGCAAAGAGATTGAAAATTATTTTTTAATCACCACCTAACCAATCAATGAAAATGAATATCTAATTATGATATAAAATATTTACTTTTCTACTCACTGAAAAATGCTGTATTAAATGACAATGTAATTAAAATTACATTCTATACACTGCTTCTTTATTTTAAACAAAGTTTTATATATAAACTAACCTTTGTAACCTTTCGATATAACATACACACAAACACACACATACAAACACACATACATAAAGACACACACTAACCATTGTAACCTTCTGATGTAACTTTTTTTTCACTTGTACCCCTGGCAAACTGGTGTTACACTCAGAGACTTTACTGAATAATTGAGCAATGTTACCAAGTAGATAATTTATAAATTTTTCAGAGATAAGAATAGTAACATAAGCAGATGATAAGTTTAAATTGGTAAATGGCCTTGATACTGCAGTGAGGGAAAACATAGGGCTTATTTCTGAAGAATATTTGTTGTAGTCCATGACGATTTCAGAATGTAAAGCACTGTCCAGTGAGCATGATTTTTCAACAGCCTGACCTTAGCTCTGGCAAGGGGTTGAGGAAAGTATTCTCATTCACTGTAACTAAAACAATTGGAATTACACACATGCATGTGTCTGACCATCAGTTGAAAATTGTTTTGCAATGCAATGTTAAATATTTGTAGTAATTTGGAAACAATTTGATAACAGGTTGAGGTCAGGGTGTTTCAAGAACACATTGTTCTTAGACACATACATACGTGTAGTGAGTGTGTATGCATATATGTGTGTGTATACACACACATATATATGTATATACACATACATATGTATGTATACATACATACATACACATACATATGTATACATTCAGCTTGTTTTTTCAGCAAACAAATAAAGCTCCCTCCCTGCCACCTCAAATCATTCTATTAGAATCAACCTAATAGAAGACATAGAGAATGGTGCACATTCTTGTGTTTTAAGATTCAGGCAATTTTGGCTTATGAAGAGTCAAGGAGTATGCTTTCCTGGAAACACTCATGGTTCTTGAAAGTCATCTCCAGCTTCATGAAACAATTGTAATATTTATCCCATGACTCTAGCAAAAACAATTCTTCTCGAAAAGAGTTGTCACAAGCAGCCAAAGTTCCTTTCATGGCTTATTTTTTCTCTACTTTTGTTTTAATAACTCATTCATGAGAGGCAGCATTACAGCATAGAAAGAGATCAGGCTTCCCCAGAAGACCTGGGATTGTCTTGTGTTTGACACGTACAGGCTCTGAAACCTTCAGCAAGTAACTTCATCTCTTGGCATCCCAGCTAAATCTCTAAATACTTCAGAAGAGTTGGGGGCAGAGTCAAGATGGCAGAATAGAAGCAGGGACCTGATTGAGCTCTACCACTAACCCCCATGAAATACCTGTAGAAAAATGACCCTGAACAAATTCTAGAGTGGCAGAAGCCACAAAATGACAGAGTCAAGCAGATTTCCAGCCCAAGACAATCCGGAAGGCCCTTAAGAAGAGTCTATTGCACCGTGCTGAGGGGAGCACAGCCCAGCCTGGGGTGAACAGGCACAGAGGCGACTGAAGCAGGCCTCAGGGCACTGTATCACTGGCAGCTGTGGTGGTTTCCATACTTCTCAACCCACAAATGCCAAAGACAGATTCAAAGGTCAGTGAGAAAGCTCTCTCACCTGGGTGAGAGAGGAGTGTGGTCTGGCCACAGCCCCAGGCCCAGGCCCAGGGTGACAGTAGTCACTGCAGCAGTGGCAACTGCTTCTGGAGCTCTCAGCCTACAGACGGTGGGGGAAACGAGGAGCTGATCTGGGTCCCAATCCTGGGTGGTGGCCCTGGGGCAAGGAGGAGTGCTGGCATGGTGGAGCTGGTGGCAGCTGTGGAGAGAGAGCCCCCTTTGAAGTTACAATGCAGAAAAGAGTGCTTGTGGTTATTCATGGAGCAGAGTGCAAGCCAGGAGAGGAGTAAATGCCTCTGTCTTGATCATACCACTTTGGAGGAACCGAGAATTTATAGATCCCTAGAGATATCTCTAAAAACAGCTGCACAAACCCCTAAAACTTGGGGCAGTACATCCTCTACTTAACAAAGAGCTCAAAAGTCAAAAATTGGCTGGGAAAATGAGCAAGTGGGGAAAAAGAATAAAACCATAGAATGTTGCTTTCTTGGTGAAATGATGTTTCCTTAAGTCCTTGGTGGCAAGGAAGATCAAAGCATACAACAAGAGGAAGACAGCAAGGTCAAGGCTCCTAGATCTAAGCCCTCAAAGGAAAATATGAAATGGTCTTAAGCCATGGAAGAGCTTAAAAAGGATTTTGAAAATCGAATAAGAGAAGTAGAGGAAAAATTGGGAAAAGGAATGAGTGATGCAAGAAAATCATGAAAAATGAGTCAACAGCTTGCTAAAGGAGATGCCCCAAAATACTGAAGAAAATAACACCTTAAAAATAGACTAACCCAAATGGCAAAAGAGTTCCAAAAAGCCAAGGAGGAGAAAAATGCCTTAAAAAGCAGAATTGGCCAAATGGAAAAGGGGCTTCTAAAGTTCACTGAAGAAAATAATTCCTTGAAAATTAGAATGAAGCAAATGGTAGTTAATGACTTTATGAGTGATCAAAAGATTATAAAACAAAACCAAAACACATATATAGGTATGTTTATGTGTATGTATGTATCTGTATATATATATATATATATATGTGTGTGTGTGTGTGTGTGTGTGTGTGTATAATGTATGTATGTGTATATATACATACACACATATATGAATATTTCTCTATCTATACATATATATATATATATATATATATATATATATATATGTAGAGAGAGAGAGAAACACAGAGAGAGAGAAACAGAGAGCACAGCATGAGCTGAATATGAAAGATGACACCTAAAAATAAAATTAAGTGTTGAGAGGAATGTACTGGGAGAAAGAGAAAGGGAGAGGTAGAATGGAGTAAATCATCTCACATAAAAGAGGCAAGAAAAAGCTCTTAGAATTGAGAAGAAGATGGAAGAGGTGAGAGGGAATAAGTAAGCCTTACTCTCAATGGGTTTTGCTTAAGGAGGGAATAACACAGTCAATTGGGTATGGAAATCTATCTTACTTCACAGGAAATCGGGGGGGAAGGGGATAAGAGAGGGGAGATAATAGAAGGGACAGTAGATTGGGGGAATGGGTAATCAAAATGGGAAAAGGAGGGGTGATAGAAGGGAAGGCAGATAGGGGAAAGGGGTGGTTGGGATGCATGCTGTCCTGGAGTGGGAGAAGGGGAGAGAGGGAGAGAAAATTTGGAATTCAAAATCTTGTGGAAGTGAATGTTGAAAACCAAAAATACATAAATAATAGAAAACTGAAAAAAAAGATTGCAGAAGAGTTGTATACATTAGTCTAGGGAATTTCCTTATCATGAATGTCCACTGATAAACATTACTGATCTAGTCCAAAAATAAATGAATACATTCACATATAAAATATTTATAATGGAACATTAATATTTTTTTAAAATTCTGCTTTAAAAAAAGCCATCAGTTTTCCAGTCATAGATATTTGACAGCCTCTTAGAGGTTATTGTATGCAAAGTACAAATAGGAAAGAAATTAAATATGAGTTTCAAATGTTCCTATTTTTGGATGACATAAGGCTGATTGTATTGAGCCCTGAGTATCTGCAGAGAATCCTTAGTGGTATCTATAATCATTATCCTAGTAATCCACACCAGAAAGATCAAGTGGATGACTAATTCCCGTTACATACACTGCAGTATGCAGTTTAGATGGGCAGCTTATCGTGTCAGTCCCTCAGTATATCTCCTTTGTTGAAGCATGCCATATGGATAATAAGATTACCTGAGAATAGACTAGGAGGAGGAACAGGTTGTATCACATGTGGTCAATTATGCAATGCTTTTAATGATCCCAAGCTGCTCACCATCATTTTTAAAAGTACCAATATGTTTATAATGATGCCATATGGATGTGGCTCATTATCTCAGAAAATATCTGAATTGCCGGTGACCCAAAGGACAGTGGAAAGATGCATGGGGAGGAAGGAAAAGAGGGAGTAAAGGAGTATATTACCAGTGATGACTTGAGCATGAGAAGAGGCATGAAAAATGCCATCAAGGACAAATCAAGGGCCCTACCATCTCTAAATCAAGGATTCTATCATCCGAGAATCCTATATAGTCAGAATATTATCAGCATAGATAACCAGGAAATATAAGAATATCCACAGGAAAATATCAAAATACATTTTCTCTTTGTTAGTACCATTTTAACTTTATGAGCCATGAAGGCTAAATGATACCTAAATGACTTTAGCAACTCCTTAACAATTTTCCTATATTATTTTATTGAGAACTGTAATTAATTAGGAAGGTATAATTACAGGCAGTTTTAGATGACACAATGGACAGAGCTCTTGACTAGAAATCAGGAAGATTTGAGTTCAGCTCTGGTCTCAGATACTTATTAGCTATGTGACCCTTGGTAAGACATTTAAGCTCTGTCTGTCTCAGTTTACACATCTGGAAAATGGGGATAATAATAGCACCTAACTACTGGGGTGAGATAATAAATGAGATAATAATTATAATGAGATAATAATTCAAAAGCTCTTAGGAAACCTTAGAGCACTATATAAATGCTATATAATTGATACTTACTATAATTTTGATAATTATATTTATCATAATTATTACTATTACACTGAATCTAGAACCAGAGAAAGTTACAGCTGGAAGGTAACATAGCCCAAATCTTCTCTCTCCCCTTCATTTTATAGATGGGAAAATTGATAGATTCAATGGATTACCTAAGTTCACACAGCTACTGACAAATTCAGGACTAGGACACAACTTTCCCAATTCCTACTCCAAGAATCTATTCTCTTAGGCCATGCTTTTCTACAGCACAAACCTTAGAGAGCCAAGCCTAAGGTCTGTTGTTCAGTCATGCCTGTCTCTTCGTGATCTCAGGGACTATGGCATGCCAAGGCTGTTCATGGGGTTTTCTGGGCAAAGATACTATAGTGGTTTGCCATTTCCTCTTTCAGTAGATTAAGGTAATCAGAGGTTAAATGACCTGCCCAGGGTCACACAGCTAATAAGTGTCTGAGGCCACATTTGAACTCAGGTCTTCCAGAATGCTCTATCCACTGACCCACCTAGTTACCAGAAGTCTAAAATTGTCTGAGCTCAAATTGAAAAAAAATAACAAAGTATTCTATTTAAAAAGACTTCCCAATGTCATTGGTAGCAAACTTTTCTGTGTCTTGGAGGCACAGATAGTCCAAGTAGATCAAACATTGAAGATAATCATAGAAATTAATTCTTTTAAAATGATGATTCGATGAACTCTTAAGACTATCTATGTGGGTCACTGACTTTGTTTTTAACTTTAACTTATTGAAATGAGATCATTAATTCTCTTTGATTCTACTTTGTACCTTTGTTGGAAAATATTTGTGGTAGGCAGTGTTTGCAACTTCCCTCCCCCAGCTGCCTTCCCCAACTCATTTATAGAGGGTTCATATTCAAGATTTCTCTGATTTATAGTGCATTGCTCAATGCCAAGCTAGCTGGCTTTGATTGTTAGTCCAAAGCTTTGGTGTAAAGAAAGCATTCCTAAAGAAGTGGATATTTACCAACCATTTCACTCCTTAGCTTTTCTTCTGGATAAGTCTTTAGATACCAATTTCTGCCTTTCTGTTTCACTGACAGAGGCAACTCCATGCTCCCATAGGGAGGATCATAGATGTAGAGCTGAAAGGGATGTTAGAGGTCATCTGGTCTAATCTCCACCTTTTACAGTTGAGAGATCGGAGGCTTAAGGGACCAACCATGGTCACACAGATAGTAAGTGCCATGACCAGTACTGGGACCCAGGTCCTCAGATTCTATAGCTCATGATCTTTATACCACACCACAGAAATAAGAGAAATAGGATTTGAACCCAGATCCTTTTATTCCAGATCCATTGCCTTTCTTACTATACTATACCATACTATACTATACTATGCTACATTATAATGCTTTCTATTTCCTGAATTGGCAGCACCCCCATAGAATTAACATACTTTCCCAAAGTGGACAACTTGCTTTTTCTTTAATCAGTAATCAATCTATTAATCAACAAACATTTATTAAGAGCCTACTACATATCGGGCTATCTGCCAACTGTCCTACCTACTAAGATAAGTCTGGATAGATATGAAACTATTCAAGTGAATATTTTTTGTAACTCAAATCATTCTATATATAGTCTATGATCTTTAGGAAGAAAAGTTTCACTATTTTTAATATGACACAGATTTCACTCCTTATAAACTTTTTTTCATGTGGGGCTGTTTTGATACTCTTCAAGAAGACCTGTGTTCAAATTCTGCCACAGAACTACAAACTATTTTGGTAATGCTGGGGAATTCACTTAAATTTTTCAGCCCTAGGCTTCTGGTCTGTAAGATGGGGATAGTAGCGCCTGTCAGACAGGGTTTCCATGAAGAAGAAATAAGATGAGACATGTAAAGAGCTTTGCAAGTTTTTAAAGCACAACGTAAATGTTAGCTATTGTTAATCAAAACAAATGAGATTATGAGATTGCATGGAATACTATTCCTCTTCCAGCATTTTCCAAAACATAAATCCAGAAATCTAAGTTCAAACAAGTGACCTCTGTTCTATTTAAGTAGATGCTGTCCTGTACAGGAGTCTCTCAAATCCATAGCAACACTCACCTCATGGATGCTGTATGTGGGTTGGTTATCTAATTTCATCCACAGAGCAACTCTAGGACATGAATATAATGCAAATATTATCTACTCCATTTTACAGATAAGGGGCTAGAGGGTGTGCTCAGGGAAGAATAGTACCTGTGATGTGAGGACTGCGAAGCCCTTTTCAAGGCTGCTTTCCACCTTTGGTTTCCACCTGATCCACCTCTCACCTGTGGCTTCAAGAAGCTTCAGCAGGCATAGTGGCCACACCCTGGTAAACTGTTTAGGCAGACAGGCCAAGCTGAGGGTAGTTGAGGGCATGCATCTGAAGACTTCACTTTGTGGAATGGGTGAATGAGAATAATTTGTTCCAACGGCCACAAAGGCAGCTGAAGCAGGTACTGTGGAGCAGTTGGAAATTGGTTAGATATCAAAGATGCCAAGGTCATCCACTGCATCTTGAGCCATCACCAGTCCTCTTGACTCTGTCCTGCCACTGGACTATGATGACTCTGGAGGAGAGAGTGAGGCTGATGACTTCATGCAATTCTGCCTGACTTAAATCCAGTTTACACAGGAATCAGAAGACATCATGCATACCATTTTATCATTTTTACCCATCTCAGCATTCTGAGGCAACAGACAAGTGATGAAACAGCAGGTGCAGATACTCTAGGAGCTGTAGTCACAACCCTGTGCGCAGGCAGCCCAGGCCATAGGATCATCTTCTCACTGGAAACACCAGCGGAATTTGGCAGCACCCTGGCTATCCGAGAAACATTTTAAGGATTGTATTGCTCACCTCCTGGTGTGTGGAAGGGGCTAGAAAAGGTGCCCTAAAAATTATCTGCTTACCTAACTCTGGCCTGATTAGTGAGGCAGGTAGGAATCCCAATCTGTGGTTGAAGCAAAAAAAATAACAAAACTTTTGCAAAGATGATTCCACTCACCATCGGTATGTGGAATGTGTGCACAATTATACACAACAAAAATTCCAGTACATCTGAAAGACGAACAGCTCTTGTTGCGAGAGAATTCAGGAGGTATCGCATCCAAATAGCAGTTCTGAGTGAAACAAGGCTAGCAAATGAAGGCTAACATATTGAAGTTCAAATTGGGTACGTGTGTTTGTGTTTGTGTGTGCACATGCACACCTATGTGTGTGTGTGTGTGTGTGTGTGTTTGTGTGTGTGTGTTTCCTGGAGTGGCCACAGTGAAAGAGAATGCTGTGAAGCTGGTGCAGGTTTGGAAAACTAATCTAATTAATAAGCTTATATGCCTGCCAAAAGGCATTTAGCTTTTTCTCAGATTTTTTTTCCCCAAGACCAGTGTTCTTGCAGTAAGATAGAATATAAGAATATAAAGGGTAGGGACTGTTTCATTTTTGTTTTAGTCGTCATGGTGCTTTGTACAGTTCCTGGAGCAATTTTGATATCACTCAATCATTTTTCAGTCATGTACAATTCTTTGTGACTCCATTTGGTGTTTTCCTTGCAAGATAATAGAATGGTTTGACATTTCCTTCTCCAGCTCATTTTACAGATGAGGAAACTGAGGCAAATAGGGGTAAGTTACTTGTCCAGGGTCACACAGCTATTAACAGTCTGAGGCCAAATTTGAACTGATGAAGATGAACGAGTCTTCTTGACTTTAGGCCCAGCACGCTATCCACTGTACCACCTGGCTGCCCTCATTAGGTTCCAGGAGGAGAAATAGGAACCAATGAATTTAAAAGGAAAAGAAAAGAAAAGCCAACAGAGATAAGACCTGAAATTATTCAGTATTATAGATACTTTCCTGCTACATGGTAGGCACTTGATAAACGCATGTTGATTAGCAGTAGTTAACATTTATATAGTGCTTACTATGAGCAAAACACTGTCCCAAGCACTTTACAATTATTATCTCTTCTGAACAAACTTGTGGGGTAGATGCTATTATTACCCCCATTTTACAGATGAGGAAATGACTTGCAGGGTCACATTTCTAGTAAGGGTCTGGGGCCAAATTTGAACTGGTTCTCTACCCACTGTGCCACCTAGCAGCATGATTGACTGTTCGATACAATGACATTGTGGCCTCTGTCTAGAAGAATCATTTTTTTTAGCCTTCATCCCAAGGTCTTGGCTAATATGCATTTCTACAAGACTTTGAAACTTAGCCTAATAAGATTGCATGTAACTGCCAAAAATGTAATCTATCCAGCCATGTCAATAACCATCTGAAGGGCTCTAGAAATTTGGCATTTAGAGATGCTGGAAAAGAATTGGGAAGATAGAAAGAGAAAGTACGAGACCACTGAGGACCAACATCAAATGTTAAACCCCTGAATAGACAACAGAGGAATTTTTAAGCTCCTTTGTTCACTGCTGTTTTAACCTGATGCCAAATGAGTCTATCTGTAGTCAACCCTTGTATAATTACCCTAACCTTGAAAGAACTTCAAAAAGAACACGCTGAATGAAGTTTCTAGTATTCATCTCATCCTCTGTTGACTTAGCCACAGACTAATTTGGTACTGGGTGTGCAAGCATTGCAATGGTTTTAAGAGCAAGAAAACTAATGTGTCCATTTAGCAATGAATCTTTTTCAAAGAACTGCAAATTGTAAGATTATGCATTTGGTAGACTTAGTCAAAGATTCTTGTATAACTTGGTGTGAAAAAGCTTGCCCTTTCACCTAGAAAATCAATGTCTGCAAAATGGATGTCAATTAAATTGTTCATGTCTATTCACAATTCAAAGTAGAATAAAATTTTAATCCCCTTAAATTCAATTACAATTTTTAATCATACCTTTTTCTTCTTCCAAGCAAGCTGTAATTTATCATATTGGTCCAAATTGACTTAAAATAATGCAGTACTCACAAAATGTGCTTAACCATCAGGTGGATGAACTTTAACTTTGAAAGGTGCGATAGTGGAGTCCCGAAGACATGACTCTGACTAGAACATCTCTTAGAAAAGAGAGGCTGGATGGGAAACTGAAGAAAAGTCTGTGGATTATGAATGTAATGAAATATGATTATACCACAATTATGCCACTTGGAAAGATTTCTGTTAACTGATCCAGAATAAAGTCAGCAAAACCAGGATATCTTTATCTCTAGCTCTAGCTCTAGTTTTCATTTATATCCACCTCTCCTCTCTCTCTATCTCTCTCTGTCTTTCTGTCTCTCTCTGTCTCCTTCTGTCTGTCCATCTCTCTCACACACACATACACACATCCTATGTTTATATATATATATATATATATATATATATATATATATATATATATATATATATATATATATATATATACAATGATTATAATACTGTAACTAAAAGGAATAATACAACAAAACCACACACTACTGAACTGTCATGACCTATCCTCACTCTTCGGGGGTAGAGACTGTTTTTGCCTTTCTTTTTCTACATTTCTTAGCCTGGCACATAGTAGGCACTTAGTTACTACTCACTGTCTTGATTTGACTGGAGAAGAGATGAGGAAATACTTTTTCCTTTTTGGAGAGACGGGGAAGGCTATGGGTGTGGAATGTTGCATGTATTATAAGATGTGGGCACTAGGTAGATTGATTTTGCTTTACTGATTTTACTTTGTTACAAGGGAAAGCTTACAGGGTAGAGGTTGGACTGTATGTAGAGACAGAAGGCATTTCCAGAAATACTTCTAATGTAAAAACAAAAGATATTGATAATGTTTCTTTTTAAAGACAAAAAAGGGAGGCCTCAGGGAAGACCATAGCTGAAAAACTGTAGGGATTAAATCAGATAAAATCACATCTATATTGGGAGATAAGAAAAAAATGTGGGTCTCCTATCTCCAAGGACTGTGTGTGGTGCAACTCAATGTTGATCCATTGTTAGAATAAACAATATGCAGACCTTAATCTTATGCTATTTTTTGGCTTTTACATACCCATTTGCTAATGATCAGTATAGAATGTACTTGTTCTAAAGAGATAGATTTACTCTCTTCCATAGGAGACAATTCCACAATGACCTACATCCTGGGAGATGCTGCTTTCATCAACCTCTAATGAAATATATGCTAAATCTTCACCACTTCTTCCATGACCACATTGAAACTCAAAGTTAGTTGAGGCATAATTTTGATATTTTTGTACAATAAAACCCAGATGGAATGCCTGATTTATGATATAAATTGAATTCACAGCAATTCAAGAAGCATTAAGTCCCTGCTGTGTATCAAGCCCTGAATAAGCACATAAGGCTTCAGTAGCAAGCATGAAAATGAAATAGTTTCTGCCCCCAAGAAGCTTATGTTCTACTGGGAAGATAGGGAATAATTAAATATATACACAATTCTTTTTTCAGTACTACTTTTTTCGATTACATGTCAAGACAATTTTTAGCATTCATTTTTATAGGATTTTGAGTTCCAAATTTTTCTCCCTCCCTCCCTCCCTCCCTCTCTTCCCCTCCCCTCTTCTTGTAATGGTAGGCCATTTAATATAGGTTACACATGTGCTGTCCTGTAAAACATACTTCCATATTAGTCACGGCTGTGAAAGAAGAAACAGATCAAAAGGGAAAAAACACAACAAAGACTAAAATTAAAAAAGTATGTTTCTATGTGCATTCAGAATTCATCAGTTCTTTATCTTGATGTGGATAGCATTTTCCTTCTTGAGTCCCTTGTACTTGTCTTCAATTGTTGTGTTACTGAGAAGAGATAAATCATTCGTAGTTAATCACCATATAATATTCCCAATACAGGGTACAATGCTATCCTGGTTCTGCTCATTTCACACTGCATCAGTCCATACAATTCTTTTCAGGATTTTCTGAAATCTGCCTGTTCATCATTTCTTATCGAACAACAGTATTCCATTACATTCATATACCAGAGCTTATTCAGCTATTCCTCAACTGATGGGCATTCTTTAGTTTCCAATATTTTTCCACCTTGAAAATTGGTTGCTATAAATATTTTTATACTTGTAGATCCTTTCCCTTTTCTATGATCTCTTTGGGATACAGATCTAGTAGTGGTATTGCTGGATCAAAGGACATGTACAGTTTGGTTGCCCTTTGGGCAGCTTTGGGCACATTGTTTTCCAGAATGGTTGAATCAGTTCACAACTCAACCAAAAGTGCATTAGTGTCCTGATTTTACCACATCCTCTTCAACCTTTATCATATTCATTTTTGTCATATTAGCCAATCTGATAGGTGTGAGACAATACCTCAGAGTTGTTTAATTTGCATTTCTCTAATCAAAAGTGATTTAGGGCACTTCTTCATGTGCCTGCACTTAGCTTTGATTTCATCATCTGAAAACTGCCTGTTCCTATCCTTTGACCATTTATCAATTGGGCAATGGCTTGCATTCTTATAAATTTAGTTGTCTATATATTTGAGAAATGAGGTTTTTATCAGAGACATATGTGTGCACATTGTTTCCCAGCTTTCTCCTTTTCTTTTGAGTTTGGTTGCATTGGTTTTGCAAAGGCTTTTTGATTTAATATAATCAAAATAATCTATTTTTTATTTCATGATGCTCTTTGTCGCTTGTTTGGCCATGACCCTATAACTCACTTAGCTTCTCCTTTAAGAATTTGGATGCTATACCACTTGGTGCATGTATGTTTAGTATTGATATTACTTAATCGTCTATAGAAACTTTTAGCAAGATATAGTTTCCTTCCTTGTCTCTTGTGATTAGGTTTTTTTTTAAAAAAATATTTTGCTTTTGCTTTGTTTGAGATCAGGATTGCTACTCCTGCTTTTTTTCTCTTTACTTCAGCTAAAGCATAATAAATTCTGCTCCAGTCCCTTAACTTTACCTTTACACATCTCTGTGTGTGTGTGTGTGTCTCTGCTTCAAGTGTTTCTTGCAAACAACATATTGTAGGATTCTGGTTTTTGATTCAGTCTGCTATCTGCTTTTGTTTTTGGGAGAGTTCATCCCATTCACATTCACAATTATGATTACTAGCTGTATATTTCACTTCATCTTATTTTTCTTCCTGTTTATCCTCTCTCTCCTTTCAGTCTATCCTTCATGATCAGTGTTTTGCTTCTGTCTACCGCCTCCTTCAGTCTGCCCTCTCTTCCATGAGTTCCCTTCCCTCCCCACCCCCACAGCCTTTACCTAATCTCTTCCCCTCCTACTCTTCTGTCATTAAGCTAGATTTCTATTTTCAACTGTTTGTGTATGTTAATCCCTCTTCGAGCCAATACTGCCGAGAGTAAAGTTCAAGCAATACTCACCACCCATCCTCTCATCTTTCCCTCCAATGTAATAGCTTTTCACCTCTTCACGCAAAATAATTTACTCCATTCTACCTCTCCCTTCATTCTGTACCCAGTGTACTCCTCTTTTTCATCTTTTAATTACTTTTGTGATTCCCTCAAATTCACTCTTCACTCTTTGTATATTCCTTCTAGCTGTACTATTAGTGCTGTACTTTTTAAGAATTACAAGTATCATCTTCCCATGTAGGTGTGGAAACAGTTCACCTCCATTGATTTCCTTGTGCTTTCTTTTTACTTTTTAGCCTTCTCTTGGGTCTTGATATTGGAGATCAAACTTTTTGTTCAATTTTGGTCTCCTGATAAAAGCTTGAAATCCTTCTATTTCATTGAATTATCATTTTCCCTTGAAGTATTATGCTTAATTTTTTGGGTAAGTAATTATTGGTTGTAGTCCTAGCTCCTTTGCCTTCCAAAATATTATGTTCCATGACATCCAGTTCTTTAAAGTTGCAGCTGCTAAGTCCTATGTAATCTTGATTGTGGCTCCCTAATATTTGAATTGTTTCTTTCTGGCTACTTGCAATATTTTTTCTTTGACCTGATTGCTCTGTAATTTGGATATAGTGTTCCTTGGAGTTTTTATTTTGGAATCTCTTTCCTGATATGACTAGTGGATTTTTTCCATGTCTATTTTGCTCTTTGATTACAGTATATCAGGGCTGTTTTCCTTGATAATTTCTTGAAAGATGCTATCCTGGTCCTCCTTTGGATTATGGCTTTTAGGTAGTATAGTGATTCCAACATTATCTCTTCAGGATCTGTTTTTCAGGTCAGTTGTTTTTCCAATGAGATATTTTACATTTTTTTCATTCTTTTGAATTTATTTGATTGACTCTTTGTGTCTCATCAAGTCATTAGCTTCCACTTGCCCAATTCGAACTTTTAAGGAGTTGTTTTCCTCAGCTGGCTTTTGTACTTTTTTCCATTTGGCCAATTCTAATTTTTAAGCAATTGTTTTTTCTCCCAAGCTGTTGACTCTTTTTTCATAATTCTCTTGCATCACTCTCATTTCTTTTCCCATTTTTCTTCTACTTCTCTTATGTGATTTTGAGGTATGTTTTGAGCTCTTCTGTGACTTCTTTGTAGGCTTGAGATAATTTTTTTTTCCTTTGGGACCTCTTGATCTTTCCTGTCACAGTAATAACTTATATAGTCAGATTCTTTTCTTTTGTTGTTGTTTTTGCTCACCTTTTTTGACCTTTTCCTTTTCTTTTAAGTGTGAGCTCTGCTCACAGGGTAGAAGGGACACTGTCTCAAGCTTCTCCTGTCAGGGGCTGCAGGCCTTGGCTGTTTATCTGGTGCTACACTGATGTTACCCTGAGACCCACAGGGTCCCTCACATCTGGCGCTGTGCTGAGGTGATGGAGTGGAGGGTGGCTGGCGCTGTTGGAGGCCATAGGGGTCTAGCAGGTTATCTGGTGCTGAGCTGGGGTCCTAATGCTGGTGTCTGGCATGTGCTAAGGCCAGTGAGGTGTTTCTGTATTTGCCCAGGGTTACACTGAACCACGTGGAGATTTGGCTTCTGGTGTCTGCCTCTTTTTGGAGGACTATACTGAGGCACATGGGAGGTCCTGGTATTGGCATTTGCCAGTTCCACTAGATTTGGCCTCAGGATCTCCCACTGGTTTGCTGAAGTGGGGCTTGCTGCTGGCTTGGCAGAATGCTTCCTGTTCTAAACTGGTGCTCCACTTTTACCTGAGACAGACCTTTCTTGATGATCTTCCAAGTTTCTTAGGCTAAAAGATTGTTTCACCCCATTTTTGGCTGGTTCTGCTATTCCAGGATTTGTTTTAGGGTGCTATTGTATGGTTGTTTGGAGGTGAATATGGGAGAGTTATAGTGATTTACTGCTTACTCTTCCATCTTGGGCCCTGGACGTCAGGTCCCTATACAATTTGTACAAAGTAATTTTAAGGGAGAGAGAGAACATGTACAACTGAAAGGATTAGAAAAGACCTTTTTGTAGGAGGAATTGGCACTTTAGCTGAGCCTTGGAGGTTCTTGAGGTTATAAGAGGTAGAGGTGAAAAGGGAGACCATTCCCAGCATGGGGGGTAGCAGCTGGTGCAGAGACAACCTCAGTTTCCTTATCTGTAAAATAAATCTGATAATAATACTTACCTTACAGGATTGTTCCAAAAATCAAATAATAATATGTGAGTAAAGCACTTTGCAAACCTTTGCAGATGACACAAATGTGAGTTGTTAATAGTAATATTAGCTAGCATTTGACATAATACTTTAAAGATTGTAAAGTCATTTAGAGATTTCCCCTTTTGTCCTCATGGCAATCCTGGAGAAATATGTACTATTATTATTTACAGATGAGGGAATTGAAGCAGACAGCAGTTAAATGATTTGCCCAGAATCACACAGCTTGTAAGTGGGTAAGTCTGGATTTGAACTCATGTCTTCTTGACTTGTATCCAGAACTCTGTCCACTGGTGATGGGATGTCAAGTGGGTCTGTTTGGCAAGAATGTAGAATAAGAGAGAACCAGTGGAATCAGGCTGGAAAGAAAGGTTGGGATCGGATCATCAAGGATTTTTAAATGTCAAATGATATCTTGAATAGATAGATCTTGCCTCTTTACTTTTATTGAAAGTAACTGATTAATAAAGTTAATTTGGCTCCAACATAAATTTATTCCTTCACCTGATTAATGGTAGATAGTCTATGCCTTGGCAGCCAGGAGTAACAGTGGATAGAGCCCCAGGCCTGGATTCAGGAAGACTCATTTTCCTGAGTTCAAATCTGGCCTCAGTCACTTACTAGCTCTGTGACACTGGGCAAGTCACTTAACTTTTTGCCTCAGTTCCTAATGTGTAAAATTAGCTAGAAAGGGAAATGACAACCCATTCAAGTATCTTTGCCAAGAAAACCCCAAATGGGCTCACAAATAGTCAGACACAACTGAAATGATTTAATTACAAGAACAAAATATGCTTTCAAGAACCCTTTCACAAATCAATGAAATTTCATCTGGACAGAAGGGTATCAAGTGTCACCTGGGACAGAAAGCTACAGAAAGATCACAATCTGCATTGATGGAGAGATAGACCATCCCAATGACCTAGAGGATTTCTTTCATTTACTGAGCCAGCCTTCTGCTGATGAGTCTCTCTGAACCTGGGATTATCATGACAATCCATGCTCCAGTGAGAGCATTTAAGAAATGAACCTAGCACCCTATTTGTAAATAGAGTGAGCAACAAGAATAGCTTTGGGAACTATGTTGTCTGGGGAATACTCCAATGTATAAATGAGTAAGTGTAGCACTGATGACTCCCTCACTCATGGGTCCTCAGAAAGCTACCCTAAACTCAAAGAATATTAGCTGTCAAGATCTATTCAAACCCAAAGCTAAAAAATTCCCACCAATATGTTCACTTTTACTAAGCCCAACTGCAAAGACTAGCTTAGTTCAAAGTAAGACATTTGGTCACATGGCATAACAAAACAAAAAAGAAAAGCCTCCTCCCCCCATACACTCATAGGAATACATTCTCCCATAGATTAATAAACCACCGGGGGGGCAAATATATGCACATAGGTAAAACATATCTGACTAGGTGACATATACAGAGTATACACATGTAAGACACATCCAAAGGTTGAGAATAACCAGTGAAACTCCAACTTTTAGTGCTAGAGAGCAGCTAGTATTTTCACTATTCTCTGCTGGCTGTCAGACTGTTCCCTGCTGAATGCTGTGTCTCTTCTGGATGATGAATCTCTTCTGGGCTTTAAATCACTGGTGTCCACATTACATCTATGGTTGCCTCTACTGGCCTCTAGCCATGGCGTGTGCAAAACTGTTCTCTGCTCACATCTTCTTGTCTTCAGATATTTGTCCATTTGGGAATATCTGCTGCTTTCTTCTACAATCTGCTGAAGTGTCGCTGCTGGTAAACTTTCCCCTCTCAAGATAGGTTTAAACTTAATTCATTTATAAATCCCTAAGGGATGAAAGCAAAATCCCTAAGTAGTCAGCAAATACCATTGGAAGCCCTCAGATTGGGGTTTTTTCCATTGAACTAACCCTTCTCCTGCAGCCAACTTTCCAGTTCTAGCCAACTATGTAATATGGAATTAGAAAATACCTTTTAATTCCTGTAAAATCTAGAACTATAAGGTAGTAGTATGAGGCTGTAGTAATGTGGTTTCTCTCAGCCTCATGCTAGGATAAGTTGCCATATAAAAATCACCCAAGGGGGGCAAGAATATAAGAGCTAGGTGAAGTCTATATAGGACATTATGTCTTTACCTCAGAGTCTCTTCTAAAATCCTGCACTTATTAGAAAGAACTACCAACAAAAAAAATCCTAGGGTTTAACATTCAGGAAAGCTCAATGATACTCTTATGTTAAAAATGCAAAAACAAACAAACCCAGACAAACCAAATCAACAAAAGTAACTTTCCTTATATGAAAGTGTTGGACTAGAGCTATCTAAGCTGCCTTGGAGCTTGAAATTCGGTGATGGTAGAATTATTCTAGTGATATAATATAATAAAATGGGAATAAAAGTAGCCAGAATCTGGCTTTCATTTGCTTTTCTTCAGCTCTCATATCCTCTCACACATTCAAAGCAATTAGCTTTCCTAGGAGATACTTAAGTAGAGATTTGCCACATTATTAATTTAAAAGTGAAAACTTTTTTTCAATTTTTAACATTTTTATTTAAAATTTGGAGTTCCAAATTCTATCCCTCCTTCCCTCCCTTTCCTGTGCCCTCCTTGAGATGGTAAACAATCAGACATAGGTTATACATGTACATTTATGTAGTCATTTTGTACAAGAAGATAAATAAAAGAAAAAATAAAAGAAAGTGAAAATAGCATGCTTCATTCTGTATCCAATCAATATCAGTCCTTTCTATGAAGGTGGAGAGTATGCTTCATCATTACTCCTTTGGGATTGTCTTGGATCATTGTATTGCTGAGAACAGCTAAGTCATCCATAGTTCTTCATCGAACTGTGTATAACATTCCCCTGGTTCTGTTCACTTCACTAAGCATCATTTCATGTAAATCTTTCCAGGTTCTTTTGAAATCATCCAGCTTGTTGTTTCTTATGGCACAATAATATTCCATGATAATCGTATACCACAGCTTTTTTAGCCAATTCCCAATTGATAAGAATCCCTTTGATTTCCACTTCTTAGCCACCACAAAAAGAGCTGCTATGAATATTTTTATACAAATAGGTCCTTTTCTATTTTTTTGGATATTTTTGGAATATTGACCTACCAGTGGTATTGCTGGATCAAAGGGTATGCACAGTTTAATGGCCCTTTGACCATAGTTCCAAATTGCTCTCAAGAATGGTTGGATCTGTTCACAACTCCATAAACAATAGATTAGTGTCCCAGACTTCCTACATCCCCCCAAACATCCAATATATTACATTTTTGTCATATGGTGTGCAGTGGTACCTCAGAGGTGTTTTAATTTGTATTTCAAAGGGAAAACTTTAAAATGACACCTCTCACTCTCTCTCACCTAAAGAATGAAAAGAGCATGAGAGAGGGAAATGATGCCCTTGGAATTCATTTCAAGCCTCTTGAATAAGTGATGCTATCAAAGTTATTGCCTGTATGTTTTGTCTCCTTGCATTTGATCCTCACTTTGTCCTAGAAACATTATCAGAATATGTTTAGATGGCAAGGGAATTTCCCCAGCAGGTCATTAAGGCTGCTGTATCTTACTATGCTATTTCATCTTCATTGGGATGCATTTCAATATCTTTCTATTAACAATCTAATGCAATTGCAACCTCATGCCATTTACATCTTCAGAGGCTGGAGACTGAAATAGCCAAAGAAAATTCTGATCAAGGACTTTGGGTGGGTGGACGCATTGGAGGAAGGGGAATAATAAGCATGTTTCCTTGAGTCTGAAGGATGGAGCTGTCCGCTGTCGGTATGGGTAATTCTTCCCCAGGAAGGCACTGGCTTATAAATGAACAAATATGCCTGGTAAATAGAACAAAAATAAAAAAGGCAGTGGTGGTAGGAGAATACAACACAGAAAATGAAAGCCAACTGAGATGAATGCATTAATAAAAATGCCAGTTGAAGCACCTCTTAGCATGTTCTGCCCCCCTGGAGAAACTGTACAAGCACATAGAAAAAAAGAAGGAAAGAGAGAAAGTGAATGCTATTACCTGCTAGAGTGGAATATGGCCCAGCTTCATTAAGATGAACTGTTGTGCTTTTCCCTTAATAATAAGGCATTTAATAAATGTTTGTTGACTGTTTAAAAAAGATGAACCCTTCCTCACAATGACTTCATATATGAACGAGGGCAGAAAAATGATTATTTTGTCTCCTTTCCTCTAAATTCTTTCTTTAATTTTATGTCATCCTGTGTGTGTGTGTGTGTGTGTGTGTGTGTGTGTGATCACTGATAAAATGAATAGGATGTTAGGTCCAGCATAACTGCAAAATCTCAATTTTTTTATGTTTGAAATGGAGACATTATTTAATGTTAGTAGTCAATCAGTAAAGAAATAGTAGTACTTTGTCTCCTAATAGTAATCCCTGTACCTTTTACTTTCTAGAGTTGTTTTATTTTTGCTTGCTTGTGGGCAACTTTTCTGGTTCTGGTAACATTCCAGGCACATGGACTCTGAAATAACAAAAAAAGTATATGGGCTGCTAGATGTGTGGGGAAAGCCTGCATCACAGCCTGCTCCTGCTAAAGAGATCTGAGAGGGTATCTGCAAGTGTCTGCTGAGTTCAGCTATTCTGGGTCATGGGAGCAAGCCATAACACTCTCTCTGGCCATTTAGAATCAATGAACCAGCATAAATGACTGTGCGGTGTTTACGAAGGGGAGGGAAGGAGGGAGAGAAGACTGAATTCTGCTCATCTGTGTTGCTCAAGAAGAGGCATGTGTGTAAGATTCTGGGGACTCTAAAGGAATAATAGAATCTTTCATCCAGAGCAAGAAGACAACTCTAAGGGCTGTCTAGTCCAATCCCTTAATTTTACAGATGGGGAAACTGAGGCCCTTAGAAGGTCCAACGAGTCATTCAAGGACACATTATTGTATATCTCCAGCTAGAAGAAGTCTCTGAGAACATCTAGTACAAATTTCTCAGTTTACAGATCAGGAATTGATGCAGAGGGAGGATAAGTGATTTACCCCAGGTCAAACAGTAAGACAATAACAGCAGTGAGATTTGAACCCAGATCCTTTTACTCCGAAGTTAGTCTTCTTTCTACTCGTAACATACTACTGAAACTACTAACTCTCTTTTAGAGACATCTCTGCTCCACATATGGACTATTTGTGCTTTACCTGTGGTAGAGCCTTCTGAGATAGTATTGGTGGGATTAGCCATAATCAGACACACTGTACCTCAACCCTCACATAGTGAGGTCGTTTTGGTCCTCTTTGAACACCAAGGACAGCAATCAAGTAGCTCTCTTACCTCTGGCATGCTTCCTTTCAAAAAAGTGCACATCATTCTTGTTCTGAGGAATTATTTATAATAACTGACATTAATATCATGTTGGAAGGCCTTCAACACATTATTTCATGTGTTCCTCACAACTACTCTATGAGGTATTTCAGGTATTAAAAGTTTCATTTTACAGATGAGGATATTGGGCTCAGAAGGGTGGTGACTTTCCCATAGTCACAGGCATGTTAAGTTTCAAAGGAAGGAACTGAACCCATCCCTCTCCTGATTCTGGGTCCAATACTTTAACGCAGGCATGGGAAACTTGTTGCCTGAAGGCCACATGTGGTTTTCTAGGTCCTCAAATGTGGCACTTTGATTGGATCCAAACTTCACAAGGATTTGTTCTTAACGTTTTGTTCTGTGAAGTTTGGATTCAGTCAGAAGGCCACACTTGAGGACCTGGAGGGTCACATGTGGCCTCAAGGCCACAGGTTCCCCACCCCTGATTCTTGATAATCTCTAAGGTCAAGTCCTGTTCTTTGATTCTACAGTAGTATCTTGGAGAATGGAGGCCGTTGGCCTAACCTGGGATATGAACTTGCCTGCAGAATGAACCTTTATGAGCTGGGGAAAGCACAGCATCCAACAGCTTCTTATTTAACCCCACGTTCATGGTGCAGTGGCTAGCAAGCTAGCATTGGTCTAGCCATAGCCAGAAAGCTGGGTTTGAGATTAAGAGACACTAGGTTCAAAGAATGCCTCATCCCATGAACATGAGCAAATCACTTAATTTCTCAGTACTCTGGGCCACTCATTAAGACCAAAACCAGGTGCTGATCTGCATTGAGAAAGAGTTCCTATACCAATGTAATCACAGGTTTGCTTAAAACCTGTTAACTAGGTATTAATTGAGGTCATTTGATGAAGTATATGTGCTTTCATCATCCTGTAAATTTTGAAGCTTTGGGAAAAAGCCATGGAAACTCTCCTTATTTAGAGCTCTGACAATAGCCTGTTTTCCCATTTGCAACCAGGAAGATTGAAAGAGTTAATGAAGGTTCCAAAAGTGCCTTATTTGCAAATATTACACATGATGGATTCAAATTTCTTTCCACCCCAGACTCCCTCGCTGTTGACTCCCTTTCTATTTATTTAAGTAAGGGATGCTTAATGGTATAACTAAAATTACATAAAAGTTAATCACAAGTCCCACAAAATCAGATCATCCTTATTCTTCTCCTGGGTCTCTGCCAGAATGAGGTGAGTAGGATTTTGCTACTGTGTCCTCTATGATCAAAAGTGACATTGATGGTGGTTTTACGACCTGGCAGAGAGGATGGAAATCATGACCCACTGGGGAGCGCACAGTTGACATCTGAGTCTAAGACTCAGTGCCAAATAGAACCATGATAGAGAGCCTGGTGGGGAATGGGGGGGGGAGTAGAAAATGTCATGACCTACCTCCAAACTTACTTCTCCAACTTGGAAGTCTTGTGGCTTGTTTCAGTGATCCACATAAAAGCCTGCTCGGTTGAAAAGTTTAATAGGTAAGCCCAGAGGTTCCCCCTTAATTTGTTTTAATGTTATTATGACACAAACTTATTTTGTGTCAGAGTATTTGATTCTAAAAGTTTGATTCTGTTTTCAAAGGTGCAGAGTCCAAGTGCTGACCTTGCTAGATCTCTGTTCTTAAATCCATTCCCTTTGTTCCATCTACATTGTCCCTACCTCAGTTTGGGGCCTCATCTCTCCCATCTGGACTATTATAAGAGCCTCCAAATGGGTAATCCTTATTCCAAAATCTCCCATTTCCTGTATATCCTCTTCACAGCTGCCAAATTCATCTATGTGTATGGCTCTGTCAATCCTCTACTAAGAAAAAAAAAAATCTTCGATGGCTCCCTATTGCTGCAAAGATAAAATTTGAAATTTTCATGCTGCTATTTTAAACCCTCTCCAATATGGCACTCATTCCTCTTTCTAGTCTTATTTTGCATTACTTATCTTTATATCCTCTCTTGTCCAGCAAAAGAGAATTGGTAGCTACTTGCCAGTACAATGCGTTCTATGTCCTGCCTCCTGACTTGACTTTGTACAAGGAGTTTCCCTCATCTGGATTACAGTCCTTCTTTCCCTTTTCCTGAACATCCTGTAAGCACAGCTCATAAGCAACCTTCTCCAGAAAGGCCTTTCCTGATGTTCCAAGTTCTTTGAATTCTCTCCTTTAAAAATTACTTTGTAATTACTTCTGTTTATATTAGGTATTTTTAACTTTTTTGGTTTCCTAGACCACCTGGGCAGGTCTCAAAATGATAGTTTTAAACAACTAAAGGAAAAGCTAAATTTTAATTAGAAGTTAGTAGGAATAAAGATGAATTTTTCCCATTCAAGTCTATGGATCCCCCATACTGCAAATTGTATTCACATGGCCCTCAGCTTAAGAATCCCTGGTAGCCATATTGTATCTCTTTCTCCTGGGAGAACTGGAATTAGCATAAACTTTTTTCCCTTTGTATCACAGTAGACACTATATCCATTGAAATGAATTGTTAAATCTCCCACATGTGGCTACTCTCTCCATTAGCACAGCTTTCAGTCCCTCTACATTTTCCCATATCATGCTGTGCTGTCCAAATCCAAGTTCTTCCCATGCATGAGAACTATCAGAAGCAATTAGGTGACACAGAGGACAAAAAGCCAGGCCAAAGTCAGAAAATTTTCATATCAAATTTGGGCCAGTCAGTTTACTTCTGTCTGCCTCAGTTTTCTCATATGTCAAATGGGAGTGGTTATAACTAGCATTTCTATAGTGCTTTGGGGTTTGTAAATTGCTTTACATATATCATCTCATTCAATTCTTGCAACAATCCTGTGAGACAGATGTACTGTTACTGCCCATTTACAGTTGACAAAAAGGAGGCAGAGAGATGTTAAGTGACTTGCCCAGGGTCACTCAGCTGGCATCTGAGGCAGGATTCAAACTCAGGTTTTCCTTATTCCAAGTACATTCTTTTATGCACTGTCCTGCTTAGACTCTTAGCATAATGACATTTATGGTACTTGTGGTTTTGTTCTGAAGGTCATGAAAGTATGGTGCTCAAAACAGGATAATGTTGTGATGCTTTTGTCATCTTACATTCCACAGAAGACGGAGTATGTTATAGATATGTCCACAGTTATTATATCAAGCTAGCCCAGTTCTAGCTGATGAACTTATGTCAGCCTCTGAAGGTTCTCTTTTATGAAAAACCACTGAAGTAAGCTTGAGATAATGGATGAAATATTTTTGTTGCTAGAAAAAGTACCAGCTTTCCATGCTTTTAGGAATCTAATGAGCTCAGAACAAATGATTGCTTTCAGAGGGCTTGTCTAAGTGTGCATCATCTTGGCCTCTTGTTGGACCCTTCCTGCATCCCCTTTATGACTCCCACAATTTTCTTGCTGAAGTTTTATTATAATCATTTTTGTTTAGTGCTTCTTGTAATAAGTACACGATTAACATATATAAGCAGTGGCTCTATCCCATCAGAGTCCCTGCTCCAGGGCACCTGCAGGTGAATTCCCTCTTCTTGGGGGACTGGCTGAATTTACAGCTCTTTTTATTAAATTTCCTGAACATCTGGAGATAATTCCCTATAAATATTATGTATTAGAGATTGATATTCTCAGGATGAGGCATATCAAGCTAAGAGGGACTGCAATATGTTTTCCCCTAAATCCATCCATTGGCACTGTTACCGAAAGTGGTCTATTTAAAAATAATTTTTTTAAAGACCATACTTGATTTAATGTAAAAGAACTTCATTTTTATGAGAGGTCATTCTTGGGAGAGGTGTAATAAGTTGGAATGACATAAGTCAGGGGTGATTTTCCAATAGTATGGTGGGTAAGGGCTTATATTCCAGACCACAGACCTTATACTCAACTCTTTATGAAAAACTTCTAAGCCCTATATTTAATGAGCAGTAAATGTGAAGTACAAATCTTTCTAAAATGTCCATCAAAGACAAGGCAATAAGCAATCACATAAAATTAAATTCAAGAGCACCTTATAGGGGGACTAGGTCTTTGTTTCTTTTGGTGTAAAGAAGAAACAAGTAAGGAAAATCCTTTTGCCAATTTATAGTCTTTGAGAACTGAGGTTTTAAGGACATTTCCTCTGGTGACACAGCCAGTGTGGGGCAGAGACAGCTAGCATCTCTCTCTCTCTCTCTCTCTCTCTCTCTCTCTCTCTCTCTCTCTCTCCCCTGTCTCTTTTTATCTCACCCTTTCTGTCTCCCTTTCTGCCTCTCCCTGTCCTTTCTTTCTCTTTCTCTCTTTCCCTCTTTTTCTCTTTCTGTCTTTCTGCGTCCCTCTCTGTTTTTCTGTCTCTTTGTCTATCTCTCCTTTTCTGTCTCTGTCTCTCTCTTTATATTTATATATTCCATTTAAATATATGTACGTATACATGTATATACATACACCATGAGTGTATATATATGTGTTTTTTATATGTATAGATTATGTATATTGCATGTGTAAATATGAATTTATATGTATCTGTGTATATATGAGCATATATAATGTGCATAATACTTATATATACATTATATATTATATATGTATATATTTATAATATACATGCACTTAGATAATACACAAAAATGAAAGTGTGGAGAAATCTGGAGAGTGTGGAATGGAGCTGCGAGTAAGAGGTTAGAATGCTAGAATTGGAGTTATGAAGACCTGTTTCGGAAACCTACCTCCTTTGACCCTCAGTTTCCTTGTCTGTAAAAATGAGTAGAAAAACAGTGATTAAGCGCTTACTATATACCACACACTGTGGCTTGTGCTAAATGTTATTAATACTAATAGAAAACTAAGCCAGGCCCTCCTCCCAAAGAGTTCATGTTCTTTTTGGGAAAGAATACCTATTGAAGAGTTGGCTATCATGCTGACAGAAAAGATTGGTGGTTTTCTGGGTACAACACGAGGGAGAAAGACAAGGGGAGGCAACAAGCATCAATTAAGCGCCTTCAATATATCTGTCACTGTGTAAACCACTTTACAAATATTACCTCATGGCCTAGGGAAGCCGATACTCACAGTACTGACTTCATTGAGGTGTTGTGAGAAATATGCAAGTGAAAAAAAACCTTGTAAGTGCTTTCCAAACTTTAATTCATTAAAGTGATGATTTTTCCAAACTGAGTTTTCCATGGCCTCCTATCTCATAAACACTGAGTGACTCTCTAGACCCCAATGTCATTAGTCTGCCTTTAAAATTCTGGCATCAACCTTTATATTACTAAGTTTTCCATCTTTTGATCCCTCTTCCCAAGGTTGTTTCCAGTGTCAAAAAAGCCTAAGAACTTAGTGTGAGCAGGGTGGTTTAACTCAGAATCAAAGAGGCTAAGTTTGATCCCAAATCCACAAAATTAAAGGTCTCTTAATTATTGCCATGTGTTCTCAGCTCAGGCTGACTATAGCAGTGGACCCAAACAGTTAGAAGTACTCTGCATTTTCCTTTGATGAGCCATTTGATAAGGCTGAACACAAGGACTGATTACGCCAAAGTCTAATGGGCTCCCCTTGGAGGTGAGAGTTCCTCCTGATTGGATGTCTCCAAGCTAAAGCTGGATGGCCACTGTGTTGTAGAGGGATTTCTTGTTCAGATAATGGATCAATTAGTCATTGATTCTAAACTATGGATATGGGGTGGCGAAAAATTTGACAACAGTAAAACGTTGTTTCTGAACACGCAATGACCAAAAATTAATTCAAAATCAAACACGTAATGAATCTAAGGTGTTTCTGGCAGGTCTTGCTTGTATTGTATCACGCAACTTCACTGCAACCTTGGTTCTGAATACAAAGCATGTGTACTTTACACTGCACTTGCCTTCAGGCCACGACTCCAACCAATGCTGAGAAACTTGAAAAGGAGTTGCAAGAGGAAAAGAAAAAGTTTAAGAAGCCCTGAATTAGATAGCTCTGAGATTCCTTCCCACTCTGAGGATCAGAGAGATGTAAGTAGAACTTGTCAAGAGCAGAGTGAGTGAGGCAAGTTCATGAACCTGCTGTCTGAACACTGGTAGTCCCCTAAGTTGATACTCTGGGCATAATTGGATGCTGTTATTGTTCAGTTGTGTGTGACTCTTCATGACTCAATTTAGGATTGTCTTGGCAGAGATACTAGAGTGGTTTGCCATTTCCTTCTCCAGCTTATTTTATAGATGGGGAAACTGAGTAAGACAGGGCTAAATGACTTGCCCAGGGTCACACAGCTAGTAAGGTCTGAGGCCGTATTTGAACTCATGTCTTCCTGACTCCAGGCTATACGCCATTTGGCTGCCTAAATCTCAATGAGAAAATGTTTGATGTATATAGCATGATGTAGTGGGAAGGTCACAGGAGTTGATTGAAAGCCTAGGTCTGGGTGCTAGCCCTGTTGTCACCTTGGACAAGAAATTTCTCCTTTCCATACCTCGGTTTCTTCATCTGTAGAGACAGTCAGGTAGCGCAGTGGCAGAGTGGTGGGCCTGGAGTCACCGAGATCGAGTTCAAATCCAGAGTTGTATGATACTGGGGAAGTCGCTTAATCTTCCTCAGCCTCAGTTTCCTCAACTGTTAAATGTGGATAACTATAATGCCTTTCTCCCACGGTTGGCATAAGAATCAAATGGGACAATATTTGTAAAGTGCTTAACATAATAGGCAGTAATAGTAGGTGCTTAATAAATGCTAGCTTCCTTCCTTTCTCCTTGTAAAATGGGAAGTGGTAATGGAATAGTTTATCTTTACAATACTATTTTCCAGAACTGAATCCCTAACTTCCTTCAATCAATCAATAAACAAGCATCCGTTAGGCGCTTACTATGTTCCAGGCACTGAGCTGAAATAGAGTTAAAAAGAAAGACAAAAAGACTGAAAAGCAAAAAACACTGATTTCAATTAGCCTGATTGAGCAGGGTCTGTTGAGGTTGGAAAATGCATAAACCTAGGGTAAGTAGACCACAGGAATCTTTGAATACTCCAATCATGGGGAATGAGGAATATTCTTAGAATTCCTCTGCAATCAGGGACAACACTTATTTGCATCATCTGTCTTCCTTTCCTCCTCTCTCAGGGCAAAGGTCTCAGGCAGTGTACAGGGCCTGGCTAGGCTCTTGCAATTACAAGGTTTGAAGGATTATAGAACAAAATCTTTACTGGAAGAGACAATGTGATGCACTGGAAAGAAAAATGACTCTGGACTCAGAAGACATTGTTTCAAATTCTTCTTCCATACATTGTACATGTCACTTAAACTCTGGCCTTTATTTTCTTCATCTCTAAAATGGGAATGGAGGGAAGATTGGAGGACTTGATGGTCTCTTTCAGCTTAAATCTTTGATCCTACAATTCTGTGTGAGGAGGGAAACATAGTCAAATTTCAAATAAATTATCCATCAGTTCCAAAGATCATTAAATTGGAAATCTCCAGTGTTAATTAAAACTTTACAAATTCTTTTAGAATGAAGAATCTATTGAATGAATCCCTTGGGACCCCCTTCTCCCAGGAAGAAAACAAACTTCAATCCTGTATATATCTATATCTATACCTATATCTGTATCTGTATCTGTATCTGTATCCATATCCGTATCTGTATCTGTATCTATATCTATATCTACATCTGTATCTGTATCTATATATCTATATCTATATCTACAGCTACATCTACATATATATCTATGTATATGTACATATGTATGTATATGTATGTATGCATATGTATATATATGTATACACACATATATACATATATACACATCTATATATAGATGTATATGTATGTGTATATGTATACATGTGTGTATATACATTTGTATATATGTATATATGTATGTGTGTATCTATATATGTATGTATGTGTATATATATATGAGTGTGTGTGTGTATATAGCTATTGGTTCTAAAGATCTGTGTAAATTTCTAGAGTCATTGTTGTTGTTGTTGTAGTAACAAAAAGAACAATAAATCTCTAGAGTCACGTAAAGCCCTAAATGAAGGGTCCCCTCACTGGGCTCCTCTCCCAACCTACCTCAGTCCATTCATTTTTTGTTCCTGCTCTCTGCTAGGCATAGATATTTGTTGAGGGATGAAGTTTGGATTTTGTCTTGTTTCTTGAAATTACATGCAGCATTCCTTCTCCTAGCTCTGTGGCATACCCATTCTTCCTGTAACTTCTTGCAAAAGGTAAGGAATAATCTCCCTAGGGTGAGAGTGGATGAAATCTCAAAAATTCTTCTTATTAAAAGTGGTACTTCTCTCTTTTTCCTATTTTTTCCTTGTTTCTCCATTCCTGCACTCTGGTCTTCATCAATTAGCAATCTCTCTGCAGGTTGTCTTTGGCCATTCTTCCATTATATGTATCCTTAGGCTGCTACCATTATCCTAAATCAGTGAAGGAGAAAAGATCCTAGCATGTACTCCATACCTCATCGAACCGGAAAAGTAGCAAGTGTTACTTGTTAGTTCCCCCTCCGGCTATATTTGCTAGACAGGGATACATATCACATTGAGCCTCCAAAGTGTTCCTAAGGCACACAGACTAGGAGAGTATAAAATTCCTTTGGAGGAGAACCAAGTAAAGTTAGATATTTGACTACGGATTATGGAGAATGAAGGGATTTTGAGAAGTGTAAGAAGGAATAAGGAGAACACAGAGAGAACACTGTTCCTGCTGTCACTAATAGCAGTGTGCCAAGTGACATTTAAAAAGTTTGAGAGACATAGTTTCTGGATAATTTAATTATTTTATTAATAAGGCTAGCATGCTGTTAATAAAAGAGGTCAGTGGCACTCTTGAATGCCAAAGACCCCTTATGGCAGTGGCCTCACACTTTATATGCTCTTGGAAAAGAAGGTGATACTGAGAGTGGCAATAAACTCGGATTGGTTAACAATTAATGAGAACATGAATATTAAAATGAGTGGTGGGCTATATTATAATGAAGGTCTTGAGATACATGGCACTGAGAACCCAAATCTTGGTCAAAGAGAAAACAATTTACTTATCTCTTGCCTGATAAAAGGGAGAATACATATTTCCCCAGACCTATCTGAGTAAACACAATGAACAGGAAACCACTTGTTCATCTAAACTTATAATTTCTATTAATGTCTTTGATTAGATCTTAGCCAGTCTAGTTGGATAAGTCTTTGAGAAGATTTCCCACACTGGTTGATTTCTGGATGAGGAAGTAGAAAATGGGAAAAACAAAAACTTGGTCTTCATTCAATAATTGATTTTTAATACAAGACAGAAATAGTATTTATCTCACCTAAAATTCTGCAAAAGACTTTAGTTATATTATTTTATTTGATTCTTACACTACTCCTGTGAGGTAAGTGCTATTTTTACCTCCATTTTTATGAATGACAAAAATGAGGGAGACAAAGATTAAGCAACTCACACAGGGTCACTAAGCTAGTAAAAGCTTGCAACAGGTTTGGAAAAGCCATGGTGATAGTGGGAGAGTGAGTGATATAGGTAGTGGCAAAATAATTGCCTTGATGCTTTGAAGACCCCACTGAGGTTATGTAACATGAAAATGTACCACTAAAGTCTGAATTTTGTACTTTATTCAGCAGAACATGAGAATGAATGAAGCCAGTGGTTGGTGGGAGGAAATCAAGGCTGAGGCTTTGAAGTGGGAGATCTTTGATAGGATATGGGAACAAGGAATTTGAGAAAAGAGGATGATGTAGAATTTATCTGGTTCACTATGTGGTGAAGACAGAGAGGGGAGGAATGTATAGATAGTGTGGGAGTGATATAGATTAGAAAAGAACTGAAGTATGGTGGAAATTGGTGTCATGGTGAGGATGAAGAACAGGGATTGGGGTTGCAAGGGAGAGGGGGGATGGGATAGGACTATGGTTAGATAAAGGATTTTCAGAATTCATGAACATGGAAATGATGAATTTGTGGATGATGGCACAATCAAGGATATGACCATTTCTTTTTTGTATATTTCAAGTGCAATGGAGGCATAAGTCATGGGAAAGAACTAAATTGAGGATCTGAGAGGTGAGGTTATTTGAAGGAATATAAATATGTATGTTGAAATCCCCTAGTATGAAGATAGAAGTTGGGGAGGGGAAAAACATCTATAAGCCAGGCAACAAATTTATTGAGGAATGGAGAATATTCCACAGGTCATTAAACAACAACCACCAGAATATTAATTGACTGATAAATTGAATGAACCACAAAGAAAGAGAGTTTACTGAGTAGTGGTGGTAGAACTATAGCCTTGAAATGGCATGTGGAGTAATGAGCAATCCAACTGCCCCACCATGACCAGTTTATTGGGGAGATTGACTTAAAGGGCAACCAGTGCTGGGTCAGGGATGCTGTGCCATCCTGTGGGATCCAGGTCTCAATGAGTGCAAGAAGATGGAGGGAACAAGAAAGAAAAAGGGTAAAGATGAAAACTAGTTTGTTACTCATGGAGCAGGCATTCCAGAAAATGCAGTGGAAGGCACAGTAAGTTAGTGGTGTTAGGTTTTGATGGGGGGGGGAGGTAAAGCATGGGGGATTGTGAATGGGGTTTGAACAAAGGAAGCTGGGGTTCAGAATCACCATGATATGGAAGAAATGATGTGATGGAAATATGTGAATCATTAAGGACTGATTTTTGGTAGGTCATAATTTTACAAAGGGGTTTAGCCTGAAAGTGAAAGTGTTCCAGGGTGCCAGGGAGCAGCATGAAGCTGGAAAACAAGTATGGGTGTTTCCTGGGAAGGGGAGAAGTAACTGCTATGGAATTTAGGTGTGAGCAGGGAGTATATAGAGCACATTGGAATGGACGCACCAGGAGACCAGGAAGCCATTTTGGACAGTAGCTTTTGATAAACTTGGCAGGCAGAGATAGGGGTTGGGAAGGGGAAGTCAAGTAGACTAAGAAATGGCAGCAGAGAAAACAATTGAAGGCCAGCTTGGTTAAATCATAGAATGGGGAGCAGAAAGGATTACAGGTAAGAGTTGCTTAGCAGTTTGGGGTCAGATGGTAAAATGCTTTAAAACAGAAGCTACTTGCTCAACAAGTGTTTATTAAGTACCTACTATATGCCAGGCTCTGTGGGGAATACAAAAACCAAAAGAAAACAAAGAAAAAAAGATATTTTCCCTTCCCTCAACTAGTTTGCACTAAAGAGTTTATATTTATTTCATTACGCAATGGGGAACAGATAGTTTGGGGAACCAGTCAATAATGGGTATTTGAGGGCATAATATTCTCATAACAATATTTTGGTATTTGGGGGAAGGAGAAGGACTGTGTTGGGATGGAGGCCAGGTGAGAGATTACTGAAACAGTCAGAGCCAGAGATAGTAAGGGCAGAAGGTGACAAACATGGGAACAGAAAGAAGATAGGACAGATGTTAGAGACATTTCAGTGATAGAAATTGTAGAATTTGGCCACTGATTTGATATGGGTTAGGAATAACATGACTCCAAGCTTTTGAGCCTGGGGGACTGGGAGAATGATGATGTTAATAACAAAGAAAGAGAAGCTCTTTTGGAAGGGGAAAGGATGACTTCACCTTTGAACATGGAAGATTTTAATTTAGTACAAAAGTAACCATATGGAATCAAATTGTGGGGTTTCCTCTTTTCCTCCTTTGCTTTTTGCAAAACATTTTATCTTCCCATTTGCTCTGTGAGTTACATATTGATGTATGCAAAATTTCAAAAGTGAGATCTGTCTCTTGATCAAAAATCTCTTCCTCCTGCTGTCCCAAGATCAAAATCAATGGTAAGTGAAAAATGACAGGAGGTGCATAATGTCCCAGGTGGAGGGCCATGTTGCCTGGTGAATCTGCCACATAATTTTTTTTTTCAAAGTATTTTCATTCTTTCCTCCTAAGAAAGTACAGGCACTTGGTAGGCAATTTTCCCTGTATCCTTCCTCTTTTTTTCCTTTCCTGCTTCCCCATTCAGACCAACAATACTTGTGTTCTAAGGCCTCTTCTGGTGAGCAGAGCCTCCATAATTAACAATACATAGGTATAAATTTGTGAGTGATAAAGAAACTTTTCGTTTCCTAGCATTTAGTCTCATTGATTTAGTTACTTGTTTATAGTATATTTGGAAAACAAAGCACTATTTTTAATATTATGTTCATAGATACACTTGATTATATTTTTTTTATAAATTTCTTTATTTATTTTTAGTTTACCACACACGGTTCTACATAGTCTTGAGTTCCAGTTTTTCTCCCCTCCCTCCCCCCTCCCTCCCCAAGACGGCATGAAGTCTCATATAACTGTCATGTATAACTTCGCATTGAATTAATTTATGCACTAGTCAAGTCGTGGAGAAGAACCTTGACCAATGGAATGAATCATGAGAAAGAAGAAACAGAACCAAAAAAAAGACAAAAACAAAAACAAAAGAGAAGCAGAAAAGACGAGCATGTAGTGTGCCTCAGTCTGTATTCAAACTTCGCAGTTCTTTGTCTCGATGAAGATAGCATTCTCCATCGTGAGTCCCCTGGAGTTGTCCTTGTCCCTTAGGTTGCTGAGAAAAGCGCAGTTTGTCAGGGTTGGTCCTCACGGAATCCATATAACTGTGGCTGTGCACAACGTTCTCCTGGCTCTGCTCCGCTCACTCAGCATTATGTCGTGTAGGTTTTTCCAGGTTGTTATGAAGTCTGCATCATCCCCATTTCTTATGGCACAATAGTATTCCATCACCTTCATATACCACAGCTTGTTCAGCCATTCCCCAATTGATGGGCATCCCTTTGATTTCCAATTCTAGCTACCGAAAAGAGAGCTGCTATAAATATTCTTGTACATATGGGTCCTTTTCCCGCTTGCGTGATTTCTTTGGGATACAACCCTAGAAGTGGTATTGCTGGGTCAAAGGGTATGAACATTTCTATAGCCCTTTGGGCATAGTTCCAAACCGCCCTCCAAAATGGCTGGATCAGCTCACAACTCCACCAGCAATGTAACAATGTTCCAATTTCCCCACATCCTTTCCAGCATTTATCATTCTCCTGATTTGTTATTTTAGCCAATCTGACAGGAGAGATGTGGTATCTAAGAGTTGTTTTGATTTGCATTTCTCTAATCAGCAGCGATCCAGAGCATTTTTCCATATGCCTGTAGATAGCTTTAATTTCTTCCTCTGAAAACTGCCTGTTCATATCCTTTGACCATTTCTCAATTGGGGAATGGCTTGTATTCCTATATATTTGGCTCAGCTCCCTGTATATTTTAGAGATGAGGCCTTTATCAGAGATACTAGTTGCAAAGATTTTCTCCCAATTTTCTGCTTCCCTCCTAATTCTTGTTGCATTGGCTTTTTTTGTACAAAAACATTTCAATTTGACAGAATCAAAATTATCCATTTTGCATTTTGTAATGCTCTCTATCTCTTGTTGGGTCATGAATTCTTTACTTTTCCACAAATCTGATAAGTAAACTATTCCTTGCTTTCCCAAATTACTTAGAGTATCAACTTTTACTCCTAAATCATGAACCCATTTTGACTTTATTTTGGTATATGGTGTAAGATATTGGTCTATGCCCAGTTTTTGCCCTACCATTTTCCAATTTTCCCAACAGTTTTTGTGAAATAGTGAATTATTAGCCCAGAAACTGGCCTCTTTGGGTTTATCAAAGAGTAGATTGCTAAACTTGTTGATTTCACCTACTTGTGTACCTATCGTATTCCACTGATCCACACCCCTGTTTCTTAACCAGTACGAGGCAGTTTTGATGACTGCTGCTGTGTAGTACAGTTTAATATCTGGTGTGGCTAAGCCACCATCTCTAGCATGTCTTTTCATTAATATCCTAGATACTCTAGACCTCTTGTTTTTCCAAATGAATTTTGTTATTATTTTGTCCAGCTCAGTAAAAAAATTTTTTGGTAGTTCGATTGGTATGGCACTGAATAGATAGATTAATTTAGGTAGAATTGTCATTTTTATTATATTAGCTCGGCCTAACCATGAGCACCTGATATTTCTCCATTTATTTAGATCTGATTTTATTCGCGTGAAAAGTGTTTCATAGTTATGTTCATATAGGCCCTGGGTTTGTCTTGGCAAATAGACTCCCAAATATTTTATAATGCCTTCAGTAACTTTGAATGGAATTTCTCTTTCTATCTCTTGCTGTTGGGCTTTGTCAGTAATGTATAGGAATGCTGAGGATTTATGTGGGTTGATTTTATATCCTGCTACTTTGCTAAAGTTGTTTATTATTTCAAGTAGTTTTTTACTTGATTCTCTAGGATTCTCTAGATAAATCATCATATCATCTGCAAAAAGTGATAATTTAGTTTCTTCTTTTCCTATTCTAATTCCTTCAATTTCTTTTTCTTCTCTTATTGCTACAGCTAATGTTTCTAGTACCAAATTGAATAATAGGGGTGATAATGGACATCCTTGTTTCACCCCTGATCTTATTGGGAATGCATCTAGTTTATCCCCATTACAAATAATGCTTGTTGATGGTTTCAGGTAGATGCTATTGATAATTTTGAGGAAGGTTCCACTTATTCCTATGCTTTCTAGTGTTTTTAATAGGAATGGGTGTTGTACTTTGTCAAAGGCTTTTTCTGCGTCTATTGAGATGATCATATGGTTTCTGCTAGTTTTGTTGTTGATATGGTCAATTATGCTAATAGTTTTCCTAATATTGAACCATCCTTGCATTCCTGGAATAAATCCTACCTGGTCATAGTGTATTATTCTCGTAATGAGTTGCCGCAATCTTTTTGCTAATATTTTATTTAAAATTTTTGCATCAATATTCATTAGAGAAATTGGTCTATAATTTTCTTTCTCTGTTTTAACTCTACCTGGTTTGGGTATTAGTACCATATTTGTGTCATAAAAAGAATTTGGTAGGACTCCTTCTTCACCTATTTTCCCAAATAGTCTACAAAGTATTGGAATTAGTTGTTCTTTAAATGTTTGATAGTATTCACATGTAAAACCATCTGGCCCTGGAGATTTTTTCCTAGGGAGTTCGTTGATGGCCTGCTCAATTTCTTTTTCTGATATGGGGTCATTAAGAAATTTCACTTCCTTCTCTGTTAGTCTGGGCAGTTTATGTTTTTGTAGATATTCATCCATATCTCTAAGGTTGTCAAATTTATGGGCGTACAGTTGGGCAAAATAATTCCTAATTATTGTTTTGATTTCCTCTTCATTGGAGGTGACCTCACCCTTTTCATTTTTGATACTGGTAATTTGATTTGCTTCTTTCTTTCTTTTAATCAAATTGGCCAAAGGTTTGTCAATTTTATTGGTTTTTTCATAAAACCAGCTCTTTGTTTTATTTATTAATTCAATAGTTTTCTTGGTTTCAATTTTATTAATCTCTCCTTTGATTTTCAGTATTTCTAATTTGGTATTTAATTGGGGGTTTTCAATTTGCTCTTTTTCTAGCTTTTTCAGGTGTATGCCCAGATCATTGATCTCGTCTTTCCCTATTTTATTCATGTAGGCATTTAGAGATATAAAACTTCCCCTAAGAACTGCTTTTGCTGCATCCCATAAGTTTTGGTATGTTGTTTCATTATTGTCATTCTCTTGAATGAAATTATTAATTGTTTCTCTGATTTGTTCTTTGGCCCACTCACTCTTTAGAATTAAATTATTTAGTTTCCAATTAGTTTTTAGCTTATTTTTCCATGGTACTTTATTAAAAATGATTCTTATTGCATCATGATCTGAAAAGGATGCATTGACTACTTCTGCTTTTCTGCACTGGATTGTGAGGTTTTTATGCCCTAGTACATGGTCAATTTTTGAGTATGTGCCATGTACTTTTGAGAAGAAAGTATATTCCTTTTTATCCCCATTCAGTTTTCTCCAAAGGTCTATCATATGTGCCTTTTCTAAAATTCTGTTTACCTCCTTAACTATTTTCTTATTTATTTTGAGGTTAGATTTATCAAGTTCAGAAAGGGGGAGGTTGAGGTCTCCCAATATTATAGTTTTGCTGTCTATTTCTTCCTGTAACTCCCTTAACTTCTCCTCTAAGAATTTGTATGCCTTACCACTTGGTGCATATATGTTAAGCAATGATATTGCTTCATTGTTTATGGTTCCTTTTAGCAGGATATAATGTCCTTCCTTATCTCTTTTAATTGAATCTGTCTTTACTTTTGCTTTGTCTGAGATTAGGATTGCTACACCTGCTTTTTTTACTTTAGCTGAGGCACAATATATTTTACTCCAGCCTTTTACCTTTACCCTATGTGTATCCCCCTGTTTCAGATGCGTTTCTTGTAAACAGCATATTGTAGGATTACGGTTTTTAATCCATTCTGCTATCTGCTTCTGTTTTGTGAGAATGTTCATCCCCTGCACGTTCAGGGTTATGATTTCTAGCTGTGTCTTTTTCTCCATCCTAATTCCCCCTGTTTATGCTTTTATTTCTCCCTTTCCCCTTCTCCTCCTCAACAAAGTTTTGCTTTTGACCGCCTCTTTCCTCAGTTAACCCTCCCTCTTTATTCCCCTCCCTTATCTTACCGTTACCCACTTGCTACTTCTCTTCTCCCTTCTGACCAACCCCCTCCCATTTTCCCCCCTTACCCTCCCACTTCCTGTAGGACAAGTTAGATTTATAAACTTATCAGAGTATGTTATTCCCTTCTTGAACTAGATCAGATGACAGTAAAGCTCAAATATTGCTCTTCTCCCTCCCTTCTTTCCCTCTACTATAATATGTTTTTGTGCTGCTTCATTTGGTGTAATTTACCCTTTTCTACTACCTCCTTACTGCTTCCCTCATAGCCTTCCCTTTATATCTCTTACTTATATATTATATCTTTACATCAGTTAATTTATACAGGCATTCACAACCTATGTATATCCCTTTCAATTGTCATAATAATTGTACCATTCTCAAGAATGACTTAAATATGTGTATATATATATATATATATATATATATATATATATGTATATATATATATATATGTTTGTGTGTGTGTGTGTGTGAGTGTGTGTGTAAAACAAACACAAGATGATATAACCCCACATAAAGATGTAAACAACCTGCCCTTATTGGTTAATAAGTTTTGTGGGGTTTTTCCCCCTGGTTACCTTTTTATGTCTCTCTTGAGTTTTGTATTTGGAGATCATATTTTCCATTGAGTTCTGGCCTTTTCATCAGGAAGGTCTGGAATTCCCCTATTTCATTGAATGTCCATTGCCTTGCCTGGAAAATTATGCTTAGTTTTGCTGGGTAGTTGATCCTTGGTTGTAGTCCCAGCTCCTTTGCCCTTAGGAATATCATATTCCAATTTCTCCTGTCTTTTAATGTGGAAGATGAGAGATCCTGCGTGATCCTGACTGTAGTTCTACGATATTTGAATTGCTTCTTTTTGGCTGCTTGCAGTATTTTCTCCTTGAGTTTATAGCTCTGAAATTTGGCTATAATATTTCTTGGTGTTTTCAGTTTGGGATCTCTTTCAGGGGGTGATCGGTGAATTCTTTCAATGACCATTTTGCCCTCTGGTTCTAGGACCTCTGGGCAGTTGTCTTTGATAATTTCTTCGAAGATACTGTCAAGGCTCCTTTTTTCATCGTGGATTTCCAGTAGACCAATAACTCTCAAATTGTCTCTCCTGGATCTATTTTCCAGGTCAGTTGTTTTGCCAATCAGATATTTCACATTTTTTTCTATTTTTTCATTCTTTACGTTTTGTTTTATGACTTCTTGATGCCTCATAGATTCATTAGCTTCCACTTGCTCAAGTCTAATTTTAAATGAGTTAGTGTTTACATTCTGCTTTTGAGCCTCCATTTTCAATTGGTTGATTTCGCCTCTCAGGGTGTCCTTTTCTCTCTCTAGATTCTGAATCTCCGTAGCCATTTCGCCAATCTTATTCTTTAGGGACTTGATTTCTTCAGTGGATTTTTTCTCCCTTTTTTCCATTTTTTCCATATTTTCTTTTAGCTCCCTAATTTGGTTTTTAAAATCCTCCTTTAGCTCTTCCAGCAGTGCTTTTTGGGCTGGAGACCAGTTCATATTAGCTTTTGAGGTATCTGATGTATCTACCATGTCATTGCTGTCCCCCTCCATATCAATATTTTGAACCTGCCTGTCTCCATAAAAAGAATCTATTGTCCTCGGTTTTTTTGTATTCTTCTTCATGTTTGTTGTTTTCCCTTTTCCTGGCGTTACAACGAATTTCTATCTTTGGGCTCTCTGTCCCAGCTTTCTTATTCTGGGGGTTGTGAGTCTAGAATTATAACCTTCAGTTTCCTGAGGTGTGGGGGAGGGGTCTGGCTCCCTGGCGTCTCACTCCCTGTGGGTGCTCTCCAGCACTTGCTTTTCAGCAATGGTCTCAGCTGTTTGTTGTTTGAGCTGATGTCTGGCTCTTCCCCTGGGGGAGCAAGGTTACATCTGGGCTCCCGGTGTTGACCCCTGCCGACTCTGCGGGACTAATGAACTTCTAGTATTTGTCCTGTGAGGCCCCACTACTCTCTCCTCTGTTTCAGTTCTCTTTTTTTTCCCCGAGGAATTCTCGGGGTGGGGAGGGGAGGGATTAGAGCCGTTTACCTGGCCATTGAGTCTTCCGGAAGTTCAAGAAGCCGAGTTCCTGGGTTTTGCAAGTGTCAGGACTGGGTGTTTTCACGGCCGGTGGTGTTGCGCTGCCTCTCGTCCCTCCCACAGACTGCCGTACTGTGTTGGGAGTCCTGGGGATCTCTGCCGGTTCCGGGTGCCCAGCTTTCTCCCAGCCCGTCTCCCGCGTGGATTTCTCGGCCAGCCGCTTCCGCCTTGGTCTGGAGCAGCTCCGCACCGAGCACTCTCCGAGCCTGCCGGTTCGTTCCTCCGGCCTTTCAGACTCTCCCGGCTCGGAAATTTGCCCCACGCAGACTGCTCGCGGTTTCTGACTCTCTGAAATCTGCTCAAATTCACTTTTTTATAGGAATCTGACAGACCTTGTGAGAGAGCTCCGGTAAGACGCTGCCTTCATGCGGCCATCTTGGCTCCGCCCCATCTGCCACATAATTATAACAGAGTAAAGAAAAGTCAAAATAAGAACCACTTGAACTGGGGAAGTCAAACCACTCCAGTACCTTTGCCAAGAAAACCCCAAATGGGGCCACCAAGAATCAGGTATGACCGAAGAACAAGAACATGTTTTAGGCTCTATGGGGATATAAGTAAAAGGAAAAAGACTGTTCCTAAGCTCCAGGATTTTGCCTCCAAAAGGAAGACAATGCATAAAAGAAGCTTGAAGGTGGGAGTGGGCAGTTTGAAGAATGAAGGTGCCTGGGGAATGAGAGCATAGTGATATTACCTAGATAATCAGGAGAGTAGCCTCAAGAGGTCATGGTTAGTCTGGGTCTCCTTAAAATCGAGGAATCAGCCAATAAGAGGGAGAGAGAGGCAGAGGGCATTTAGAAAGTTTGAAGTGGAGTAAGCTTCCAGAGTGAAGAGGTAAAGAAAAGTGTATTAAGATCTTAAGGCCAAATGGCATTGTTTTAGAGTGGCAAAAGGGATTAGAGATCATCTACTGGACGCAGTGGGGAACCTGTGGCCTGGAGGCCACATGTGGCCTTCTAGATCCTCAAGTATGGCCCTTTGACTGAATCCAAACTTCACACAACAAATCTGGTTTGTGAAGTGTCTATTCAGTCAAAAAGCCACAGTTGAGGACTTAGAGGGCCACATGTGACCTTGAGGCCGCAGGTCTCTCCACCTCTAATCCATGGCGCTTATTTTACGTACAAAAAAGTTGGGGCCCAAAGAGATTAGTTATTTTGTCTAATGTCACACAGTAAGAAGGAGAGCCAAGTTTGTTGGCTCTGATTTCAACAGATTTTTATCTCCAACATAAGAAAGTGATAACTTAAAATGGAAAAAAAAAACATAGTGAATATTTATTTTAGTTTGTCAAGGAAAGATCTGAGTGTTTTAGTGGACTTCAAGTTGAATCTTACATATCCCCTCTTTCTTATACAAAGATGGCAAGAAGAGAAAGACTGAAGGAATAAGTGATATTACTTGACACTATTCTCGTCAGCTTCTTAAAATATTACACGATTTCTAGTGTATATGCATAAGTTTGAAATCTGAGTGACCTATTTTATGGATTTATGATTTCCCAGCCTCAGGGCGCCCTCTGCAGCATGGCATGGTGCCCATAAACTGATGAATCCTGGACTTGTATAACATGACACACTGGGCCTTATTCTTCTGACGCTTTTCTGTTCCCAGAAATATTTATTTATTCAGCATTAGCCATAACTGGGAATAACTTCAAAAGTGGTGAATTCTGTTCCTTGTTCATGTTATTATGCATCATCCTGGCTGCTCTAGAATTCACTTTTCAACAGAAGCTTTATAAATCCCCCAGATCTTTTGACAAAAGAGGAGGAAAAATCACTACCTATGGAAAGTAAAAAATTTACTTTATAGCATGAAGAAACACCAGAGTATCAAAACCAGATTATTCTTAAAAGACTTCATAGATGACTTTTATTAACTGCAACTTTCTAACTCCACATATGTTTAATTAAATCTATGGGGAATTTGGTGATTATTTTGGAGCTAGTATAAAATGAATATAATTTCTAGCAGCTTGTATAAGGGTGGGTGGTGAGTACCAGCAGATCAGAGAAGCATAGATTTACAGACAGAAGGGATCACAGATGCAATTTAATTCAGCCTTTCCATGTTATTATAGAAGAGGAAACTGAGGCACAAGGAGTTAAGTGACTTGCCCAGGGACCCACAACTGAACAAGTGTCTGAAAAAAGATTTGTGCCCAGCTGTTTCTGACTCTGTCTAATCCCCTCCATCCCCTACTAGGCTGCCCATTATATTAGAGATGTATAGTTACCTTACTGAGCCTGAGACAAAATCATTGGCTAAGCACAATGAATTTATTTATTGGACAAATCAAGTTGATGGTAAAATAGTACAGAAACATGAATTGTATAAGATAAGCTTTCAAGATTTTTGTTCAGTTATTTCAGACCATCCGTGACCCCATTTGGGGTTTTCTTGGCAGAGATACTAGCATGGTTTGCCATTTCCTTCTCTAGCCCATTTTATAGATGAGAAAACTGGGGAAAATATGGTAAGGTGAGTTGGCCAGGGTCACCGAGCTAGTAAGTATCTGAAGCCAGATTCAAACTCAAGATGAGTCTTCCTGACATCAGGCCCAGCATGCTATCCATTGCACCACCCTGATGCCCTTTTAATATCTAGGAATTCTTAATTTCTAGTAACTATATAATTTCATTTCCAATATAGAAACAGAGAATAAGAAACCAGATTTCTGAATGCAGACCTTAGTAAAATATTAGAAAATTTCCCTGTGTGCAGGCGGAGCCAAGATGGCAGCTGGAAAGCAGTGACTAGTGTGAGCTCCCTGCCAAGTCCCTCCAAAAACCTATAAAAAATGGCTCTGAACCAATTCTAGAACTGTGGAACCCACAAAATAGCAGAGGGAAGCAGGGCTCCAGCCCAGGACAGCCTGGATGGTCTCTGGGTGAGGTCTTTCATGCATGGAGCTGGGAGCGGAGCAGAGCCCAGTGTGGGCGGCGTGGACCAACCAGACCAGGAGCTGGGCAGACCGTGCCCTAGCACCCTGAATCAGTGAGCTGCAGCAGTTACCACACTTCTCAACCCACAAAAACCAAAGACAACAGAGAAGGTTAGTGGGAAAAGCTTCAGGAGCGGAAGGAGTTCATGGTTCGACTAATGCCCTGGGAGCAGCAGAGGTGGGACAGCTACAGAACTACAGCTGCAGTTGCTTCCAGCCCCAGACCCACCTGGTGGGAGGAATTAAGTGGCGGATAAGAACAGGATTGAAGAGTCTGCCGAAGATCTAAGTTGAGTCCGGGTTGGGGGTTCTTGGGGAAGGAGGAGTGCTGGTGTGACAGAGCTGGCACATCCCCCCAAGCTTGTAACATAGTTCTCTTAATTCAACAAGCAGTCATACCCTGCTGAAAAACTCAAGGGTCAAGTTAGGTGGCTGGGAACATGGCCAAGCAGTGAAAACACACCCAGATTCAGTCTCAGACTTTGGATTCTTTCTTTGGTGACAAAGAAGACCAAAACATACAGCCTAAAGAAGACAACAAAGTCAAAGAGCCTACAACAAAAGCCTCCAAGAAAAACATGAACTGGTCTCAGGCCATGGAAGAGCTCAAAAAGGATTTGGAAAAGCAAGTTAGAGAAGTAGAGGGAAAATTGGGAAGAAAAATGAGAAGGATGTGAGAAAACCATGAAAAACAAGTCAATGACTTGCTAAAGGAGACCCAAAAATACTGAAAAATATACTAAAGAAAACAACACCTTAAAAAATAGACTAACTCAAATGGCAAAAGAGCTCCAAAAAGCCAATGAGAAGAAGAATGCCTTGAAAGGCAGAAATAGCCAAATGGAAAAGGAGGTCCAAAAGACCACTGAAGAAAATACTACCTTAAAAATGAGATTGGAGCAAGTGGAAGCTAGTGACTTGATGAGAAATCAAGATATTATAAACAGAACCAAAGGAATGAAAAAATGGAAGACAATGTTAAATATCTCATTGGAAAAACCACTGATCTAGAAAATAGATCCAGGAGAGATAATTTAAAAAAGTATTGGACTACCTGAAAGCCATGATCAAAAAAAGAGCCTAGATACCATCTTTCAAGAAATTATCAAGGAGAACTGCCCTGATATTCTAGAGCCACAGGGCAAAATAGAAATTGAAAGAATCCATCGAACACCTCCTCAAATAGATCCCAAAAAGAAATCTCCCAGGAATATTGTCACCAAATTCCAGAGCTCCCAGATCAAGGAGAAAATACTGCAAGCAGCCAGAAAGAAACAATTTGAGTATTGTGGAAACACAATCAGAATAACCGAGGACCTAGCAGCTTCTTCATTAAGAGATCAAAGGGCTTGGAATACGATACTCTAGATGTCAATGGAGCTAGGATTAAAACCAAGAATCACCTACCCAGAAAAACTGAGTATCATGCTCCAAAGCAAAATATGGATTTTCAACAAAATAGAGGACTTTCAAGCTTTCTCAGTGAAAAGACCAGAACTGAATAGAAAATTTGACTTTCAAATGCAAGAATCAAGAGAAGCATGAAAAGGTAATCAAGAAAAAGAAATTGCAAGGGACTTACTAAAGTTGAACTGTTTTGTTTACATTCCTACATGGAAAGATGATGTGTATGATTCATGAGACTTCAGTATTAGGGTAGCTGAACGGAATATGCATATATATATATATATGTTTATGTATATATATATGTATATCTGAGTCTGTAGGCATGTATATATGTATGTGTATATGTATATGAGAGAGAGAGAGAGAGAGAGAGAGAGAGAGAGAGAGAGAGAGAGAGAGAGAGAGAGAGAGAGAGAGAGAAAGCAGGCACAGGGTGAGTTGAAGATGAAGGGAAGATATCTAAAAGAAATAAAATCAAATTAAGGGATGAGAGAAGAATATATTGAGAGAGGGAGATAGGGAGAGATAGAATGGGGTAAATTATCTCACATAAAAGTGGCAAGAAAAAGCAGTTCTGTAGGAAGAGAAGAGAAGTCAAGTGAGGGGGAATGAGTGAATCTTGCTCTCATCAGATTTGACCTGAGGAGGGAATACCATACATACTCAATTGGGTATCTTACCCCACAGGAAAAAAAGGAGGAAGAAGATAAAAAAAACAGGGGATGATAGAAGGGAGGGCAGATGGGGGTAGAGGTAATCAAATGAAGCCCTTTTGAACAGGCACAGGGTCAAGGGAGAAAATTCAATAAAGGGGGATAGGTTAGGAAGGAGCAAAATATAGTGAATCTTTCACAACATGAGTATTGTGGAAGGGTTATACATAATGATACGCATGTGGCCTATGTTGAATTGCTTGACTTGTTAGGGAGGGTGGGTGGGAAGGGAAAGGGGAGAGAATTTGGAACTCAAAATTTTAAAAACAGATGTTCAAAAACAAAAAAATGTTTTTGCATGCAACTAGAAAATAAGATACACAGGCAATGGGGTATAGAAATTTATCTTGCCCTATAAGAAAGGAAGGGTAAAGGGATGGGAGAGGAGTGGGGTGACAGAAGGGAGGGCCGACTGGGGAACAGAGCAACCAGAATATATGCCATCTTGGAGTGGGGGGAGGGTAGAATTGGGGAGAAAATTTGTAATTCAAACTCTTGTGAAAATCAATGCTGAAAACTAAATACATTAAAACAATATTCATGCTTATTGATATTAAAAAAAATTAAAAAAGTAAATTTCCCTGTGCTTTGGAGAGGGTTACTGTGAATGTTTGAGAAGCTGATTCAACAATAAGGATTCAATTCAATTTGAGAAATGCATTAATCTCCTCTTCCATGCAAGGCATTGTGCTAAGTACTTGTGATGCAAAGAAAAAAAAATGAAACAGGCTCAGCCCTCAGGAAGCTTACGCTTTGCTTGTGGGGTAGAATATGTTAATTTTAAAAGTTTAGAGAGGTGAAGCCAAGATGGCAGAGTAATGGCAGGGATTCTCCTGAACTCTCCCTGAAACCCCTCCAAATACAGTTAGATAAAGACTAAACAAATTCTATAATGGTAGAACCCAGAAAAAGACACAGTGAAAAATTTTCTAGACCAAGACAACTTAGAAGGTCAGCAGCAAAAGTCTGGCACCAGGCTGAGAGAGAACAGTCCAGCACAGGCTGTGCCAGTGCAAATCAGGACCCAACAAAGCAAGGGTAGGACTCTGGAGCCACTGACTCAACAGCACCAGTTACTTCCAGAGCTCGCAGCCCACCAACTCTAAAGGGGTCAAACAACTGGTCAGAAGGTGACTAGAGGGATCTTTTTGCTAGCACTGAGGTGGAACTCTGTTGCTTTGTCCATATTTGGGTCTGGATCACAGTCCTGGGTGGTGTTCCTAGGGTGAGGAGCAACACTAGTATACCAGAGCTTCAAGCTACAGTAGAGCAGGGACACTCCTCAGAATACCAGGACAAAAAAGAGTGCTTGTGTTCACTCATAGACCAGAGCACAGGCCAGGACAGCAGTAAACATGTCTCCTTAGGTCATACCACCTCAGAAGAGCTGAAAACTTACAGGTCCCTAGAAGTAGCTCTGAAAACAGTTGCAAAAAAACAAACCAAACCAAACCAAACCAAAACAAAAACAAAACAAAACAAACAAAAAGAAAAGCTCGGGACAGTGAACTCTCTACCCTGGAAGCAGAGTACTACTTTAACAATGAGTCAAAAGTCATGTAATGGGCTGAAAAAATAAGCAAACATTAGAAAAATATACTGACCATAGAAAATTACTATGGTGGTAAGGAAGATCAAAACACACTTTGAAGAAAGCAATAAAGTCAAAGCTCCTACATCCAGAGCCTCCAAGAAAAAATATGAATAGGTCTCAGGCCATGGAAGAGCTCAAAAAGGATTTTGAAGATCAAGTAAGAGAGGGGGGCAGAGCGAAGATGGAATCTGGAAAGCAGGGATTTGCCTAAAGCTCTCCCCCAGGACCCTCCTAACATCTATAAAAATGCCTCTTAACAAATTCTAGAAATGCAGCATGCACAAAATAGCAGAGGAAAGCAGGGCTCCCGACCAGGACAGCCTGAACAGGCTCTGGGTAAGGTCTATTGCACTGTGCTAGGAACAGAGGGGAGCAGAACCCAGCATGGGCCACACCTGGACCAACCAGTCCAGGACCTGGGTGGAACAGACCCTAGCAACCTGAATCAGTGATCTGTGACAGTAACCAGAATTCTCAACCCACAAACACCAAAAAAAACAGAGAAGGTTAGTGGGAAAAAATGTGGGTACTGAGTGAAAGGAGTTTGCGATTGGCCAAGCCCTGGTGGAGTGGAGGTGGTGCAGCTCTGAGGCTGCTTACACAGCTACAGTTTCAGCTGCTTCTGGCCCCAGGCCCACCTGGTGGAAGGAATTAAGTGGTAGATCAGAGCAGGAGTGAAGAGCCTGCTTAGATCTGAGTTGCAGTAGACGTTGACAGTTCTTGGAGGAGGAGGAGCACTGCTGTGGCAGAGCATGCTGTGTAGAAATAGCTCTGAAAACAGCAGTGCAGCCCCTCAAACTTGGAACAAAGTACTATCTACTCTACAAGCAGTCAAACAGCAACAAAAAACCCAAGGGTCAAGTAGTTGGCTGGGAACATGAACAGGCAGTGAAAACAGTCTCAGATTCAGACTCAGACTTTGGAATCTTTTTTGGTGACAAAGAAGACCAAAACATTCGGCCAGAAGAAGTCAACAAAGTCAAAGAGCCTACATCAAAAGCCTCCAAGAAAAACATGAACTGGTCTCACACCATGGAAGAGCTCAAAAAGGATTTGGAAAAGCAAGTTAGAGAAAAAGAGGAAAAATTGGGAAGAGAAATGAGAAGGATGAGAGAAAACCATGAAAAACAAGTCAATGACTTGCTAAGGGAGACCCAAAAATGCTGAAGAAAATAACACCTTAAAAATAGACTACCTCAAATGGCAAAAGAACCCCAAAAAGCCAATGAGAAGAAGAATGCCTTGAAAGGCAGAAATAGCCAAATGGAAAAGGAGGTCCAAAAGACCACTGAAGAAAATACTACCTTAAAATTAGATTGGAGCAAGTGGAAGCTAGTGACTTTTTGAGAAATCAAGATATTATAAAACAGAACCAAAGGAATGAAAAATGGAAGACAATGTAAAATATCTCATTGGAAAAACCACTGATCTGGAAAATAGATCCAGGAGACATAATTTAAAAAAGTATTGGACTACCGGAAAGCCATGATCAAAAAAAAAAAAAAGAGCCCAGATATTATCTTTCAAGAAATTGTCAAGGACAAATGCCCTGATATTCTATAGCCAGAGGGTAAAATAGAAACTGAAAGAATCCATCGATCACCTCCTCAAAAAGATCCCCAAAAGAAAACTCCTAGGAATATTGTCACCAAATTCCAGAGCTTCCAGATCAAGGAGAAAATACTGCAAGCAGATAGAAAGAAACAATTTGAGTATTGTAGAAATGCAGTGAGGATAACACAAGATCTAGCAGCTTCTATGTTAAGGGATCAAAGGGCTTGGAATATGATATTTCAGAGGTCAAAGCAGCTAGGATTAAAACCAAGAATCACCTACCCAGCAAACCGAGTATCATGCTCCAAGGCAAAATATGGATTTTTCAACAAAATAGAGGACTTTCAAGCTTTCTTAGTGAAAAGAGCAGAGCTGAGTAGAAAATTTATATATATATATATATATATATATATATATATATATATATATATAATGTATGTAATGTATATATGTATATGTAATGGATTTGAGGAAATGGAAGCTAATGACATTGTGAGAAATTAAGAGATAATAAAAGAAAACCAAAAGAATGAAAAAAAAGTGAAATATCTCACTGGAAAAACCACTGACCTGGAAAATAGATCCAGGAGAGATAATTTAAAAATGATTGGACTACTTAACAGCCATGATCAAAAAAGAGACTAGACATCATCTTTCAAGAAATTATCAAGGAAAAATGCCCTGATATTCTAGAACCAGAGGGTAAAATAGAAATTTAAAGAATCTCCTGACCAGCCCTTAAAGAGATACCAAGATGAAAACTCCCAGGGAGCTAAATCCAGAGTTCCCAGGTCAAGGAGAAAATATTGCAAGCAGCCACAAAGAAACAATTCAAGCATTGTGGAGCCACAGTCAGGATAACACAAGATTTAGCAGCTTTTACCTTAAAGGATCAGAGGGCTTGGAGTAAAATATTCCAGAGATCAAAGGAGCTAGGATTACAACCAAGAATCAACTACTCAGCAAAACTGAGTATAGTCCTTCAGGGGTAAAAATGGACATTCAATGAAATAGAAGACTTTCAAGGATTCTTGATAAAAATACCAGAGCTGAATAGGAAACTTGACTTTCAAATACAAGACTCAATTGAAGCATAAAAAAGGTAAACAGGGAAGAAAATCCATAAGGTACTTAATAAGGTTAAATTGTTTACATTCCTACATAGGGAGATGATACTTGTAACTTAAAAGATTAGCTCAGTTAAAAGGAGTTTATACAGCCAGAGGGCTCAGGTGTGAGTTGAATATGAAGGGATGATATCTAAAAAGTAAAAAAAAATGGGTGAGAGAGGAATGCACTGGGAGAAAGATGAAGGGAGAGGTAGAATGGAGTAAATCATCTCACATAAAAGAGGCAAGAAAGAACTTTTAGAATGGAGAAGAAGATGGGAGAGGTGGGGGGAAGGGAGTGAAACTTTCTCTCCTCAAAATTGATTCAAAGAGCAAATAATATATACCCTCAACTGGATATAGAAATCTATGTTACTATAAAGAAAAGCAGGAAGGGAAGGGGATAAGAGAAGGAGGTGTGATAGAAGGGAGGGCTGACTGGAGGATGGGATGCTCAGAAGAAAAAAAAGCTTTTGAAGAGAGGCAGGGTTAAAGGAGAGAAAAAATAGAATAAATGAGGTGGGGAATAGGATGGAAGGAAATACATTTAGCAATAGTAACTGTGAAAAAAATTGAAGCAGCTTTCTCTGATAAAGGCCTCATTTCTCAAAGATATAGAGAACAAAGTCAAATTTATAAAAAAATAAAACAAAACAAAAAAAACAAAACAAGAGCCATTCCCTAATTGATAAATGATCAAAAGATATGAACAGTTTTCAGGGGAAGTAATTAAAGTTATTTATGGCCATGTGAAAAAAATGCTTTACCTCATTATTGATTGGAGAATTGCAAATTAAAATAATTCTGAGATACTGCCTCATTCCTCTTAGATTGACTAATAGGATGGAAAAGGAAAATGACAAATGTTGGAGGGGATGTGGGAAACATGAGACATTAATTCACTGTTGGTTGAATTGTGAACTGATGCAAGCATTCTGTAGAGCAATTAGGAATTATGTCCAAAGGGCTATAAAACCATCCATACCCTTTGATCTAGCAATAACATTGCTAGGTCTGTATCCTAAAAGAGATAACAAAAAGGGAAAAAGTCCTATGTGTATAAAAATATTTATAACAATATTTATATTTTCTGGTAGCAAAGAATTTGAAATTGAGGGCTGCTCATCAATTGGAGAATGGCCGAACAAATTGCTGTATGTGATTATGATGGAATAGTGTTACAAGAAATGATGAGCAGGATACTCTCAGAAAAAACCTGGAAAGACTTATATGAACCAATGCAAAGTGAAATGTACAGTATACAAAATAACAGCAATATTGTAAGATGATCAGCTGTGAATAACTTAGCTATTCTCAGCAATGCAATGATCCAAAACAACTCTGAAGGACTTATGATGAAAAATGAAAAATCCCAGAGAAAGAATTGATTGTTTCTGATTACAGATTGAAGCATACCTTTTTATTCTCTTTATTTTTCTAGAGGTTTTATTTATGTTTTCTTTCACAACATAACTATTATGGAACTGTTTTGCACGACTACACATACATAACCTAAATTTAATTGCTTGCCTTCTCAATGAGGGGAGTAGGGAGGGAGTAAGGGAGAGAATTTGTAACTCAGAATTTTAAAACTGAATGTTAAAAATTGTTTTTACATGTAACTGGGGAAAATAAAATAAATACAAGTTTAGAAAAATAATATACATAGAAATTCCTGTAGGGAAGAACACTACCAATAAGTCTTAACAGACTCAAATAAAGCCAGGAATCCTGTGAGAGAGAGATAAGGATTGAGAGCATTCAAAGCACAGGGGGCAGCCTGTATTAAAGGTCTGGAGGTGGGATGTAGAATATTGGCTTTGGAAAAGAGTAAGTAAGACACTTTGATTTGAAGACTGGATTCCTGAAGCAGAGTAAGGTAGAATATTTGAAAACGTTGGTGGGAGCCAGATACTGAAGGGTTTTAAAAGCTAAGTGAGGGAGTTTGTAACTTATCCTGAAAGGAAAAATGTCACTAAAGCTACTTGAGCAGGGAAATTTGTCACTATGGAAGAGTGAAGACAGTCTTAGACTCTGAGTCAAAAAACCTTGGTCCTGGGGTTGCCTGGGGTTAACAAGCTTCAAGGGGACCAAGGAAGATATAAGTTAAAACCTGCCTCAGATATTTAATAGTTAGTTTTGTGATGTTGGGCAAACTCATTTAACTTCTATTTGCCTCAGTTTCCTCAACTGCAAAATGGGCATAACAATGGAATCTACCTCTCAGGATCTTTGTGAGAATAAAATGAAATCATACTTATGAAGTACTCAGCATAGGGCCTGGAACATCGTAGATGTTATATAAATTCTAGTTAATATTATTTTTTAATTTTTATTATCAACTTACTGTCTGACCATGGGTAAGAAATTTAGTTTTTGTGATCCTCCATTTCCTCATTTGTAAAAGAACAATGATCTCTGTCTTACATAGTTCACACAGCTGTTATGAGGATTAAATGATACAACATATGTGAAAAATTTTCTAAAAAGCATAAAAATATGGCACAGCACAAGAATGTTTTGCAAAGCAATTCCTGTGCCATTTGATCCCCAGAGGGGAAGATGCAAATCCCTTATCCTGGTGTGAACTTGAACAACAAAACAAAACAGAGCATTGTACTGAGCCCTTGAGTCTGGGCACTTTCCAGTTTTAGAAAATAGTAAAACATTCTAGTCCTCCTCCCACTTTCCACTATGGTCTTAGAACTCGCTTGTTTTCTCCCATGGCTTCCTGAAGCATTTCAAGGGCTAGCATAAGGAGGGTGCATTGGCTTTAGGATTATAGGATCGAACATTGAGAGCTGGAAGGGACCTTAGAGGTATCTAGTCCACCTCCCTTTACGGATAAGGAAACTGAGTCCCAGAGGTTAAATAACTGACCCAAGGGTCCATGTACCTGAGTGGTAGAAGCAGGATTCAAACCCAGGTCTTCCATTCAAGGCAACCAGCCTAAGTCAGGCCCTCCTACTTCGTTTGTATTATTGATTCCTTGGCTTTGTCCTTTGTCCATGTTACTTTGAAATTAGTATTCCTAAAACCATGTCATCTTGTCACTCCTCTGCTCCAAATTCCTCTGGGTCCTCTATTGCCTCTAAAATGATCATGGTGACAACAATAGCAATAAATGTAATAGGCCATATTTATCTAGTGTTTGAAGGTTTATAAGACTCTTTGCATATTGATCCTCACAATAACTCACTTTGTCTTCAACATTTTACAGACAAGGAAACTGAGGCTGAAGGAGGTTAAGTGACTTACCTAGGGTCACACAGCTAATAAGTAACCAAGCATCTTCCTATTTTTACAAACTTATTTCCTGCTAGCCTCTTTCACATACTCTACATTTCAGTGAAATAGTCTTACTAGCTTTTCTCTGAGCTCAATATTGTAAGACCCCTTGTTTGCAAGCCCATCACAATCTGTAACTGATCTCCCTTTCCAAGGTTATGACTCCCTTTCATGAACTCTAATCCTTCTTAAATCTAGTGCCTTCCCTCTGCTGACTATTTCTTATTTATTCTGAACATAACTTATTTGTACATAGCTGTATGTTCTCTCCCTTATCCATTAGATTGTGAGCTACTTGAAGGCAGGGGCTCTTTCTTTCTTTTTCTTCTTTTTGGTATCGCCAGTGCTTAGCATAGTGCCTAACTCATAGTAGGAGCTTAAAAATGACTGATTGAATGACTGATGATGAGAAATGAGAGTCACTTTTCCATAATGAGTTTTCCAATCAATGATAGCAACAGGAATGGGCTACAAGAAGGTCTGGTGGTTTGTAGTATACTGCTGTTCCCAAGAATCTTGAATTCAGAGTATAAGCTATCTCCACCATGGTCTGAGTGAACGTGGTGGTCAGGGTGCTATTGATGATAGTTTGACTTCCTTGGCAAATGCTACCTCCTATCTCTCCCTCAGGATTTCTTGCTCCTTCAGAAGTGTGATTTGCCTGTCCTGTGGGTGGCAGCCAACTGGCAGTGGAGATGGCTGCTCCCTTCTTGGAAGATATCCCTGAAAGATATCTGTGAGATCTGGGTTGAGACCAAGTCCATCAATCTAAAGGAATTAGTTACCCAATCATAGGATTTCAGGGTTTGAAGAGACTTCAGGGACCATCTAGTTCCAATCATACTAGAAGAAGAATCTCTATTATAACATATCTGTTGGATGGTCATCAAGCTTCTGTGAGAAGTCACACATTGCAAAGGTACACTAGTACTTCCCAAAGAGATCTAATCCACCTTGGTATACATTTCATTAGCAGGATATTTTTCCCCTTAGATGGACCCAAATTTTTACTTTACATCTTCCACCCATTATTACTTGTTTGTCCCTCTGGGTCGAAACAGAACAAGTCTTGTGCCTCTTCTTTATAATACCCTTTCCAGTCTCAAGGCTGTGCCTTCTCTTCTTCAGGCAAAACACCTCAGTTCCTCCAGCCAATCCCCATGTGGCTAAGCTCAAGGGCTTTCACTGTTCTCTTTGCTTTCTAGGTGGCCCCAACTTAGCAGTGTCTTTAAGAAAATCTAGTGCCCAGAATTCTTGGGTACTTCTTGAAAAGGGGACCTTGAAAGACTTACCCAAGGAAGGAACATGGAAGATAAAAAGCAAAAATACCCAAACCAAAAAATCCCCCCCAAAACCCCAAAACAATGAAAAAAACTGAGGTGGGTAAGATGAATCATTTTAGGTTTGTTTGTTTGTTTTTTGTATTAGAGGGACAGCACATTGAATCTTCATCATTTATACCTCTTTGAATATTATAAGTCATTCCCATTATAAGAACTGCAAGAAATATCCATTACTGGATGAATGCACTTTACAGAGGATTCTTCTGTTATATGTTATGGGTTAAGTGGCATGCTACTTTTCCTTAAGGAAACTACCTTGCAATTGATCATATTTCACATGATGGTATCATGAGTAGTTGCTTGTTCATTAATATTGTATATTATTGTATATTGTAGCACATTGGATTTTCATCATTTATGCCTCATTGTATGTTATCATTTTATATCAAATCTTTTCCCAATGACAAATTTTGATAGGGACAGGAGTGAGAGAGAAAAATTAAGAGTATAGTTTTAGAACTGGAAGAGTCATATTTTAAGTCTAATCCCCTCATTTTAACAACAACAACAGGAAAAACATTTGGGACATACTGATTACCATGTCTTTCATTTAGAAAGACTAAGGGGGTGGAGGAAAGTGAAGGAGAAGGGAATAAGCCAGGTACTGTGCTAAGTACCTTACAAACATAATCTCATTTGGTCCTCACAGCAATCCCAGGAGATAGGTGCTACTGATCTCCCCATTTTAAATATGAGGAATTCAGGCAGACAGAGTTTAACCCAGATTTACCCAGAATCACACAGTGACAGAGACAGGTTCTGAATTCAGGTTTTCCTTATTCCAGATACAGTGCTTTATAATCTGTGCCACCTAATTTCCTTTAAGGAAGGTTATCAGGGGAGAAGCTGAGACCTAGAACGTTTAAGTGACTTGCCCAAGGTGGTATAGTGGTAGAACCAGACTCTACTCCTAGATGTTTTTCTTTGTACTATGTTGTATTACAAGGCACTAGCTTCTTGAAAGTGAGGGGAACAAGAAAATTACAGGGAAAAGAAATGAGGAAGCCATAAAAGACAAATATCACCTACTCTACCATGTGGCCAAGGGTCATCCCAATTGCTGCTGCTGGAGTCATTCTCATTAGAAGAACTGCAGGAAGTACCCATTACTGGATGAATGCAATTCACAGAGGATTCCTCTGTTATGGGCTAAGTGGCATGTTACTTTTTCTTAAGGAAACTACCCTGCTGTTGATCAGATGTCCCGCAAGGGTATTATGAGTAGTAGTTTGTTCATTAATATGTGTTTACAGCAAAACCCAAGGGAAAAGTTTCAATACCAAACATTTACTCTTGGATGGCCCTTAAGAGACAAGGCAAGAGGCAGCAGATTGTTTGTCTCCTAATTAGCTGATGAAAAGGGATCCATTAGTTTCCTCTGGGGATTCTAAAAGGGATTAAAATGAGAAAACTTGGAGACTAAAATTCTTTCTGCAAGGACAGAAGTCAAAAGTCAAAAAAATGTTCTCTTTCCACTTTGTCTAGTTACCAGTAACTAGATGTTTTTGAATTTAGAAAAAAAAAATCATTGTTTTTAATGTAACATCTATTCATTCACTTAGAGTTCTACAGTAAAACCTATTTTTTCAAGGTAATCAAAATGAATGCATAATTTCAGGTAATTTACCCAAAACCGTGGGACAATCTCTGTCATTTTTTTCTCCAGGTCACTAGAGTCCTGCATAGAACTCTTGTTTTCTTCTGACTCACCTCTCCTATGTTTCATATAAATCATACTGCCTCAGTGAGAAAGTAGGAGGGTCAACAGAAAGGCCAAGGAAACTGTGAGCAAAGTAAGATAAAAGCTATGTTCGAATGTATTTTAATTTCTTTAAAAGCACAGTTTTGCATAGTTGATGTTATTTTATGACTTGCACAAAATGTGGGGAAACAAATGCATCCATTATCATTTAAAGTTGTGACAGTTTAGAATACAATTCAGTTTTGTGAGATGCCAGGGGCTGTCTATTAAAGTTAGAACATGTGTAGGTTGTGGGACTTTTTCAGAAGGGTGACAGAATTTACAACTGAACAATGATACGACATTACATAGAAAGCTAATTCATATCATGAAATGAAAATAGACTTTAATAAGATATGTGACACAATGGAAAGAGTACTTAACTTAGAGAACCCAACTTGGAGTTACCAGACCTAAGTTTCTTCTACTAACTACTTATACGACTTTGAACAAGTTACAAAATCTTCTTGATCCTCCATTTTTTTGTGTTTTTTTAATCTGTAAAAGGAAGGGTGTAGACTAGATGAATTGTAAGGTTTCCTCAGGCTTTAGATCTCTGATCCTTATTTTTGAAGTTAAAACATCAAATTGGTAGAGGCAATAAAAAAAAAGGAAAATGACAAATGTTGGTAGGGCTGTGGAAAAACAGGAACATTAATGTGCTGTTAGTATAGATTAGAACTAACATAGGCATTCTTGTAAACAATTTGGAGGTATGACCCAAAAGTTATTAAACTGTGCATACACTTTGATTTAGTTATTCGGGTACTACCCTTAAAAAGATCTAAGAAAGAAGAAGATGCACTCATATAAAACATTCATAGCAGCTCTTTCTGTGGTGATAAAGATCTAGAATCTATAGGGGTATCTATCAACTTAAGAATAATTTAATAAAGCATAGCAAATGAATATAATGGAATGCTATTGTGCTATAAAATATGAAATAGTAGTTTCAGAGAAAGCTGGATGACTTGTATTGCACTATTTCAGAGAGAAGTGAGCAGAATTAGGAGAACAATTTATATTGACATAACAATATATCAAAAAAGGACTTAAGACTTTAAAAGTCATAAGAAGTCTTATCAAAGCAATGGCCAAATATGCTTCCAGAATTCCAATGAGGAATCATGCCTTTGGCACCTTCTCTTGACTGGGAGCAAAAATATGGGGAAAAGGTTGAGTTTCTTATTGGAGTTCTGAAATTTAGTGTCCCAAAGAAGGGTCAAGAGAAAAGAGAAGGCAAATGACATTTATAATTGCAGAATTGCCATGGATACTGGTTTTTCTGGTTTAATTGAAAACAACTTTAAATCACACTTTTTTTGAAGTGAATATTTGGAATGAGAAAGATGAAATTTTAAAATGAAATAATTTTGAGCAGAAGGTTTGTGGGGAGTTAATATTTTCATCTATTCTTAACCTCACAATGTTTAGAAAAATGTGTAAATCTGATTCAAGTTCTTTACTGTAAAGGAAATAGACCTTCTGGAGTATAGAGTGAATCCAAGTAAATGGAAGAGTCCCTTGGGAGATGCCAGAAAGGGAAATAGTGAGCTCCTATCCTCACCTCCACCTCAGAGGATCCCTGGCTTTCATTAAAGCGCAGGTATGAGGTATGACATTTTGTGGAAATCCTTTCTTCACCAAGACCCTTCCACTTGCGAGTATTCCCTTCATCTTAAAATTGCTTTTTATTACTTTGTATAAACATATCTCTGTAAATATTATATCCTATCACTAGAAGAACAACATAAGATTCTTTAGGACAGGGGTTACTTTGTTTTTTGTCTTTGTGGCTCTGGGTGCTTGTTATGGTACCTGACATTTAATAAGCACCTAATGAGTGTTTGTTAAATGGAATGTAATTGTAAATATGCCAGTTTTTATTTTGGTTTGTTTTCTTACTTTCGTAGGACATTTTGAAAATCTTAGCATAAATTAGGTCCATAAATATTCCACATACCTTACTCTAAAGAGAAGACAATATAGAAAACCAAGTCAAATCAATTCAATAAATATTTATTAAGCACTCACTAAGTATACAATATAACTAGGCCAGTTCCCCCTGCCTTGCTTGTATGCTTCCATCATGCTTCAGACAGGCATTGGGGCCACCTACATCTTCGTACAATGGATTGTGGTGGGAAATTGGAATTCTCTTTGAAGTCCATCACCACTTCCAGGCTCCCTAGTCAAAATCCCCCAGTAAACTCTCCTTCTCTGAAGTTCATTTGACTCATGATTTCATCAAGTTTCTAATAGCTTTTGTTTACAGACCTCTAAGTCACTTTCCTACCTTACTTTATAGGTTCATAGCCTGGATCAGATTCTTTCTGTTTTCCTTAGTTCTAGCCTTCAGATTAGAGAACTTCACCACACCCATTGTTATTGCTTTAATTATTCTAACCTCCTAATTCTTAAAATTAATTATTTCCAATAACCTATCCTTCTACCCCACCACAACTACTCAGAGATGACCCTATCCTTGATCTTGCCATCACCCACTAGTAGTGTGACAAGAACTATGAAATTCCTTTATCAGATCATAATCTGTTGTTATTACATGTGTTCCACTCTTTGGTTCCTTGCTTTAGGAAAATCATTTTAGTGGCTGAATGGAGGATGGATTGAAATGGGGAGAGACTTGAGGCAGGGAGACCCAGCAGGCTATTAGGATAGTCCAGATATGAAGTGATGGGGACCTATATGAGAGTGGCAAAAGTGCCAGAGGAGAAAAGGGATATATTGTGCATATGTGTATGCCTATACACACATGTACACATATACCTACTTACATACATTATATATGTACATGTGTATAAAATTTTACACAGGTGAAATTGAAAGGCCTTAGCAACAGATTGGATATAGGAGGTAAGGGATAGTGAGGAGTGCAGTTCAAGTCCTGGGTTTCCATCATGAAGGAATGGACTAGTGTTGCCTTCTACAGTAATAGGGAAGGAAGGGGAAAGATAGTAAGTTCCATTTTGGACATGTTTAGCTTAAGATGACTACTAGACATTCATTTAGCAATATCTGGAAGGCAGTTGGAGATGCAAGATTTGAGGTTAGCAGAGAGTCTGGGGGAGGGGAGGAAGGATAGATAGATTTGATAATCCTCAGCATAGAGATGGGAATTAAAGCCATGGGAACTGATGAAGTCACCCAATGAAGTTGCATAGGAGGAGAAGAGAAGAGAAATTAAGACAGAACACTGGGGTTCATCTATGGTTATAGGGCATGGTCTGGATGAGAATCTAGCAAAGGAGACTGAGAAGGAAAGATCAGATAGGTAGAAGATAACCAGGAAAGAGCAGTGTCTTGAAAACCTAGAGAGAAGAGAATATCATGGAGGAGAGGATGATCAACAGTGTCAAAGACCGCAGAGATGTTAAGGAAAATAAATATTAAGAAAATCCTATCATATTTGACAACTCAAAAATCATTAATATGTTTGGATAGAGTACTGTCAGTGGAAGGATAAGATTGGAAGTGGGGTTATAAAGAGGTTAAGAAGAGAGTGAGAGATGAGAAAGTACAGACACCTGTTGTAGATGACATTTTGAGTAATTTTGCTGAAAAAAGCAGAAAACATATAGGGCTACAATTAGCAAGAATGGAAGGATCAAGTTAGAGTTTTTCAGGATGAGGGATACATGGTCTTATTTACAGGCATTAGGGAATGAGAGAGTAGACAGGGAGATATAGAATGGGGATGACAGAAGTGGGAATCTGTTGGAGGAGATGGGATGGAATGGGATCACTTGAACAGCTAGAGAAGTTAATTTTGGTAAGGAGTGAGGCCACCTCATCACATGACACATGGTGAGGTAACAGAAGGCATCTGGGTGATGGGGCATGAGGAAGAGGGGAGAAGAAGGAGCTCATGGTCAAATGATCTGTTTTTATGACATATGATGCAAGGTTCTCAGCTGAGAGAGTGGAAGAGAGAAGGACCATGGGAAGTTTGAGAATGGATGAAAAGATCTGGAAGAGCCATTGTGGAGAGTGGGATAGTGAGTTGATAAAAGAGGTATAGTAGAATTTCTTGGCAGCAGTGAGGTCCCAACTGGGGATATGTGAACCCCGTCAGTATGGTTGTATGATTTTCTCCACTTTTATTCAGCAGCAGTTATATAGGAATGAAGGTTGACAGTGTTGACAGTGACCCAATAATTAGGCTTGTCTGGGCATAATGGGAGATAATAAGGGGGCTAGGGATTCAAGACAGGAGGGCAGTGTAGAACTGAGTTCATTCACCAAAGGGTCAAGATGGGGGGAAAAAGAGGGTAGATAGTGAAGAGGAGATGACCAGGGAAAGAACCAAGGAGTCAAGGGATTAGAGGTCATGGTGTGGAAGAAGAGTAGGGTTTTGTAAAGGAAGGTAGAGGGAGAGATAAAAAGCCAATAGGCTCTGGCCATATGAGAGAATGCCCAGAGAGCTCGCAGCTCCCTCTCCTCACATTCTCATGGCACTCAGATGCCTTCCACTACTATTTACTCCTTCACTCCAGTTTCACACAAAGCCTTTCTTTCTTTCTTTCTTTTTTTTTTACCAAGGGTATGCCCTCTATGTTCACAAATGATTTCATTTATCCTAACTTTTCCAGAAGAATGCTTCTTTATTATCCTCATTCATTCTACCACTAATCTGAAATTGCTCCCTGTCTGCTGGCTGCTTCCGTACAGCCTACAAACATTCCCATGTCTTTCTCATTCTCAAACCCTCACCTGATCTGCCCATCACTGTTACCTATTATCCCACATCCCTCTTCCCTTTTATGGCTAAGCCTTGACAATACTATCTATAACAGATGCCTCAAATTCTTTTCTTCTCACTTTTTTCTTAACTCTTTCTAGTCTGGCTTCCAACCTCATCATTCAACTAAAACTGGTCTCTTCAAAGTTACTAATGCTTTCTTAATTTCTAAATCTAACAGCTTTTCTTAAATATTTTCCCTTCTTGACCTCTTCTCAACAGCACCTTTGACATAATTGTTAACCATCTTGTTCTTGAAAGTCTTTTCTCTCTAGGTTTTTGTGACATTCCACTTTACCGGTGCTACTCCTACCCATGTGACTACTCATTTATCCCCTTTTATGAATCATTATCTACATCACACCCATTTACAGTGGAGATCACTCAAAGCTCTATTCTGTGCTTTATCCCCTTTGTCTATAACATTTCACATAGAGAAATCATCAGCTCCCATGGGTTTAATTATCATCTTTATGCAGATGACTCTTAAATCTACTTACACTGTGTTAACCTCTAACTCAAAGTTTAGTCTCGTATCTCCAACTGACTCTTACATGTCTCAGACTGGACATCCCTTAGACATCTTGAACTCAGCTTCCTTGTCCAACTCAACCAACATATCGAAAAATGAACTTATTATCTTTCAATCCAAATCCTCCCTCTTCCTAACTTCCTTAATATTTCTGATGATATTATCATCCTCCCAGTTACCCAGGCTTGCAACTTAGGTATCATCATTATCCACCTACCATATGAAATCCATGGCCAAATCCTATGACTCCTACCTTTGTAACATCTTTCACATGAGCCCCTTTCTCTTCTCTGACACTCTGAACACTGTTGGAGTCGCTTAACACCTCATTATTGTTTTTGTTATGCTGGTTGGTGTCCCTTCCACACATCTCTCTCCTCTTCCATCCATCCTCCACTCAGCTGTCAAATTAATCTTCCTAAAATACAGGTCTCAACCTATTATCATCACCCAAGTTCAGTAATCTCCACTGACTCCTTTTTACCTTAAGGATGAAGTATAAAATTCTCTGTTTAGTTTTCAAAGCCCTTTATAATCTGAGCCCTTCCTGTCTTTCCAGTTTTCATAATTTTACTCTCCTCCGTGTACTCCATGATCCATTGATACTGCCCTCATTGCTTTTTCTCACATACAATGATCCTTTGAGTCTGAGTGTTTTTACTAGCTTTTCCCTATGTCTGGAATGCTTTCCTTCCTGAATTCTGCCTCCTAGATTTCTTGGTTTCCTTCAAGTTTTGGCTAAAGTTTCACCTTCTTCAAAAAGTCTTTCCCATCCTTTATCTTTGTACCTTTACTCAGAGATCAGTCCTGATTATGTACACAGACAAACAGACATACATATCTTTATATAACATATCTTTATAAAGTATTTTAATAGAATATCTTTATATCATATCTTAATATCTTTATATTATATATACATATATGCACACATTATACAGATATGCACATACATATGTATCTATATATTTATGTATTACATGTTTACATATGCATCTATGTATTTATATATACACATTATACACAATACACATGTTTATGTGTTTATACCTGTGAACATATGTGTAAATGTGTATATAGTAATCATTCTCTCTATCATATTTCTACACAGTTGTTTGCATATTGTCTTCTGTATTAGACTATAAGCTTCTTAAGAGCAAGGACTTTTTTTTGGCTCTTCATATCCTTCGTACTTAGCAAAGTCCCCAGCAAAGAGTAGGCACTTAAAATTTTTATTTGACTGACTCCATGAGACTCTGACAGGCACTGTGTTAAAAATTGGGGATTCAAAGAAAGGTAAACAACAGCAACTCATTATTATCTTTCAAGGAATTAACAGTTGAATAATGGAGATAATACCCTGACCAACAAGATCTTTGTTTGTCCCCTGCATTAATGGGGATCTGGAAAAGTTTCTTGCAGATAGTGTTATTGTAGTTTATAATAACTGAAGCAAGCCAGGAGAAAAAATAGATGAGAAAGGAGTGGAAAGAGGGAATTCTAGGTAAAGGAAATAGTAGAAATGCAGATGAGGTGTGAGATGAAGTGTGCAAGCAAGAGCAAGATGCCCAATGTCAGAGGATCACAGAAAGAGTAGAGGAAAGTGAAATGCATGAAGACTAGAAAGGTAGGAAAGGGTCAGTTTCTGAAAGGTTGATGAAGTTCTCTGGACTGATGGAATATTTCTTACTCAGGCTGTTTTTCAAAGTGATACTGTAGTAAGGTCAATTTTCCTTCAAGATCAATCCAAGCAAGACCAACGTTACAGAATGACATTATACCCTCCTGGACTTATAATGGGGGAAGGAAGCAGGTAAGAAAAGACAAATGGAAATTCTAATTTACTTTTGGATTGTAAATGTCACCATTAATTGTTAACAGTTTTACTCTTCCCACTTGCTTTCTGGAGAAATTCTATTAGAGATACAACCTGGGTCAGAACCAACATTTTAGGTAAAATTCCCTTTTTAAAAATCTGTCATTGTTAATAATGCTTAGCTATCTTTGGCAATGTTATAATTGTCAACTACTACTAATGTACAACTGATTTGGAAAGTGGTGTCATAGTTATTTCCTGTCATTAGAACAGATTTTGGAAAATGGAGTGACAATTATTCTTGGAATTGAACTCAAAGACAGTTGTTGTGGTTGTTGTCAGTTGTGCTAGACCTCCCTGAAAGCTGACCCATTAATTGAAAAGGCAGCTTCTTTACTTATCCTCAATGTGGAGTGAAGTTTGAAATGCAGAAAGTGTCATCTTGATGAGGAGAAGGCTGAAGAACAGCCAATAGACTAACAACAGGAAAGACCATTTTTTATTACGGGACTATGTAAAAACTAATGCAAAGGAAGGATGGAAGATGCAGACCAGACTTCTCTTGGTTTGGTGAATAGGAGTAGAAAGAATCAACTTCTTTTCCTCTAGTTCAAAGGATGGGGAATGTGTGGCCTCAAGGCCACATGTGGTCCTCTAGGTCCTCAAGTGTGGCCCTTTGAATGAATCCAAACTTGTGAAGTTTAGATCTGGAGGGTCACATATGTCCTTGACACTGCACATTCCCCACCCCTGATCTAGCCTTTCCTCCTGCTCAGCTTGGTTTAGGTGTAGGAGCCTATGTGAGCTCATGTTTAATGTCAAGATATACTTAATGGACTACAGGAAAAGTTTTGATTTTATAATCTAATTCTAGCCATTTTCTATTATGTAGTAATAGTAAATAACTAGCAATTACATAGTAATTAAGGTTTGCAAAACTTTCTACATCTGTTTTTTATTTGGTTCTCAACAACCAGATGAGGTAGGTTTTGTTATTATCACCAATTCATAGATGAGAAAACTGAGGTTGAGGGGGACATTTTTTTGCTCAATGTCCCAGAACTAAAGGTCTGAGGCAGGATTTGAACCCATATGTTCTTGATTCTAATTCCAACACTTTACTTAGTGTGCCATTTAATACCTTAATCTTTAAGATTCATTTGCAGTTATATGTTCAGTTTATAGAAGCATTTTAGATGTATTTTGTTGCCTATACTTAGCTACAAATTTTTGTGAATGTCCATATTCTTTGGAGTTACCATAAATAACACTTTCCCTCTCATAGGAAAATCTCTTCTGTTTGTTGAGTAAGGTTGGATTTATTACATTGTCCTACTGGCTACTTGCTTATAAAAATGGGTGTTCCATCACTTTGTTAGCAGACAATGTACTGATATTGCCCCAGTACATTTCATTCATCTTTTTCCCTCCTGGCTTACAGATTCTGTATAATTCATAGTCTTCCAAGCTCTGTACACACCTCAGCTTGCATTCAGAAACAGCATTCAGGTATGAAGTAGCACTGGATTCTCAAGTTAAGGTATTGCTGGGTGGCAGAAGTTTCGAGGTCAGATTTAGAGGTGGGATGTTCTGACAACCTTCTGTCCTTGGGCACAAAGAAAATTTACTTTGGCCCACTAGTTTGATGAGAGCTGGATGATGGAGGCTACCAGTAACCTCTCTGAAGAACCTGTTACATGGACAACTAGATGACATAGTGAAAAGAGTGCCAGGAGCGGAGGCAGGAATACCGATCTTTGTGAGTTCAAATCCAGCCCCAGACACTTACTAGCTGTGCAACCCTGGGAAAGTCATTTAACCTTATTTGCCTCAGTTTCCTCTTCTGTAGAATGAGCTGGAGGAGGAAATGGCAGAACACTCCAATATTTTTGCCAAGAAAACCCCAAATGGAGTCACAAAGAATTGGACACTTCTGAAAAATGACTGAACAACAAGAAAAGACAAAGAAATTACATCATCAATGTAGAATCTTCTAAAAAAAGAAAAGAGAGAACCCAATTCATGCATAAAAATTCCTTGCTTCTCTACAGAAAAAGGAATGTAGCTGAAGTTCTCTGGACTTGGATCCAGGAATACCTGGGTTTAGATCCTTCCCCAGACATTTGTGAGCCAGGCAACCCTGGGGAAGTTACTTAAGATGGGTACCCTTCGGTATTGTAGACTAAACATGGGGGAAGGAAGGATTCAATGGCCACTAAGGGCCTTACTAACCCAGAATCATGTGTAAACTGAGCTGAAGAAGGAAATGGCAATGTACTCCAGCCTCTTTGCCAAGAAAACAAAACCCAAACTGAAACCCAAGTGGGGACAAGAAGCATTGGACATGACTGGGCAGCAGTAACAAGATGTCCAGGAGTTTTTTTTAAAGTACTCAAAACGAGGCACCAAATTCAGTTTGTATTGCAGAGAGTAAAGGAAGCACATATAACATGGGGATATTTGAAAACTTTATAGTCTCCATTTCCTTCATTCCACTCCAGTGACTCACAAAGACATGAATAAATGAATTTATATATTAGTGCTTTCCTGAAGAGAAGGTCTTGGTACTGCTGTACTAGGCTATGCCATCAGTACAAACATGTTTTGCAGACTTTAGGAATTTCTGATCCCTTTTAATAATAATCATGCCCTTTCATCTCTAGTGAAATATTAAAAAGAAAATTAATCTTAAACAAAGACACTTATAAATTAATGGTCTGTGACTTAGGAAACTTGCTTCTTCTAGATAATTTTTCCCTCCTTAAATTAATGTTGTTGTTGATGCATATTTTATAGATTTGGTAGAAAGTCACTCCTAGCTCTATGAAGGAATCATGTAGGCATAACTGAGAGCTGCCTAATAAATAATTTATGGAGGGAAGCATATCTTAAGTGGGGACAAATATATTTTATACCTTATCTGCCTCAGTAGCATAAGAAATGCAATACAATGGATAGAAGGCTTTTTCTGTAAAGAAGTATAATTCACTTAGTGAACATTGTTGGAGTGGTAGATCGGTCACTGGGTCAGGTCTAGTGAGTAGAACTATGCATTGATCCACCTTGAGGTCAAATTCTGCCGCCTTGCATGAGACTGTATGGCCCTGAGCAATTCATATAATCTTTTTGGGACTCAATTCCCTAAACTGTAAAATGAGAGGCTTGAGCTTGAAAACCCCTAAGGTTTTTTCTAGTTCTAAAAACATAATACCGTGATCTCTTCCCTGCTTTCTAACTTGTGAAGTTTCTGGGAGCATGAGAGATAATGGATTTGAAAGCACTTTGAAAAGCAGGCCTCATTCCGATGATAATCCCTGCTTCCAAAGTAGTATTAGAGGTTGTCTAAGCTAAGATTTAAATGGTTGAGAGATCTTCTTTACAACATGCCTTTGCAAATCTGTAAGTGCAATATATTAACATTATTATTGTATTAGTGACGACAATAGTAACTGATAGAATAACAGAACCTTCTACTCTCATTATTTTTGCCATGCATTTACTGTATGAATTCTCCCTCCTATGGCAGGTAGAACTCATTACATCCTGAAAGAGGGGGTTTATTTCACATATCTTTTTTAATTCATTAAACAACAAATTAATACAATACACATTGCTTGGCCTCCAACTGTATACAGAGCACCGTGATAGGTGTTAGGGGCAGATACAAATGTAATTGAGCTTTCACTCAAGCCTGGAACACTTTGAGTGTTGCTACTTAGGTAGCAGCAAGATCCTGGTGGGGAAATGTTGATGCCAGACTAAGTGTCTGTGGTAGGATGGAGTCAGTTGGGACAATTTTGGAGAGGAAAGAGATTCTTTTTCCCTTGGGAAGACACACATGATGGCAGACTCTTTCCATGCCCAATATCAGACATGTGGAGGCAGTAAAAAGACTTTGAAAGCAGCAGACTTGTAGGAGAAAGCACCAGGCACCAGTTTCAAAACTTCCTTTCTATGAACTTGGATAAATTTTCATTTGAGTGAGATTGGAGTCACTGCCTATTGATCTAATATGACTCTTATCTAAAGAGTTCATTCCTTCTTAGATATTTTCTGGTATATTATTATCTGTAGAATTCTAATTTGTTTGTCATTTTGAATGGATAAATATATTTACTCTCTATTCATAATTTTTTTAAATAGTATTTGGTGGAAAGAAGTTAATGTAAGGTATCTTTTACCAAACCAGCAATATTTATAGGTATTTACAGATAAAAATATTTATAGATAGACGTAGATTCTAGTAAAGCAGTGCTCTCAGAGACTGGATAATGAGCTGCTGGCCTCATTGCCCTCCTCCTACTCCCCTCAAATTAGGAATCAGTCTTCCTTGGAAAGGGGTTTGCTATAATAGAAAGACACCTGACTGTGTCTCTTGGGAGCTGTTTGTTAGACAATCCTTGTGTTCATACATATAGTACTTGAGCACACAAAAGCCTTATATGCAATTTTGACATGGCCTCTGTTATCAAGGACCTATGAGATCTATAATGTACTAGGATACAAACACACAGGCAGTCAGAACTGTAACTAATCCAGGATGCTGACATGAAGTTGTGGTTTGGTGCATTTCTTTGCTTAGGGAATTACAGCATAAAGGAGCAGGCTTCCTCCTCCTAGCAGTTAGAAGGTGTGGGTATACCTGTTCTTTTAAAAGAAATGCAACCCACCTAGGGCCATCTCCCTAGATTTCCATTTCTGCTCACTCTCTTTGGTTGCCTTCCCTCTCCTAATTTGAAAGAATCAAGTTATTTGGGGTCAACTACAAACTCCTGCCCGGGGGTCTTGTACAATGTGGGACACCCAGTATCTATCATGGGATCAATGACAATGACATGTTTTGGAATATCTGGTAATCTGCTTTTCTCTGTTTGTGTCTCCATCCCCCCCCACCAGTTACATTTAACTCAGATGGCACAATTTCCAGTCACAATTTTATAGACAGCTATAATATACATCATAATAATAATAAGTACAATAGACATACTTCTGGGGGAGAAGCCAACATAATGGAGTAAAGGAAGGACTCAGCCCAGCTCTTCCAAAATTTCTCTCCAGCCAACTTTAAAATAATGCCTCAAATCTAATTCTGAAATTGCATAGCCAACAAGAGACATTCCTCCAAGAGGATCTGTAACATGGAGGTAGAAGCTGACTTAGAGCCCATGTGAATACAACACCAGTGGTGGGACTTGGTAAAAGAGGCAAAAAAGTTAAAGAAAATAACACCTTAAAAACTAGCATTATCCAAATGGGAAAAAAAAAGATACAAGTAATTCCTTAAAAATTCGAATTGGCAAGTAGAAACTAATGACCCTGTGAGAAACCAGGAAACGAGATAAAGTAAAAGAATAAAAAAAGAAGAAAGTAGAACTATCTCATTAAAATAAAAACTTACTGGGAAAATAGATTGAAGAGAGATAATTTAAGAACTATTGCACTATGCGAAGGCCATGATCAAAGAAGGAACCTAGCCATACTTCAAGGAATTATCAAGGAAAACTGTCCCAATACCCTAGAGAAAGAGGTTAAAATAGAAATTGAAAGAATCCACCAATCACCACCTGAAAGTGATCTTTAAATGAAAACAGCTGGGGATATTATAGCCAAACTCCAGAACTTACAGGTCAAAAAGGAAATACTTTAAGCAGCCGGGAAAGAACTATTCAGATACTGTGCAACCATGATCAGGGCAACAGATGATTTAACAGCTACCGTGTTAGAGAAGTGAAGGGCTTAGAATATGATATTCCAGAGGGCAAAAAGTTATTATTTCAACCAAGAATAACCTACCAGCAAAAATGAGAATAATCCTTCAGGAGAATGAAATCAATATTTAATGAGAGCACTTTCAAGCATTCCTGATGAAAAGATCAGAGCTGAATAGAAAACTTGACATTCAAACACAGGACTCAAGAGAAGTATCAAAAGGTAAACATAAATAAAACAATAATCATGACACTCAATAAAGATAAACTGTTTATATTTCTATATGAGAAAATGACATATTTTACTTACAAGAACTTCATCATTATTAAGGAAGCTAGAAAGAGTCTACATAGGTAGAAGGCATGAGTATGAGTTGATTTACATTGGGACATTCTCAAAAAATGAAGGGGTGAGAAAGAGGGATGCATTTGGGGAAGGCGAAAGGGAGAAGTAGAATGAGGAAATTGTTCTCACATAGAAGATGCTCAGAAGAACGGGCTTTTATCCAGCGAAGGGGAAAATGAGACTGGGTGGTAAACAGTGGGTGAACCTCACTCTCATTGGGATGGGTCCAAAGAGGGAAGAATTTCTTTCTTTCTTTCTTTCTTTCTTTCTTTCTCTCTCTCTCTCTCTCTCTCTCTCTCTCTCTCTCTCTCTCTCTCTCTCTCTCTCTCTTACTCTCTCTCTCCAGATACATACATACAATTCAGTTGGATACAGAAATGTATCTTGCCCAATAGAGAAATAGGAAGGGAAAAAGAAAGAGGAGGGAGAGCACATTAAGAGAGGTAGTATTCCAAAGCAAACAGACTTCTATGAAAGGGCAGGATAAAAACAGAGAGAGAAGGATAAATATTTGTTACAGCAACATGATACAATGGAAAGAACTCTGAATTTGGAGTTTGTGGTTATTCAGTCATATCTAACTCTTTGTGATGCCATTTGGGGTTTTATTGGCAGAAAAACTAGAGTGGTTTGCCATTTCCTTCTCCAGCTCATTTTACACATGAAGAAATTGAGGCAAACAGGGTTGAGTGAATTGCCCAGGGTCACAGGGCTAGTAAGCATCTGAGGCCAGATTTGAACTCAGATCTTTCTGACTCCAGGCCCAGTGCTCTATCCACTCCACTATCTAGTTGCCCTGATAAATAGAAGAAAATGGGGTAGAGGGAACTACATAGTAATGGTAAGTGTGATGAGTTCATCCACAAAACAGAATCAAAGAGGAGAATGGATTAGAAACTAGAATCACATAATATGTTGTTTATAAGTGATACAATTGAAACAGAAAGGCACATATATAAATGATTTAAAATGAGGAGATGGAGCAGAATCTATTATTCTTCAGCTGAAGTTAAAAAGCAACAGTAGTATCCATTATCTCAGGTAGAGCAAAAGCAAAAATAAACCTAAATAAAAGGGACAAGTAGGGAAACTCCATCTTGATAAAAGGAACCATAGACAATGATGTAATATCAACACTAAACATATGCACCCAATAACATAGTGTTTCAACAATTCAGCTAGCAGCTGCTGTGGGTATGTAAAGCCAACAACAACCAGCTCACAGAATGCTGCAAGCCCAGGTCCTTTTCATCTGCTTTACTAAGGAAAGCAATGTTAAGGGGTTAACAATCTTACTTTAATCCAGCATACAAATGTCATTTACTGAGTTCAGGGGAAAAGCCAACACCCTGAATTACAGACCAAATACAATTCGTAGTTATCAACATCTGAGTGTTCATTTGGGGAGCTCACAATGACTGGCCCTGAGTCAAGCACCACTCTTGCTGTGGCTAAGAGCTCCGAGAGAGAATGCTAACCTCTGCCCTTATATATCCTGTTTAGGGCCCCAAGGGCCCCGACCTCACCCAGGGTGGGTGTGGAAAGGTTCCCCACTCCCAATATCACATCAGATACAAATAAATGACTCCCAATTGTCTCAGTGCTGAGAAATACAAAAACATCCCACTTTATCTGCCCCATTCAAACAAAGGCCAGAATCATTAAAGGCCAACAGCAAAAAGTCCCACCTTAATTATTATTACACATAGCATCTAAATTTTTAAAGAAAAAGTTAAATGAATTATTAGAAGAAATATGCAGTAAAACTATGCAACTATACAAACTATACAATTTTCCTCTCTCAAAGCTAGATAAATCTAACCATTAAATAAATTAGAAATAAGTTAAGGAGATGAGTAGAATTTTAGAAAACTTCAACATGTTAGACCTCTGGAGAAAACTTAATGGGAAAGAAAACATATATTTCTTTTTTCTTTCAGCTCTACATGGCACCATCACAAAATTAACCATATATTAGGGCATAAAACCTCACAATCAAATGCAGAAAAGCAGAACTGTTAAATGCATCCTCTTAGAGCATAATGCAATAAAATTATGTTTTTCAACTAATCTAATCCTGACGAATGAGTGGGTCAAAGACAGTTCATAGAAGCAATCAATAATTTCATTAAAGAAAATGACAACAATGAGGCAGCATTCCAAATTTGTGGCATGCAACCAAAGCAGTACTTAGGGCAAAATTTATATCTTCAAACTTGTTCATCAATAAAAGAGACAAATTGAACCTGCAACTTAAAAAAAAAAAACTATAAAAAGAGCAAAGTAAAAATCTGCAATTAAACATGAAAATGGAAATCCTGAAAATAAAAAAAGAGAATAATAAAATTGAAAGTTAAAAGAATCATTGAACTTGTAACTAAAACTAGGAGCTCATAATATGAAAAAAGAATAATAAAATAGACAAACCATTGAAATACGATTTATTAAAATTAGAAAACCAAATTGCCAATAGCAAAAATATAAAGAGTGAATGTACTACAAATGAAAATGAAACTAAAAATAATTATTAGCTGATATTTTACCAATTTAATGCCAAGAAAACTGACAATCTAAGTCAAATGGATGGATATTTGCAAAAGTATAGACTACTCAGATTGATAGATGAGGGAACATGGTACTTAAATAGTCCTGCCTTAGAAAAGGAAATTTAACAAGTAATAAATGACCTCCTTAAGAAAAAAAAATCCTAAGAACACATGAATTTAAAGAGAATTCTACTACACATTTAAGAAATAATTAATCCCAATACTATATAAACTATTTGAAAAAATAGGTAAAGAAGGAGTCCTGCCAAATTATTTTTGTGACATAAATATGGTTTTAATACTTAAACCAGGGAGAGAAAAAAACACTTGACTATAGGTCAATTTCCTTAATGACTATCTATGCTAAAATTTTAAATAAAGAACTAGCAAGGACATTACAGCAATCTATCACAATGCTCATAGATATGACCAGGAGGGATTTTATACCAGGAATGCAGGGCTGCTTCAATATTAGGAAAAATATCAATATAATTGACCATATCATAACAAAAACAAAATGATAACATCCCTAGATGCCAAAAAAGCTTTTGACAAAATACAACAATCTTTCCTATTAAAAACACTAGAATGTACAGGAATCAATGGAGCCTTTCTTAAAATGATCTATCTAAAACCAAGAATGAGAATTATCTGTAATGGGGATAAATTTGAAATCTTCCCTGTAAGATCAGAGGTGAAGCCAGGACGTCTGTTATCACCACTATTCAAGATTGTACTAGAAAGGTTAGTTAAAGTACTAGGACAAGAAAAAGAAATAGGAGGAATAAAAACATGCAATAAGGAAACAAAAATCCCAGTATTTGTAAACTATATGATGATATGCTTAAAGAACCATACAGAATCAAGTAAAAAACTGGTCAAAACAATTAAAAGCTTTAGCAAAGTTGAAGGGTATAAAACAAACCCACATAAATAATCAGCATTTCTATACTCTATCGACAAAACCCAACAACAAGAGATAGAAAGAGAAATTCTGTTTAGAATAACTGCAGACAATACAAAATGCTTACGTGTCTACCTGACAAGACAAACTTAGGGACTAAATGAGCACATTTACAAAACACCTTTTCCACAAATAAAGACAGATCTAAATGACTGGAGGAATACTAATTGCTCATGGGTACACTGAGCCAATATAATAAAAATGACAATGCTACTTAAGTTAATTTACTTATTCAGTGCCATACCAAACAAATTAACAAAGAATTATTTTATAGAGCTATAAAAATAACAGAATTTATCTGTAAGACCAAAAAATCAGGAACACCAAGGGAATTAATGAGAAAAAATGTGAATGACGACAGCATAACAGTACCAGATTTCAAACTGTATTACAAGTGGTAATCGTCCAAACAATCTGGTAGTAGCTAAGAAATAAAGTGGCGGATCAGTGGAATAGATTAGGTACATAATACATAGTGGTAAGTGACCACAGTAATCTAGCATTGGACAAGCCCAAAGATCCATGCTGTGGGGGTAAGAACTAACCATTTGACAAAAAATTGCTGGGAAAACTAGAAATCAGTTTGGAAAGTAGGCGTGGTTAGTTAAGTGGCACAATGGATAGAGTACTGGGCATGGATTCAGGAAAACTCATCTGTATAAGTTTAATTCTGGTCTCAGACATTTACTAGCTGTGTTACCCTGGGCATGTCACTTAACTCTGTTGGCCTCAGTTTCCTCATCTGTAAAATGAACTGGAGAAGGCAATGGCAAACCTCTTCAGTATCTTTGCCAAGAAAGCACCAAATAGGCTCACAAAGAAGCAACCATGACTGAAACGACTGAACAACGACAAGGCATAGATCAACATCTCTCACCATGCACATTAAAATAATTCTGAGATACCACCTCACACATATCAGCTTAGCTAACATGATAGAAACGGAAAATGGCAGACATTGGAGAGGATGTGGAGAAATTATGATACTAATGCATTGTTGGTGAAATTGTGAATGTTATGGAGAACAATGTGTAAGTATGCCCAAAAGGCTATAAAATTGTACATACCTTTGACCCAGAAAAGGCGCTACTTGATTTGTAACCTAAATAGATCAAAGAAAAGGAAAAAGGATGTATTCACACACACGCACGCCCGCACACACACACACACACACACACACACACACACACACAAACATTTATAGCAGCTCTTTTCGTGGTAGAAAAAAAATTGATATCAAGGGGATGCCCATCAATTGATGAATAAATAAGTTATGGTATATGATTGTAATGGAATGGTATTAAAAGAAATGATGAGTATGATGGGTTCAGAAAAACTCTGTGAAAACTTACACGAAGTGATGCGAGGTGAAGTGAGCAGAACCAGGAGTGCATTGTATGTAATAACAGAAATAGTGTGAGAAGGAACTGCTGTGAAAGGCTTAGCTACACCAATCACGATAATGATCTGTGACAATTCCAAAGGATCCATAATTAAAAAGGCTATCAATCTTCAGAAAAAGAACTGATAAACTCTGAATGCAGACTGAAGTATAATTTTTAACTGATATTATGTTTTCTCTTTTTGCAACATGGCTAATATGAGAATATGTTTTACATGATTTCATATGTATAATTAATATCACATTTCTTGCCTTCTAAAGGAGAGAGGACACAAAAGAGAGGGAGACAAATTAGAACTCAAAATCTAAATTATGAATGTAACAAATTTTATGTGTAATTGGGAAATATTTTATCTTGGAACAAAAAACAATAAGTACATTAGAGAGTTACAGATGTATGTAATGTCGAGTGGGGAAATTTATTAAGTCAGGGGGAAAACGAAAGGTGTTTGAGTGACAGCTTTGAGTTGGACTTTAAAGAATGGGTTAAAATACACTGGATACAGAAGGAGAAGGAATGAATCCCAATCTGGTGCAAGAATATAATCAATAACTTGAAATGCTGAAAGCACAGGCAAGTATAGGATGGGAAGGGACCAGGGAGGAATATAGTGGTCAGACAAAAATAGTTGTTTTCCTGGAAGAGAGCATGTGTGTAGAGGAATGAGAGATAAGCTTACAATGGGCAGTGCCAGAATGTGGAGGCCCTTTACAAGCAAGTGGAAAAGATGACAAAGAGCTTTAGAATAGAGGATTCACCTAACCAGATCCCTGCAAGGGAAAGAATATTTTAGCAGAATGAAATATTAGAAGAGGAAGAGGAAAGTGGACTGGAAAGCTTTAACTGATACCAGTTTAGAAGCTGCCTCCCTGCAATTTTTACTCATTGACCCTAGTTTTCACTCTGAAACTAGATAGATAGATGGATGGGTGGATGGATGGGTGGATGGATGGATGGATAGAGAGTTTATAGAGCACTATTCAGTACTTTATGTCAGGTATTATGGAAAATTAAAAAAAAATCTTACGATCATAGTTTAATTGATTTGCAACTGGAAGGGAATGCAGATTCCACTTAGTTCAACCTTCCCATTTTATATGTGAACCTAGTTAAGACAAATGAGAAAGGCACACAGGTTTTAAATAATAGTTGGCTTGGAAAGTTCCATATGAATCTTTCAGATATCTGAAGATATTTCTCCTGCTCCACCTCCAAATAATTTCTTCTCTAGGATAAGTATCCTCCTTTCTTTTAAGTGTTTCACAAGACATGGTTTCCATTAATATCACTTTTTATTTAGTTGCCTTTCTCTGAATACAAACAAATATAGCGATCTCTGTCTATCCATCGATCTTCCTATGATTCCCTGTCTCTGTCTTTGATCTCTGACTCTGTCTCTGTTTTTCCTTATTTACTTCAAGGTGCATAATTGTTTATTTTACTTTTTATGATTTCATTTATCCATTGTTTTTTGTAAATTCATTTCTGGTCATATTTATGGGATGCATCTCATCTTGCTCTGCTCAATATTTTTTAATAACATGACTTTTTATATTTTGGTCAGAAAGCCTTTTTGCACTAGTCATGGCACATGATAGTGGCAGAAGATGGCTCTAATGTGGCATAAGATATTGCTCTAACCCTAATTTCTGCCAAATTATGTTATGGTTTTCCCAGAAGTACTATAAAAAGGAGTATTTCCTCATAATTTTTGATTTGGTATATATTAATTTCTGGCTACTACTTTGATTATTTCTTTTCTTGTTTACTCAAACAGTTCTACTGACCCACTTTAAAAAAAACAGAACAAAGTAATCAAAATGATTACTGTTTTACAGAACAATTTGAGGTCAGGAAATGTTACACACTTTTCATTTGTACTTTTCCTGAAAATTTTATTTGAACTTCTAGATGGTTTTCTTCTTTCCAACTGAATTTCATATTTAAAAATATATATAGATAAAGTATCTCCTAAGACAATATATTAGCATATAATTAATATATAAATTTATTGTACTGTAATTTATTCATAAGGTGGGGATAGGCCAGTGATTCCAGGGTGAAAAGAAACTCCTTGCTGTGGAACTTCCTCTACCAATTCAAGTCAGCACCTTCCTTGCAATGTTCAATCTTAAATAAATTGCCTGGAACACTGAGAGAGAGGATAAAAAACTTCATCAGGATCACATAGACAGTATTTATCAGAGGCAGGAGTAGAAGCAAAGCCTTCTTGGCTCTGACGTCTGCACTCTATTGACTACTTCATGCTTCCCCTTTCACTTATTAATATCTTCTAAAATGTAGCAGTCGGAAATGAACATGGTATTCTAAATGTTGTATAGGCAACAGAGTACATGGAATAGTTACCCCAATTTTTACCAACTTGGTATTAAAATTATGAAGTGTTCCATAATAAACCAGATTGACAAGGGTTAAAAATAATCAAGGTCATTAAATAAATTGGAGTATGAAGACACAGATCATATGTATGGAACAAAAAAAAGTCAAATGATAAGATAGCAAATTCACCAGCATTATTTCTGTTAAAGGACAGTTCAGTTCACTGTGTCAAAAATCTGATTGACTGCACCAGGGTGGGGAACCTGCAGCCTTGAGGCCACATGTGGCTTTCTAGGTCCTTGGGTATAGTCTTTTGACTGAGTCCAAGTTTTACCAAACCAAACCTTTTACTAAGGGGATTTGACTGTGGAGTTTGGATTCAGTCAAAAGGCTGCACTTGAGGACCTAGAGGGCCACATGTGGCCTCAAGGCCACAGGTTCCCCACTCCTGGACAGCACCATTCCTTGTTGTTGTTCTTTGTCCCCCATTCTCAGAAGAGAACCATGGCATCAGGAAGGTGATTCACTTGAAAGTGAATTGCATCTAAGTCAGGGAGCCCTGTGAAAAGTCACCAGCCTCACTTTCTCTCCCAGAGCCATCTGGGCCCAGTGGCAAGATATAGATCAGGAATACTGCAGATAACCTTAGATACAATATAACATTCTTTAATCCCTCCAAAGAAACCAACAAAAATGATAACAAGGTCATTTGATGGGTAAAGTTCAATTCAATTAATAAAAATTTATTAATTGCCTACTATATGTTGAGATTTGGGGACACAATGATGAAGAAAAAGAGTATCTGCCCTAAAAAAAGCTTATGTTCTACTGATAGGACATGCAACTGTGGTTGAAATCTTTAAAACTGGTAGGGATTCTAGTTAAGGTGGACTTGAAATTTTATCAAAAATCCCAGATTTCTCACATAATCTCTAGGAATATCTAAAATGGGCTCCATGAAGATAAATAATAAAGAAAACCACAAAGGAACAGTAATAAACAAGCTCTTCCATCCCATTTGGGACTTCAGGAAAAAAAATAACTGAAGCAGATGAAGACTGGGAGACTGTCACACCTGGGAAGTCAGCATGAGTTCAGTCAAATGTGGAAGCTAATGGAGGCTCAGTGAGGGTTCATTACTGGGAAACTAGTTTGAACTCTTATAAGTAGGTCAGGTGATGGTAAAGATTAGGAGGGATTTGCACCAGGAAAGCCAGTGTGAGTTCTGCAAATGTATCTGAAGCCGAAACGTTCTATGGAAAGATTGATTAGAAGGCAGCATGAGCTCTAATAATCAGAGATCTGAAGCCAGGTCCCTGACCTGTCTCATGTAAACAACTTCCATGAAATAGGTACAATCATATCATCCATCTTGACCAGACAGGACCACAATAACTAGCCAAACCACTAGGATGTAGGGCAGGATGCTTGACCACCTTACCATAGAAGGGGCCTACCCTAAGAGAGCACCTCTGCAGTTCCGCTGAAGCTAGGACCCCTCCTCCATTATCTAATCCCTTAACAAACTCTTTCTGCCTTTTTAATATTAATCATATTCTGGTATTCTATGTAAATTTTGATTGTATAATCAGCATCATATTCTCTATAAAATTATATGTTTTGCCTTGCTGAAGTTGCTAATTCCTCTAAGGGATGTAGCCCCTTGCCAAAGGGTGAGACCTCAAAACTATAATAAATCTTTCCAGCTGGCTTGGACTTGACCTGAGTCTTTGTAATTCTTTAGACATCCCACCGCAATTCTGCCAGAACCTCATCACCATGGGCTATGAATGACTTTCACATTTTCAAATGTGATAATACTATATCTACATCTATATCTATATCTATATCTATATCTATATCTATATCTATATTCTTTGATACTGTAATATTTCATCTAGTCCTATACCACAAAGGGATCAAAGAGGGAAGTGACCTGTGTATACTTTTATAGTAGGATTTTTCCTTTTACTCTAGTAAAGAACAAGGGAAAAAATGAATGTCCATAGGTTATGGAATGATTGAACAAATTATGGGATATGGATATAAAATATTATTCCATAAGAAATTGCAAATGGGAAGAATTCACAAGAACCTTAGAGTACTTGTATGAACTGAAACAGAGTGAAGTAAGCAGAAGTATGATGACAATTTATAGAATTTCAACATTGTAGAGGAAAACAACCGTTAAAAATGTTCTTTCTGATCAATGCAGTGACTGATCATGATTTCAGAAGACTGATAATTTTGTTTCCTGCTTTTTGGCAGAGAAGTGATGAATTAGAGGTACAGAATGAGACGTTTTCAGAAACATCCAGCATGGGTTGTGTGTGCATGCACATGAATGGGTGTGTATGTGTGTGTGTGTGTGTGTGTGTGTGTGTGTGTGTGTGTGTTTATGTTTCTCTAGTTCTTTGAGAAAAGGGAAAACTTATTTTTTGTTGGGAGAGGCAGAGGAGAGGACAGATTTAAAATGAGTAAGAGTGGTACTAAAAAAGGAGGAAAAGAAAAAAAAGCATTGATGAAATTATTTTTACAAATAAAACAATATAAAACAAAAACAAAACACACTACAGAAACGAGGAAAGTTCTGAGGGGGGCACAGGCAAGCAGACCAGTATTGGAATCATGTTAATTGTGAAATGTACAAAAGGGAAAACAAAACATATGAAGGGGAAAAGTCCTGGTTTCTTATAGAATACACTTTTTCTGTTCTTTTTGTAGGGAAATGTTTAGTTTGTTGATGTTGTCAAATATATAACTTTTTTTTTTTTAAAAAAAGCAACACTCTTCTTTCTCCAGGATTCTATTTGACCCTAAGCTGAAAATAGGTCAGGTTATTAATTACACAAGAAAAGTTTACTGAAAGGCTCCCAGATCCACTGATGTGCAAACCTTTAAAACTGTTAGCAGAGTTGAGGGAACTGAAGTTGGTATTTTTATGGAATGTTTAAAACCAGACATAAATATTTTAGGAAACAGAGCTGCTCAGTCATCTGAAGTTTATGGCCAGGCTCAGACTCATTTATCCAGTAAGGAGCTAGTGTCGAGCCATAGTTTAATATTTCAGTTACACAATATTGCAGCACAAAAGCAATGCTGGTTCTTTGACCATGCTGGTTTATTTGAGTGAAATGGGGAGGGTACAACAGGATTGTTAAAAGGGGACTACAAACAACCCCCTTTCCCAAGTATAAATAAATGAGATTTTAATAAAGAACAACTTTATCACATAGAAATAACAACACTACAAGCTTTAGATTCCCCCAACCCCAAAACAAAACAAGAAAGTCAGCAAAAACTCATGAAACAAAGATGAGGGCTAATAAATATTAATATCTCAGTTTACATGGGGAATGTTTCAGGTTGTTAGCTGAATTTATGCTCAGAATTATATAGACACACTCAGCAAGTTGTTAGAAAGGGACGGAAATGGCATTTACTCATGTCAACAATTCCAAACCTAGTCTCAGATTTGAGTCAGGAGTTTATTGCTAAAATATCTGGAATATGTTAGACTAGGTCATCTACCCAGGCCCCGTGTTGCCACTATGTTCTCTATTTGGAGGTCTCAGAGTTAGATTGATAACTCATGCATAGTCAAATACTATAAAACATGAATACATATAGCAGCTTCTGACTGAAGTGTGGAACCTGGGTAATATCTCCTGATAATAGACCTCCTATCTTTCTGTAACCTAGAAAAAGGCATTCTTGGTCTGGCTTCAAAGAATCCTCAACTACAGATGTGTGGGGAACCTGAAACACTCACTAACACAAATGTACTTGATTTTGTCCTATTTATTCCGGATCAGGAGAAAGAGGTCATTGAGAAGTGTCTGAGTTTTATTACATACAGCACGCACATGATAAATAATTCATGTTTACATGTGTAGTCTCCAAACTTAGCTAGAGTGGTCCACTGACAATAAGCATGCTATTAATTATGCTAAGAATAACAGTTATGCCAGTACTAATAGCAATGATAATTAATAACCATGATGATTATAATAGTGACAACGATGATGTTGATAAAGTAGCTAGATGGTGCAGTGGATAGAATGCCAGGCCTGGAGTCAGTAAGATCTGAGTTCAAATTAAGCCTCAGACACTATACTAGCTGTGTGACCATGGACAAATCACTCAATCTGTCTGCCTCAGTTTCCTCATCTGTAAAATAAAGACAATAATAGCACCTACATCCTGGGGTTATTATGAGGATTGAATGAAATTATACTTGTAAGGTACTTAGCACAGTGCCAGGAACATAGTAGGGGCTTTATAACTGTTGGGAATAATAAGAAACAATAATGATGATGATGATAATGATAAAGATGATAATAATATACGTGCACTTTTAAGGTTTGAAAAGTACTTTGCATATTTTATCTAATTTGATCCCTGTAAAAGGGATCTAAGTCTAGATATCTAAGTCAAGATTAAATACTCTAGCCACTGTGCCACCTGGCAGAGGAACAGCCTATGTCTTAGACCTATTTCCAAAGTCTTTCCATTTTGTCAGAGCTTGAGCTCTCCTGTGAATATATTAGAATGCCCCTCCTCATGGGCAGAGTCTTTTGAGTTTTCTTTTGTCTTGGTATCCCTAGCTTATTACCTTGCAAATAGTGCTTACATATTTTTCACATTAGATTATTTGACTGGAGAACTGAGAGTCAATTCTATGTCAATAAGAAGTATTAATGAAGGCATTATTCATACATATTGATGTATATACAGGTAAAATACAATTGTATGCAAAACATAGAGCCATGTATTATCTATACATCTTTGCCGCTATCATTTATTTATCTATATCTGAATTTCTGCCTTCAAGTAGCAATGAATTCTCTCTATCTAAAAATTTCAAAAACTACCACCATCAGATTAAAAAAAATATGGATTTCCAAGCAGGTCATCAAAGCAAAATATAAACAAAGCCATTATTGGAAGAATGAGGGGTAAAAGGGCAAAGGATTGAGGATGTTATTATACAACTGCTTCCTCACTTCTATCACTGGTCCCAAAGAGTTTCATTTCAGATGGTAATTTATACCAGACAAAAACTTATCTCTGTTTTATCCCCATATTCTGGGAAAAAAATAAATTTAAACTAAGCAATTAGGAGTGTCCATGGACTTCATTGTAATGAGCTGCTACCTGTATTATAGGAAATAATACGCAAGTAAGCAAAAAGAATTAAAGAGTCTAGAGGGCTAAAGATGTAGCACTATATGAGAATCTAAAAACTGAAAATGTACTAAATGAGGAAGTAACACTGAGAAAATCTTTCATTAATGAATGTAGGAGAAAAAGAAATTTGAGTAGAGCTATAGGAATATGGGTCAAAAGATCACCAATTCCAATCTGTCCTACCCCCTACCCTAGTCTCTCTACATGAAAGTCCACGATGATCAGCACAAATCAATAATCATATATAACCCCGATGTTAATTGTCAGAGGTGCTGAATTGGTGTGATGCTAGGAATTGACATAGCACAAGTGTACCATGAGGTGCAACTGGAAGAACTGGTGCTGAAAGGGAAAGCAAAGAATTTGAGAGGGCACACAAGGCTTCCAACAAGCAGATGGCAATGGCAGCTGTGTGGAAAACCAGCAAATGGAGATATAGCAGAAGTAGAAACTCAAGAGATGATGTTATGATCTCTTCAAGAAAGCAAGACTAGAAGCTTTACAAGCAGATCAGTGCTCCAGCTGAGTGACTGCAGCTGTATGGGCATGAGATATCCAGGCTGTGCATGTCCCGTCTCTCATTTATGGGAAAAAAAATCTATGGGAGACTATGGGAGAGATTTTCCTTGCTATACTACTTGCTATCCTGCTTAATTAAATGCTCTTGTATTCAGTTAATATGTGAGGCAATTTTATCTGGTTAAAAACATACAGAACCACTCCAGATGGGGGCTCATGACCTTGGCCTTTGAATAAATATTTGAAAAATCCTTGCCTGAAACTTGATGCAACTTTCAAGGGCCATCATTTCAGCAGAATCTGGGATATAAAATATTTTAAATAGTAACTTCTAGTAATCAATAAACAATATTCTGGGATTTACATTGGACAGCCAATTCTCCAATTCTTGTAACCTAGGTGTATTCTATTTGATTCAAATGAAATTCATGTGGCTGAATTACTTTTCAGTTAAGTACAATCTGGTAATTTTTATTGGAAAAGTTTTGGCTTTTATGTTTCCATTTTTGTTGTCATTCATTCATTTCAGTTGTGGTTAACTCTTTATGACCCCATTTGTGGTTTTCTTGGAAAAGATACTGGGACAGTTTGCCATTTCTTTCTCCAGTTCATTTGACAGATGAGGAACTAAGACAAATAGAGTTAAGTGACTTGACCAGGGTCACATAGCTTGTTAGTGTCTGAGGCCAGATTTGAACTCAGGAAGATGAGTCTTATTGATTCTAAATCTAGTGCTTTATGCATTGCGCCACCTAGTTGCTCCATGTTTATATGCATGTATACATAAATATCCACACACATATACATAGACAAATGTGTGTATACACACACATATTTGTAGATGCTACTACTTGAAGAATTGTTTTGTATAGTCATTTTACTTTACTCTGTCATTCTAGGAATTGCTACATCTCTCCAAATTTGGGGAAAAAAAACATACCTTCATTGATGAATTGCATACTGTCCAGATGCTTTGCTTTACTGCATTAAGACTAAATTTTCATGACATAAAAGAGATAGATAACTGTTAGCATTAAGTTGTACAGCTAATTACACTGCATAGCTGAATGACTAGGCTGCTAAATTTGGTAGTATTCTTTAATATGTTCCATTGCGTCAATTGGTTGGCCTCATAACTATAAAATCATCACAATTGTAGCAATTGGCCCAATACATTCCTGTGATTATGCTTCCTCCTTGGTATTCAATTGACAATGACCTCTTGGATTCTGGTTATCTGCATATGACCCAAATCTCTTTTGGGTCATATGCATGTTTGGAAGCACATTTTCCTTTGAAATGCAGTGACTTAGAAAGAAGAGCATATGTTAACACTAGCTTGGAGTTTTGGAAAGTTTTATTTTATTGACCTCAGTTTTTTACCTCATTGAATACCATAAACTGACCCATATCCTTCATGTTCTTCCATAATAAAGATAAACTGTTTATATTAATAAGCCCTGCTTTAAATCCCTTCTCTGTGCTGGGACTTTGAGACAATAATATATTGCCTTATTTGTAGCAAAGCATCAAAATAACTATTTGTCAAAGAAATGAATGAATGAGTTCTGGTCATTTGGTTCTCTGTGAGCTTTTGTTTCTCTATGTTAAAGCAGGATTTCTTGATATAGTGGATACTAAAAATTATAAGTGTCTACTGCTTGTATAAATGGAAGACTGTAGGTTTTCAGTCACATTGCTACATAACAGACAGCAAGAAACAACCATGTTGTAAAATAATTGGGCCATTTGGGTTTCTTCTTTATACTCAAGTTTTCAAAATGCTTCCTAGAGCTTCAGAATGTGTTTATTATGAATTCAACTGCAACCAGTTTTTGGGATATAGTATAGAGTTTTTAATTCAAAACCAGATAATTGTACTTCAAGGTGGATTAGAGTGAAGCCAAACCATTAAAAACAACTCAATAACATATTGGAAACTTATTTTTATTTTTTCTAAATCCAGTTATTCCTGGCATTTAAAAATAATTTCATATATATTTTAGCATTTGGAACTCCTAATAACTTTATGAGTTAGGTCCTATCAGTGTTACTCTCATTTTACAGAGGAGGAAACTGATGGTCAGAGAGGATAAATGATTCAGAAGCAGGATTTGAATTTGTTTCATTCTATTTCCAAGTAGAGATTTTTGTTTTTGCTATGCTATGCTGCTTCCTTTGTGACCAATTGATCATTTATTTGCGTCACATTTTAGAATTTTTAAATAATAAAACACCAAACTAGCCCTATGCTAGCTTTTAAAATAAATCACATAAATGGAAATCAGAATTGGACCCAAAGATGCCATTTTGAAAAAAAAAAGTCTGATTAAAGTCAATGGTGAAGAGTTCCATTGCCCCAAATTTTCAACCCCAAGTTGCATGGTATGTTGATACAAGTATTAGGTTTAAAGTAAGAAAGAATAGGCTTGTATACTGCCTCTTGCACTATCTATGTGATAATTGGCACATCATTTACATTTTTGAGAGTCTTAATTTGCCTATTTGTAAAATGGAGGAGCCATGATTTTCCATTATCTCTATCACAGTCTTAAATGTACCAATGGATGTAAAGCACATTGCAAAACCTATATACATTGAATTATTATTACTAATGAAATTTATTGCTATAATTATTTACAGGTAAATATACTTGACAATGTTATGCAAAAAATTCTACTTTCTGAATAAAATCCTTGAAGATAGGCAACAATGCAGGCAGCCTCCTTCCTAGATTTTTTTTTAAGTCATTGCTGTTGCTTAGCAAATTATCCTGATTTTTTTTTTTTTATGGCTGAGTAGCATTTGGAATGAATTTCTCTTATATTCTCAACTAATTAAACTTAATTATGTTCTTATGCTCTTTCCTTGACAAAAAAAGAATTCAAATTATATTTGAATTAGAATTTAATCTAGTTTAGACACTTTTATTCTATTTATAACTCTTGTTAAGTACCACCTGGAAGAAGAAAATCTCAACAACTTTTCTAGTTCCTCCATTTAATTCTTTATTGTATTTTTTTCCCATTTCCAACTTTTATATTGGCACTAATTAAATCTCAGTGATGAGGGTACAGTGTCTCAGAACCCCCTTGAACCTGATGGGGTACAGTCTCTGGGAACCCCTTTGAAACTGATGGAGTATAGTCTCCGGGAACCCCCTTGAATTCTCCTTGAATTTTCCCACTTGATCTGGCCTCACTCAAGGCCATAAGCCTTTCCTTATCACTAGGCCCAAATCTCTACCTAGCCTAGCCCTCTGTTGTCCAGTTCCTTCCCACCCTTGATCCAATCAAAATCCCATTCTCTTGTTTCCTGGTATCTTGACCTCTACTCACCCCGGTCCCAACCAAATCCTCCTTAGACTCTTCCTCAAGACCCTCCCTAAACCCCTCCTCTAGTCACCACAGACTACTTTACCACCCCTCAATCCCTCCCACAGTCTTTCTGTTTATAAGATTCATCTTGCCTCCATGAAGGCACTCAGATTCAATCTAGCTCAGTAGATTGAATCTGGCCTGCTTGTAAAAACAAGTGTCACAAATAAGACTACCCATTATGGCAAATCTTTAATAAACTTTGTCTTTCCTTGGCTGAGAAGGCTTGAGTTGAATTCATTTGGCAGGACCTGGTGCATTGGTATTTTGGGGCTTCGAGCACACCTAGAAACATACGATTCTTTAACCTCATCATCAGGGTTTTCTCCCTGTTATGAAAAGTAATATTGTTATTTTCTCCCATCATCAATTTGTTGTTGATTTGAACCTTGTCTTTTCTCCACACAGTTATAGCACAATTTTTAGGCTTTATTGTTTGAAGATTTGGGGAACAGTCTCACCATCCCATTCCCGGTAATTTGATTCATCTCTCTACTTCTAATTTTAGAGGTTATGGTTGTTTCCTCTTTAAAAGTGTAGTGTGTGAGGTTCCTCATCTCAAAAGATACATTTTTCAGATTTGGAAATCTTTTTCCCCTTGAAGAGTGAATTCCTCCTTCATAATTCTGTGATGGATATGAACATTGAGCTAACTAATGAAAGAGAAAATGAATGCAAAGGTTTTTTTTAATATTTCAGCATTCCTAAAGCAACAGCACAGCATATCACAGTTCTACTTTACCCACCCCATTTCAACTCTCTTGCAATGGCTTCTCATAACCAAACATTTGCAAAACGTTTCTCCCTCTTCAGATGAAGTCTGGATCTGTGTGCAAGTGTTAGAACATATTTCCTAGAAGAAAAGATTATCCTTCACCATCCCGTAGAATGAATTAATGAAAACAATATACATATATATGCATAAATTAGTATAGAAAGATTTGTGTATATATAAATGTGTTATATCCATATATATGCGTCCATATGTGTATATGCATATATATACATATATATGTAATCATTATCATTCTAATTTCATTAAGCAAGTACTGTGTGTCAAACAATGTGCTAAATGACGTGTGTATATACATATACATATATAACAACAATCAGACTTTCCCAGTTCTTCCCTTTTGGGATGCTTAGACTATCATCTCCCCTTTGTTTGAATTGGTGGGAAACCTTTTGCTGTCTTTGTCTTGGAGTATTTCTCAGCTATTTCCCATCACTGAGGCAATCATGTGAAATTGGGGATGGGGAACTTTCACAGACCCAGCCTGGGTAAGGTTAGAGCCCTCAGGGCTCCGAACAGGATATAACTGAGGGAATCTTGGTGTTTGACTCTTGGGGCACACTCATGGAACAAATGTTGAGACTCTGGGTAAGTCATAACTGCCCCCTGGCTTTATAACCCAGATGGATGTTGGTGATTCTCTGGTAACTATGAATTGTGATGTGAATCAGACAGGGTCTGTCTGTTGATGTTTGTGATTTGTTTGCATTTACTCTGAAGTTCAGGGGGCTGATCTTTTCCCCCAGAACTAAATGAATGATATATGTATGTTTGATTAAACTGAGATTGTTGATCCCTTAAAGCTGCTTTCCTTAGAAAAGTAGCTCAAAGAACCTGTGTTAGCAGGCCTTCTGTATGCTGGTTGTTGCTCATCTTACACAGCCAAAGTAGCTGCTAGCAGATTGTTGCTACAACATATACATATGTATGCATGTACATATATGTGTGTGTGTATATGTATATATGTATATATATATGTATGTATGTATGTATGTATGTATGTATGTGTATTGCCTGCTAGATACTGTGCTAAGTACTATGGGGGAGATGGGATACCAAAATGAAAGCTGGCCAGTGTGTAATATTTTGGTTTGGCAAGTCATAGGTATAGTGAGTGGGACCATAGGTTAATTGTATTGATTGTCCTTTTTAGTAGCAAAGACACTATTGGTGAGATTATGATTCCAAAGGCAGAAGGTGGAAAGTAAGATGGAAAGAAAGTAGAGAAAGCAAGAAAATGGATAGAACAGAATGAAAAGCATGAATATAATGAGTTAGCTGTAGCGCACCACAAGATGCACTTGCAAATAAGCACAATGGAGGGTTCAGGCTAGGGCACTGAGACATGAAAAGATTATGTTTTTAGGTCATGGTTTCTGAGATCTGGTGGTTTGAATGTTTCAGTGATAGAAGGGACCTCTAGGCCCATTGGCTTTGACAGTTCAGTTAGTTGGAATGACTATTTCAATTATAACTAATTCTAGCCTTTCACTCTGCCACCAGAATTTAGGAAGTATTTTCCATTAATGTTCCCGCCAGCCAATTACATCATCTTGTCCAGATTATTGTTTCTAATCTGCCTGCCTCTCTTCACTCAAAGTTTTACTTCATGTTCTAAACCTTGCTGTCATTTTGCAGACTTTAATTATTGACACTGATTCACATTTCCCCCTAATTGAATATACATGTTTTGAAGGCAGAAACTGTCTTTTCATTTTGTCTTTCTATGTTTAACATTTAGTCCTATGCCTTGTAAAGTTTTTCTTGGGGTAAGTTACTTCTGGTAAGGAAACTTCATCTACCTATGCCAATTGACACCTTTGCTTCCCCCTAACTAGTCTCTTGCTTCAGTATTTTCACTTTTAAATCTACTAATTCACAGTTCTTATGATGTTACTCCCCTGCTCCAAAACTTCTGTTGGTCCCAACTAATAGCAGATAAATTAAAAATTCCTAAGTCTAAGATTTTAAGCCCTCCACAATCTTGTTGACAACTACTTTTTGAGGAATCACAGAATCTCAAAATAGGAAGGCTCTCAGAAGGCACTGAGTCCAACCTGTACATGGGAATGCGTTTGTTATGCAACATTCCTACTGAGTGTTCACCTAGCCTCCTCTCAAAGAAATTCAGCTATGGGAACTCATAATCTCTTGAGATGTCTCACTCCAGTTGTAGACAACTCTAACTGTTTAGGGTTACTCCCCTCCACCATTAAATCTAAATTAAAACTGTCTTTGAAACTTTCAGTCATTGATTCTGGTTCTTCCCCTTTGGTCAAAGTTGACTAATAGAATTATTCTTCCACATACCTGTCCTTCAAATATTTGCAAGTGGCTGTCACATGACCATTTTAATGTTTAATCCTTGAAGTTAAGCTTCCATAGTTCCATTAATTGATTCTTTATGGCATGGGATCCAATCCTCTCAACATCTTTATCAACTTACTCTTTATGTACTTTTATTTTTGAATTTGTTTGCTAAAATGTGACTATCGGAACAGAACAGATGTGATCTAACCGGGGAAGAGTACAATACTTCTAGTAAACTCTCTTCTAGATTCCTTGTCTCTCTATGCCCCTAAAATAATATTAGATTTTTTATTGACATTAGATTTACAATAAATTTCATTATTTCAGCCTGTTAAAATATATATTATTTCTGACCCATATCAGGATAGCTATCATTTGTAGTAATATATCATCTGAAAATTTGATTCACATTCCACAAGGTCAACAAGAATTCCTGAAAGATATGAAGAGTTTTAAAAAGATTTAAAATGACATTATAATTGGAATGAGCCTGCTAAAGGAAAGAAGGGGAAATTAATGAGAATTTTGAGAGAAGACTTGGGAAAGGAATTAACAATTTAGCACAAGGGGTACAGAATCTTACTCAAGTGAAAATCTCTCTGAGTATTGGAATAGACCAATTAGAACTAAATAGCTCTAAAGACAATAAGAATAATAAAGTACAAATATGTGAAAAATAGAGAAAATGTAAAATGTCTCCTATACTGTAAAGTACTCCTTTACTCCTATAACTGACCTGAAAAACAGATAAAAAAAGAGATAATTTAAAAATTATTGGAGTACCTAAAATCAATTGCCCCTTCCCTTAAAAAAGGGCCTAGAGATTGTGAAACTTCCCAGGCAAAGTAGAACCAGAGGGTAAAATGAAAATGAAAAGAATAAACCAGTCACTTTCTGAAATAAAACTCAGATGAATACTACTAGGAACCTCATAGTCAAAATCCAGAACATCAAGGTCAAGAAAAAAAAGTATTACAAGCAGTCAGAAAGATTTCAATTTGAAAGAACCACAGTCAGTATACCAAATTTTGCAGCTATCACAATAAAGAAGCAGAGAATGTGGCATAGAGAATTACAAAAGGAAAACAGTACAGTCTTACAACTAATAATAATTAACTCAGAAAATTGAGTAGAATAATAAAAGGGGAAAAATGAACCTGTAATCAAATAGAGGACTGACTTCCAAGTGTTCTTGATGGAATGACAGGAGCTGAGTAGACACTTTGAAACGCAAACACAGGTGTGAAGAGAAGATAAAAAAGAAAAAAAAATCAAATGAACATTCAGAAGAATGAAGAGTTCATATTCGAATAAGGGGAAATATAAGTGCTCCCTCAGAATCCCAATAGCGTCAGAGATCATAAAGGAGATTAAATAGAATATAGGGTCTGGAAGTGGTTTTGTTATGTTTCAATGATTCTAAAATAAGAAAGAAAGCAAAAGTAAACTCTAGGGAAGGAAAGGTGAGGAATGGTAGGGAAACATTATCTGATATAATTGGGTACACAAGTAGAAGTCAATGCAAAGGAGGAAGAAGTGGGTCAGGCATCACTTGGATTTCTTTTTTTTTTTTTTTTTTTTAAATTTATTTTTTTATTTATTTTTAGTTTACCACACACGGTTCTACATAGTTTTGAGTTCCAGTTTTTCTCCCCTCCCTCCCCCCTCCCTCCCCAAGACGGCATGAAGTCTCATATAACTGTCATGTATAACTTCGCATTGAATTAATTTATGCTCTAGTCAAGTCGTGGAGAAGAATTTTGACCAATGGAATGAATCATGAGAAAGAAGAAACAGAACCAAAAAAAAAAAAACAAAAAAAAAACCCAAAACCAAAAACAAAAGAGAAGCAGAAAAGGCGAGCATGTAGTAGTGTGCCTCAGTCTGTATTCAAACTTCGCAGTTCTTTCTCTGAATGAAGATAGCATTCTCCATCGTGAGTCCCCTGGAGTTGTCCTTGCCCCTTTAGGTTGCTGAGAGAAGCGCAGTATGTCAGGGTTGGTCCTCACGGAATCCACATATCTGTGGCTGTGCACAACGTTCTCCTGGCTCTGCTCCGCTCACTCAGCATTATGTCGTGTAGGTTTTTCCAGGTTGTTATGAAGTCTGCATCATCCCCATTTCTTATGGCACAATAGTATTCCATCACCTTCATATACCACAGCTTGTTCAGCCATTCCCCAATTGATGGGCATCCCTTTGCTTTCCAATTCTTGGCTACCACAAAGAGAGCTGCTATAAATATTCTTGTACATATGGGTCCTTTTCCCACTTGCGTGATTTCTTTGGGATACAACCCTAGAAGTGGTATTACTGGGTCAAAGGGTATGAACATTTCTATAGCCCTTTGGGCATAGTTCCACACCGCCCTCCAAAATGGCTGGATCAGCTCGCAACTCCACCAGCAATGCAACAATGTTCCAATTTCCCCACATCCTTTCCAGCATTTATCATTCTCCTGATTTGTTATTTTAGCCAATCTGACAGGAGAGATGTGGTATCTAAGAGTTGTTTTGATTTGCATTTCTCTAATCAGCAGCGATCCAGAGCATTTTTCCATATGCCTGTAGATAGCTTTAATTTCTTCCTCTGAAAACTGCCTGTTCATATCCTTTGACCATTTCTCAATTGGGGAATGGCTTGTATTCCTATATATTTGGCTTAGCTCCCTGTATATTTTAGAAATGAGGCCTTTATCAGAGATACTAGTTGCAAAGATTTTCTCCCAATTTTCTGCTTCCCTCCTAATTCTTGTTGCATTGGCTTTTTTTGTACAAAAACATTTCAATTTGACATAATCAAAATTATCCACTTTGCATTTTGTAATGCTCTCTATCTCTTGTTGGGTCATGAATTCTTTACTTTTCCACAAATCTGATAAGTAAACTATTCCTTGCTTTCCCAAATTACTTAGAGTATCAACTTTTACTCCTAAATCATGAACCCATTTTGACTTTATTTTGGTATATGGTGTAAGATATTGGTCTATGCCCAGTTTTTGCCCTACCATTTTCCAATTTTCCCAACAGTTTTTGTGAAATAGTGAATTATTAGCCCAGAAACTGGCTTCTTTGGGTTTATCAAAGAGTAGATTGCTAAACTTGTTGATTTCACCTACTTGTGTACCTATCCTATACCACTGATCCACACCCCTGTTTCTTAACCAGTACCAGGCAGTTTTGATGACTGCTGCTGTGTAGTACAGTTTAATATCTGGTGTGGCTAAACCACCATCCCTAGCATGTCTTTTCATTAATATCCTAGATACTCTAGACCTCTTGTTTTTCCAAATGAATTTTGTTATTATTTTGTCCAGCTCAGTAAAAAAAAATTTTGGTAGTTCAATTGGTATGGCACTGAATAGATAGATTAATTTAGGTAGAATTGTCATTTTTATTATATTAGCTCGGCCTAACCATGAGCAACTGATATTTCTCCATTTATTTAGATCTGATTTTATTCGCGTGAAAAGTGTTTCATAGTTATGTTCATATAGGCCCTGGGTTTGTCTTGGCAAATAGACTCCCAAATATTTTATAGTGCTTTCAGTAACTTTGAATGGAATTTCTCTTTCTATCTCTTGCTGTTGGGCTTTGTCAGTAATGTATAGGAATGCTGAGGATTTATGTGGGTTTATTTTATATCCTGCAACTTTGCTAAAGTTGTTTATTATTTCAAGTAGTTTTTTACTTGATTCTCTAGGATTCTCTAGATAAATCATCATATCATCTGCAAAAAGTGATAATTTAGTTTCTTCTTTTCCTATTCTAATTCCTTCAATTTCTTTTTCTTCTCTTATTGCTACAGCTAATGTTTCTAGAACCAAATTGAATAATAGGGGTGATAATGGACATCCTTGTTTCACCCCTGATCTTATTGGGAATGCATCTAGTTTATCCCCATTACAAATAATGCTTGTTGATGGTTTTAGGTAGATGCTATTTATAATTTTGAGGAAGGTTCCCTTTATTCCTATGCTTTCTAGTGTTTTTAATAGGAATGGGTGTTGTACTTTGTCAAAGGCTTTTTCTGCGTCTATTGAGATGATCATATGGTTTTTGCTAGTTTTGTTGTTGATATGATCAATTATGCTAATAGTTTTCCTAATATTGAACCAGCCTTGCATTCCTGGAATAAATCCTACCTGGTCATGGTGTATTATTCTCGTAATGAGTTGCTGCAATCTTTTTGCTAATATTTTATTTAAAATTTTTGCATCAATACTCATTAGAGAAATTGGTCTATAATTTTCTTTCTCTGTTTTAACTCTACCTGGTTTAGGTATTAGTACCATATTTGTGTCATAAAAAGAATTTGGTAGGACTCCTTCTTCCCCTATTTTCCCAAATAGTCTGCAAAGTATTGGAATTAGTTGTTCTTTAAATGTTTGATAGAATTCACATGTAAAACCATCTGGCCCTGGAGATTTTTTCCTAGGGAGTTCGTTGATGGCCTGCTCAATTTCTTTTTCTGATATGGGGTCATTAAGAAATTTCACTTCCTTCTCTGTTAGTCTGGGCAGTTTATGTTTTTGTAGATATTCATCCATATCTCTAAGGTTGTCAAATTTATGGGCATACAGTTGGGCAAAATAATTCCTAATTATTGTTTTGATTTCCTCTTCATTAGAGGTGACCTCACCCTTTTCATTTTTTATACTGGTAATTTGATTTTCTTCTTTCTTTTTTTTAATCAAATTGGCCAAAGGTTTGTCAATTTTATTGGTTTTTTCATAAAACCAGCTCTTTGTTTTATTTATTAATTCAATAGTTTTCTTGGTTTCAATTTTATTAATCTCTCCTTTGATTTTCAGTATTTCTAATTTGGTATTTAATTGGGGGTTTTCAATTTGCTCTTTTTCTAGCTTTTTCAGCTGTATGCCCATATCATTGATCTCCTCTTTCCCTATTTTATTCATGTAGGCATTTAGAGATATAAAACTTCCCCTAAGAACAGCTTTTGCTGCATCCCATAAGTTTTGGTATGTTGTTTCATTATTGTCATTCTCTTGAATGAAATTATTGATTGTTTCTCTGATTTGATCTTTGGCCCACTCACTCTTTAGAATTAAATTATTTAGTTTCCAATTAGTTTTTAGCTTATTTTTCCATGGTGCTTTATTAAAAATGATTCTTATTGCATCATGATCTGAAAAGGATGCATTGACTACTTCTGCTTTTCTGCACTGGATTGTGAGGTTTTTATGCCCAAGTACATGGTCAATTTTTGAGTATGTGCCATGTGCTTTTGAGAAGAAAGTATATTCCTTTTTATCCCCATTCAGTTTTCTCCAGAGGTCTATCATATGTGCCTTTTCTAAAATTCTGTTTACCTCCTTAACTTTTTTCTTATTTATTTTGAGGTTAGATTTATCAAGTTCAGAAAGGGGGAGGTTGAGGTCTCCCAATATTATAGTTTTGCTGTCTATTTCTTCCTGTAACTCCCTTAACCTCTCCTCTAAGAATTTGTATGCCTTACCACTTGGTGCATATATGTTAAGCAATGATATTGCTTCATTGTTTATGGTGCCTTTTAGCAGGATATAATGTCCTTCCTTATCTCTTCTAATTAGATCTATCTTTACTTTTGCTTTGTCTGAGATTAGGATTGCTACACCTGCTTTTTTTACTTTAGCTGAGGCACAATATATTTTACTCCAGCCTTTTACCTTAACCCTATGTGTATCCCCCTGTTTCAGATGTGTTTCTTGTAAACAGCATATTGTAGGATTATGGTTTTTAATCCATTCTGCTATCTGCTTCTGTTTTGTGAGAATGTTCATCCCCTGCACGTTCAGGGTTATGATTTCTATCTGTGTCTTTTTCTCCATCCTAATTCCCCCTGTTTATGCTTTTATTTCTCCCTTTCCCCTTCTCCTCCCCAACAAAGTTTTGCTTTTGACCGCCGCTTTCCTCAGTTAACCCTCCCTCTTTATTCCCCTCCCTTATCTAACCGTTACCCACTTGCTACTTCTCCTCTTCCTTCTGCCCTCCCCCCTCCCTTTTTCCCCCCTTTCCCTCCCACTTCCCGTAGGACAAGTTAGATTTCTAAACTTATCAGAGTATGTTATTCCCTTCTTGAACTAGATCAGATGACAGTAAAGCTCAAATACTGCTCTTCTCCCTCCCTTCTTTCCCTCTACTATAATATGTTTTTTTGCCACTTCCTTTGGTGTAATTTACCCTTTTCTACAACCTTCTTACCACTTCCCTCATAGCCCTCCCTTTATATCTCTTATTTATATTTTATATCTTTACATCAGTTAATTTATACAGGCATTCACAACCTATGTATATCCCTTTCATTTGTCACAATAGTTGTACCATTCACAAGAATGACTTATATATGTATATGTATATATATATATATATACATAAAAAACATACATAAGATGATATAATCCCACATAAAGATGTAAACAACCTAAGCTTATTGGTTAATGAAGTTTGTGGGGTTTTTCCCCCGGTTACCTTTTTATGTCTCTCTTGAGGTTTGTATTTGGAGATCAAATTTTCCATTGAGTTCTGGCCTTTTCATCAGGAAGGTCTGGAATTCCCTTATTTCATTGAATGTCCATCGCCTTGCCTGGAAAATTATGCTTAGTTTTGCTGGGTAGTTGATCCTTGGTTGTAGTCCCAACTCCTTTGCCCTTCGGAATATCATATTCCAATTTCTCCTGTCTTTTAATGTGGAAGATGAGAGATCCTGCGTGATCCTGACTGTAGTTCCACGATATTTGAATTGCTTCTTTTTGGCTGCTTGCAGTATTTTCTCCTTAAGTTTATAGCTCTGAAATTTGGCTATAATATTTCTTGGTGTTTTCAGTTTGGGATCTCTTTCAGGGGGTGATCGGTGAATTCTTTCAATGACTATTTTGCCCTCTGGTTCTAGGACCTCTGGGCAGTTGTCTTTGATAATTTCTTCGAAGATACTGTCAAGGCTCCTTTTTTCATCGTGGATTTCCGGTAGACCAATAACTCTCAAATTGTCTCTCCTGGATCTATTTTCCAGGTCAGTTGTTTTGCCAATCAGATATTTCACATTTTTTTCTATTTTTTCATTCTTTACATTTTGTTTTATTACTTCTTGATGCCTCATAGATTCATTAGCTTCCACTTGCTGAAGTCTAATTTTAAATGAGTTAGTGTTTACATTTTGCTTTTGAGCCTCCATTTTCAATTGGTTGATTTCACCTCTCAGGGTGTCCTTTTCTCTCTCTAGATTCTGAATCTCCATAGCCATTTCGCCAATCTTATTCTTTAGGGACTTGATTTCTTCAGTGGATTTTTTCTCCCTTTTTTCCATTTTTTCCATATTTTCTTTTAGCTCCCTAATTTGGTTTTTAAAATCCTCTTTTAGCTCTTCCAGCAGTGCTTTTTGGGCTGGAGACCAGATCATATTAGCTTTTGAGGTATCTGATGTATCTACCGTGTCATTGCTATCTTCTTCTAAGTCGATATTTTGATCCTGCCTGTCTCCATAAAAAGAATCTATTGTCCTCGGTTTTTTTGTGTTCTTCTTCATGTTGGATTGCCTTTTGCTGGCGTTAGAACGAATTTCTATCTGTGAGTCTCAGGGCTTTCTGTCCCAGCTTTCTTATTCTGGGGGTTGTGAGTCTAAAATTATAACCTTCAGTTTCCTGAGGTGTGGGGGAGGGGTCTGGCTCCCTGGCGTCTCACTCCCTGTGGGTGCTCTCCAGCACTTGCTTTTCAGCAATGGTCTCAGCTGTTTGTTGTTTGAGCTGATGACTGGCGCTTCCCCTGGGGGAGCAAGGTTACGTCTGGGCTCCTGGCTTGGCCCCCTGCCGACTCTTCCCCTCTGGGACTAATGAGCTTCTAGTATTTGTCCTGTGAAGCCCCGCTACTCTCTCCTCTGTTTCAGTTTTTTTTTTTTTTTTTTTTCCCCGAGGAATTCTCTGGGTGAGGGGGGGAGGGGTTAGAGCCGCTTACCTAGCCATTGAGTCTTCCGGAAGTTCAAGAGGCCGAGATCCTGGTTTTTGCAAGCGTCAGAACTGGGTGTTTTCGCGGCTGTTGGCGTTGCGCTGCCTCTCGTCGCTCCCAGAGACTGCCGTCCTGTGTTGGGAGGCCTGGGGATCTCTGCCGGTTTCGGGCGCCCAGCTTTCTCCCAGCTCGTCTCCCACGTGGATTTCCCGGCCAGCCGCTTCCGCCTTGGTCTGGAGCAGCTCCGCACCGAGCACTCTCCGCGCCTGCAGGTTCGTTCCTCTGGCCTTTCAGACTCTCCCGGCTCGGAAATTTGCCCCACGCAGACTGCTCGCGGTTTCTGACTCTCTCAAATCTGCTCAAATTCACTTTTTTATGGGAATCTGACAGACCTTGTGAGAGAGCTCCGGTAAGAGGCTGCCTTCATGCGGCCATCTTGGCTCCGCCCCAAGGCTACCCTTGGATTTCTTTTTTATATGAATTAGGGATAGTGTGTGCACACATACACACACAGACAAACACACACACAAATTTTCGTGCAGAAATTCATGGAGTATTTAAAATGGGAGTAGTACCAGGGAGAGGAAAGGAAGAGAGAAAAAATGAGGGGAGAAAGGATGTTCATGGAGGAATTAGTCTGAACAAAGCCAGTTCAAACTTTAGTTGTGTATCTTGAAGAAGGAATCAAAAAGAAAATAAAGCATAAGAACTTGTGATTGAGGCCTAGAGGAGGGGAAATACAGCAGAGCAGGGAAGCAGAGGCTCATTATATGAAGTTCAGAGCACATTCTTTCTTTCTCATCACTCTCTTATTTATAATGAGTTAAAAGGGGGAGAAATGAAGAGAGGAAAAAGTATAAGATGATGGGGTGAAGGTAAATGCCCAATTAGCAATCATAACTGTCAATGTAGATGTGATGGACTTATCCATAAAAGTGGAATGTTCTTGAAACATAAGGACTCAGACTCACAAAGAAGGGTAGAGGAGATAAACTGATAACATTAATCACAGAGGATGATGCAGAAGACACTTTTGCTTCCCCATACTCTTTTTTATAAAGAGAGGATGGGAAGCAAAACAAGAAAAAAAATGAGTGTGTTCTGGTAAATTTATTACAGGAGACTTTGCAGCCATTAAAAATGAATGCAAACCCACTTTTAAATTTCATCAGCATTATTAATATTTTACCTATCATTTTCTTAAGTTTAGACAAAGAGCAAAACAATAAATTAAGCCCTGATTTGTAGTGTTTGTCAATTTCTGAGATGTAAACGGTGACATTGAAAATTGAACATTTGGCTGGTATGAATCAATTGCATCAGACCATTGGAAAGTGTATAAAATAATAGGATAGAGGGAAATATACAATTAATAATCCTAACTGCATATGTGAATGGAAGTTCTTTCCTTCTCCCTCAGCCATGGAAGAGAGTTGCAGAATGTATTAGAAAACAGAGTCCAGTATTATATGGTTTGAAAAAAAAAACACACACAAATTTAAAATTAGAGACTATGACAAAATTTATCATTCTTTAGTCAAATACAAAATGCAGGTATAGCAAACATGTTCTTAGACAGGACTACAAGAAAAGTGGAGTTGATTAAAGGGGATTATCAGGGAATTATTTATCTGGAAGGTATTCTACACAATGTATTAATATCAGTATGTAATTTAAATGAATCAAATGACACAGAATCTAAATACTTAAAGGAAAAGAAGGTACAAGGAGAAACAGTGAAAAACCACAATAATGGGAGATGTCAGTCAGGGGATGAAATCCATAGGGAACTGAAATTTCAGTCAGAAAGACCTGAGTTCGATGCTGTCCTCAAACACTTACTAGGTGTGAACAATTGGCAAATCATTTAAGACCTATCTGCTTCAGTTTCCTCATGTGCAAAATGGGGATAGTAATAGCTCTATTCACCATAGTTGTTTTGACTATAAAATTAGATAATATTTGTAAAATGCTTTGCAGAGCTTAAAATGCTCCATAAATGACATCTATTATTTCATTTTATTTGTCAGTGTATCAACCCCCAGGCCTAGAGGATAAAATAAAATAGAAGCAAGAAATAAGAACTCAACAGAAATTTTAAAAAATAAAGGTATTATAGATTTCTGGCCATTATTGATTAGGAAAAGAAAATGCTATATGTATTTCTTAGTTTACATGGCACCTTGACTAAACCTGACCCTATATTAAGGCAAAAATATGCTCAAAAGAAATGCAAAAAAAAGATCAGAAATGTTAAAAGCAATTCTTACAGGCCACAGTGTAATAAAATCTTATTTAATGGAACATCTTTGAAGAAAAGATTAAAATTATTTGGAAACTAAGTAACCTAATTCTAAAGAATTGAAGAGTTAGAGAACAAATTATAGAAAAAGTGGAAAATTTTATTAAAGATGCCAACAATGAGCCTATATATTTGGGATTGTAGCCAAAATAGTTCATAGGATAAATTGTATATCTCTAAATACTTTCATCAAAAAAGAACAGATTGATGAATGGAGAATACAACTAAAAAAACCTAGAAAACATTTTTTTTAAATAAACAAAAATAGAAATTGAAATTGTAAACAAAAGTTAATTGATAAGTAAAACTAAGAACTTTTTTAAATAATAGGATAGACAAATCATTAGAAAATATATTATTAAAAGAAGACCAAATTACCAGTATCAAAAACAAATAAGGCAAAAAAAAAACACAAGTGAAGAAGTAAAAGAAATTATTAGGGATTCTTTTGCCCAATTATGTCACTAAAACTGACATATTAAATAAATGAATATTCACAAAAATAGGTCATCTGTAGATCAACAGAATCAAAAGTGGAAAATTTGAATAACATAGTCTTAGAAAAAATAAATTGAAGAAGACATAAATATACCCTCAATGAAAGAGACCCAAATACAAAGGGAATTTACAAATAGCTCCCATAAAACTTTCAATGAATTCTAATATTGTACAAATTGTTTTAAAAAATCGGTAAAGGAGGGATTAAACCTTCTATGAAACAACTATGGTCTTTACTCTTAAATTATAGAGTCAAAAACATGAAACAAAGCTGTTGACCAATATCCCCATTTAGCATTAATGAAAATTTTACTGAAACATTAGCAACATTAAAAATATTATCATGGGAGGATGAGGGAGGGATCTTTGGGAGGATTAAACAAGGGACCTTTAGAGGGTGAGGGAATAGGTTAAAGGGGAGTATAGAAGGATGTTTAGATTCATGGGAATGGGACGATAGGGGAGGGATCCTTGGAGGGGTGGTAGGCCAAATAATAGGAGGGCAAGGAAGCAGGTAGAAGTACACTAAAGGAGTCAGGAGAGATAGGAAATAAAAGATACAAAACAAAGATCAGGTGTAGAATTTGTTAGGGAAAATATATGTCTATATATGTATATGTGTATATATGTGTGTATATATATATGTGGGTATATACACATTTATGTATATATGTATATACATACATGCTTATACACATGCATACATACATGCATACACATACACACATATTTTATATAATATATGTATATATACATATACGTGTATACATACATAAACACACACATACATACATATGTATATCTCCATCTTTCTCTCTCTCTCTCTCTCTTTCTTTCTCTCTCTCCACAACATGTAGTCTTTATTATTCAATGAAAATTTATTCTTGTATGCTTTGAATCCTCTCCTATGTTCTGCTGTATACATGGCATTTTTCTCTCTTTCCTTACTTTGTATTTAAGTTTCAATATTTAAATTTGTGATATGTTTCTTTTTCTTTTCTCTATTCTATGGTTGAGTAATGGAGTTTGAGTTTAAAATAAAAAAAGAAAATGTTATAAATATTTTAAAATATTGTACACTATTTCTAGGTAAGATATGAACTAATTATTTGAGTTTGCTTTGATATTACGGAAATTATAAATATAATATGCCATATTAGTAATAATAAAAAGTCACATCAAGGTGTAGAAAAGGCTTTTTAAAAATAAATATGCTTATTTCTAATAAGGATACTAGAAAATATAGAACTAAGTGAACATCTATCAACCCCTATTGGATATTGAGTTTGAAATCCTAGTTCCAGAAATAAAGCAATAGAAGGAAATTGAGTTGATAAGTATAAGAAAGGAAAAATTAAATTGTTACATTTCACAGATGTTATGTTGGTTTATTTGGGGAACCATAGAACATTAACTGAAATTATTTGAAATAATTTTAACTCCAGGAAAGTAGTGGTATATGAAATCATCTTTATCTTTAAGATATTGCCAAAATAATCAAGTATGAAATGAATGAAAGAGAAACTCCATTCTTAGTGACTATAGAATATATAAAATCCTCACCAGCCTAATTACCAAGATACATACAGGAACTATTAAACATGCAGCAAGATAACATTCTTTATGGAAATGTAAACATACAGATGATTGGACAAGAATCAATTCCTTATAATCAGTTGAGCCAATATAGTAAAAATGAAAAGGCTACCTGAATTAATTTACTTATGCAAGTCAAGAAGCATTTATCATATATTTACTATATGCAAGCATTATCCTAAGCACTCAGGATAAAAAAGAAATGTGAAAGAAACAAACTGAAACCTGTCTGTGTTCTCCAGGAGTCAATACTAGAGTAATACGACAAAGAAAAGTTTATGGAGATTGAAATTAATAGTCAAATTCATCTTAACAATAGATGATCAAGAATTCCAAGGGAAATAATAACTAATGGTACCTAGCTTTTATAGAGTTTTTTTTTAAGTTTATAAAAACAACTTTACATATATTAACTCGTATGAGCCTGACAAATACCTTGTGAGGCAGGGGCTATTTTTGAACACTTTTTGCTTTCATAGGATCCAAGGTTGAGACAGTTGAATGTTAACTGTGGCCTACAAGTAATAAATATCAGAGTCAAGATTTAAACTCAAATATTCCTGAGTCCAAGTCTAGCACTCCATTCACTTCACTATCCAGAGGAAAAAAATAAAAAATGATGAAGTCATCTAACTGTACCATATCTAGCATTACAAAGCATTCACCATCAATAAAATTGCTTGCACAATGGGAAAAATATATATAACATTAATCATTAGGGCATATTGGGTTTACAGCAGAAAGATGATGCAAATGAAACTAGTAGAATGAAACTAATGGGCTAAAGACTCATTATTTGATGCCCCAATATGCATAGCAAATGGAAAAGAAATCTAGCAGAAATCAGGTTTAGCCCAGCAGTTTGAATTTGTATCATGTATTATAATTGATGCAAGATTTAGATTAAAAAGTCATGTCATTAAAAAAAATTAGGTGAGCAAGGAAGAACTTATCTTTCATAACTTTGTGCCTCTGTGCTATTTAACAATGAATTAGGTAAAAGTGTTGGTAGTAGCCCTATCAAATTTGCTTGTGACGGAAAGCTGGGAGGTAGAATTGACCTATGGACAATAGGCAGGATCTATAAAAGATCTCTGTAGACCAGAGCTGAATCTAATAAATTAGATTCAATACTTTAACTTTAAAATTTTACACCTGGGTACAGAAAAATGTAATCTACCAGTAGAAAATGCAGAGGTTTGGTTAGATAGCTATCCTGAAAAAAGACGTGGAGAATTTAGTTAATTCCCAGATCAATGAGTCAATGGGGTGATTGATATTATCAGCAGAAAAGATAATGCGATCTTGAGCTGAATTAAAAGTCACAACTTCCAAGAATATGCAGAGCATAGTCCCATTTCCACACAAGAAATATTATATTCAATTCTGGATATCATACTGTAAGGATGCTGAGAGCATGGCACCAAGAGGGCAACCAGGATGGTGAAGTGCTTTGGACATGTTTAAGTTGGGGAAACTCAGGGGGACAGTCTAGGTTTCTACAGTCATGAGGAGGAGAAATCAGACTTGTTCTGTTTAACTTCAGTAAACAGAGCTGGGCAAAATGAATGCAAAGTGCAAAGAGGTCCTTTTAGTCTTTGTGTTAGCTAAGAAAAACAAACAAAAGAAAACAACAACAAAATTTTCTAGTGGTTAGAGCTTTCTCCAAGTGGAATTAGATGCCTAAACACGTGTGTTTCCCCTCTTCATAGTTCTTAGAGCAGAGATTAGATGTCTAGCCTTTTGAGGTTTGTGTAGGAGGGACATTTTTCATATATGGATTGGAATAAATTGGTGGCTGACATTCATTGCAATCCTCCATTTTGTAATTCTCTGATCCTGATCCAGTTTCCTGGTAACTCTTTTTAAAGATGGGTGGGTGGCTGTTCATCCTATCAAAATGAATAGTCAAGAATCTGATAAGGGATGTGATCTGTGTCTATATTTAAGGTGCAATTTGCTATCTGTGACTGGAAACCTCTTTGTCCATTTCTTCTGACTGGAATGATGCAGATATTGTAGATGTTTTTTTTTGGCAAATTAAAAAGAGAGAAACAAACATCAATTGCTAGAATGAAGCCCCTTTTCTTCTCTCAAAGCAGGAGGCGTGATTCTGAGAGGCATTCAGATGGTGCTGTTACCAAGGAAACTGTATCCCTTTGTTTCACCGACTGAAAAAGAATTGATTGTTTGGTAGCCTATTAGAAAGAAATGCATCCCTCCCACAACAATTGGAAGAATAAATAAGCTAATGAAGAGGAGGAGGTACTACGGCCTTAGTCTGAAGCCATTACTATTACCAATTTTTGTAACTTTCTGGTAGCCTTGGGAAATTTAATTATTAACATGTAAAAGAAGTCTCAGGACTAACCTCACAATCTAAGTTAAGAGAAGTACCTTGCTAGGTTGGAAGCGAGGTGAGGCATTTCTCAGTTATAGCATTTTTGAAGAAACGCATTCATGTTTAAAAAAGGCCCATGGGAGTTTTCATCTGTTTTGGTGTAGGAAGCATCCAAATGAATAGAACCTTTGTACCTATTGGTTCACTGAAGTATCATAAAGTCAAAAAAAAAACTATCTGAGAACCTTATTTGGGCTTCATAGTGTGTTAGATCATTAGGGCACCACAAAGATGTCCAAGTAAGCCAATGTCTTCATCCCTCAAAGTGCTTAAAACATGGTGGGAAAAGTCGTGCCTATATTAGTAAAAAAAAGACCTGTTTTTTCTTCCAAATTCTGATGAAGTAATATCTTCCATATGTAGTCTTTTCTAATTCCACCGGCTATTCAAAAAGTCACCTTGGGGGGCAGCTAGGTGGTGCACTGAGTAGAGCACCGGCCTGGAGTCAGGAGGACCTGAGTTCAAATCCGGCCTCAGACACTAGATGTGTGACCTTGGGCAAGTAACTTAACCTCATTTGCCCTGCCAAAACAAACCAAAAAAAAGTCACCTTAAATTTATTTTATATGTACTTATTGACATATTGTCTTTCTTCATGGAATAGAAGCCACTTTGGTGAAGGGATAATTTTATTTTTGGCTTTCACATTACAATACCGGGGATGAAATATGTACTTAATAAATGCTGATTGATTAATTGATAACTATTAAGGTAGATTTTTATAATGTTTGACAGTTATTGGCATATTGCTTTTTGAAATATGAAATTACTGAAAACTTAAGGAAACGCATACAGTGAAATTAACATCTTGAATAAATCTGTACTTTACCGGTCTGACATTTCAGTGTTTGTGTATGTGTGTGCGTGTGTGTTCAGAGGGTTTAGTAATTAGTATTATCCCAATAAGAATGCTTAAAATGCTAGTCCACCATCCAGATTCTCACAGAATTATTTTTCTATACTTTTGTACCTGTAGCCTACCATGTTAATCATGATTTTCTATGGTGGAACTTCACTTGTTCATCAGCATTTGGAGTGACATCTTTGCTGGATTGGATAATAGCTTTTCAATATTCAAAGACAATTTCCACTATTTTGTGCTATCTACAAAATAATAGCTGTGTATGACACATTTAAAATTAATCTGCATTATTAATGTTTTCCATTACATTTGCAAGTGTAGACAATCAATTAATCAATAAATCAAGTCCTTATTTGTAGCATTTGCTTATTTTCATAGTGTAAAAATGCTAACCATGGCTAATTTGAAGCTACCAAAGTTATATCAATCAATGCGATGTTGGTTGCACTGGGAAGAGATGCTCAGTAGCATATAACTTTTTAGTATTTCTACCATAGAGATACAATAGATATATGCAATCCCAAGAACCTACATAATAATAAAATGTAGTAAAATAATAAGGAATTGGTGAGTACTTGTTACATTTGTCATAAGTTTATATAAAATTAATTTTAAATAACGAGTGTATTTAAAAATGAGTTCATAAATTTACTGAAAATTTAACAATTGGCTTCCCAAGCTTCTAGACATTCTCCAGAATATCACTGGAAAAATGTTTCCACAATACACTGAGTAATGATTAGGGAATGGAGGTTTATTCTAGGTAGGTAAAAGGGCATCCCCTTACAATGCACAGGCAACTGGCAGATCATGGTCTCAAGAGATGGCTCATTGTGAAGTGAAGCTTAATTTGATGCCTAGAGCCAGCCAATAGATAGAATGGGCTAGGTAGATTGGTCTCCACAGACTCGGTCACTACACAACTGGCTTGGGCTTAGGGTAAGAGCTTGAAATATTAGTGAGTTTATTTCTTCAGGAAATGGGGACATGGATTTTCAAAGTTCTATGTGTGGAGATCCTGACCAGAATGGCCATAAGAGAGAATTTCAGTTTGATTAGTGAACAGAATGAAGACAAATAGTATAAAATAAGTCTGGAAAATGTATGTTGGGGCTAGATTGTACAAGATCAAGGCTTGGCACAGTGCCAAAAAATGCTTGTAGCCTAGAGTTGATTTGGCATTGAATGCCAGGATCAGAAGTTCAATCTTAATCAATAATGGATAATCATTGAAAAATTTTTCATTTTGTTTTCTGGTAGAGAAGTGATGTGTTTTCTTTTGCGGTTATGGAGTAAGAGAAGCAATGAATCACAAAATTATAATGAAAGAATCAAAATTTGGAAGAAATTTCAGATGCCATCAAGCCCAACCAGTACCTGAACGGAATCTCCTCTACACCTTAAGTGTTGGGTTCAACCCTTGTTTGAAGATCTCCAGTGAGGTGGAATCACCACATCTGCTGAATACAGAAACAGCTCTCCTTTTTTCATTCCACCTCCAATTTCCTTATCTCACGGGCAAAGTGATTTCAGTAAATTTAATATTGGAGAGATGAGCTTAGTTCTGTTTGTTACGTGAAAGAGATTACAAAATGCTTTGGAGTTCTGTCTGTAAATAGTAACAAAATGTCAATTACACTCACATAGCTCTTTTTCACCTTTTTCCTGTATTTTGTTTTCTTTCTTGACCCAGAAAAAAGTAAATTCCCTAACCTAGAACTGCTTAACTTGATGTGTTATCCTACTTTTTCTACCTTCTTTCCCTCTTCAGCTGCTTTTGCTTCTCTCCAATGACAGAGGTGACTGTTTTAGATTATTATCTTCCAAACTGTCTTGAATATAATTGAAAATGTATGTTCATTTGAATCAAACCAGCTTTATTTAATAATCTTTAAGATTACAGTGCATAGAGGGCTAGATCTGGAGTCAGGAAGACTCACCTTCCTGCATTCAAATCTGGCCCCAGTCACTTGTGACTGGGAAAGTCACTGAATCCTATTTTCCTCAGTTTCCTCATCTGTAAAATGACCTGGAGAAGGAAATGGCAAACCACTCCAGCATCTTTGAGAAGAAAACCACAAATAGGATCTTGAAGAGCTGGACATGACTGAAACTCCTGAACAACAACAAGATTGCCAAAGCTCTCTATCAATATAGAGTGCCCCTAGCACGAGAGAGAAGCAGGGTATCATACTAGAAAGAGAATGGATTTGGAGACAGAGTACCTTGGTGTTGATGCCAGCTGTGCTCCTCACTTACCCTTGTGATCTTGGGCCAATGACTTCACTTCTATGATATACAGCTTCCTCATTTATAAAATGAAAGAATTGGACTGGATATCCTCTGAGATCCCCATGAGTCCTAAATTCATGGTCCTATGAATTCCCTCAATTAACACAGATTGAAATCCATGCCCATGAGATTTAGAATAGGAATTATGTCCATTATGATGTTATCACAGGAAGTCATTGTTTCATTAAATCAATATTTGATTGATTTCTCTGTGAACATTATCTCTAATGAAGATTTTTTTAATTCAATGCAAATTTAGTTAAGAAAACAATCCCCATGAAGATTTTTCAGTTTTCAAATTTTTGCATGTTTAGGACATAATACAGGGCTTTCTATGAAAAGTATTCCCATAACAAACATTTGTTAGAGTATATGAGAAAGAAGCATGGCACCTCCATGCTTCTTTAATGTAACCAATCCATCTATCTATCTGTCCTCAATCAATCAATAAACATTTATTGTGTCTATTGCTGTTCACCTGTGCTTAGGTGAATCAAGAAAACTTCCAGATGTTTGGCTTGTTTTTAACTTTAACTAAATGTTAGGTAGCCTGTTTGTACAGGAATCATTATGGATATTAGGCCATCTCAAAGGTATTTGACATAAAGTACAGAATTGAACTTACCAAGTATTAGAAGAAAAGCATGATAGAAGCCAATAAATTGAAGATTGTATATTACATTCAGAAAATGTATAATAAGGTTTAAACAAAGTGATCTCTATGGATCCAGAATGTCAAATTTTCCCTTATTTATATGCAAAAAAAGAATCTCAAAATTCTATTTCTGATCTGCCAATCACATATTTCTCAATAAGCAGGAGTGCCCACTTGTTAGGGGCATTATTCAGACCTTGTACTAGGCAGGTGAGTTTCTTAAAGTGTTGACCATTCAGGTGAAATATTTGTTAAATGGAATTATGTTGAAGGACTTTTCTAATTCTGGGGCATTGCAGCAACACCACCACCCTTTTTTCTTTTAATAAATTGAATGAGAAATGAAAAATCTTATTAAATTGGTTATTTGTCCATAAGCAGACCAAAAGGAAATGGGATGAGTTGACTCAGTCTCCTGGTTATTCTCTTTTGATTTTATTTAAGTAATCTGCATTCTGTCAGAATTTTCCATAAGGATGATTTTTGCACACATGAATTATTGAGGCAGTATACTCAACAAATTCCAAGGGGTATGGTGGAGACAAGAGCATGGAAATCTCTAGATATTTAATACACAAATGGGATCATGGTTCCCTTCACCTTTTGATACAGTTAAGTCAAAAGTTCCTGCTTTCTGTGATCTGCATTTATTAAAATTTTTAAAATTTAGTATTTTATTTTCCTCAATTACATATAAAATATTGTTTTTTTCAAATCTTATCCCTAGAACACTACCAGAAACATAGAAAGTATTCAACAAATGATTTGTTAATTGAATTTGCGAATTGAAATTGCCCAGTAACTCATTTATTCAATAAATTTTTACTATGAATATATTGTATGAAAACTTCACAGAATCATGGCATCTAAGAGTTGTCAGGAATCTTAAAAAGCTCAGCTTATAATTGAAAAGAATCCCATACTCCAACACACCAGAGAGGTGGTCATGGCTTCCTGGGGAGGAGATTGGTTCCCTTTCATCTTCAAACAAAGATTTCATGACCACTGTGGAACACTTAGAGCTTGGGCAGACTCGAAGATGCCAAGGTCATTCACTGAATCCTGGGCCATTGCCAGTCATCTTGAGTTTTGTTTTGCCACTAGACTTTGATGACTCTGTAAGAGAGAATGAAGCTGACAATAACTCTGATTCACTTAAATCCTATTCATGGTAATGCAAGACATCACACAGTATATCATCATGTCATTGGTTCTCTTAGGAAACAAAGGATGAACAGCACATATATACACACACATGTATATCTATACACATATGCTTATACAAATGGGTATATATTTACATCTATGTAGATGAATATATGAGCATATATATATACACATATACACATACACATCCATATCCATACGTTGTATGGATATATTGTATGAATTGCATGAAATAGGATTACACAAAAATTAGTCAATCTGGTAGGTTTGAGGTGGTACCTTAGAGTTGTTTTAATTTGCATTTCTCTAATCAGTAGTGATTTAGGGCATTTTTTCATATGATTATAGATAGCTTTAATTTCTTCATCTGAAAACTGCCTATTCATATCCTTTGACCAAATGTTAATTGGAGAATGACTTGCATTCTTATAAATTTGACTGTTGACTAAATTCTTATATTTTGACCATAAATTTGACTCCAAATATTTTAGAAATGAGGCTTTTATCTGAGATACTGATAGTTTCCCAGCTTTCTGCTTCCCTTTTAATCTTGGTTGCATTGGCTTTGTACAAAAAACATTTTTAATTTAATATAATAAAAACATCCATATTGCATTTCATAATGTTCTCTCAAATGAAGAAATTGAGGCTCAGGTTTTAAATGGGTAATCAGGGTAATAAAATACCATTCCACAATAAATCAACAACCATATGATACCATGGGCAAAAACAAACAAAAAACAAGACAAAACAACAGCTCTGGAATCTGAAGACTTTTGACAGACATTTTCCATTATTGCATCAATTGGGCTTAGGGGAAGTTAATTGATCTGAGATTTTCTGATTAATCACCCTCCCCCTGCTCCCACTAGATTTTGATATGGTAAGTGTCAAGGCATGTGCTTCATTGTGATCTCATGCTGATCAAGTATATAACCCAGGAGTCAGGGGAAATTCATGTTTGCAGTTTTATTCTAATATCAGTATATCTTGAAGGGATACCACAGTAACAGTTAGAAGATGGTATAGAAATAGTGAGACAGAGTAAAAAGAATGTTGGGCTAAAGTCATGAAGACCAGAATTCAAACCCTCAATTTAATATTCTTGGCTGTGTGAGTCTTTATAATTCTCTTAACCTCTGTGACTTTTAAGGCTCTCCTTTTGACCTAGTTATGAAGTCATAAATAAGTTGTGAACTGTTAGCCATTTTAGTAGGAAAAAAATCACAAGTCACGCCCATATTGGGGAGAAAAATTAAATGTAAAGAGTAAGCATGACTTTCCATAATAACATTAGAAACTCTTTGCATTCCAATGTCATAGTTTGATAGGTGGAATCAGGCTTGCTGCTTTGTATTACATACATGAGAATAAAGTAAATGGGATTTGATGTCATTTTGACATACGTTATAGTATCTATAAATTAGAATGCTTGCAAGTTTATGGTGTTTCTGTCCTTCCATTTCAATTTTTGTTGTTTTTATTATTTTAAAAATGAGCTAAGAAACACTAAAAAGAGAAATTCATTATTTTTGAAACAGATAGAAGTACTAGGAGACTTTTACATCTCTAATTTGTCATATGAAGTTCCAGGATAGGGAAACATTTTTTATTTTGATGATGGACATACTCTTTATACTTCATTTGAAATTTCCTCAAATCATTTTTGGTGATTGTAATATATAGATATGGAGGTGCTAGTGTAGCACATCTATGCCAGTTTATTTATTTTACAAGATGCCATGTAATGTGGATAGATCTCATTGGATTGACGATGTAGTATAATTCATGGGTTCAATCTCCAAATAGATTGGTTGTACTTAGATAAGATTAATTTTATTTCAGAGTAGCATATACTTCCACAAAAATGCCTTTTCTATTAAAATAGTTATTGTCTGTTATTAAAATAACTAGAAGGTTCAGTCGTGTCCAACTCTTTGAGGGGTTTTCTCTGCAAAGATAATAGAGTGGTTTGCCAGTTCCTTCTCCAACTCCTTTTTCAGAGAAGAAACTGAGACAAACAAGGTTACATGACTTGCCCAGAATCACACAACTAGTAAGTGTCTGAGGCTAGATTTGAACTACTCAAGATTTCTTGACTCTTGGTCCAGTGCTCTAACCATTGTGCAACTTAGCTTCCTCTAAAATAACAAACCATCATAGCTAATCTTAAAAAAATTGAAAAGTAATGATAGAATTTAGAATATTGTACAATGGGCTTTTAAATCAATTCTTATTCTCATTAACTGGAAGCATCCATAATTATTTAGTTTAAACATGGGCCCATCTGTAACATCTAATTAGAAATTATCTTCAGCATTTTCTTATAGCCAAGTTTACATGGCACTATTCGAACTGAAAAAGAGTCTTTTAAAGGGATTTTTGTTTTACCTTTAATGCAGCTTCTGTAATGAGGGATTTGAACTAGATGACCTCCAGCTCTGGCTCTATGATTTTATGATGTTATTTACCCAATCCTCTATTTTTTCTGTCTGTAGAAGAAACAGGATTTATGCTCCTATACAGATTTCTTCTTCACATGGCTAGTAAAAGCAGGAAGAAAAAGAGCTAATGACTATTTCATGTACCTGCATAGGCAGGAAATATTGTAATTCCCCTACAAAGATCCTTTTCAAATTGGAAGAAAGTCATTCTCTTAGCAGCAAGGTTGGAAACCACGACCTTTCTCATCAGCTAGCTGTTTACTATCATCACAATACTAGCAACCATATATTAATATAATCATATATATAACCATAATCATATTATAGCTGTTCCCAAGATACTTTCAGTGAGATGATAGAAGATTCTACATTGCATCAATTTCATTCTCTTCTTATAAAACACCAATCTTTTTAGCCACCTGCTCAATTGTCTAAATAACAGAAAAGGTGAAAGAACAACAGTAAGATGGTGCTGCTGCTACTACAACGACTACTGCTGCTGCTGTATTTGGTATGTAGTAATATAGTTTAATTTAGCATATAGTAATAGTAACAGTTACTACTTTTACTACTACTACTACTGCTACTACTACTACTACTATTCTACTACTACTCTACTACTACTACTACTCTACTACTACTACTACTCTACTACTATACTACTACTACTACTCTACTACTACTACTACTCTACTACTACTACTCTACTACTACTCTACTACTACTACTACTCTACTACTACTACTGCTGCTGCTGCTGCTGCTGCTCCTGCTCCTGCTACTCCTACTACTATTGCTCCTTTTGCTACAACTGCTGCTGCTGCTACTATGACCATTACTACTACCGCTGCTGCAACAACTACTATTACTGCTGCTATTTCTATTGCTGCTATTACTACTATCACTACTACCGTTGCTGCTGCTACCACCATTATCAGCATTATTGCTCAGAACATTAGTTCTGACTTAATACTAGTTGATAGTACCAATACAAGTACTGATTATCATAGTAGTGGTGGTGGTGGTGGTGGTGGTATTTGCATGTTTGTGTGTGTGTGTGTGTATTTGTAAGAGGGATGGAGGTGAGGAGGAAGGGAGGGAGAGAAGGAGGGAAGGAGGGGAGGGAGAGAGAGAGAGTCTCTCTTGGTCTGTCTTGGTGTGGCCCACATTGGGCTGTGCTCTGTTCCTAGCCATGTGCGATAGACCCTTCCTGGCAACCATCCAGGCTCTCCTGGACTGTAGACCTGTTTCCCTCTGCTATTTCATGGGTTCTGTAGCTCTAGAATTTGTTGAGACATTTTTTACAGGTGTTTGGAGGGATGTGGAGGACAGCTTAAGCAAGTCCCTGCTTTCCAGCCACCATCTTGGCTCTGCCCCCCTTGACTTCCTATTTTGTATTTCCCAAATGGATTCCCAGGGGCCTTGCTGGTGTTTGTATCTGACTCCAAAAGTACAAGCTCTTCTCTAGCTGAGAAGAGAACATAATCATGTTGTCTTCTAAAAACTTCTATCTAAATTGTCATTATAAAGTATTGCAATGATAACAGTGAATTATCCTGGGCCTTTTAAAAAACCAAAAGCAAAACAAACAAAAGTGAAACAAAGAAAAAAATGTCCTTAATCATAAAGATATTCTATTTCCAAAAGGGATATGTGTATCCCCCAAATGCTGATCAATGACACTTGCAAGGCAAAAGATCTGAAATTTTACAACATAATTTTGACAAAAGCTGGAATAACTTCCCAAGATACTGAGAATCATTAGTTTGGAAAAAGGGGGATGCAGTGTGGTATCAGGATATGGAGTTGAAGTGTGGTATCTGGATATGGGCGTGAGGATAGCCAGTAAAAAGGCACAGAAATGGGAGATGAAGTATCATGGGGTAGAAAAAGCAAATTGGTCAGTATGACTAAATTGTTGAGTTTCTGGAAGAGATTAATATATAAAATGACTGGGAGAGCTTTAAATTCCAGACAGGGGAGTTTATGTTCATTTCTAGAGATAATATAGAGCCACTGGAATTTATCAGATTGGTGGCAAGGGAGTGACACGATTAGATATATATTTTAGGATAATCACATTGTCTACTGTGTGGATTTGATGTACAAAAACCAGCCCCAAATCATCCATGGGCTCCCCATATTGGTTCCACATGACACAGGCATCTGACTTTTTCAATCTACTGCATCTCAGAGCTCTGGGGCTCAAGCAATCCACAAGCCTCAGTCTTCCCAGGAAGAGGGATTACAGGCAGGGTCTACTGTGCCTGGCCACCACATAATCTTAATGTTTGACCTTGGGCAAGTCACTTATGTGGAACCTTAGATCAATCACCTTCAAAATGAGGGATTTAGGCTACATGGTTGCTAAGCTCCATTTGGACTTTACATTTACAATTCTATTGTAAGGGCATGTGTTTCTACTGAGATGTGTGCTGGTAGATATTCAACAACTGACTTTTAAAAAGTACAAATGACATACTTATAAGTTTAATCTATTTTATTAACATGTCCTCCATTACTTTCTTAAGTCAAGACAATCAAAAAACAAGTCACACTTTGGTAACATTTTCTGCTTTTTGATGCCTAAATGCTCATACTAGAAATTTAACAATTGGCTCTTTCAGACAGGATTGAAGTGACTTCATCACACCCCCTTTACATTTTCATTATTCCATCCCAATTAATATGAACTACAGGAGGCCCAGAATTTAATTGAATCAATCTATCAAAGGTATAAACTAGGTAGAGACAGGTTCTTAATCGGTTTGGGAGGAGGAATGTACTTTTTTCCTTGCATAAAGACAGATGGTGCCACATGGAAAATATCTTATGATTGGCTGAAAGAATCAACACATCTCTGAGGCTATGTATATAACAATGCAAGCCAGTTAAGAAACACAGAATGAAAAAAAATCACTCTTCAGAACATTCCAGGATTCAGAGCACATCCAAGAAGGATTTCATGAGGGCCCCAGGAGGGAGAAAGGAATTCCAGGATCCAGCAGCTATAGCTGTGCATTACTCCTTTGCCATCTGCATATTCTTTATGTATGCCTCATCATCATTGGGCTCTGAGGTTGAGTCCACTCTTCCCATAGACCTATGTGTACTTGTGGGAGAATATACATTACACTTTGGAGGGGGGTGTTTTTGGACCAACTGTTTGTACTATACCACATTAGTAAATACTCCCTTCTAAAAGGTAACTAAGTCTGCATAGCAATTAATAGGAGACATTCCGTGGAGCCTTCTGAGTGACAGTATTAGAAAACTACCTCTAAGTTCTACCTAGAACACTGAGGACAGATGTAGTCAGTTATTCCTAAGGGACTCAACCTATGAATGGCATCAGAAGTTTGTCAGAGTGAGGCCAGAGAAGATGATACATTATGAATGCCTGAAATTATATAAGCAAACAGAAACTTACTAGCTGTGTGAATCTAGGTAAGTCCTTAACATCTATCAATTTCAGATTCTTCATCTCTTCATCTGTAAAATTTAAATAATAATAATACATAGCTCTCAGAGCTGTTGTGAGGACAAAATGAGAGAATATTTGAAAGTGCTTTGCAAAACTTAAAGGCTTTATATAAATGCTAGCTTTCACCATCATCATCTTCAACATTACTGTTGCTATCATTATCATCATTACTATTTTTATTATTTATCCTCATACCCTGAAGTAGAATGGTGAATATAAAGAACCCTAGTCCTAGAGTCTGGAAACCTGTGTTCAACTTGTGGCTCTATTATTTACTAGCTGTCTACTCTGACAAAGCATGGGATATCTCTGTGCCTCAGTTTCCTCAGCTGTGGAATAGAGGTGATCATACATTCACTGAGAATTTCTCAGGTGAACATACCCTATAAATCTTAAAACAGTGTTATTAATAGTACTTCTACAGAAGAAATCAGCAATGTAGTGGAAACTCAGTAAGAGATTTCCCAGTTTCCAGAAACTTTAGTTTCACCAGCAATGTATTGACCCTTCAATGAAGGTATGTCCCAGTGCTATGAACTGTGTAAATGACTGTATTGACTGGAAATAATACCTGTCCTTGTTGCATTTACACAAAGGCTTGTACCCAGGATCATAAAAAAGACAGAAATATCTAGAATAAAATCTACCGATGAGCTGTAGCTTGGATCTGTGTGTTGTTAAGAACAGTAAAGTATAGAAATTTCCTAGCAGACATAGTTTTTCACTTATATATTTTTGCAGGTATTCAGGATTTATTTTCTCATTCCTTGTTTCTCATCCCTTGTTTCTTATAGTCTTCTTTCAAATTCCTTGCAAAGGTGGAGCTGGACAGTGTTATGTTTTACAAATTTTCTAGTTATCTCCTTCCTTCCTCCTTCCCTTCCTTCCTCCCTCTCTCCTTCCCTCCTTCCTTCCCAAATTCCCTCCCTTGCTCCATTCTTTCTTCCTTCCCTATTTCCTTCCTTCCTTCTTTCTGTCTTCCCTTCATTCTGTCCTTCCATCTTTCCTTCCTTCTGTAATATCAAGTAAGTTGGTACTTTTTTACTGCTTTAGAGTGATAAATGAATTAAGTGTCTATGAGCCTTACTAGGTGCAAAGCCCTAGGCCCAAACCCCTATCTACTAGGTGCTAAGCCTATGTGGGCATGAAGCCCTCAGGGTCCTAAGGGGAGTTCCTAAGACCAAAGCCAATAGTAGGAGCCTAAGTTCTGGTCACTCAGATGATGTTTGATGATGGCTAAAGAGTGTATAAAAAAGAGAGGACAGAGCTATTTCCTTGGGCCTCTGAGCCACAGGAGGAGTGGTGCATGACTCTGGGCCAGCCATTGTTATGAGCTCCTGTACTCAGATGTTGATGGTTCCTTGGTAACTACGAATTTGGTCTGTTTATAATGTATGTTTGTGATAGGCGGAGTCAAGATGGCAGCTGGTAAGCAGGGACTAGAGTGAGCTCTGTACCCGAGTCACTCCAAAAACCTATAAAAAATGGCTCTGAACCAATTCTAGAATGGCAGAACCCACAGAACAGCAGAGGGAAGCAGGGCTCCAGCCCAGGACAGCCTGGATGGTCTCTGGGTGAGGTCTATCCCACACGGAGCTGGGAGCTGGGAGCTGGGAGCTGGGAATGGAGTGGAGCACAGCCCAGCCTGAGCGGCGTGGACCATCCAGACCAGAAGCCGGGCGGAGGGGGCCCTAGCGCCCTGAATATGTGAGCTGCGGCAGTTACCAGACCCCTTGACCCACAAACACCAAAGACTGCGGAGAAGGTTAGTGGGAAAAGCTGCAGGAGTGGAAGGAGTTCGCGGTTCAGCTTCCAGCCCCGCGGGCAGCGGAGGTGGAGCAGCTACAGCTGTTGTTACTTACGGCTCCAGGCCCACCTGGTGGGAGGAATTAAGTGGCGGATGAGAGCAGGAGTGCAAAAGCCTGCTGAAGATCTAAGCCTAGCCCAGGATGGGGGTTCTTGGGGAAGGAGTAGTGCTGGTCTGACAGAGCTGGCACCTCCCCCCCAAACGTGGAACCTAGAACTTGGTAGTCTACAAGCAGTCATACCCCACTGAAAAACTCAAGGGTCAAGTTAGTTGGTTGGGAATATGGCCAGGCAGCGAAAACATGCCCAGATTCAGTCTCAGACTTTGGATTCTTTCTTTGATGACAAAGAAGACCAAAACATACAGCCTAAAGAAGACAACAAAGTCATAGAGCCTACAACAAAAGCCTCCAAGAAAAACATGAACTGGCCCCAGGCCATAGAAGAACTCAAAAAGGATTTGGAAAAGCAAGTTAGAGAAGTAGAGGAAAAATTGGGAAGAGAAATGAGAAGGATGCGAGAAAACCATGAAAAACAAGTCAATGACTTTCTAAAGGAGACCCCAAAAAAATACTGAAAAATACACTGAAGAAAACAACACTTTAAAAAACAGACTAACTCAAATGGCAAAAGAGCTCCAAAAAGCCAATGAGGAGAAGAATGCCTTGAAAGGCAGAATTAGCCAAATGGAAAAGGAGGTCCAAAAGACCACTGAAGAAAACACTACTTTAAAAATTAGATTGGAGCAAGTGGAAGCTAGTGACTTTATGAGAAATCAGCATATTATAAAACAGAACCAAAGGAATGAAAAAATGGAAGACAATGTGAAATATCTCCTTGGAAAAACCACTGACCTGGAAAATAGATCCAGGATAGATAATTTAAAAATTATTGGACTACCTGAAAGCCATGATCAAAAAAAGAGCCTAGATACCATCTTTCAAGAAATTATCAAGGAGAACTGCCCTGATATTCTAGAGCCACAGGGCAAAATAGAAATTGAAAGAATCCATCGATTGCCTCCTCAAATAGACCCCAAAAAGAAATCTCCTAGGAATATTGTCGCCAAATTCCAGAGCTCCCAGATCAAGGAGAAAATACTGCAAGCAGCCAGAAAGAAACAATTTGAATATTGTGGAAACCCAATCAGAATAACCCAAGATCTGGCAGCTTCTACATTAAGAGATCGAAGGGCTTGGAATGCGATATTCCGGAGGTCAATGGAGCTAGGATTAAAACCTAGAATCACCTACCCAGCAAAATTGAGTATCATGTTCCAAGGTAAAATATGGATTTTCAATAAAATGGAGGACTTTCAAGCTTTCTCAGTGAAAAGACCAGAACTGAATAGAAAATTTGACTTTCAAACACAAGAATCAAGAGAAGCATGAAAAGGTAATCAAGAAACGGAAATTGCAAGGGACTTACTAAAGTTGAACTGTTTTGTTTACATTCCTACATGGAGAGATGATGTGTATGATTCATGAGACCTCAGTATTAGGGTAGTTGAAGGGAATATGCATGTATATATATATATATATATATATATATATATATATATATATATATATATATATATATATATATATATATATATTATACATATATATATATATATTTATACATATATATATGTCAATGTGTATATGTGTATATATCTATGTGTGTATATATGTGTATGTATGTGTATATATATGTATATGTGTTTTTATATGTATACATGTATATATATATACATATACATATATATGTATATATATGTATATATATATGTATGTATATACATATATATATGTGTATATATATATATATATATATATATATATATATATATATATATATGTAAAAGAGAGAGAGCAGACACAGGGTGAGTTGAAGATGAACGGAAGATATCTAAAAGAAATAAAATGAAATTAAGTGATGAGAGAGCAACATACTGAGAGAGGGAGATAGGGAGAGGTAGAATGGGGTGGATTATCTCCCATAAAGATGGCAAGAGGAAGCAGTTTTGTGGGAGGAGGGGAGAGGGCAGGTGAGGGGGGAATGAGTGAACCTTGCTCTCATCAGATTTGGCCTGAGGGGGAATACCATACATACTCAGTTGGGTATCTTACCCCACAGGAAAGAAGAGGGAGGAAGATAAAAAAAATAAAAGGGGGGGATGATGGAGGGGAGGGCAGATGGGGGTGGAAGTAATCAAAACAAACACTTTGGAAAGGGGACAGGGTCAAGGGAGAAAATTCAATAAAGTGGGATGGGTTGGGAAGGAGCAAAATGTAGTTAGCCTTTCACAACATGAGTATTGTGGAAGGGTTATACATAATGATACATGTGTGGCCTAGGTTGAATTGCTCGACTTCTTAAGGAGGGTGGGTGGGAAGGGAAAAGGGGAGAGAATTTGGAACTCAAAGTTTTAAAATCAGATATTCAAAAACAAAAAAAGTTTTTGCATGCAACTAAAAAATAAGATATACAGGCAATGGGGCGTAGAAATTTATCTTGCCCTACAAGAAAGGAAGGGAAAAGGGGATGAGAGGGGAGGGGGGTGATAGAGGGGAGGGCTGACCGGGGAACAGGGCAACCAGAATATCAGCCATCTTGGAGTGAGGGGGGAGGGTAGAAATGGGGAGAAAATTTGTAATTCAAACTGTTGTGAAAATCAATGCTGAAAACCAAATATGTTAAATAAATAAATTTAAATTAAAAAAAATAAAATAAAATACAAAAAAAATAATGTATGTTTGTAATTTGTTTGTATTTGCTCTGAAGTTCAGGGTGCTGGCTCTTTCCCCTGAACTAAGTGAGTTTATATGTGTATGTCGAGTTTTAAAGTAAGATTTTTAACCCCTTAACGTTACTTTGCTTAGTAAAGAAAATCAAAGATCTTGTACTGGCAGCATTCTTGTTGTTGGGCTTGTGTTGGTCTTTCACCCCCACAGCAGCTGCTAGCCAAATTGTTGCAACACCTTCCCACATCTTTCTTGGTCCTTAGAAGCTCAAAAATACATGTGAGAAATACACCTTTGCCTTCTGAATTAATTTTAGGGTATTAGTTAGAGGCCTTAGTAGCACAGAGGTAGCTTCTCAAAAGCTATACCCTAGCTTCTAAAAGGCTATATGAACTGGTCCTAGCACACTGGAAAGCCTTCATCTAGGATCTTGGTGAGACACTTACCGCAGCTTTCCAAAGACCATCTTAGCTAATTAAAGACACTCTTGTTACCACCTTGTAGGGCATGAGATGATGAACTATTTGGCTAAGGAAATCCATAAGAAAATTAGTTTGATAAACTGATTTATACATTTACTCCATGTCACTCTGGTTACCTATACTTGTGAGGGATAAATTTATATACGGACAGGCTATTTAATTGTACAAGAATATCAGTACTGCTCTATTCCTTACAAGGGATTGTCTCTTGTATTTATTGACTTAGCTGATTTAGGATAAGTATAGTTGCTGACTCTGTTATAAATATTATTCAAGTAGCATTCACTTGGCCATGACCAGGAAGATCCTATACTCTAATGCTCTTAGACACACTTTAATTGAGTATTAATATTGTTATGATAAGGGAAAAATACTTGCACCTGTCAGGAAGACAGAAATAATCTATGAAGGAGCATCAACCAAGCAATAATTCATCAAGAATTTATTAAAAAATATAATGTGGTTGATGCTGGAGATTCGAAGACAAAAGTGAAAACAGTCCCTGTGTTCAAGGAACTGACTGATCAAAAAGAGAAAGGATATTAGGAGAAAATGGAATATAGCATATAAAATGATGAAGTAGGAGCCAGAAAGCCAGGATTCTATAATGAGCAGAAGTTAGTTGGCTGTTTCAAGACTTTGAAAAGTTAACTCAAAGACATATTCACTTTAAGAAAGTCTTCCAATAATAGTCTAGCCTCCCAGCAAGAAAAAGATAGATACTTAAACATTTGACACTTCTTAAATCAGGAAGAAAAAAATATCAATTACTCACAAAGTGAGAATCCTCAGAGTATTATGCTGGCTATGTCACTAAATGATTCAGAAGGGTATTTCAGAGAAACACAAAGAAAAAAAAAAACAAAGGTGAGTGGAAGAAAGATAATGACCAAGCAAAGAGATATCTTTGATAAAGAAATAACTCAACTTAAAGATGATAAAATCATGGAATAATAGACAGCTGGAAAGTACTTCTGAAGTCACAGAAAGCTGTATAATTATTGTTATACATGGAAGAATTTTACTTATGTTTGGATTAATAAATAGTGACATATCAAGGGACTTTCTCAATGCTCCAACCATTCAATAATTTGGTTCATTATGGAGTGGTTTGAGTAATCAAACTCATTCAAATATAAATTGAGGCCCTATCAAGTGTTTTTCTACTAACAGACCAAGCAAGTATCATAAATCAAACAACAAACATTTTAGTTCAGATGGAATAGGAAAGGAAATGCAAATAGAAAAAAAATGTTATTAGAAAAAAATATCCTTCTACTCAATATGTGGTGTTGCTCAGCCATTTGAATCATGTCTAATTCTTCATTATCCCATTTGGGATTTTCTTGGCAAAGATACTGGAGTGGTTTGCAACTTCTCTGCCTATTTTGCAGATGAAGAAGCTGAGGCAGACAAGGTTAAGTGACTTGCCCAACATCACACAGCTAGTTAGTATCTGAGGAAAGTTTTGAACTCAGGTGTTCCTGACTCTAGGCCTGGTGTTCTCTCCACTGTTCCACCCCTAGCTGCCCAAGCCAATACACAAAGGGGTTTAATTCCTTTATCATGTTTGAGAAAGAAGGGACACTATTCAGACAAGTCTAGTTGCATTGTTGATAGAACATCTCTACGATGCCATCCCTGAGACACTCTGAAGCTCCCTAGTCAATGCTACTCATTGCCTTTAAAGTGGCCATATTATGACTTTTCTGGAAGTTCTGCTGGCCAGCTGCTAGAGAAATCATCTGTTGTATTGGCTTCTTTGTCCTCAGAGAATGTTATCTCTCATTTCTGAGACCTGCCTAAGGATGAATTTTCAGCTCTTTTGTAAATTAGGCTCTATCTGTCAATAACTTTACTTTTTTTTTTTCAAATAGACTCACTTGACACCTACCCTGACAATAGAACACCAATTCTCATTCTTAGTTCCAGGAGGCTGATTCATTCCTTTGAACTTTGTGGTGCCCCTGGCAGCTAGTGATGAGGACATTCAGATGACCTTGAAGCTTCACCAGAGTTGACAAACCTTCCACTTCATTTTTTCCCTAAGTGGAAAAGGTCTGTGTTCCCCTTACAAAAGGGGTAAGAATTTAAATGTGCATATTCCCTTATGACAGAATGATTGAAGGAAAGACAAAAATTGCAAAGGTGAACGAAAATTGACTGAATTCTCTAGTAAAGCAAAACGGAAGAAAAACCAGTGATAGATTTGTTATAACTATAGAGGAGGAACATTCTCATCAAATGATTAGGAATAAAACAGAAACAAAACCAAAGAATTTGATTATAAATAGAAAAAAAGGCTCTTGCAATACAAAAGCTAACACTTCTAAAGTCAGAAGAAAAAAAAATCACATTGGAGATAATTTTGGCATCAGATCAAGCTTTGATACCTGAAATCTATAACAGATTAATTTTTATCTACAAGACAACTAACACAGTTCTCAATGGAGAAATGCTCAATTACTATGAACAGCTAATTTTGAAAGAGAAATACCAACTATTAATATTCACATGAAATGATGCTCAAATGACCTAATGATCAGAAAAAAAGTGCATATTAAAATACCTTCAGGAGATTGTCATCCACTTAGAGTATTAATGCAAATAACACCAAAAAAATTTCTAAAACTTAACCACAGTAGAGAGAATTACCCAGAAGCTGGCCAGCTGATGTGTGTTAATGACCTTGTAAATGGATCCAAGCATTTTGGAGAACAACTTGGTAGTTTGCAATTGAAGTCACAAAACTGATTATACTTTTTGACCCAAGGATTCTTTTACTATGATTTCATCCTAAAATAACACTAATGAGAAGGAAAACACCTAAGGGGACAAAAATACTCATTGCTTTACAAACATATTCATTTACTCAATTTATTATAGCAAGCAATGAAACTTCTTTGCAAAACAAATGGAGAATGACTAAATAAATGAGAGTAAGTTAATGGAACAGAATGATGTGAGATCTTAGAAAATGAGACATCTAAAAACTAAGAATTCCAGAAATACCTACATGACTTGATGTGAGAGTTGCATACACCCTCACTACCATTGTATGTAAAAATAAAACAAACAAACACCAAAGCAAAACAAAGTGGAACCTTAGACAGACTTGGAAAGAAACAGACAAAATATGTTTTTGTTCATTTTCTGTTAATTTCATTAATTATTCACTGTAAAAATTTATTGGTCATAATTCTTCTTTACAACTTGGCTATTGTGTAAATAATTTCAATGTGAAGATATATGTAGAAGATATATCGGACTCCATGCCATCTTGGTGGGGGGAAGAAAATCTGGAACTTGAATTCATGCGGAACTGAGTGTTATAAACTGAAAATAAGAAAAATCTTAATTTAAAAAATAAGTATTTTCAATAAGATTTTATCCATTATTTCATATTTTTGTTAGGTCATTTTTCCTTTGGTGATGGTCACCAAGCATATAATCACAAAATAAAAGGAAAAGATATACTCAAAAACAGAAGGTGTTTATTCTATTGTTCTAGACACAACTTTTCTTCCTTTCTGCCTCTTCCTTCTCCTGCTCCTTCTCTTTTCCTTTTCTCTCTTTATCTTTCTACTCTGTCTCCCTATATTTCTGTCTCTGTCTGTCTCTCTATCTAGGTCCCCAACAGTTCTTTCACTTTTCCACCCCATGGAAGTCATTTTGTAGTGTAGAAAACACTGCATGGGATGATGTAATATGTGAATACTTGAGTTTAAATATCATTTCTGCTTCCTGCCTACCTATGTGACTTTAAGTGGAGCTTTTCACTTTCCTGGATTTCAGTTTCCTCATCTGTAAAATGGGTATGATAATAAGACTTGCTCTACTCAACATAGAAGTTTGTTGTAAGGAATATTACTTTGTAAACATGGGTTGTGTTTCTAATCATCATTAGTATTGGTGATTTATTCTACTAATCTGTCTAAAACGTGGTGGCAACAGAAAATTTGAAATTGCGGAGGCAATTGTAATCAGCATGTGTGTAGTTTTTCTAAACCAAAGGTGTGGTTGTTGTTATTCATTTCTCTTTATCTCTATTATTACGACATCACTACAGTGAACTAAACAGACATGATTAGTTTTAATATATCGGTGACTAGGAAACTGGCATGTTCAGGGTCCTGGTTTCTTTTCCAGAATTCATCACAATATTAGAACATTACTTTAGCATGGACTAAGTAGTTAAATTGTAATATTTAAATATCACTTGAACATTGGCAAAGTGCTTTATTCACATTACTTTAATTGATCTTTATGACAAGCTTGTGGAGTCAATGCTATTATTCCCATTTTATGGTTGAGGAGACTGAGGCAAAGAGAGGTTAAATGAGTTACTCAGGGTCAGAGAGCAAGGTCTGAGGAGGGATTGAACTCAGTTCTTTCTGACTCTAGCTGCCTGCCTAGAAACAACTTTATATCAATAAATATACAAATTTCACTTATATAAATATACCCAAATAGACATACACACTTATGTATACATACATATTCACATATACATATCTGTGTGTGCATGCCTCTATGCCTGTATGTATGTATGTATGTATGCTAACTCCTGGCTGGGATGGCAGCTTCTTGAGAGCAGGGACTATTACATATTTGTCTCTTTATTCCCACTGCCCACAACAGTTCTTGGCACAAAATGGGAGCCTCATAAATATGTGTTGGCTGTTGTTATTAGAATAACTGAATACATAAGAAGTCTGGTTAAAAAAAAAAAAACTTCCTAAAACTCTGGCAGGGTCAGGTTGGCCTGGGACAATAAAAAAGGAACAAGATGACTTGGATCAAGGCCAAACATTTGAGTGCCTCCCCCAATGTGCCTTACGGGCGACCAAGTCAAGCAACATATTATTATATCTACTTGAGCTCTTTATTCCTCATATAGAATGTCCAGCAATGGCATATTAAGAGGGTTTTACATGAAAACTAAAATAAAAATTACAAAAAAACAGAAATGAAAACTGGAGCTGTGAGAGCAAGGAAAAGTCTCATATATGCCAGGAATTTCATTTTCTCAGCTGTATTTTAATGCCAACTGTATAATGCGTTATTACACCCTTGTGCCAAAGAGCTGGAAATCCGTGCTAACCTGACAACATGTGTGAGCCACAGGATAGCTTAATTAGAATCCAAGGAAAAGCCTGTTGTAGGAAATTTATGAAAATGTAGGTGGTAAGGATCCTCTCCTAATCTCCTATCCCTCTCCTTCTCCCTCCCCTCCCCTCTTCCTTTCCCTCCCGCTCTCTATCCACTTCCCTCTCACATCCTATCCCCCATCCCTTTCCTTTTCCCTCTCCATCTGCCTTATCCTCTCCCTGTCCTTCCCCTTCTCCCTCTGTTCCTTATTCTTCTCCCATTACTTCATCCTCATCTTCCTCCCCTCATCCCTTCCCTTTCCCCCCTCTCTCTTCCAGCCCTGTCTTTCCTCCTCCTTCTTTCTTTCCTCTCTCTTTCCCTTCCTGAAACCACAAGATGGGAATAAATTTTAGCAAGAACAAGTAAAATGTCTCATTTCAGTACTTCCCCAAGATAAATTCATCTTTGCAGGAGGTGGTGAATACTTTATCAGGATCACTGAGAGTTAGCAGTCAGTGTATTAGGTTTAAATGCCAGGCACCCAAGTGAATCTTTCAGATGGGGCTTCTTTATTCCTTGTCAGTGAATCTCTATAAAGGGGGAAAATCCCCCTTCCTCTTCAGGGATTCATTGCAAAGCAGGATGTAGTGGACAGAGAGTCAGGAAGACTTGAATACAAATCCTGGCTCTCACACTTAATAGATTTATGGCCATGGGGAAATCACTTAAACTCTCCAGTTTCAACTTCTTCATCTGTAAAATGGGGATAAAAATATCTCTACTACCTAAGTCACTAGCATTCGATTGGAGGGTGGAGGTAGGAGCCTCCATTTGAGAAGGGTGGACAGGACCAACACACCTCAGCTGTCTCCTCAATTCCCAACAGGTTACACTCTTGGAATTCTTTGATTTTCACCATGCTACCAAGTCCCTAGGTCAGGTGCTTCCTCTGTTTCCCCCAACCTGCTTTTCAGCTTATTTTTCTGTGTTCCTTCCTCCATTAGGCAATTCTAACATAAGCAACTTGAGGACAGAGGCCATCTTTTTCCTTTCCATAACCCCAGCATTTAGCACAGTGTCTGGCTTGCAGTAGACACTTAAGAAATGTTTATCAACTAAGTTACACACATATTATGAGGTTCAAATCAAATAATATATAGAAAAATTATTCTCCAAACTATAAAGTGCTCTCTAAATGTCAGCTGTTATTTGTATTTTTATTATAGTATTTTTACTAGTATAGTATATAGTATAATATAGATGGTATTTTGACCTGACTGTGGTGATCCCAGTGACTCCAGCAGTGACTGGAGCATCAGGCTTAGAAAGTCCTGAGTTTGAGGTCTGTCTCCGATAAATGCTATGCTTGCGACCACAGGCAAGTTATTAACCTCTATATTCTAATGTGAAGAATGATACATAAACAGATAAATAAATATAAAATATTCACCTAGTAAAAGCAAATAGCTTTGGTCTGGAGAAGAGAGATAACACCCAGGGGGATCAGAAAATCATCCTGTAGGCAGGGACACCTAAGCTGGGCTTTTAAGGAAGCTAGTGAGTCTATGATGTTGAAATGAAGATGAAAATTTATGGAAAGGAGAAAGTCTGTGCAATGGCATTGGCGTGATATTTGAAATATCATGTTCAGGGCACAGAAAGTAGGCTAGTTTTACTGGCAAATAAGTTGGAGCACATTGTGAAGGATGCTAAAAGTTAGAAAAGAAAGATTTATTTTATCCTGAAGTCAGTAGGGAGCCCCCGAAAATCCTTGAGGAGGAGAATTCAGACCTATGTTTGAGGAATATCACTGTGGCACCTGTGTAGAGAAGTTAGAAAAAGTGGGGGGCGAGGCAGGACTCAAGTCAAAGAGATCAATGAGAGACTTATTACAATAGTTCATGTGAGAATTAATGAAAATGTTTGAAATAAGGTGCTGGCTGTGTGAGTGGAGAGAATGGGACAGATAAATAAAAGATAAATTTATGGACGTGGAAGGAAGGAAACAAGCCTTGATTAAGGGCTTGCTATGTACCAGGCCAAGTGCTAAGTGATTTATAAACATTAAATCATTTGATCCCTACAAGAACTCTGTCAGGTAGATGCTGTTATTAGTTTACAGTTGAGAAAGTGGGCCCTAGAGTCACACCACCAATAAGTATCAGAGGCAGGATTTGAACTAAGGTTTTCCTAATTCCAGCTACAGTACTCTGTCCATTGGTCCATCTGCTTGCCATGTCTAGGTAGAATCTAGAATTACAAGATTTTATGGTCAGAAGAGGCCTCAGTAGTCATTTACGAGTTAATCTGTGCCAGAGCAAGAAATTCCTGTCTATGTGTGTCTGTGCCCCAACAAGGTCAACTAAGTGAGAAGGAGGCTTAACAAATTGCTCCCGTTAGCAAGTTAGCACACCAACAGTGGGGGAATCCTGTTTAAGTGTGCAAACAGTAAATTCCCTGGCATTCGCTACATTTTGAATTTGATTTCAAACAAATTCAAACATTTGGACAAAGTGCCCAAAAAGGGCTCTTTCGCTGACTAGCAGTTTTCTCTCCTGTCTCACTCTTGGTCCCTGAGCTCTGTACTTACCTAGGTTTGAACATGGAATTAGTCTTTAATCGACATATGCTCCATGTTTAACTTAGACCTTGACCTCAATTGACATTTGCTCCATGCTTAACCTAAGCCTGCACCTCAATTGTTGTTTTCTCCTTGTTTAACTTAGACCTTGACCTCAAGGGGGGCTGCCCTTCTCTCCAATGGGGGCTTTATCTAATCCCCAACAAGTGTGGCCTCTGTCCTGAACTATGACAATGAAGAAGTATTTTTATAAGGGATTCTTTAGACTGTGTTGACAGTAAATAGTAAATAGTCCATGAGGGAGGGGACTCATCGTTGAATCAACCCCTGAGGTAGCCTCCCCATTCTCCGTTTGTCATCAGTTGTTTTTCAGTTGTGTCGCACTCTTTGTTACCTCATTTGGGGCTTTCTTGGCAAAGATCCTGGAGTGGCTTGCCATTTCCTTCTCCAGCTCATTTCTCAGATGAGAAAACTGAGGTGAATGGAGTTAAATGACTTACCCAGGATCACGCAGCTAGCAAGTGTCTGAGGCCAGACTGGAACTCGGGAAAATGAGTTTTCCTGATGCCAGACTTCATGCTCTATCCACTGTGCCCCCTAGCTGCCCACATTGTCTTTTTGGACAGGCCTACTTGTTAGCTTAAAAAAGAAAAGAATTTATAGCAAGTCCTCTGTAACTTCTACCCATTTCTCTCAGGTTGGATCCAAGAGCCATTGTCTTTTCCATATGACTATCTCTCTTTTAAAATTTTGAGAACAGTGGATCAATAATAAATTGCACCCATGTTGGCTCTAATAATAACCATCCTTTGTATATGACTTTAAAGTTTGCAAACAACTTTACTTGTGGTACTTCATTTGATCCTTACAAAGGCTCTGAAATATTGCTACTATTACTACGTCTGTTTTACAGATGAGGAAACCAAAACAGAGTTTATGTGATATGCTCAGGATCACACATCTAGTCAATGTCTGAATCCTCATTGGAACTGGTCTTCCTGATGTCAGGTTCATCATTCCATTCACTGTGTCACATCGTTCCCTTAATAATGTGCACTTATGTATCTATATGCATGTGCATGGTTATGAATATATGTGCAAAGGCATAGTTATATAAATTAATTTGTTGTTTTCAGTCATTTTTCAGTCATGTCTGACTCTTCATAACTCCATTGGTAATTTTCTTGGCAAAAATACCATAGTGGTTTTCTATTTCCCTTCTCTAGCTCATTTTATAAATGGGGAACCTGAAGTAAAAAAAGGATTAAGTGACTTGCTCAGGGTCACACAGTCAGTAAGTGTCTGAGGCCAGATTTGAGCTCATGGAGATGAGTCTTCGTGACTCCGGACTTCGTACTCCAGCCACTGTGCCATCTAGCTGCCCATGTTAAAAGTATAATAACATTGACAAACAGAATGCTGTATTTGCATTCCCTGCTCCTGACCACCCCAAATCTTTGGTTCCTTTATGTAAGCCTTCTTATTTTGTTCAACTAATACTTCAATGGCTTCATTGGATCACAGATCTCAATTTGTACAGACTTCAGGGACCATTTAATCCCACACTTTCATTTTCCAGAGAAGTAAACTGAGGTTTAGGGCCTTGCCCAAGGTCACACAATAGCAAATGCCATGAGTAGAACCCAAACCCATATCTTCAGAGTCTAGAGTCAGTGTTTCCTAACATGCTGTACATTTCACTGTCCTGCCCAGTCTCCCGGATGTAGCCTAGAGTGTATAGAAGCCTTTCATAAAAGAGGGCTCCTGGAATGATTAATGTTAGAGGGCATATGGGAAAATTGAGACACTAATGCACCATTGGTGGAATAGTGAACTGATTCAACCATTTAGTAGAAGAATTTGGAACTATGCACAAATATTAATAACAACTCTTTTCTGGTGGCAAAAAATTGGACATTGAGGGGATCTCCTTCTATTGGGGAATGGCTGAACAATTTGTGGTACACAGTTGTGGTGGGATACTACTGTGATTTAAGAAATGATGAGCAGGATGCTTTCAGAAAAATCATGGAAAGACTTACATGAACCAATGAAAAGTGAAATGAGCAGGACAAGGAGAATATTGTACACAGTAATAGTGAAAGGGTAAATAAAATGATCAGTTGTGAATGACTTAGCTATTGTAAGCATTCCAAGACAAAAATGGGGCTCCTAGAGCTAACATCAGATCAGATGGGGTCTGAACTGAGCAGAGTTCAGGGAGAGTCAAGCCACTGTCATTCTGGATATTTTTCTTTTATTAATATGGTCCAAGGTCCCATTTACTTTTCCAATCATTCTCCTTCCATTTTTTTAAACTTAGACAGTAAAATTTGATTTTTCTAAACTCAAAAATGGGATTTTATATTTATCCCTATTGAATTCTGTATTACCAGATTTTGCCCAACATTTCAACCAGTAAATCTTTTTTAAATACCACTTCTGCTCTCATGTTAGCTTCCTCACCCAATTTTATGCTATTAATGTTATTCTTGTTTAGTTGTAGCCAACTCTTTGTGACCCCATGGACCATAATGTCCATGGGGTTTTCTTGACAAAGATATTGGTGGTTTGCTGTTTCCTTCTCTAGTGGATTAAGGCTAACAGAGGTTAAGTAACTTGTCCAGGATCACATGGCTAGTAAGTGTCTGAGGCTGGATTTGAGCTCAGGTCTTCTTGATTCCAAGCTGCCTAGCTGCCTCCTAGGCTGTTCATAAATGTGACCGAACTGTTGAATGGTAATTGTCCAAAGATGTAGCCCAGTGGCCGCTTGGTAGTGACTGACCTCCAGGTTGACATTAATTAGCATTCTTTGGCCCCTTTCCTCCTTCCTTCCCTGAGAAGAGAAGAGCAAATGGATCCTAGGGCAGGGTGAGGAAGTGGGCACAGAAAACTTATCTTGCCTTAGAAACGTTTATGCTCTTAGAACTTTAGGGATCCTAGAACTAGAGCTGCTGATTGGCTTAGTGGATAGTGTACCAGGCCTGGAATCAGGAAGACGAGTTCAAATCTGGTCTCAGATACTTCTTAGCTCCATGACCCTGGACAAATCACTTAACCCTATTTGCCTCAGTTTCTTCATCTGTAAAATGAGCTGCTGAAGTAAATGTCAATCCCCTCCACTATCTTTACCAAGAAAACCTCGAATGGGGTCATGAAGTGTTGGGCACAACTGAAACAACAAAAGGGCAACAAAAGGGATAATAAATGAAGGTCTGAAAGCACTCTACGCCAACTCAGTTCCAACTTGTGACTTACTGAACTATGCCAGTAAATAAACCATCTTAATGTAATATTGTGGTCACCTGTTGGCAGTCTATTACTTAATCCTTCTATTAAAATAGGCTTAGCCTCTGTCCTGAAACAGCCATCTTAATTCATCACTATTCTATTAATGGACTGATTAGATGTTAATCTGTTAGCTTGCTGCTGAATACAAACCAAAGTGTTCTGAACATTATGTCCTATATGGGTTGGTGGATTTGTGAAAAAAAAAAAGACATTTTGTAAAAGATCAGCCTCATGCTACAGATTAGAGCTCACCCAAGTCTCCTTTGCACATCCTTGCATCACTACAGGTTTAAATTGGGCCAGAATGCACATCGAACTAATAGCCCCCTTATAGGCAAGAGATGATATTATTACGCAGTGTCCTGAGGGTCCAGATCACTGTTGTTCAGTGTTCCCAAAGGAACAGTGCAAGGTAACTCCCTATAAAGGGTCCTATTTTGGAGTGAATCTTTGATAGTGACTAAGTAATAGGACAGATGCTAACAATATGTTATTTATATCTATATCTATAGCACCTATGACCTATTCCTATATCTATAGCTTTATCTTACCTGCAGTCATGGCTAGAAATTTTCCTTTCCTTTCTTTTCTTCTCTTTCCTTTTTCTTTTCCTCCTTTCCTTCTTTCCTTCTTTCATTTTTCCTTCCTTCCTTCCTTCCTTCCTTCCTTCCTTCCTTCCTTCCTTCCTTCCTTCTCTCCTTCCTTCCTTTCTTCCTCCCTCCCTCCCTCCCCCTCTCTCTTTTTTTCTTTCTTTCTTTCTTTCTTTCTTTCTTTCTTTCTTTCTTTCTTCTTTCTTTCTTTCTTTCTTCCATTTAGAGAGTTTAAGTGATTGATTAGCAACAGGTGACTGTATCATCTTAATTCACGTAATTATTTAATAACATAATTATTATGATTGAGGAAGTCACAAGTAGGAAATCGCCTGGGATACAATGATCTTATCTATTTTGGGAGTGGGTCTAGTAGAATAGGTGGAGGAGGGGGAGGAGAGAATATATTTTTCCTCCTGAACCAGGGAGACATGGAGTGAGAGAGGAACCCCTCTAGTCTGCAAGGACTTCATTGCATCCCGAACTTAACTACTTACTTCTGTAGAGGGAGAAACAAATGAAGAGGGGGAGAAGAAACCCAGGGATGCAGGGATCCCAAACCAAAGTTCCCAGGAAGGGGTCACCTGGAATGAATTCACGGACACAAGCATTCTTTAAGTCAAGGAGGCAAAGATTTATTATGGTTTTTCAGTGGGCAAGAGTTCTTAGGGAACCTGCAACCATAGACAGGTGCAGGGGGAATCTTCATATAAGCTAATAGGGGATTAAGGAGGGGGGGGGGGCATGTCAGTTAAGTGTTTGGGGGTGGGATTAGGGAGTGGTTTAGGGTGTGTTCAAGGAGTGGTTAGTTCTTAAAGGAACATGCACATTTAGTATCTACCATGTAGGCATATTACCCAGAGCAAATAGCCCACGGCAAGGGGTACTAGGGGTGTGGTCTTTACTGTGAAACATCACTAAGCTCACTGCTGCTCAGGGCTAAAGGGGAATCTCTATGTGGTTTCTTATCTAGGGTCTTGTTAGACAAAACAGTATCTCTAAAATACATGTTAGAAAGGGCAGTGAATAGTAAATATGGTTATGACTTAGTGTTCAGTCAATTATCAGCATCCGGAATTCAATCTATATTTGCACATAGCTGCTTACTGAGGAAGAAGCAGGGATAAGTTGGATCAAGCTGCCCTTTAGCTAGAGAGAGAGATAGCCTGGGATAGAATGTTTTGGGAACAAGATATGTTTATGAGAACTGGATATATTTTGAACTTGGTGTTCAGGCACAGGCACCCAAGCAGATGCTGTTAACGATTTAGGGTCCAAGCACAAACACTTCATCCCTTCCATGCCTGTGGCAAAGACTATAGGGCATGGGGAACCATCCACTGGCCCAAAAGATTGCTGGACCTTGTATACTCTGCTGTACAATGACTGGGTCAGTGCTGGCTTATTTCCTTTGTCGTTACAAGTTACTGGGAAAAGGTACCTGAATTCGATTCATTTCAAAATTTATTGTAGATATCAGGTATTTAGTGTGATGTCATCTGAAAGAGGTGTTAACATCACCACTATAAAATTGAACTAGGAACAATGGATAAAAATTCAAAGAGACAAATTTAGGTTTGATATAAGGAAAAACTTCCCTATTGGAGCTGTCCAAAGGGGAAGGGGCTTCATCAGGAGGCTGTTGGTTTCCCTTTACTTGAAGTCTGTAAGCAAGAGCTGCAATGTGAGTAATCAATGGATAAATGAATGGCTTCAACAGAGTGCATTTCTTGTCATGGGCCAAGAACTCTGCCTATGGATGAATGAATTAATGAAAAAAATATTAAGCACAGTCAGGCACTGTGCTTATAAACAAATAAATTAAAAATTCTAAAATTTAAAATTTTGAAAATTTTAAATTATATTTAAATTATAATGGATATTTTATATATAAATATATGTTATATTTATATATAACTATATATTATATTTACAAATTTCTATATATTTCTAATAAATAAATTTTATAATAAATAAATATATAATATATAAATATAATATATTTAAATTATAAAGATTACAAAGTAAATTATGTATAAGTATAATACATAATATAAATATAAAAATCAAAAAACAAATAAATTTAAAATCACTTCCTATGTGACAGATTCTATTCTAAAATAAAAACAACTTAAAAGTCCTCATGCTCAGGTAGTTTACATTGTAATAATGGAAGATAATAAATATAAGGGACCTGGAGTCTGAAAGCTGTTGGGTAGTGGAAGGTCCATGCATATTTACTGGAAATTGGTGTGATGGTTTATTTCTGGGAAAGACAAGGTTAAAAAACAACTCAGAGCCCAGAGGTAATATTGTCATTTTCCAGGTATATGTTAGACTGGATGGTCTAACTGAAGGGACTGAAGGTCCCTTCAAATTTGAGATTCTATGACTTTTATTAAGTTGCTACTGAGTACCCATCTCTGTGCTACATACTGGGGATAGAAAGACAAAATATGGGCTGTCCCTTGCCTTCATCCTACTGGATGAGGAAAGAGTGATGCCACATGTAAACAGATGAATAAATGCCATACATTTTGTGGTACAAAGATCAACTGTCCAGAAGAAGGGGATTAGGGGAGATTTCATTTCGACAGTGATGACTGAGCTGAGCCTTGAAGGAATATCAAGATTCTGAGAGGGGGGGATCAAGAGGTAGTGCATTCTAGGCATGGAGAACAGCTTGTGTGACTCCTTAGAGGAGGATCATGGAATGTTCAGTTTGGGCAACAGCAAGGAGTCTGAATCAAATCCAGCATAAGATTCAGGAAGTAGCGTGATATGAGAGAAAGCTAGGAAAGTAGGTTGGAGTCAGATCAAGAAGCCTTTTGAACAGGACAGTGGTGAATCAGCTCTGTGCTTTTGGAAGATCATCTCCTTTGTCCTGTGGAAGCAGCTCAATTAAGAATGAAATGAAGACCCTCGTCACACCATATAGTGCCACCACTATTCCATCCTATGCCATGGGGCTTTGCCTTAACATCATCGAGTAATATTTTCCAATTCATCCTTTCTGCTGTGAATGCTCTGCTAGCATGTGATCAGTTCTCTAAAGTTTTGATCTCTATCGGTGCTTCTGAGACTGAAATCCCGTAAGAAGCAGAGCTAATTATGTATACATAGGGGAACCCTTTTCCCAAAGGATAGCCAAATAGCACTTCCCTCACAGGTACTTAGGGACATGAGCATTTCTGTTTTGAAATACACACACACACACACATAGGTATTTATGACAAAATGGAAAAAAGGATACCTCTGAAATCATATAAGAAGTAAGTAATGTAAGGAAAACTAGTCCAGCATTATAACAGGATTTTCTTATCAACCTTTCCCCAGATGCTGCAGCTGTCATTTAGACCATGCCAATGGCTGGTTTTGTGCCAGCCTGAGACAAGTTGGTTCCACTTGTCACCCTTTCAATTTCCCAGCTGGCCTCAATTTTAAAGGGCATATTAGCATTATCAAAGCAATCTTAAAGAGATGTCCTTTCTTGCTTTTAAGCCAGTTTTGTTTCTGAGTCATATTACTGTGGGAAGGAGGAAAAACAATGAAATGCCACTGAGATAAAAAGCATTTATCTGTTGGTAGATGGCATCAGATGTGGTACTCTCTAACAAGACAGACTGTAGATCATTTTCTTATAAGTTGATTTTATGGAAAACACCATTTTATAGAATCAAATTAAATGGGAAGTGCGTTAGAACTCACCCCTTTAAAATAGCAGTGAGGATTTGCTTTCTTAGGCAAGTTTCTTTAATAAGATGACACTCTCAGATGACTGAAACTAAATTAAATGAGGCAGTCCAATCCAATGAGAGTTTATTAAGCCCCTAATATATGCCAAGAATTGTGCTAAGTTAAGGCATATTGTACAGAGCACAATATGGCTTCGAGCTGGCCCCACTTCTGCGCTATAATGTATATTACACTGAATAAGTCATCTGAACTTTCGGTGTCTCAGGCATTTCTGGGACTAAAAGTAGTGTAAGAGTCAGCCTGTAAACTCCTTAGGAACAGGGAATATCTTTTGTTTTTCCTTGCTAACAAGTGCTTACTTAGCACAGTGCCTTGTATACAGTGGGCACACAATCAATGTTCTTGACTGACTGAGTGGCTTGTCTGCATTGCAAGAATATATTTTTTCATTAGGGAATATTAGTCCAGGGTAAGGGGGGACGTTAGGCAACTAGATCAACAGTGGATAGAATGCAGTACTTGGGGTTAAGAAAACCCTGAATTCAAGACCTACTTCAAACACTTACAAGCTGTGTGACCCCAAACAGATAACTTTCTATCGCTGTGCCTCAGTTTTCTTAATATCTACATTGGAGATAACCATAGCACTTCTCTCACAGGGTTGTTGTTGTTGTTAAGCTTTGTGACCCCATTTGGGGTTTCTTGGCAAAGATATTGAAGTTGTTTGCCATTTCCTTCTCCAGCTCCTTTTACATATGAGGAAACTGAGTAAGTGTCTGAGGCTAGACTTGGATTCAGAACGATCAGTCTTCCTGACTTCAGGTCTTGTACTCTACCCACTGTATTATCTAGCTGCCCCTTCAGCAATGAAGATAACATATATCTTTTTTTGAGGGGGGAAGACAGGGCAATTGGGACTAAATGACTTGCCCAAGTTCACACAGCTAGTAAGTGTGTCAAGTGTCTGAGGCCAGATTTGGACTCAAGTCCTCCTCCTGACTCCAGGGCCAGTGCTCCACTCACTGTGCCACCTAGCTTCCCCAATAACATATATCTTAAAGCACTATCCGAATGATAACTATAATTAGTCTTTGCACACTAATTACTATCATTACAGTGCAACCAATGACGGAAAACATGTCAAATTGAATCATGGAACAGGTAAATGACTTTAATGATCAATTATTGCTTTTAATGCATTTTGACAAAATTAATACGTATAGAAGCTATGGATAGTACTACAGCAAAACTCAACTTTTCATTGAAAAAGAATTAGCTTATTCTGGATTTGTCCCATCGCTGGTTCCTTAGGAGTGTGGATCTTATAGGGGCAAATATTCTTGCCTTGGAAGTAAGTCATGAGTGTTTTTCTGCTGCACCTCAAAGGTCCCCTAGTCCAACACCTTCAATTTGCAGATGAAGAAACAGCCCCAGAGAAGTTAAGTGACATATGTCATGGGTTGTAAAGAGAAGGACTGGGATCTGAACTTGAAACCTGGTCATCTCTTCAGGTCCCATAGATTTAATGACCTTCTCTACACAGATGATTCTCAGATCTACCAATCTTGCCCCAACCTGTCTGCTGACCTCCAATTTCACAAGTACAATTGCTGTTCAGACATTACAAACTAGATGTCCAGTAGACATCTTAAACTAAGCATGTTCATTAAACATAACTCATTATATTTTACCTTAGACCCTCTCCTACCACACCTTATCTATTACTATAGAAGACAACACAGTCCTTCTAGTCCCTCAGGCCCACAGCCCAAGAGTCAACCTGGATTCTTCACTACCTTTTACCCATGTTTGTCCTCTATATCCAAGCTGATTCCAAGGCTTCTTGGTTTTAGCTCTGCAACATCTCTACAATATGCCCCCTTCTCTTCTCTGACACTGCCTCCACTTGGGTGCAGGCCCTCATCACTCCATGCCTGGAATATTGCAATAACCCTCTGGTGAGTCTGCCTGCCATCATCTCTCCCACTCCAATCCATCCTCTAGTCAGCTACCAAAATGATTTTCCCAAATAGCAGATGTGACCATGTCACTCCCCTTATGTATAACTCCAGGGGCTCCCTATTGCTTTTGATATCAAATACAAAATGCTTTGTTTGGCATTCAAAGCACTTCAATACCTAACCTCTTCCTACCTTTTCAGTCTTCTTACACCTTTTACATTCAGTGACATTGGCATGCTCTCTGTTTCACAAACAAGACACTCCATCTTCTCAGCTCTGGGCACTTTCTCAGGTATCCCCCATGTGTGAAATGCTCTCCCTCCTCAACTCTGCCCACTGACTTGTCTGGCTTCCTTTAAGTCCCTTCTTAAAATCTCTTCTTTTACAGCCAGCCTTTCATACCACTTTTGATTATAATACCTCTTTTTCTTATTTAGTTCCTATTTATGATATTCTATATCTTTCTTTGTATTGCATTTTTCCTCTATTAGATTCTAAATTCCTCGAGGGCAAGGGCTGTCTTTTGACACTTATTGTATCCCCAGTGCTTAGCACAGTGACTGACACATAGTAGGAACTTAGTAAATGTTTATTTATTGATGCTTATTGATTGATAGTTGTAAGACCTTAATCAAATTGCTTTATCTGTCTGGACAAGTCAATTTATCAGTCTTTCTGACTTTCTGAAATTCAAAACCATACCACACAGTCCCACTCAATCTTTTTGTTTGTTTTTTACCTCCCTTTTGTATCTTATCTTCCCTAATTCATATGGAAGCTCCTTGAGGGCAGAGATTGTCCTTTTTGTGTACATTTGTAAATCTCAGTGCTCAGCATAGTCCCTGTTTCAGAGAAAACATTTTAAAATGTTTTCATTTTTCTTTATTCCTTTCTCTAGTCTATAAAATGAGCAAAGTAGTATCTGCATCACAAGATTATTATGAGGTTTAAATGAAGCAATGTGTGTAAAGCAGTTTATAAATCCTAAAAAATTATATAGATTTTTATTAGTAGCTCTCTGCCTCAGTTTCCTTATCTGTAAGTTGAACAAGTTGTATTCAGTGCACTCTAAAGTTTCTTTCAACCATAAAGTTCTGTGATTCTATCATATTTTCTGAAGCAACTTAAAATTCATAGCCTACAGTCTTTGGGCTTTGTCAATATGTGGTATGGTATAGGGAAAAGAGCACTGGCTTTGGGATGAGTAGAACTACGATTGAATCTTGGCTTTAAGTATTTCATAGCTCCCTGACCCTGGACAAATTGAGCAGACCAGGTCTCAGTTTCTCATCTGTAAAATGAGAAAGCTTGATTAGATAATCTATCTTTATGTCCCTCCTAATTTGAAATATGTCATGCCATGGGAAATGGCTCATCAGATTATTGTCACCCAATAAAGTTGTGTTCTTATTCATAGCCCTGGTATGCTAGTGGTCCTGGCTTTGCCAAAGCTAAGCTCTGATCAGTCATACCAAGCATGATAAAAGATTGTAGTCCAAAAACAAGTCGAGCTAAATTCAGAGAAGATTGGTTAAAGAGTCATGAATTCTTCATTTATTGAACTTTTTAAAGACTTTTCTAAGTTATGATCTGTGGTGGTGGAGGAAATACTACCACAAAGAAATCACAACTCCTTGGAATGAAGCAAGCATCATTAATACAATCTAGTAATGGAAATAAGAGTCAGTATGCTATAGTGACATAGTAGATAGAGAATTGACTCCAGAGTCAGGAAGCCCTGGTTTTAAGTCTTCCCTGGATAGCCTCTTAATGTTCTATGAATATAAGTTGCAGGAAAATACTGATCTGCATCGATAGAGGGAGTTTTTTTTTTTCCCTCTGCAGTTCTCTACACTAATAGAATCACAGGTCTGATTAAAAGTATGTTCAGATGTGTGTGTGTGTGTGTGTGTGTGTGTGTGTGTCTGTTTGTTTGTGTGTGTGTGTGTATGTGTGATGGGCTGTAACAGGGTTGGCCAGGGAAGTAATTAAGATCATTTACAAGTAGATATGAGTCAGCTGCTATGGATCAGGGTATGGTTGTGTGGGGAAGGCATATGTGTTCTGGCTCAGCACTGAAAGATTTATATTTTGGAATAACATACTGTTGATATCTGTTAATTATGGGACTGTGTGTTATAGGTGATGGGTGACTGTGTCAAGAAAACTCAACAACTCAGTTGGCTAAAAGAGCAAGCATTTGAAGAGAAATTTCTCCTTACTCTTTGGAGTGAATTGCTCATGCTCATGCTTTCTTCTGGGCCTTCAGAATTTTTTTTGGGGGGGGGTGGAATCCCTTTCTTCTCCCCTTCAACAGCTAAGGCAGATATATTCATGTGCCAAATAGAAATTGACCTTTCCTAGCCATATTTGAGACTGGAAGTCAAGTCTCTTGTTGCTTCTTCTACTCTGTGTTCCTTTTGTTCAACAAAGGTGCTGGAACAGTTGTCCTGAGATGAGTATTTTAAGCCTTGGTGACTATCTTGTGGGCTTTCCAGTTCAGGAGTGCTGCAGATAGGGGCTGACTATAAACAATAGATAACACTTGCTACTGTAATGTGTCCTAGAGAAGATGGCCACCACTACTAGGGCTGGTGACTTGTGCAGACAGGGTAGGTAAGAGGGCAAAGTAAAATATCTTTTGAGGGAAATTTCAAGGATTGACTTTATCTCTCATGAAAATACAATGGATATGATAGAATATTGTTTTATACTCTAACTGCATGTTAATATGTACTTATGGGTCATCTTTTTAAAAAAAATATTTCTTTTGTGGTGAAATACATAGCTGTATTATACCTAATATCTACCATTTTGTATAGAGAATCCTATTTTATAATGGATTCTATTCATTCCTTTGGGGAAACCATAGACATGAGCCACATAAATATTTTAAATGAAATTTTCCCCAGAGTTCTCTTCTGGGATGGTGGTATAATAAATGAGTCAGAAAATATCAGGTAAGCTTGATTCACCTATTTGGGTTCAAGTTTCTCTAGGACTGAGCCTGAGCTCTTTTGTGAGAATCCCATTTCAACCTCCCCAGTATTCACAGGAACTAAATAACAAATAGGACATGCACCTTCATCCCTCTCTAGGTTGGACTCCCAAGTCTCTGGAATTTCTTTGTGATGCCACAGAAACCTCTTCATCCTGAAAATTTACTTAGTCCTGGACTTACCAAAGTAGAAATACCTTAACCCCTGTTACCTTTTCCCTCCAATGGCTGCTTCCTAGCAGAAGCTCCGTTTTCCAGGATTCTTAGAATAGCCATGTATTTGTTCTTCTCAAAGTTGCCCTCTTGACTCTGGACTTTCTATCTTATGTACTTAGTGTGTGTACTTCTTTTTTAATTTCTTTCCTCCATTAGAATGTAAGCTCCTTAAGGGCAGAAAAAGTCTTTATGATTCTATTTGTAGTACTAGCGCTTAGCACAGTGCATGGCACATAGAAAATGTTTAATAAATACAAGTTGATGACTTCATGACATAGACACCTATTTATGGAAACAATTAGCAAAAAAAAAAGAATCAAAAATATTTCCCTTAGAAAAAATCAATCTAAAAAAGCTAAAAGACAGGGAAATCTGAGTCCAGTTTGAAGAAAAATTAGCAGTGGTAATTGTCATATAAATCTCACAAATAAGAAACTGAGATATACATTACATAACACACTCACACATTAGATGTTAATTGGCAAATCTGAGATTTTCTGTAGAGTGGGTATTTTATTTTCCCCCTGAAAACACCAAAGGAAGTAGTTCACATAAAAAAAAAAAAACATTAATCAATTCTGAAGTTTCTCATTGTATGCACTTCACAGTCTGAACAGTGGGAAATAAAGAAATAAGGTACTCTCTCTTTAAATAATCCACAATCTAAGAGGAAGTGAATGCATTTTTACAGTACAGCTCATTTAGAATAGGCATTAGTTCCGGATTACAAGGACAATGAATGTCAAAACAGAGAAAAGCAGAATAGAGGAGAATAAATGGTGATTGGCTTGGCATGCTACACCTCAAGGCTCAAGGTATGCGGATCCTTTCTTTGCTAGGCTACTTTTCGTTTCATGCATCAAATCCAAAGGGAGATCCATGGAGTCCTGTCAGGTTGACCTCTTCTCCCACACTCTTATGTGGATGAGGGCTTTCTAGAGGATGATTAGCAAGAAGCGTTCGCAGAAGTGCAGTCATCAAACAGTAAAGATGAAAACTCTGATGACACCATGCTGATTGTTTCTAGTTCTTTTCAACTTGGGAGCACCATGAAAAAAAATGAATTATGATTCATGAAATTCTGCTTCAGAACAAAAGAAAAGAGCAAAAGAATAAGCAGGCCATTCCAAGAGAAGAAAATTTCCTAGGAAGTCACATACTGTGCTCCCCTTCACCCTAACTCTTCCAAGTAAAATAAGATTAACATGAAAATCAAGGTCAGTATTATAGGAGAAAAGAATAAACAAAGTGGCATGTGGGGCTTGGTAAAAAGAAGACCAATCCTGCTCTATTTCTGTGACAGATGTGGGGAAACAGAGGTAGAGTTACTGACTGGAAAGTTCATTAGAGTCTTGTTTAGAGACTGACTTTCCACCTACTTTTTCCTACAAGTTACAACTCTAGTCGAGCCACTTCATGAACACAAGTCAGGGAAATTAAACAGGCATGGATAAGTCTCTCTAAAAATATTGTCCCTGAATCTTTTCTTTATAGCGAGCACTTTTATAGATAGTGATGACAGAGCCAGGTATTCTGGTGAGTGTAGAAATGTCTTTCCTTGAGTCTATTATTGACTTGATAATGATAGTGATTAAAATACTCATTAGTTTCTTAGGACTGTAGCACCAACTGCTCAGTGGAGCAGACCTCATTACACAATTCTGTAGTTTGAATTTATCTCAATTTTACCTATTGACTTGGGAGCCGAAGGCATTGACCAATGACGAGAGAGTCCAGGCCCTTTTAAGCCTTGGTAGAGAAGTGTATTTAAAGGTATTCTTGGCTTTTTTATGTTCACATCATAAATCATAAGTAGTCAATCGACCGAAAACAGCAATGGCTCTTTAGCCAGTTAAAGAAATGAAAACATTTATAAAGTAAACCTTAAGGGAGAGAGGAAAAAAAAGAACTTGAAAGAATCCACATCTATAAACTCTACTGATTTACACAACATACAATAAAGTGAAATAGCAGGTTTTTCAATAGTTACCATTTCTTAGTACAAAGCAGCATTGAATCTTCCTATCATTTCAAATTTTAGTTAAAAAATTGGATATACTTTTGAGGATCCTTCTTGCTTCTGGGGCATGTTAGGGGCACGTCCTAAAAATATCACAGGTTGAGAGGAATGAGTGAATGGCAACTAATGGTTTGAGGATTATCTCATAAGTCTGTTACATGGGAATTTGTAAAAATAGCTTCAAGGGTATTACATTTTGAAAAGCTTAGTGTATGATAAAAGTAGCCTTGCAAATAAGTGTCAAATGTTCCCTGGCTCTTGGAATTTTCTTAGAAGACTGACCTACTTCATGGAAGCACTGAGGTAGTAAAATAAAAGAAAATGGTGTTCTTTAACATTTGTCTAGCATAAATTGCCTCTTCCACTAGGCAGCGGGGAGAATATCGATTACCAGAGTTGTGACTATAATTAAAATAGGAGTAAAAGAACCTTCTTTCAGTCCCAACCCCCTGGCTGAAGACTTCATTGAATGATCCTGTGTCCCCAGGCAGAGTGGTCAAGAGATTCCAAGAATAATCCAGTAGTAATTTTCAGCTAAACCAATGAGGTGAGCTGATCAGCAGAGTAGCATGGATAACAGAGACCTGTACATGTCAGATATCCAAAAGTCATACTATGTAGGCAGAGGGCTCTTGTTATTTTGACCAAAAGTTACCATGGGAATTGAAAGATTCCATCTATAGCATTTACTCTTGGGAGAGGTTCATTTAGTTCTGAATTTAGCCAGAGAAGAAAAAGGTGGGAAAAGGCTAGAGATCCCGTTGACTGTGTCAGGATAAATCTAAAAGACCTGTCATTTGCCTTGACTTCTCTGAATGATTGCTTCCATTCTCCTCTTTGCACGTGCACATCATCATTGGCCTATGCTCAGTCACGTCCAATGTCAAAGATATTTACTTGCAAATGGAAAAGATTAGTAGGCTCTCTTTGTCACTCTTAGTAAGAAAATGATTCCAAAAAGGGTTCTTTCTTAAGCTGCAGCAAATTTTTGTTTGGTCATTTCTTTAGAATCCTACAGAAGTTTGGCTTCACTTATTATGTTCCACAAACTTAAAACCAACATTAATGATGTAATATTTAGCAAGGTAAGATCCTAGCTCTTGAAGATCACTTTTTGTTGCTAACTATACTTGTGCAAGTTTTTTTTTTATTTTGTTTGTTTTATTGTGGGGAGGTGCAATTAATAATCGTTTCTTATGGCTTCTTTCCGAGATTATCTTCCATTAATTAATATGGTATATAACTGGTATATACCTAGTTAATGACATGTTTTCTCCCACATTAGAGGACAGGGATATAGGGTCTTTGCATCTCTTTGCCTCCCTCTCATGCTTAGAATAATGGCTGGTACATAAAATGCCCTTAAATGCTTGTTGATTGACTGATAAAGCATTAATTTAAAACACATATTTGTTTAAACTCCAGCTATATGTTTTCATGATTTACCTAAGTATTTTTACTCATCTAAGTGTTCATTTTAAATTATGGTAGAACTGGTGTTTCAGAGATAGCATGATGGGTACTCTCTTAGATTGGCATTCAGAAAGCTCTGGCTTCAGATCCTGCCTTCCAGAACAATTACTTATTACAAATTTCTTAAATTCTCTAAGCCTCACCTAAGTACATACTGAGATAATCATGTCTTGAGTAGCTACATTAGTTTTGTGATTCTCTCAAGGGATAATGCATATAAAGTGTTTCACAAATCACTAGAATATTTACTTCCTGAAGACAGGGACTGTTTTTTTTAGATTTTGTCCTTAATGGTAGTTAGATAGTACAATGCATAGAATGCTTGGCCTGGAGTCAGGAAGACCCAAGTTCACATCTGGCCTCAGACACTTACTAGTTGTGTGACCCTGTGTAAGTTATTCAATTTCTGCTTGCCTCAGTTTCCTCAACTGTAAAATGAAATAAGAGTAGTGCCTACTTCCCAACGTTGTTGTGAGGATCAAATATTTGTAAAATGCTTACCACAGTGCCTGGAACATAGTAGATGTTTGATAAATACTTGTTGCCTTCCTTCTTTACAACATTTGTGTCCAGGGTAGTGCTTTGTAAAGAGCAGGTCCTTAGTAAATTCCTGTTGAATGAATGTTAATGGATTCATAGAGAATCAGAGAACAAGACGACAAATCATGGTCCCTTAATCCATATCTCTCATTTTATAGATAAGGAAACAGTGCTGAGAGAGGCTATGTGTATTTCCCAAGGTCACATGGATTCTATGTGGCATAGTTAAGATTTGAATCTATACCTTTAAATAAAGGTGTAACACTCTTTCCACTCTAACCTTAAAATATTTCAGAAATGGCTGTATTTTTTTTCTTTTGGAGGCAATCCGATTTGCTCAGAGTCACACAGCTAGTATGTAAATTAGACTCGTTTGAACTCAGGTCTGCCTTACTCCAAGGCCAGTGTTCTATCTACTGTGCAACCTGGCTGCCTCTGTTTTTCTTCTTCTTCTTTACCATTACCACCATCTTCATCACCCAAAACAACTGGGGACTTGTTTTGAATTATTAGCTGAATGTCATTTGTTAGTGATTGATTCTAGGCCAGGGAGAGGAAAGGAAGCAATCACATATACTTTGCCATATTTTAAAGAAAAAAAAAGTGTGACTAGGTAGTTAGATTTAGTTAGAATATGTTACGTTGACTTTGCTTTCAGAATTTGATCTTAATCATTCAATTCTATGTAAGGATATCACCAAATCTTGGTGTTCCAGGAAGGAATTGCTTACTTTGAACATTTTAAGTAGAATATTATGTGTGTGTATATATATATATATATATATATATATATATATATATATATATATATATATATATATGCATGAATATATATTTGTGTGTGTTTTCATGTCTAACAAACTTTATAGTTAAATAGGAGCTTGAAATTTCATGGCTAAACTGTGTCTGTTAGAAGAAACTTCACAATACGTGGTATTTTCTGGAGCTTAGAAATTCTAGTTTGTTACCTATGTTTATGTATTTCAATCTTTTTTAAACACATCATATGTTTAGTTTGTTGCATAGCACACATTGCCATCACATTGCTGAAGTTGAGAAATTAATTGACTCAATATCTCTGAAACTTGCCATTTAAAGTGGAGGGAAATTCATTATGTTGGAGATGAAACCGAAAATATTGAAAATGTATATTACTATTGCCTTCAGTAAAGTGAATTTTAACTTAGAAAATGTTTCTGTTATAACCACTGCTACAAATGGAGGCAAATCTTTCAATAACATTGTGATTTATTATGAAATGGAGCAGATGATTAAAATGACTGCGCTAGCCTAAACCAGCAAGAAGTTGTCCATTTTGAAGCAATCTTGAACTCAGCTGATTTCAATGGAATTTTAATAGAAGACAAGTAACCAGGAAGGCTAGGGCTGCATGTGGTTGGACAAAAGGATTCTCAGCATTTTTCTGACCATAGTTTGGTGTCAAAATGATCTGTAAATCATATATTTTTCACTGTGATTGACAGAGATCATAAAGTCATTTAAATGTCATTACTGTGTACATGGGCCACGTCAGTCTCAGATGAAGAGAAATGGGTGGTAGAGCCCAAAGAATTACCTTCTCCATGTCTTAGAGACAAAGATTTTTCAATCTTAACCTATTTCTTTCTTACCAGAGACAAATATCACTCTTTTTATCAATACCTCACAATTTCCAGAGGACCAAAATTCAAATACCTTACATGTGAATTCAAGGTTCATATCATTGATCTGTCATCTACCTTTCCAGCCTTTTCTTACACTTAATAAAATATGAAATATCCTCTCCATGTTCTCTATACTCAGTTTAGACCACACTTTTGTTGTTGTTCAGTTGTTTCTCACTCTTCCTGACCTCATTTCGGGTTTTCTTGGAAAAGATATTAGAGGGGTTTGGTATTTCCTCTTCTAGCTCACATTACAGATGAGGAAACTGAGGGAAAAAGGGTTAAATGACTTGCCCAGGGTCACACAGCTAGACACTTATCTGAGGCCAGATTTGAATTTAGGAATAAGAGTCTTTCTGGCTCCAGGCCCAGCACTCTAACCACTGCACCAGCTAACTATCCTTACCCACACTACCTATTCCCCAAACTATTCTTTCTTAATTCTTCCCTTGCAACTTATTCACAAACATCTCCTGTGCATAGAAGGCACTGCTTGCACTTTTTAAAATTCTTTTTTTTGAGGGATGAGTGGGTGGTTCTTAATATAGACTTACATTTTTCATCTTAATATCTCTATTTTCACTGTTATGGTTTTTTTAATTGTTCTAAATCAATTTATGCCGTTGGACCTCCTAATTCTTATCCTTAAATTTTGGTCCTTGCATTGCTACAAAAATAATTATTTAAGGTGTTAGCTCACATTGTCAAATTCACAAATATTACAAAAGCTGGAAATGATGTGGAAAGCTATTGGTAGGGCTCTGTGTCATCCAGCACACCAAGCCTCTTTTAATAGAAAAAGAGGATTGGCCTAATCATTGTTGAAAACAATTTGGAATTATTCTAGAAAAATTACTGAACTGTATTCCCTTTGTTTTAATGTTCCCCCTACTAGGCATGTAGCCCATGAAATACAAAACCAGAAAGATCCTCATTCATATCAAAATATTTATAGTAACACTTTTGTGCAAGGAAAAAAACTGGGGAAAGATGGTGTCAATTGCTTAAAAATGACTGAATAAATTTTGTGTTCAGTAGAATAGTCTTATGCTGCAAGGAACAACAAATACTAGAGAGTCAGGGAGTCATGCAAAGATATGTATGAACTGATTCAGAGTGCAGAAATCAAAATTGAGAGACCAACATGTATAATGACTATAGCTCTGTAAATGAAAATATTGCTAAAACACAGATGAACTCATATTAGCTAAAATGATTAATCTTGGTCCTAGAAGACAGATGATAAAACATTTCCTCCTCATAGTAAACAGGGTGAGGTGGGGACCAATGGGTAAAAAATGTGACATATACTAAACAAGCATAGTCACTGCATACTTCCATTTGCTTATCTGTCTTTATTTGTTACAAGAGAGGATTCTGGAGTGGTTCCTGTTGAGAAATCACAATTTCCAACCTGAAAGTTGTCTCAATGATTCTCTAGTCTAACTTACATCTGAAAGAAAATCCACTTTATAGTATATGGCTCAAGTAGCTAGTTAGGCTTTTCTTGAATGGGGATATTATAAAATTAAGGACATGAACAAACAAATATAAGTAGAAATAAATTATGACACATTTTCAAGTATATAGATAAAATTTCTTATTAATGAATTTTATGGTCTAGGTAGATGAAAGAATAAGTGAAGAAACATTTATAAAGAACTTACTATACGGCAGGTATTGAAAATAGTGGGGATACAATAAAAGTGAGAGAATCCCTGCCTTCAAGTAAGAATTTAATAGGTAAAGACAGTATATATTATGGGACTGGTAGCCCTGGAAAAGACCATCTGGGCAATTATAAGAACACTGAGCAGATTCTTAGGACAGTCAATTGACAGGAACAATGTTCATATAGTAGCATTAGTTTGATCACTGAACCCAAAGAGAGGAATTCAAAGACATTATAGAAGGTTCTGGGAAATGTGAACGGAAGTAGGACATATAGCATCATGACTGGAGTGAAGAACTTTCTGGAAAATTAAGCACTGTCTGCTCTGGAAGTCTGTCTGAGGATGTTTAGATAAAGCTGGTTCCTTGAGTCAGTACCCATAAATCCAAACAACCTGATCCCAGGATGAGCATTCCAGAGAAGTATGGATTAATTGTTCTTGGGACTGGGAAATTTCTTCTGGTGGATCAAGTCCAGTAGTGCTAAAAAAGCAGGGTAAAATAAGGTATTCATAATTATAACTAACATTTACACAGCACTTACAAGGCACTTTCCTAGGATCTAATTTGATGCTTACAATGATCCTGGAAAGTGGGTGGATTAGTATTGTCATTTTATACATGAGGAAATGGAGGTAAACAGAAGTTAAGTGATTTGCCTAGGATCCAATAGTTAGGAGACACCTAAGATTAGATTTGAACTCAAGCCCCTACCCCCCCCGACTTTAAGCACATTGCTCTATCTACTTTGCCACCTAGCTGACAGATAGATGAGAAGATAACCAGGGGAGATGGGTGGATTTATATGAAGCATCATTTTATTTTCATGGAACTGTGTTTAAATATAATGCTTTTTTGGAAAACATGTTCTTAATCTAAAACATTTTAAAATTTCAATTCAATTGCACAAAACAGATATTTGTTGAGTTCTTAAAATGTGCCAGGCACTATGCCATGTGCCAGGGATACAAAAGCAAAAATAAAACAATCACCAAGGACTTTGCTTTCTACCAGGAGGATATTGTATGTACAAAGATATATAAACACAAAGCACATACAAAAGTAATTTCAAGTGTGAAAGGGCAAAAACCTCTTAGAGGGACCAGGAAAGGCCTTGTTTAGGAACTGGCACCTGAACTGAGTTTTCAAGGAATCTAGGGACTCAAAAGATGTGAATGAAGAGGGAAAGTAAATCAGAGCTGATTCCCCACTTAAAATGAGTTAGTAAGTGAATTATTTTGAATCAAGTACATAGAGGAGGTAACTGATGCACATCCTGTCTCTCCTTCTTTCTTTCCCTCCCTTCCTCCTTCCCTTTCCCCCCCTTTCTCTTCCTCCCTCACTTCCTTCCTTCCTTCCTTCCCCCCCTCTTTCCTATCTCTCATTCTCCTTTACTGTCTTGCTCTATCCCTCTCTCTCCTCTCCCTTCTTTCCTTCTTTCCTTCCTTCCTTCCTTGCTTCCTTCCTTCCTTCCTTGCTCCCTTCCTTCTTTTCTTCCTTCCTTCCTCCCTCCCTTCCTTCCTTCCTTTCTTCCTTCCTTTCTTCCTTCCTTCCTTCCTTCTTCCCTTCCTTCCTCCATCCTTCCTTCCTTCCTTTCTTCCTTCTTTCTTCCCCTCTCTCCTCTGTCTCTGCTCCCCTCTATCTCCTTTTTCTGTCTCTCTGTGTCTTTGCCTTTCTCTCATTCCTTTGTTTTATTTTGGTAGATAGTTTGGAAATAAATAAATATGAGTTTTATTTGGGTTAATGGTATATTTAAGGCAGGAAAGATTAAGGAGATTGGGAGGATAACTGTTAGTTGATAAAGATGAGATGATAGTGTGAGTGCTTTGAAATACTTACAGATGCTAAAAACATGTTAGATGACATTATTTGACAGGAAGAGAAAAGAATGTAGAGTACTCAAGTGTAGCACTGACTCCTCTCTGTCTGCACTATTACAAAAATTGAAACAAGCCATTGCAGAAATTAACATTTACATGGTGAGGAATTACAAAATCATTTCTTTAGAGTCAAGAAATGCTGATGTGGATGCCCAGATGTTAGGAAAGATTACCTAGTAAAAGGTAAAGGAAGAAGAGAGTTAGAGAACTCCAGCAGTGGGGGTGCTGAGACAGCTACATTTAGACCTGACCACATAATGCTGGGGTAGCTGCTACCTTGTATTAGGCATCTCTCCAGGGTGCAATAGGTAACTGCCCAAGGATTTTCAGATGTGGTGACCATTGCCAATTTCTGTCAATTATTATGGGCGCAGGTAATACAGCCAGAAGGATTCTAGGAACTAGTTTCAAGGCCTATTATATCTTAGACAAGAACAAGTGGTATTTTGAAATAATGAATCAACAAACTCTAGCTTTAAATCTGTGATCCTGTGATCTAGGATTGTGGGGGAAAACTGCAATATGAATCAAGAGAATGATATAAAATCAAATGTTCACTGCATTGTTTTGAGTTCCAACGTCTTTCAATGTACTTTTCTTTTCCACAGAATTTTTACCCATGGATATAGAATGAAGGATGGTTAGGACACAACATTTGGCAATATCACCTTCCATAGCACAGAGTTTGGGATCAGGCCCAATTCAAAGTAATTTGTTCCTGAAAGTACAAAAAAAGTCTTCCGTGTCGAAGTACCACAGTTGGGACTCTGGGGACAGCCTTGGATTAGTATTCATCTTAGGTTATTTCATAAAAAAATAGTTTAATTGACTTGTATAACCTTAGTTTAGTACTTTCTACAACGATTAATCGAATTATAATGGCACATGTCTTTCCTGATAAAGAAATGACCTACAATTATTCATTGTTAAATACATATGTGCAAATTTGAGCCCCATCAAAACTGATGCTTCAGCTTAATTAACTTTGATTTATGAACTTGCTAGGCAATCACTGGATGAGTGGGCAGATATTTAGACAGTTATGCATCTCCATATTATCCTGAAATAGAAATAAGTGAAGGTTTTATCCCTCACACGTGTGGCATCCCTTCCAATTCCTGGCAGAGGATATCTTCCATAAGTCAAACAATCGGGAACTCTTTGTGAACTGAGGCACTATGACTTGGAGAGGCGAAAATAGCAATTCTAGATCTCTTTAAGACTTACAAAGCAATCTGCATTCATTATCAAACCTGATGTCTATAACCATCTTATGGGGTGGGTACTATTACCATTCCCATTTTATAGCTCAGGCTACTGAGTCCCAGAGAGGTTAAATGACTGCTTTAACATCAAATAGCTTATAAACGTTTGAGTTAGGACTGGTACCCTAGGTTTCTTGACTCTTACACCCTGTCCACTATATCCCATTTACTCCCTGATTTTATTATGAACAATAAACCAGCTATTAAGATTATAGAGACAACTTAGTGAGGATTAAAAGATGCTAACTTTATTCACTGTGATTAACTCATTTAAAAATTCAAATAGGGGCAGCTAGGTAGCACAGTGAATAGAACACTGACCCTGAGTCAGGAGGACCTGAGTTCAATTCTGGCCTCAGACACTTGACACACTTGCTGGCTGTGTGAACTTGGGCAAGTCACTTAACCCCAATTGCCCTGCCTGCCCCCATCCAAAAAAACCCAAATAATCTTAGTATTTGGAGCATATGAACTGCACCTGTGATTTCATGGTTATTGGTGCTGCCCAGATGAGGAAGTTCATTCTTCAGGCTAGCCCCTTGTGAGCTTTAAAAAGTTTAAGTCACTTCCGCAGCATCACACAGACAGTAGAGGCAGCTTTTAATCCCCTATGCTCCACTGACTATCTTAAAGAATTAAGTCTTTTAAAAGAAGGCAATCTAGCCCCAATTGCTAGCTTGGTCTTTATACCCAAGAGGAGCACATGATTCTATTTGTAACTGTAAAGTCAAGACCAGTTTTGTATTAACAGAAGCCGTTATCAATTCTATTGTCTATTGTGGGAGATTCTGGAACTTGTATCTTTCCGTAGCACAGGGCTCCTTTTAAACCAGCTCTACACTAGAAAAAACCTTCTTCTAGAGCAGGCCACAGCTCACAAAAGACTTCAGTAGTACAACCAAATGGCCCCTGGGTGGCTTTCAGGTCTTACCCTGTCTTATGCCAACCCCTAAAAGTAACACACAGAGCTGCTATTTAAAAACACAAAAGCCTTCTTGATCTCATTTTCTCCAGTATAGAAATGAGACAGACATTTATAAACCTGCCCCTCTGGGGACTGAAATGTATCCCTCCCTAATCTCTAGCGCAAACTGCCTTCCTTTAGCCTTCAGAGGGAGAGAATGTCTCTATATTGGTGAAGCTACAAGGTACTTGTAAAGGGAATGTTGCCTGCTGAGCTCCCAGGAAAAGGTTCCTGGTAGTCTTTTAAAACTGACTTTAGAGAGGCCACAAGAACATTCTGTTACATGAAGTTATTGGTGTCAGGCAGCATATTTTTTTTACATTTTCAACTGGAATATGGTATTAAGCTAAGTGTTAATGGAACTGTGGGAAGTTAGTAGGAGCATGTGACTTTTGGAAACTATGTCTTAGGTTTCTTTTCCAGCTCTTACAATGTCTAGAAGTATGCCTTTTTACAACCTGGCTTCTTTTTACCTTCCTGATCTTCTTATGTCCAAACCTCCTTCATGTAAACTGTAATCTAGGCTTCTGTCTATTCCTTAAGCAACACTCCAGCCCTTAACTCTTCATTTTCCTTATTGTCTTTGCCTGTCATCCTCTGCTCCCTCCCCTCCCCTTCAGATCCCCTCTGGCTTCCTGTAAGACTTAGCTCATGTTCCATCTTTTTCAGGAGACCTTTCCTGGTTGTTTCTCCCCCTAACAGTTGTGCCTTCCACTCAGATTACATTTCATTTTTAGTGTATATATTTTTTATGTAGATAATTACTGTCTCCCCATTAGAATATGAGGTCCTTGAGGGTACAACCTGTGTTTCTGACTTTCTAGCTATCCTCTGCTTAGCACAATGAACATGGTAAGTACTTAATAAATGCTTGTAGACTGTCAAGCACCCAGGCATTGTTCAATAAATCCTTGCTCACTGATTTATTTTGGTTAGGAGGTATCCCTAGTTCCTTTCTATCCCTGGGAAAATGTCATAATTAACAAAAATGTTTTCTGCATGTCTATGTCTCTGTCTGTGTCTCTCTCCCTCTCCCCTACTTCTTTCTCCCTCTCTCTCTGTCTCTCTCTCTTTCTCTCTCCCCATCTCTCCATCTCTGTTTCTCTCTTTGCCTCTCTCCTCCCTCTTTCTCTGTCTCTCTCTTGTTCACTTCTGCTCTCATTCTCAATGATTGAGGTTTTAAAGGAAAAAAAAAACCTGCCTCTTCCAAGTAGTGCAAACAGTCCCCAAATGGATCTCAGGATTCTAAGGACAACTTTTCATTGTTACATGGGATAAGTTCTTCTTGATTATATATTGTAGTCTCCTAAATGAATATGTGGATTGTCAATCAATCAACAAAAGTTTATTTAGATCTTATACTGTGCTAAGAGCATCTAGGTGGCACACAGGATAGAGTGTTTGGCCTGGAGTCAAGAAGACCCCAGTGCAAATCTGGCCTCAGATACTTAATAGCTTAATAGCTGACCTGGGTAAGTCACATAGCCCTTTTTATCTCAGTTTCCTTATCTGTAAAATGAGCTGGAGAAGGAAATGACAAACAACTTCAATAACTTTGCCAAAAATATCTCAAAGGTCTCAATAAAGAGTCAGATATGAGTGAAAGAATTCAAAAGGAACAACACTGTGCTAAGATCTCAGATACAAAAGCAAAGCTAAAATAGTCCCTGTCTTCAAGAAGGTCACATTTGTAGGGGAAGACAGCATGTTGATGTGTATATACACATACACATATGTATACACACATATATACACATGCATATATGTACATATATATATGCATACACACAGAACATATGAAGGTAATATGAATTGGGAATACATATTAGCAGTTGAGGTAAAGAGCAAGGGAGGCCCAATGAGAAGCATCCTTCAGGGAGTGGCATTTGATGTGAGTCATGAAGTAATATAGGGAAGCTAAAGGATAAAGATGAGGAGAGGGAGCATCAGAGTCCTGGAGGTCAAGCAATGAAATGCATAGAAAGAAGAGATGGAATATTGTTGGCAAGAGCACGCCAAGTGAATGTAGCTGGATCAGAGGGTATGGAAGAGTGTAATGTGTAATAAGACTTGGAAAAGTAGCAAAGGCCACTTATGAGGAGCTCTAAATACCAAATACAGGAATTTACATTTGCTGCATGAGGTAATAGGAATCTACTGGAGCTCATTGAATAGATGGATTCAATTGTCAGATGTAGGCTTCAGGAAAGTCATTTTGCCAACTGAGTAGAAGAGAAATTGGTGTGAGGAAAGACACGACCCTGGGAGACCAGTTACAAAGCTTTTTCCATACTCTAGGTGAAAGGATAGAAGGTGTTCCCATGGTGGAGACATAAGTAAGCCAAGGTGTAAATATGAAAACCATAAGAGTTGGGAATTGATTTGATATGTGGGCGAGAGTGAGGAGCTGGGAGTTATACTGAAGCTGTACACTTGAGTTACAACAGAGAAGTTTAGAATAAGAGAGGAAGAAGAGAAAAGAAAATTAGTTCTGTTTTATTGGAAAATGGCACATTCTTACTCAGTGTCCAATAGAGGTAAGCATTATCATACTTGGAGGTAGAATCATGTCACAGCCTTATATATGCTAGCAGGAGGGCCCCTGAACTGAGGCTGAAGCTTGGTCAGGGTTACATAGTAAATATAAGAACTGAGACTAGAACCCACCCTGAACCAACTCTGTTGCTCATTGCATTAATATACTTATCAGAGTTTATCATTCCTTCAAAATGCATGACTCCCTACTTAAAAACAAACAAATGAATAAATACTTTTGGAGTGGATGTTTTCACTAAGGTGCTCAGATCTCATAGGCTCACCTCAACTTCTTGTGGCAATGGTTTAGACAAATGAAAAAGGTATATTTTGTCAGTCAAAATTTATTTTTCTAATTTTATTACTTTAGACTTTATATTATCTCATCCATGACAAACATCTTTTTTTTTTCTTAGAGAAAAGCCAAGTAGCCATTTTTGATATTGTTTTGATATTAAACAAAATAAAACAAAACACGTTTTCCCACTCTCCTTCCAAATTCATGAGTCACATGCAGGATTGTTGAGTCACTAGTGACAAAGTCTCAGACAGTCAAGTCCATCTAAAATAATCATTCCCTACTTCTTAGGATAAATTAAGCTATTTTGTAGCAATGGTTTATTAGTTCTTTTCATTTTTTTTTTCCTTTGGCCATGCTATTCTTTACACTTTGATGTCAACGATCCTTTTTCATTTGGGGTTTGATTGGTCTTGAAAACACTTGACTTTGCCATACCAAAATGCAGTGCAATATCTCTAAGTCAATAAAATGCCTTCGAAAAGAATTACAAAGATTCTGGCAAGATTTCTTGACAACATAAATTGTATCCTGTCTATGATTGTCTCTTGAGAATCCATGTTGTGGAATCCCCTTATAAATGGAACCACCTCTGAATAAGGCCCTTAGGTGCTTTGCTCCCTGCCCTGCATTGAATGTCATATCAAATTGGCAAGCTTTATTCAGAATTCTGCTTCCCAACAAAAGTGTTACAGGCAAGTTGTGATGTTTATAGATTTTGTGTACATATATGCTTTCTATTTCCATCTTAGACTCCACCTCGATACTTCATCTCCTGGGCTACCTTTACACATCTGACAAATAATAATAGCACACTTGGCACATAGTAAGTACGCAAGCAGACTTTGATCTCTCTCTCTCTCGCCATCTCTCATGAATCACCTATAACTTTCAAAATATTCATAGCATTACAGATGTGAAGAGACATCCCTCAAATGTATATTCGATGAACATTTTCTCTATGAACTATCCAATAAGAGGTCATCTAGCTTTTGCTAGAAAACATCCAATGAAGGGCAACTGACTACCTTCCAAAACTGCCTTTTTCATGATGGGATTATTTCAATTGTTAGGAAATTTTTCTGTATTAGAATCTGTCTCTCTGCAACTCCTATCCATGGCTTTGAATTTTTCCCCAATGGCTCTTTATATACATAGAACCATAGATTTAAAGCTGGAGGAGACTTTAGAATTCCATCTCCTAATCCAAACTGCTTAATTCATAGATGAGGAAACTGAGGTCTGAAGAGATTAAGTGACATACATCCTCAGTTCCCCAGTTCCTTCAACCAATCCTCATGTTCCATGAGCTTGAGACCCTGTGCCATGCTGTTTGCTCTCCCTCGATGTTCCCTGGTTTGTCAGGGTTGGTTCCCTGGGTGATGCTTTCAATGCAATAATTTATTTTCTTTACTTCTGAGTTTGACAGCTTGACTCAATGGAATTGGTAGGAGCTACGATTTTTTTTTTTGCATATTGTTTCATTACTGGTCTCACATAACTTGCCAATAGGTGGCATGAGCGGACTACTGAATTAGGTAGTTGCCTGATATAATAAACGTTCTTATCTGACTTTCCTAAGACACTTAAAAAACCATTATGGCTAACATTAGCAATCAGTAGTTGCTGTGCTAGAACTAGTTGCTGAAATTTACTGTATGAATAACGTGTCTGCTGAAACCACTGACAGTGCTAATGAATCAAGCATTTTGATTAGAAAGGCATGTGTTAAAAAAAGAAAAGAAAGTTGAGAGAGAGTGTGTTCCAACGAAAGTAATTAAAATGAACATAAAGTTGAAAATGAAAATGTGACACACTTAAATGGCCTCATTATCACAAGATAACATAGCGCTGTTAAGGCATTTTTACTGTAACTGCAAAAAATGCCAGTTAATTGTTCTCGCTCTCTTCCGAAGGCTTGCTGGTGAGAAAGGATGCACCTTGGGCTATGTTAGGAATAGTTTAAAGGTAAGCTCCAAATAACTTTTAGATTTCATTCACTAACAGGCTACAGAATGGTACCAAGGAAAGAATCTTGGACTTCTTCTTTTTTCAGATTTGAAATGGTCACAGTTTTATTTTAAGATACAACTCCACACTTCCTAACATTCATTCTTCCAAGGGCCACAGGAGCATTGATTTTCACAAGAGTTTGAATTACAAATTTTCTCCTCATTTCTACCCTCCCCCCACTCCAAGATGGTGTATATTCTGGTTGCCCTGTTCCCCAGTCAGCCCTCCCTTATGTCACCCCACTCCCCTCCCATCCGCTTTTCCCTTCCTTTCTTGTAGGGCAAGATAAATTTCTATGCCCCATTGCCTGTGTATCTTATTTTCTAGTTGCATGCAAAAACTTTTTTTTTTGTTTTTGAACATCTATTTTTAAAACTTTGAGTTCCAAATTCTCTCCCCTCTTCCCTTCCCACCCACCCTCCCTAAGAAGTCAAGCAATTCATCATAGGCCACATGCGTATCATTATGTATAACCCTTCCACAATACTCATGTTGTGAAAGACTAACTATATTTTCCTCCTTCCTAGCCTATCCCCCTTTATTGAATTTTCTCCCTTGACCCTGTCACCTTTCAAAAATGTTTGTTTTTTATTACCTCCACCCCCATCTGCCCTCCCTTCTATCATGCCCCCTGTTTTATCTTCTTCCTCCTGTTTTCCTGTGGGGTAAGATACCCAATTGAGTATGTATGTTTTCCCTCCTCAGGTCAAATCTGATGAGAGCAAGATTCACTCATTCCCCCTCACCTGCCTTCTCTTCTCTTTCTACAGAATTGCTTTTTCTTGCCACTTTTATGAGAGATAATTTACCCCATTTTCTCTCTCCCTTTCTCCGTCTCTCAATATATTACTCTCTTGTCCCTTAACTTGATTTTATTTCTTTTAGATCTCTTCCCTTCATCACCCTGTGCCCTCTCTCTCTCTCTCTCTCTCTCTCTCTCTCTCTCTCTATATATATATATATATATATATGTATATATATATACATATATATACACATACATATATACATATACACACACTAACATATACATATAAATAAATAAAGATATATATATATATATATATATAGATATATATGCATATTCCCTTCAGCTACCCTAATACTGAAGTCTCATGAATCATACACATCATCTTTCCATGTAGGAATGTAAACAAAACAGTTCAACTTTAGTACGTACCTTGCAATTTCTTTTTCTTGTTCTTTTTCTTGATTACCTTTTCATGTTTCTCTTGATTCTTGTGTTTGAAAGTCAAATTTTCTATTCAGGTCTGGACTTTTTACTGAGAAAGTCCTCTATTTTATTGAAAATCCACATTTTGCCTTGGAGCATGATACTCAGTTTTGCTGGGTAGGTGATTCTTGGTTTTAATCCTAGCTCCACTGACCTCCGGAATATCATATTCCAAGCCCTTAGGGCCCTAAATGTGGAAGCTGCTAGATCCTGTATTATCCTGATTGTTTTTCCCCAATATTTAAATTGTTTCTTTCTGGCTGCTTGCAGTATTTTCTCCTTGACCTGGGAGCTCTGGAATTTGGCAACAATATTCCTAGGAGTGTTCTTTTGGGGATCTATTTGAGGAGGTGATCTGTGGATTCTTTCAATTTCTATTTTACCCTCTGGCTCTAGAATATCAGGGCAATTCTCCTTGATAATTTCTTGAAATATGATATCTAGCCTCTTTTTTTTTTTGATCATGGCTTTCAGGTAGTCCAATAATTTTTAAATTGTCTCTCCTGTATCTATTTTCTAGGTCAATGGTTTTTCCAATGAAATATTTGACATTGTCTTCCATTTTTTCATTCCTTTGGTTGTGTTTTATAATATCTTGATTTCTCATCAAGTCACTAGCTTCCACTTGCTCCAATCTCATTTTTAAGGCAGTATTTTCTTCAGTGGTCTTTTGGACCTCCATTTCCATTTGGCTAATTCTTCCTTTCAAGGCATTCTTCTCCTCATTGGCTTTTTGGTGCTCTTTTGCCATTTGAGTTAGTCTATTCTTTAAAGTGTTGTTTTCTTCAATATTTTTTTCCATATTTTTTGGGTCTCCTTTAGCAAGTCATTGACTTGTTTTTCACGGTTTTCTTGCATCATTCTCATTTCTCTTCCCAATTTTTTCCTCTACTTCTCTAACTTGCTTTTCCAACTCCTTTTTGAGCCCTTCCATGGCCTAAGACTAGTTCATGTTTTACTTGGAGGGTTTTGGTGTAGGCTCTTGCACTTTGTTGACTTCTTCAGGCTGTATGTTTTAGTCTTCTTTGTCACCAAAGTCTGAGACTGAATCTGGGTGTGTTTTCACTGCCTGGCCATGTTCCCAGCCAACTTACTTGAACCTTGAGTTTTTCATCAGGGTATGACTGCTTGTGGACCAAAGAGTACTTTGTTCCAAGATTGAGGGGATGCGCCATTGATTTCAGAGCTATTTCTATATAGTCAGCTCTGCCACCCCAGCACTCCTTCTTCCTCAAGAACCACCAATCCGGACCTGACGCAATCTTCAGCAGGCTCTTCCCTCCTGCTCTGATCAGCCACTTAATTCCTCCCACCATGTGGGCCTGGGGCTGGAAGTAACTGCAGCTGCAGTTCTGTAGCTTTACCTCCCCCACTGCCCCTGGGGCAGTGGCCGAACCATGAACTCTGTCCCCCAGCAGCTTTTCTTACTATCCTTCTCTGTTGTCTTTGGTGTTTGTGGGTTGAGAAGTCTTGTAACTGCCACAGCTCACTGATTCAGGGTGCTAGATCCTGTTCAGCCCGGCTCCTGGTCTGGCTGGTCCTGCTGCCTCCCACTCTGAGCCTCGCTCCCCTCCACTCCATGTGCGATAGACCTCATCCAGCGACCATCCAGGCTGTCCTGTGCTGGATCACTGCTTCCCTCTGCTATTTTGTGGGTTCTGCAGTTCTTGAATTTGTTCAGAGCCATTTTTATAGGTTTTTGGAAGGATGTGGTGGGGAGCTCATGCAAGTCCCTGCTTTCCAGCTGCCATCTTGGCTCCTATTACTATTGTTATTAATTATTTTTATCTGGATATAATTCTAGTCTGAGACATGCTTGTCATATAGACATAAGTTGTCTTCAGGACACTGGCAGTCCATGGAAAAATTTTCAACCTTTTACTCCTATTGATGGCTGTGATTTTGACCTGTTTTGAGGTTCCACAAACTGTCTGGCGCAGAATACACTTTCATTCAGAAATGTATAGTATTTTTTTTTTCTTAGAGCATACTTAGAACAGTGGCTTGGATAAAATAAGTATTTAATTAACTTTGAATGAATGAATATAGGAATGAATGAAAATAGGACATTCAGTTTACATAAGAATCACAACAAGCTAGCTGACTATAAGGTCTCATGTTCTTTAGTATGCCCTAAATGTACAATTTTGACTAAGGTCTGTTTAGGGTCCAGAAACCATTCTGCAGCTGGCAAATGTCCAAATGAAATGGTCAAAATTTTAAAAATTTTCGGAGGAAGAAACCTAAGCTATTGGCAGCTATATAAAATGTGCCAAATTATGAATAATTGTTACTGTTGATGGCTGTTTTTCAGTCTTATCTAACTCTTTGTGACCCCATTTGGAGTTTTCTTGGCAAGGATACTGGAGTGGTCTGCCATATCCTTCCCCAGCTCATTTGACAGATGAGATAACTGAGATAAATAGGGTTAAGTGAAATGCTCATGGTCATACAGCTAGTAAGTGACTGAAGCCATATTTGAACTCAGGAAGATGAGTCTTCCTGACTCCTGGCCTGACATTGTATCCACTGTGCCAACTAACTTTGATGAATAATTAGAGAAATTCTAATGAAGGGAATTCTGAAGCTCTACCTAACACCCATCAAAATTGGCAAAAAATATGGAAATGGCAAATATTGGAGGAGTTTTGGAAAAACAGGAACATTAATTAATTGTTGGTTGAGCTGTGATCTGATCCAGCAGTTCTGGAAATCAATTTGAAACTATGCTCATATTTAAATTGTGCATACCTTTTGACTCAGTGATGCCAATACCAAAGATGTCAAAGATACCAAAGATATCAAAGAGGAAAAGCACCCATAAGGAATAAATATTTATTTCAGCTCTTCTGGTGATAACGAAGAACTGGATATTGAAAGGGTACCCATTTATTTTGGAATGGCTGAACAAAATATGGTATAGAAATATGATGGAATAGTATTTTGCTCCAGAAGATGATAAAGGGGGTGTTTTCAGAGAAACCTGGGAAGATTTATATCGACAGATGTAAAGCAAAGTTAGAAGAACCAAGAAAAAATTGACATTAAATAACAACAATATTTTAAGGACAGATAACGTTTAAAGACTAGGGTCTCTGCAACACCTTGACTGACCACTGTCCCATAACATGAAACAAGCTACTCACAAGCTGATCAAGAGTTGATGTATTCAGGGTGCAGATTGAGACTGAATTTCTTTTAGACATGAGCAATGTGGGAATTTTGTTTTGTTTGTCTATACAATACATATGTATAAGATGGATTTGGCTTTTCTTTCTTCCTCAATGTCTCTCTGTGTATGTAGAGGGATGTGGGAGGAAAAGAAAGTAGATTTTCATTAATTTAAAAAGTGACTACAATGTCTGTGGTTGCTCTTATCCCATCTTCATTGTCCATTGCATAATAAGTGGTTTTCTCAATAGAAAAGAACAATGAAGATTGCCTAATCATCTATAGAACTTGGGCTATAAACCATGCACCAGAACTGCAAATAATCTTTTTTACATGAACTGACTTGGGCCTCAGATCCTGAAGGCACTAAATAACTCTGGGGGAAAAGTTAAAATTATTTTTAAGCCTTTATTTTATTTTCTGAAAGAAATTTGAAGAATGGTTCTGAATCTCTGGTGGGAAGCACAATTGGAAAGTTTCTGATGGAAGCTTTTGGAGATTGCAATGACAGTATTCCTTTGTCTGCCAAAAGCTAACAACATCATGGTTAGGAATAGAGCTCCACCTGATATTTCACAACAATACTCAGCCTGCCAGGGTCAGCTTTCTCCTTTCTGAAAGATCTTTTTTTTTTTTTTTTTGCTAGTTATATTACGTGTCAAGGTTATTTTGATGGCATGGAAATTTCATCTCAATACTATAGAAACATTTTTATATGGTTAAAGATACCATATAGACAATCTTTACAAGGTCAAATGGAGACTTTATTTTTTATTGGTAGTAAGCTATTTTTTGAAGCATATTGAAGCTCCCATTGAAAATAAAGATAATATGGTTAGAGCTGAAAGGGATCGTAGAGGTTGTCTAATTCAGTTCCTTCATTTTACTGATTAGGAAACTATGGCTCAAAGAGGACCAAAAAAAAAAAAAAAAGGTTTCTTACCCAAGGTCATCTAATAAGCATGACAATGGGCAAATCAACATTATGCAGGTAGTAAATGACAAGCAGAGAGTATGGACATAGAGCACTAGCCTCAAACATCCCAGGCTCTGTCCATGGTACTACCTTTTCAATGTGACTGCATTTTGATTTTCACTATAAAAGCTACTATCAAATCTGTGTAAAGGTACGTGATTACTATACTATGCAATAACACTCCCTGGCATATATATATATATATATATATATATATATATATATATATATATATATATGTGTATATATATATATATATATATATATATATATATATATACATACACATATATATGTGTGTGTGTGTGTGTGTGTATGTGTGTGCAAATAAATAAATAAATAAATGAATAAATACATATATATATATATATATATATATATATATATATATATATATATATATATATATATATATAGTGCCCATTGGACAAGTGAAACCCCAGTCACTGGTATACCCAATAAATTCAACTGAATAAAGAAAATGTAAATATCAAATTAAAATGGAGATAGAGGTACTAATTAACTTATGTCTTTTTTCATTCTCACCAGTGAACTTACTTTTGCTTCATAAAACCATAACTATGAATAGTAACCCCCTAGAAAGCAAAGTTTATTCTATGATATTTTCTGTTAAAGGACTTTGCCTTATCAGTGAGTGGTGAAATTAACCCTTTGGGTCTCAGTTTCCCCATCTGTAAAAGGAATGGTGGAGCTAGCTGTGTTAGTCAAATGAGTATACATACATACACATACATACTCACATACACACATGCACACATGTGTGTATTGTATTCCTATAGGTATACATGTATGAATATATGTATGGATGCATATGTGTAGGTATACAGATACACATGTGCATACATAGTATATAATACAATATGTACGTGTGCATGTATGTATGTAGTACTTTCTATATAAATATCATCATCACTCATTTAGTTATAGAAAAAAGGTTATTAGAGTTAGAAAGAACATTGAAGGCCATCTATTCCTTTCTTCCCATATTACAGGTAAGGAAACTGAGGACCAGAGAGATGAAGTGACTTAACTGAGGTTGCACAGTAAGTGGCCAAGTCAAGGTTCAAATTCAGTTCTTCAGACTCCAAGACTATCCTATATCTCACTTCCCCCCATCACCTCAGTGCTATTCAGCATTCTCAGAACTGGGCAAAATGACACAGTTCTTTCTCTACCTAAAGTTCTAGGCACAAGAAATGAAAGTTGTATTAATTTTAACTGACTTTAATGAACATTTTGGCACTCATGCATTGTCAAACTCCTGAGACATTTTATCAATTATTTATAAATTATGAACTATTCGTGTCAACAAATATGGTTGAAATAGTCTGCATGTCTTTCATCTCTGAGTCCATTATTAAACATCAGTTCAACATGACTATTGTTATAGACGTTGCTGAATTACATTCAGTAAATGTTTATTATTTTTGTTTCCCAGTGTTTCTCATTCCTGTACATGCTAAAATGTACAATGAACTGAACACGTATTTATAGAATGAAGTGGATATTCTAATCCCTATTGTAAAACCCAGTCAAGCTGCCTAAGCTGTGTAGTCATTTATCTGAAAGACAAGTGATCCTCTTTGGATCATAGGATTCAGACAGATCTTGGAGATCACTGTCTAACTTTTTCATTTTTCAGATAAGGTAATGGAGGTTGAAAGAACAGAAGCTCCCTGTTCAAGGTCGCTTAACTGGTGAGTAGCAGAAGTTGGATTTAAACCCACATTTGGAGTACTCAGTCAAATTCAGCTATTTTGTCTGAGCTCATGGACCTGATTATTATTAATAAGTGAAATAATTCAATTGTACAATGAAAGTGACTACTTAGATCATGGCCACATACTTCATAGTTTTCTAATCTGTAGATATGGATACTTGATGCTAGAATAAAACAATGCTTATATTTCCTTGGAGATGAAAACGGAATTCTATGTATACAAACAGACATAGACATGCACACAGAGACATCATCGATTCCTTTTGGTCTTCCTGAATTGATCCTTATCTCACTATTCCTCAGAGTTATTCCAAACCATCTCTTTGATCTTCAAATTCACTCCATATCCCCTCCTCATCTTAGCTGAGGATCTTGCCTCTTTACTGAAAAATAAAATGAAGCCATCTGATATTACATCCCCTTTGTCCCATTCTACTTCATCACAAAATCACATTGGCATGCCCTCCCATGCTTTCCTCCTTTCCTCTAGTCTCTGAAAATCAGAAGACCCTTCTCCTTGCCCAGGACAACCTCTTTATAAGTTCAACTGATATCACCCTTTCCCATCTTCTCTAGCAGATTGCATCTATGCCCTTTCTTCTAATCTTCAACCTTTCCCTATCAACTGGTTCTATACTGTCTTCCTGTATGCTTATCTCCTTTCCTAAAAGAACAACAATAAAAAAGACACAAAAACCTTCATTAGATCCTACCATTTCTGCAAGTTATTTTCCTGTATCTGTCTGTTTTTAAGCAAACTCTTGGGGAAAAATGATGAAAAAAAATATACTTTATACCCAATCTGCTTCTCTTACTATTCCCATCAACTCTTTTTGAAATCTGGCTTCCAGCCTTATCACTCAATGCAAATTGCTCTTTTTAAAAATTATCAATGCTTATTTAGTTGCCAATATGATGGTCATGCCTCAGTCTGAATCCCTGTACTTCTCTGTTTTATCTGAAACTGTTGAACACCCATTACCCCTGTATATATTCTCCTCTTTAGTCTTTTGTGACATTATCCTCTAACGGTCCTCCTCCTACTTGTCTTACTGCTCCTTCTCAGTCTTCTCTTCTAATCCATCACTGACGGTATGCCCTAAAGTTCTATACTGGACCCTATTCTCTTCTCTTCCTATGCTCTCATTCTTGATGACCAACTAATCTCCTATTGGAAATAAACAGAGTAAAATATTACTGCTACACAAATGACTCCCTAAACTATGTATCCAGCAATAGTATCTTCATCTAAATTCCAGTTCTAAATCAACAATTGCCTATTAGTTGTTTAACATTATATTTCATGGAGATATATTTTAAAAATATTGTATAATTTCCCACAATTGCATGTGAAAACCAATTTTAATATTTTGTGGGTTTTTTTAAGTTTTGAGTTCCAAATTCTATCTCTCCCTTCCTCTCCTCTTGCCTCTCTGAGACAGTAGCAATCTGATATAGGTTATACATGTGCAATCATTTAAAACCTTTTCATATTAGTCATTTTTGAAGAAGAAAATGTAAACTAAAGAAAGAAAGTGAAAATAGTATGTTTTTGTCTGTATTCAGACATCATCAATTCTTTCTCTGGAGGTAGATAGTGTTTTCCATCATGAGTCCTTTGGGATTTTCTTGGATCATTGTATTGCTGGAAAAAGCTAAGTCATTCATAGTTCTTCATTGAACAATATTGCTATTACTGTGTGCAATATTTTCCTGGTTCTGCTCACTCCACTTTGCCTCAGTTAATGCAGTGTTTTCAAATTTTTCTGAAATCATCCTGCTTATCATTTCTTATAGTGAATTAATATTGCTTTATAACCATATGCCACAACTTGGTTATATGTTCCCCAATTGATGGACATCCCCTCAGTTTCTGATTCTTAACTATCACAAAAAAGAACTGTTATAAATATTTTTGTATAAACAGGTTCTTTTAAAATTTTCTTTGTGATACAGACCTAGTAGTGGTATTGATGGATCAAAGAATATGCACAATTTTATAGCCTTTTGGGTATAGATCTAAATTGCTCTTGTGATTGGTTGTATCAGTTCACAACTCCATCAACAATGCATTAATACTCCAGCTTCTCCATGTAACCTATAACATTTGCCATTTTCCTTTTCTGTCTTATTAGCCAAACTCATATGTTTGAGTTGGTACCTCAGAATTGTTTTAATTTACAATTCTTTAATCAATAGTGATTTAAAGCATTTTTCATATGAATATAGATAACCTTAATTTCTTCTTCTGAAAATTGTATGCTCATATCCTTTGTTTATCAAATGGGAGATGACTATTATTTTTTATAATTTTGACTCAGTTCTCAAACTATTTGAGAAATTAGGCCTTTACCAGAGATATTGTTGACTTTCCTCCCAGTTTTCTTCTTTCCCCTTAATTTTGATTTCATTGTTTTGTTGTGTAAAGTCTTTTTCATTTAAATAACTAAAACTATCCATTTTATGTTTTGTAATGCTCTCTGTATCTTATTTGGCCATATATTCTTCTTTTATGCATAGATATGACAGATAAACTATTTCTTCATGGAGATATCTTAAATTCAATACATCTAAAACTGAACTCATTATCTTTACCCTTAAATTCTCTTCTCTTCCAAATTTCCCTGTTTCTGTCAAAGTCACCACCACCCTTCAGTGTTTCAAGTTCATGATTTCTGTATTATATTTGGCTCCTTACTCTCTCTCGAGCCATCTTTCTTTTGTCAAATCATAATATTTTTACCTTTATGACATCTCTCCCATCCATTCCTTTTCATTACTTATAGAACCATCTACTTAGTTTAGAATATACTTCTTCTCCCCTAAACTTTGCAACAATTTCCTAATTGGTCTCCCTGTCTCAAGTCTCTCCCACTCTAGTCCAGCCTTTATGCTACTGCCAAAGAAAGTTTGCTTAAGCAGAGATCTGATCATGTGACTCCCCTATTTAACCAATTCCACTGGCTTCTCTCTAGGACAAATTCTAAGCACCACTGTCTAACTTTTGATGCTAATACAACCTGATACCAAACTTATCTTTTCAGCCTCATTGGACTATACTTTGAAATCCAGTAAAACTGGCCTCCTCTCTGTTTCACACATATGACACTCTGACTACCATCCCAATACCTTTACACTGGTTTTTGCTCAAGCCTGAAATGCTCTCCTTTCTTTTCATTGTGGAATCTCTCTCTTCTTTTGCTATGCAGCTCAAACATCATCTTCCACATGAGCATTTCAATGACTCTTTCTTCTGGTACTGCCTCTCTACCCAACTATCTTACACTTAATTAGTTTGTGTGCATGTACATGTAATATACACATCATACTCAATTTTTTGTTGTTTATCCTTTATTTTTGAAAAGGAGTAATGACAGCACTAGGGTGATGTTGACTTATATGAATTGGATTTAAGTGAAGTAGAGTTGCACAAGTTTATCAGCCTCTTCTAGAGTCATCAAAGTCCAGTGGCAAGACAAAAATCAAGAGGCCTGGCAATGGCCTGGGATGCAGTGGATGACCTTGGCTTCTTTGATGGCTGACCAAGCTCTAAGCACTCCACATCAGCTGTGTCAGCCAGCTTCATTTCCATTGGAACAAGTTGTTTTCATCTACCCATTCTAGCAGGGGAAGTCTTCACACATGCTTAGGGTATATGTATATATTTATATGTCTATATGTATGGATGTGTATGCATACACACACACACACACACACACACACACACACACATATATATGTCTACACATACATCTACATCTACACACAAACATAAATATATGTCTATATGTATGTATATATAGATGTGCATATATACATATGTATGTACATACACACATAAATACAATCTTTAAAAGTCAAGTGAAAGCAAGAATTAATTTATTAAGTGCTTACTATATGTGAGGCACCACCCCAAGTCCTGAGGCTACAAATATGAACCTGAAGAAAGTCTCTGCCTTTAAAGAGCTTACATTCTAACAGGTGAAAACAACCCATGAAAGGAAGAGGAAACATGTGGGTGGGGCAGGGGAAGGTACTTGAATAGGAGATGAATAATAGATAGTTGGCTTGGTTCTATCCTCAAAATGGAGGTTCTGGGAAGGGGATATTAAGAATGGGGGTGATGTTTCAAAGTGAGAAGCCATAGGGGTAGATAGAACTTTCAGGATCCAAAAGCAGACTAGGTATGGTGTCAAAGTTTGAAGAGTCAGAAACAGAGTTGGGAGAGTAAGGAACATCTTCCACAGTACTTTTGATGATTGTCATTCATGAGACATTAAAGTTACCCTCATGCCTCACCACCTGTTAGAAAAAGAAAGTTATTTTCAGAATAAAAAAGTACAGGAAGATCAACTCAGTTTGATCATCTTACGCTTTAACTCTGAATGGCTCCCAAGGGAAGACAAAGTCCCTGAGGCTCTGAAGTCCCCAATTATTCTCTGCTTTCTCTCTGAAAATGTCCACAATTTATTTTGTAGCTTATTTGTACATAGTTGTTTGCATGCCATCTCCCTCATTAGACTGTGAGCAACCTTGTGATCAGGGCTATCTTTTACCTCTCTTTGTATCCCTATCACTTAGCACACTGTCTTAGTAGTTGCTTAATAAATCCTTATTGCCTGACTGTGACTCACAGATATGGTAACATTTAATGTCTACTGTTTCACACATATGACACTCTGACTACCATCCCAATACCTTTACACTGGTTTTTGCTCAAGCCTGAAATGCTCTCCTTTTATTCAGAGTCATAATTTAGTTCTTCTTTTCTTTTATGCAGTTTTCATTCAAAATACTTATTAGAGCTCAAAATATTTCATTGACCAGGTTCAGACAAAAGCGAGGTTGAACAACAGTCCATAGAACACTTAAGTTGTATTTAGAGTCAAACAAACTTTACCAGAGCTTGATGTATAGTAAGCTGTTGAAACATAAATATAATAAACTGAGTGTTTCATCTTATTTCTTAGAATAAGGGCTTAGAGTGACCTTTTCATTCTTCTTTGTAGGCTATAATTAGTAATGTGAAAACTCCATAAACTGATTTTAATGATGAAATACTGCAGAACTAGACTTTAATCATATTTCCTTATTTTGAAACATGAATTTGACACATTTTCCTGGCTCCTGAATGCTTAGAATTATTTTTCTGATTCAAAGAACAGTAAATCATTCCTTTAGTCAATTGGTGTTTATTAAATAAATACCTACTGTATTTTGGGCACTATGCTAAGTGTTAGGCAGAACTACATGGGATACAAGATATAGAACATAGTGTCAAAATTTTGGTAGAATGAGATTATCTTAGCACTTTGATTTTCTTTTTTTTAATTTATTTTTATTTTTAGTTTACAACAGACAGTTCTACATGATTTTGAGTTCCAGATTTTCTCCCCTCCCTCCCCCCTCCCTCCCCAAGATGGCATGGAATCTCATATAACTACCACGAATGACTTCACATTGAATTAATTTATACACTAGTCAAGTTGCGGAGGAGAATTACGACCAATGGAATGAATAATGAGAAAGAAGAAACAGAGCCAAAAAAAAACCAACCCAAAAACAAAAACAAAAGAGAAGAGAAAAAGGCGAGCATGAAGTGTGCCTCAGTCTGCATTCAAACTTCATAGTTCTTTCTCTGGATGTAGATAGCATTCTCCATCGTGAGTCCTTTGGAGTTGTGCCTGCACCTTGTGTTACTGAGAGGAGTGAAGTCTGTCAGGGTTGGTCCTCATGGAGTCCATATATCTGTGGTTGTGTACAGTGTTCTCCTGGCTCTGCTCCGCTCACTCAGCATTATGTCGTGTAGGTTTTTCCAGGTTGTTACGAAGTCCGTATCATCCCCATTTCTTATGGCACAATAGTATCCCATTACCTTCATATACCACAGCTTGTTCAGCCATTGCCCAATTGATGGGCATCCCTTTGATTTCCAATTCTTGGCTACCACAAAAAGAGCCGCTATAAATATCCTTGTACATATGGGTCCTTTTCCCGCTTCTGTGATTTCTTTGGGATACAGCCCTAGAAGTGGTATTGCTGGGTCAAAGGGTATGAACATTTTTATAGCCCTTTGGACATAGTTCCAAATTGCTCTCCAAAATGGCTGGATCAGCTCACAACTCCACCAGCAATGTAACAATGTTCCAATTTTCCCACATCCTTTCCAGCATTTATCATTTTCCTGTTTTGTTCTTTTAGCCAATCTGACAGGAGAGATGTGGTATCTAAGAGTTGTTTTGATTTGCATTTCTCTAATCATTTATGATTTAGAGCATTTTTTCATATGCCTATAGATAGCTTTAATTTCTTCCTTTGAAAACTGCCTGTTCATATCCTTTGACCATTTCTCAATTGGGGAATGGCTTGTATTCCTGTATATTTGCCTCAGTTCTCTGTATATTTTAGAAATGAGGCCTTTTTCAGAGATACTAGTTGTAAAGATTTTCTCCCAATTTTCTGCTTTCCTCCTAATTTTTGTTGCATTGGCTTTTTTGTACAAAAACATTTCAATTTAACATAACCAAAATTATGCATTTTGCATTTTGTAATGCTCTCTATCTTTTGTTGGGTCATGAATTCTTTTCTTTTCCATAGATCTGATAAGTAAACTATTCCTTGCTCTCCCAAATTACTTATGGTATCAGCCTTTACTCCTAAATCATGAACCCATTTTGACTTTATTTTGGTATATGGTATAAGATATTGGTCTATGCCCAGTTTCTGTCCTACCATTTTCCAATTTTCCCAACAGTTTTTGTGATATAGTGAATTATTAGCCCAGAAGCTGGCCTCTTTGGGTTTATCAAAGAGTAGATTGCTATAGACGTTGACTTCTCCATATTGTATTCCTATCCTATTGCACTGATCCACACCTCTGTTTCTTAGCCAGTATGAGGTAGTTTTGATGACTGCTGCTCTGTAGTACAGTTTAATATCTGGTATAGCTAGGCCACCTTCTCTAGCATGTCTTTTCATTAATACCCTAGATATTCTAGAACCCTTGTTTTTCCAGATAAATTTTGTTATAATTTTGTCCAGCTCAGTAAAATAATTTTTTGGTAGTTCGATTGGTATGGCACTGAATAGATAGATTAATTTAGGTAAAATTGACATTTTTAGTATATTAGCTCAGCCTAACCATGAGCAACTGATATTTTTCCATTTATTCAGATCTGACTTTATTCACATGAAAAGTGTTTCATAGTTATGTTCACATAGGCCCTGGGTTTGTCTCAAATAGACTCCCAAATATTTATAGTGTCTGCAGTAACTTTGAATGGAATTTCTCTTTCTATCTCTTGCTGTTGGGCTTTGTCAGTAATGTATAGGAATGCTGAGCATTTATGTGGGTTTATTTTATATCCTGCAACTTTGCGAAAGTTGTTTATTATTTCAAATATTTTTTACTTGATTCTCTAGGATTCTCTAAATAAATCATCATATCATCTGCAAAAAGTGATAATTTAGTTTCTTCTTTTCCTAATCTAATTCCTTCAATTTCTTTTTCTTCTGTTATTGCTACAGGTAACGTTTCTAGTACCAAATTGAATAGTAGAGGTGTTAATGGACATCCTTGTTTTACCCCTGATCTTATTGGGAATGCATCTAGCTTATCTCCATTACAAATAATGCTTGTTGATGATTTTAGGTAGATGCTATTTATAATTTTAAGGAAGGTTCCATTTATTCCTATGCTTTCTAGTGTTTTTAATAGGAATGGGTGTTGTATTTTGTCAAAGGCTTTTTCTGTGTCTATTGAGATGATCATATGTTTTCTGCTAGTTTTGTTGTTGATATGGTCAATTATGCTAATGGTTTTCCTAATATTGAACCTTGCATTGAATATTGAATTATGGTTGATATGGTCAATTATGCTAATGGTTTTCCTAATATTGAAGCCTTGCATTCCTGGAATAAATCCTACCTGGTCATAGTGTATTATTCTCGTGATGAGTTGCTGCAGTCTTTTTGCTAATATTTTATTTAAAATTTTAGCATCAATATTCATTAGGGAAATTGGTCTATAATTTTCTTTCTCTGTCTTGACTCTACCTGGTTTGGGTATTAGTACCATATTTGTGTCATAAAAAGAATGTGGTAGGACTTCTTCTTCACCTATTTTCCCAAATAGTCTACAAAGAATTTGAATTAGTTGTTCTTTGAATGTTTGATAGAATTCACATGTAAAACCATCTGGCCCTGGAGATTTTTTCCTAGGGAGTTCATTGATGGCATGTTCAATTTCTTTTTCTGAGATGGGGTTATTTAGAAATTTTACTTCCTTTTCTGTTAACCTGGGCAGTGTATGTTTTTGTAGATATTCATCCATATCTCTAAGGTTGTCAAATTTATGGGCATACAATTGGGCAAAATAATTCCTAATTATTGTTTTGATTTCCTCTTCATTAGAGGTGACCTCACCCTTTTCATTTTTGATACTGGTAATTTGATTTTCTTCTTTCTTTTTTTAAATTAAATTGACCAAAGGTTTATTAATTTTATTTGTTTTCTCATAAAACTATCTCTTTGTTTTATTTATTAATTCAATAGTTTTCTTGGTTTCAATTTTATTAATCTCTCCTTTGATTCTCAGAATTTCTAATTTGGTATTTAATTGGGGATTTTCAATTTGCTCTTTTTCTAGCTTTTTCAGCTGTACACCCAGATCAATGAACTCCTTTTTCCCTATTTTATTCATGTAGGCATTTAGGAATATAATACTTCCCCTAAGAACTGCTTTTGCTGCATCCCGTAAGTTTTGGTATGTTGTTTCATTATTGTCATTCTCTTGCATGAAATGATTAATTGTTTCTCTGATTTGTTTTTTGGCCCACTCATTCTTTAGAATTAAATTATTTAGTTTCCAATTAGTTTTTAGCTTATTTTTCATGGTTCTTTATTAAAAATGATTCTTATTGCATCATGATCTGAAAAGGATGCTTCGACTACTTCTGCCTTTCTGCACTGGATTGTGAGGTTTTTATGCCCTAGTACATGGTCAATTTTTGAGTATGTGCCATGTACCTTTGAGAAGAAAGTATATTCTTTTATCCCCATTCAGTTTTCTCCAGAGGTCTATCATATCTGCCTTTTCTAAAATTCTGTTTACCTCCTTAACTTTTTTTCTTATTTATTTTGAGGTTAGATTTATCAAGTTCAGAAGGGGGGAGGTTGAGGTCTCCCAATATTATAGTTTTGCTGTCTATTTCTTCCTGTTCCTATTTCTCCCTGAACCTCTCCTCTAAGAATTTGTATGCCTTACCACTTGGTGCATATATGTTAAACAATGATATTGCTTCATTGTTTATGGTGCCTTTTAGCAGGATATAATGTCCTTCCTTATCTCTTTTAATTAAATCTATGTTTACTTTTGCTTTGTCAGAGATTAGGATTGCTACACCTGCTTTTTTTTTACTTTAGCTGAGGCACAATATATTTTACTCCAGCCTTTTACCTTAACCCTATGTGTATCCCCCTGTTTCAGATGCGTTTCTTGTAAACAGCATATTGTAGGATTATGGTTTTTAATCCATTCTGCTATCTGCTTCTGTTTTGTGAGAGTGTTCATCCCATTCACGTTCAGAGTTATGATTTCTATCTGTGTCTTCTTCTCCATCCTATTTTCCCTGTTTATGCTTTTATTTCTCCCTTTCCCCTTCTCCTCCTCAACAAAGTTTTGCTTTTGACCGCCGCCTTCCTCAGTTTACCCTCCCTCTTTATTCCCCTCCCTTATCTTACCGTTTCCCACTTGCTACTTCTCCCCTCCCTTCTGAACCCCCTTCCCTTTTTCCCCCCTTCCCCTCCTACTTCCCGTAGGTCAAGTTAGATTTCTAAACTTATCAGGGTATGTTATTCCCTTCTTGAACCAAATCAGATGACAGTGATGCTCAAATAATGCTCTTCTCCCTCCATTCTTTCTCTCTACTATAATATGTTTTTGTGCCTCTTCATTTGGTGTAATTTACCCTTTTCTACTACCTGCTTACCTCTTTTTTCATAGCCCTCCCTTTACATCTCCTACTTATGTTTTTTATCTTTACATCAATTAGTTTATACAGGCATTCACAATCTATGTGTATCCCTTTCAATTGTCATAATAGCTGTACTATATATAACTGTACTATATATAACACATACATAAGATGATATAATCCCACATAAAGATGTAAACAACCTGCCCTTATTGGTTAATAAGGTTTGTGGGGTTTTCGCCCTGGTTACCTTTTTATGTCTCTCTTGAGTTTTGTATTTGGAGATCAAATTTTCCATTGAGTTCTGGCCTTTTCATCAGGAAGGTCTGGAATTCCCTTATTTCATTGAATTTCCATTGCCTTGCCTGAAAATTTATGCTTAGTTTCACTGGGTAGTTGATCCTTGGTTGTAGTCCCAGCTCTTTTGCCCTTTGGAATATTATATTCCAATTTCTCCTGTCTTTTAATGTGGCAGCTGAGAGACCCTGTGTGATCCTTACTGTAGTTCCACGATATTTGAATTGCTTCTTTTTGCTGCTTGCAGTATTTTCTCCTTGAGTTTATAGTTCTGGAATTTGGCTATAATATTTCTTGGTGTTTTTAGTTTGGGATCTCTTTCAGGGGGTGATCGGTGAATTCTTTCAATCACTATTTTGCCCTTTGGTTCTAGAATGTCTGGGCAGTTGTCTTTGATAATTTCTTCGAAGATACTGTTAAGGCTCTTTTTTACATTGTGCATTGCTGGTAGTCCAATAACTCCTAAATTGTCTCTCCTGGATCTATTTTCCAGGTCAGTTGTTTTCCCAATCAGATATTCTACATTTTTTCTATTTTTTCATTCTGTACATTTTGTTCTACTACTTCTTGGTGCCTCATAGATTCATTAGGTTCCACTTGCTCAACTCTAATTTTTTTTTTTAAATGCAATTTATTTATTTAACATATTTGGTTTTCAGCATTGATTTTCACAACATTTTGAATTACAAATTTTCTCCCCATTCCTACCCTCCCCCCCACTCCAAGATGGCTTATATTCTGATTGCCCTGTTCCCCAGTCAGCCCTCCCCTCTAACACCCCCCTCCCCTCTCATCCCCTTTTCCCTTCCTTTCTTGTAGGGCGAGATAAATTTCTACGCCCCATTGCCTGTGTATCTTATTTTTTAGTTGCATACAAAAACTTTTTTTGTTTTTGAACATCTGATTTTAAAACTTTGAGTTCCAAATTCTCTTCCCTCCTCCCTTCCCACCCACCCTCCCTAAGAAGTTGAGCAATTCAACCTAGGCCACACATGTATTATTATGTATAATCCTTCCACAATACTCATATTGTGAAAGGCTAACTACATTTTGCTCCTTCCCAACCCATCCCGCTTTATTGAATTTTCTCCCTTGACCCTGTCCCCTTTCCAAAGTGTTTGTTTTGATTGCCTCCACCCCCATCTGCCCTCCCCTCCATCATCCCCCTGCCTTTTATTTATTTTTTTTTATCTTCCTCCCTCTTCTTTCCTGTGTGGTAAGATACCCAACTGAGTATGTATGGTATTCCCCCTCGGGCCAAATCTGATGAGAGCAAGATTCACTCATTCCCCCCTCACCTGCCCTCTCCCCTCCTCCCATAGAACTGCTTCCTCTTGCCACCTCTGTGGGAGATAATCCACCCCATTCTATCTCTCCCTATCTCCCTCTCTCAGTATGTTACTCTCTCATCCCTTAATTTCATTTTATTTCTTTTAGATATCTTCCCTTCATCTTCAACTCACCCTGTGTCTGCTCTCTCTCTTTTACATATATATATATATATATATATATATATATATATATATATATATATATATAAACACACACATATATATATATACACATACATACACATACATACATACACACATAGATACATACATACATACACATTCACTTATATATATATACATATAAACATATATATATATACATATACATATACATATATATATATATATATATATATATATATATATATATATATATATATATATATATATATACATATATATATATATGCATATTCCCTTCAACTACCCTAATACTGAAGTCTCATGAATCATACATGTCCTCTTTCCATGTAGGAATGTAAACAAAACAGTTCAACTTTAGTAAGTCCCTTGCAATTTCCGTTTCTTGATTACCTTTTCATGCTTCTCTTGATTCTTGTGTTTGAAAGTCAAATTTTCTATTCAGTTCTGGTCTTTTCACTGAGAAAGCTTGAAAGTCCTCTATTTTATTGAAACTCCATATTTTGCCTTGGATCATGATACTCAGTTTTGCTGGGTAGGTGATTCTAGGTTTTAATCCTAGCTCCATTGACCTCTGGAATATCGCATTCCAAGCCCTTCGATCTCTTAATGTAGAAGCTGCAAGATCTTGGGTTATTCTGATTGGGTTTCCACAATACTCAAATTGTTTCTTTCTGGCTACTTGCAGTATTTTCTCCTTGATCTGGGAGCTCTGGAATTTGGCAACAATATTCCTAGGAGATTTCTTTTTGGGATCCATTTGAGGAGGCGATCGATGGATTCTTTCAATTTCTATTTTGCCCTGTGGCTCTAGAATATCAGGGCAGTTCTCCTTGATAATTTCCTGAAAGATGGCATCTAGGCTCTTTTTTTGATCATGGCTTTCAGGTAGTCCAATAATTTTTAAATTATCTCTCCTGGATCTATTTTCCAGGTCAGTGGTTTTTCCAAGGAGATATTTCACATTGCCTTCCATTTTTTCATTCCTCTGGTTCTGTTTTATAATATCCTGATTTCTCATAAAGTCACTAGCTTCCACTTGCTCCAATCTAATTTTTAAAGTAGTATTTTCTTCAGTGGTCTTTTGGACCTCCTTTTCCATTTGGCTAATTCTGCCTTTCAAGGCATTCTTCTCCTCATTGGCTTTTTGGAGCTCTTTTGCCATTTGAGTTAGTCTGTTTTTTAAGGTGTTGTTTTCTTCAATGTATTTTTCAGTATTTTTTTGGGTCTCCTTCAGCAAGTCATTGACTTGTTTTTCATGGTTTTCTCGCATCCTTCTCATTTCTCTTCCCAATTTTTCCTCTACTTCTCTAACTTGCTTTTCCAAATCCTTTTTGAGTTCTTCTATGGCCTGGGGCCAGTTCATGTTTTTCTTGGAGGCTTTGGTTGTAGGCTCTATGACTTTGTTGTCTTCTTTAGGCTGTAAGTTTTGGTCTTCTTTGTCACCAAAGAAAGAATCCAAAGTCTGAGACTGAATCTGGGCGTGTTTTCGCTGCCTGGCCATATTCCCAACCAACTAACTTGACCCTTGAGTTTTTCAGTGGGGTATGACTGCTTGTAGACTAACGAGTTCTATGTTCTACGTTTGGGGGGGAGGTGCCAGCTCTGTCAGAGCCGCACTCCTCCTTCCCCAAGGACCCCCAGTCCAGACTGGATTTAGATCTTCAGCAGGCTGTTGCACTCCTGCTCTGATCCGCCACTTAATTTCTCCCACCAGGTGGGCCTGGAGCCGGAAGTAACAACAGCTGTAGCTGCTCCACCTCCACTGCCCCCGGGGCTGGAAGCCGAACCGCGAACTCCTTCCACTCCCGCAGCTTTTCCCACTAACCTTCTCCGCAGTCTTTGGTGTTTGTGGGTCGAGGGGTCTGGTAACTGCCGCAGCTCACATATTCAGGGCGCTAGGGCCACCTCCGCCCAGCTTCTGGTCTGGATCGTCCACGCTGCTCAGGCTGGGCTCTGCTCCACTCCGTTCCCAGCTCCCAGCTCCGTGTGGGATAGACCTCACCCAGAGACCATCCAGGGTGTCCTGGGCTGGAGCCCTGCTTCCCTCTGCTGTTCTGTGGGTTCTGCCGTTCTAGAATTGGTTCAGAGCCATTTTTATAGGTTTTTGGAGGGACTCGGGTATGGAGCTCACTCTAGTCCGTGCTTACCAGCCGCCATCTTGGCTCCGCCCCCAACTTTTTGTCAACTCTAATTTTTAATGAGTTAGTGTTTTCATTTTGCTTTTGAGTCTCCTTTTCCAATTGGTTAATTTTGCCTCTTAGGGTGTCATTTTCTCTCTCTAGATTCTGAATCTCCGTCGCCATTTCGCCAATCTTATTCTTTAGGGACTTTTCCATTTTTTCCATGTTTTCTTTTACCTCCCTAATTTGGTTTTTAAAATCCTCCTTTAGCTCTTCCAGCAATGCTTTTTGGCCTAGAGACCAGTTCATATTACCTTTTGAAGTGTCCGTTGTATCTACAGTGTCATTGCTCCTCTCTTCCATATTGGTATTTTGATCCTGCCTGTCTCCATAAAAAGAATCTATTGTCCTCGGTTTCTTTGTGTTCTTCTTCATGCTTGTTGGTTTGCCTTTTCCTGGCTTTACAACGAATATCTACCTTTGGGCCTCAGGGCTCTCTGTCCCAGGTTTCTTATTCTGGGGGTTGTGAGTCTAGAATTATAGCCTTCAGTTTCCTGAGGTGTGGGGGAGGGGTCTGGCTCCCTGGCTTCTCACTGCCTATGGGTGCCCTCCAGCCGTGTTGCTTTTCAGCAATAGTCTCAGCTGTTTATTGTTTGAGCTGATGTCTAGCACTTCCCCTTGGGGAGCAAGATTACGTCTAGGCTCCTGGTGTTGATCCCTGTGGACTCTACTCCTCTGGGACTGGTGAACCTCTACTATTTGACCACTGAAGCCCCACTTTTTTCTGCTTAGTTCCTGCATTCTTTTTTTTTTTATTTTTTCCCGAGGAATTCTGTGGGTGGGGAGGAGAGGGATTAGAGCCGTTCACATGGCCATTATGTCTCCCGGAAATTCAAGAAATCGAGTTTCTGGGCTGCAAGCGTCACGAGTTGGTATTTCCCGGCCAGTGGCATTGCGCTGCATCTCCACGCTTCCACAGACTGCCATCCTGTGTTGGGAGGCCTGGGGATCTCTGCCGGTTTCGGGTGCCCAGCTTTCTCCCAGCCTGTCTCCCACGTGGATTTCCTGGCCAGCCGCCTCTGCTTTGATCTGGAGCAGCTCTGCACGCTGCACGCCAAGCACTCTCTGAGCCTACAGATTCATGCCTTCGGCCTTTCAGACTCTCCCGGCTCGGAAATTTGCCCCACGCAGACTGCTCTCAGTTTCTAACTCTCTCAAATCTGCTCAAATTCACTTTTTTTTATAGGAATCTGATAGACCTTGTGAGAGAGCTCCGGTAAGATTCTGCCTTCATGCAGCCATCTTGGCTCCGCCCACCTCGGCACTTTGATTTTCTAATGAAGTTTCGGTAATCTGAGAAAGTCCGCAGAAAGGAGTTAAGATAATTCAGATTTTTGAAACATAAAGGCAGCTCATCCGTTAGGCTGAGAGGCTAATGGTAGTTACAGTTCTTTCTCTGGGTACCATCTCCAATTGTTTCAGGAAAAGCCCTCTTTTGTCTATAATTACAAAATGGCACAAACACAATTGAGGGCAAACTCAGAGCCTTTTCAAACTGTAGAAGTCTTCTCCATGTGATATAATTCATATCATTTGGGGCAGGCTTGGTGTTTGAGGTATCAACATAGAATATATAACATTGCCAGTTCCCTGTCAATAGGGAACAAATGCAATCTTTCACCATATTTTTTTTTCTTCTCTTTTATCCCGTTTGAAATTTTAATAATGGTTCCCTTAGGATCCTTTGTCACCCATATGGGCATGATGTGTAGTGAGGATCATGAGAAATAATGAAGTTAAAGAAAATTTGAGAGGTTTAAAAAGTAGAATATAAATATGTTGTGAGTTAGCAAGTTAATGGAACTTCATTAATTGCATTGTGGTAAAACTCTTAGGGAAAAAATTTGAAAAGACACATTATTGTTCATAAGATTGTAGTTTTAGGGCTGGAAGGGACCTCAAAGCCTTATACCTTTAATGCTCTCTTTTGATATATAAAGGAAGTGAGGTCTAGGAGATTAAATGACTCATCCAAGGATACACAGGTAGTATTAGTAGATAACAGACCAAAACTGGTATCCTGGTCTCTTTGGTGCACTTCTACCATATTTCATCACATAATCATCACAGATTTTATGCTAATTTTTTGGCAAAAAAAAGTAGAACATGACCATTATGTGAAGCCTTTAAAATTGTGCTTTATTACTTAAAAATCATTTATTACTAAACTGTCTTTGCTACAAGATTAGGATGCATAAAATACTACTGAAAATGTGTTAAAATTGGATACTAACAATGAATGTGTGCTGAGAATTCTGGTTTCACAATGTGTGAAAGATAAATGTATATCCATATGCCATGGGTGAATATGTTGTTGCATTTTTTACCTTTTAAGCAGTTTGACAAACAGAATACTATCATTTGATGACTGTGTGATGAAAGGTTATAAACCATTTTTTGGACTAAGAAAAACAGGGTGTGATGATTATGTGGTGAAATACAGTAATACTAATTCCATATTTTTAAATATCCCATTAAAGTTGATGTGAGTACTATATATGGGTAACATTTAGGCAGAAATGGAATGAAATGAATGAAAGAAAACTGTGATGCCAAAAGGACTACCTAGGTTGGGGGTGCTGCCAATATAACTCAAATCCACTGTGTAATGCTTCCAGTAAATGTCTTAGGCATATGTGTGGCATGATGGGCAACAGGACAAGTCCTTCAAAGATCAAGTAGGTATTTTCTGTTTCAGTTCCATGGCTTATATAGCCAACATCAAGAAGCCCCAAATCCTACTTAAAGTTATCTGGCTTGCTAAAATAGAGTGTTTTTCCACCCCAGATAACCAACATCTCCGAGAGAAAAGCACACTAGATTTCTAGGTGTTCCTCAAAGTCCAGACTCTGCCAACCCTCCACCTGTAATATATACTCTGAATTGCTGCCTCAGAATCCTTGTCTCCATCCAAGTCTTAAATCAGGTGTCATTTCTTCCATGAACTTCTTGAATAACACCTCACCCCAACCCAGTTGGTGATACTCTGTTTTTCTTTAATTTTTAATACACTCTTCTTGTGTGCATGCAAACACCTCTCTTACAGGCCCCTTTAGGTAGACTTTAAACTCATCAAAGACAATAAAAATTTTCTTTATCTCTTTGCAGACATATCTTCTCAAACAGTTCCCCACATGCACAAGCTTATTAAATGTGTTTGTTTCCAGTAAAAGCAGTATAATGTTATCCACTAAATCCAGATTCATAAAATGAAGATTATGACAGCAGGACCATGAGGGTGGGGTGGTGGAGGCAAGTGGCAAGGGCATCACTTGGTCATAAAAATTGCTAGGGGGTATCAGTTGTTAGCTTTGATATTGCCAAGATAGTAGAGAGCTGGAGAAACCTTAAGATTTCCAATTTTGCTTTTCTATTAAGATGCATGCTCTTTGAGCCAGAGTTGCTGCATGCTTAGTTTGACAAGTGTTTCAGTTTTTCCTACCTTCATAGTCACCTTGGGCAGGTGACTTAGCCTTTTGAGGCCTTAGCAGATGCTTAATCGCTACTTGTTGACTTGACCTGATTAGAGCTTCAGTGTTTTCATTTGTAAAATGAGAGATTGATCTAGATGGCCTTGGAGGTTTCTTCAGGCTGTAAATCTCAGAACCTATCAATTCAGTTCTAGTTTATTAAATGCCTACTACATGCCAAGCTTCCTGCTAGACACTGGAGAGACAAAGACCAAAGTAAAAAAAAACATGGCAACAACAACAACAAAGTATTGCCCACAAAAGGCTTACATTCTTATGATATAACAAAAACAATAACAATAGTAACAGCAAGTTACTACTACTACAACATCATCAGCGGCATCATCACACTCTTTAATATTTTACATATAAATTACTCCATTTGATTCACACAGTCAACCTGGTAAATTAAGTGATATTATTATCATTGCTATTTTATTGTTGGGGAAACTGAGTCAGGCAGAGGTTAAGCGATGTGCTCAAGTTCAGATAGCTAATGAGTGTCTGATGCAGGATTTGTTCCAAGTCCATTGCCATGCCATGTAGCTACCTCAGGCAATTTAGATAAAAGTAAGTTAAAACAAATCACATAAAATTAATTTCAAGAAAGAGAGAAGAAGAATATTAATTCCTGGGAGGATCAGGAAAAGGCCTCATATAGAAACTACCACCCAACCTATGTTTTGAAGTTTAAAAATGCCTTAGGATTTATGGTGAAAGTTGGAAAAGTATAACAATTTTCATTGATAGAATACTTTTTAAAATTACATATTGATTAGAGTAGTTGGATCAATCATTTTGAGTTTGTTGCCTTGGAACTTTCCTTGTGGTTGTGTCCCTTATGGATTCTCCAGGGAGTAATTTATCCTCTCTGAGTAATTATATATCCTACTGGAAAAAATTACAATAACAGTGAACCAACTATTTGTGAATAAGGACATATAGAGCTAGAAAGAACCACAATCATTGCAATTGCTGATATTAATATTATGCCTCCATACTGTCCAGAAAATCTAAAAAGACCAACATTAGTATCTAACTTTCAACATTTTAAACTTATAACCAGCTTTTCCTTATTGCCCATCTGCCAACCCCTACCCAACCAATTTGGCATATAATTATTGGCATACATATTATAAAATATGGCTCTTTGAGGGTAGAAACAGTAATAGTTTTATATCTTTTCATCACCAATATCTTATATTTTTTTCCTGAAACATAATAGGATTAATAAATGTTTATTGAATATTGAGGAGTGATCTAGTTCATTTTCACACATACAAGAACAGATAACTATGTAGACCTAAAAAACAAAACCAGAAACAACAACAAAAAACAATTTTTCAGCAGAGATCACTAATCTGCTAAAGGCATATGATTATTAAAATGTAGACAAGTGGATGACAATGTCTAGACCTTTTCCCAATCCTAGGTAGGTAAGTTCCTTGAGGATGAGGATACTTCAGATTTTTATCTTTGTCCCCTTCAAGACACATATGGTACATTGCCTAATAAATATTTGTTGAAGTAAATTCTGTCGCATGCTAAAAATGTGGAGTTAATCTGAAATATATAAACATGTACAGGGTGATTGATTTTGCATTTACTCCATGCTTCTCAACTGATAGAAAATGAAATTTGTTGCTGGCCTAAATGAAGAAATATGGCTGTGAGAATCAATCAGTGTGACCAACAGGTATTTATTGGACATTGGCTATATTCCCACTGTGTTGGGAATGGAAAAGACATATAATACATTATGCCTGCCCCTCAGGGAGTTTACAATCGAATGCTGTGGTCAAAACAAATAGCAAAAGAAAACGTTGAAAACCCCTCAAGGGGGCAGCTAGGTGACACAGTGAGTAGAGCACCATCCCTGGACTCAGGAGGACCTGAGTTCAAATCCGACCTTAGACACTTGACACACATACTAGCTGTGTGACCTTGGCAAGTCACTTAACCCCAATTGCTCTGCCAAAAACAAAACAGAAAAAGAAAACCAATGAAGGAGAAACAGTGCAGAACTGCCAATAAACACACTCAGAATTCATAATATGACATGGAAAATAGCAACTGGAGCTGAGATTGTAAGTCATGGATAGATGATTTTTCTTTCTGTGGCTTTTATTCTGGTCTTAGTGTCAGTTAAAAAGAGTTTAACTCCGAACTTCTTCAATCACAGGCGTACCTTCTTAACCACATTCCTCCACAATGACGTTGTAGGAGTGCCATAGGACATCACACTCTGAGGAATTAAATTGTAGGCCACCTGGGAAGCAATGCTGGCTGTTGAAAGTATGTATTACATTAAAAATGAAGAATCTTGTAGGGATGGTGCCATAAATGGTGTATTCAGAGAAATGTATTATCAGGAAAGAAAAGGTGGGCTGGTCACACAGCCATAGTCAGAGGTAATGGACAGGAAGGTCACAAGCTCTATGAATACTGGTGTGATATGAAGAAATGTAGAGGAAGACACCAAGTGCAATGGACGGATCCTCTTCAGAAGATTAATAGACAAGTATGGACAAATGAAACAGAGGAAGAAAAGTCAGAGACGGTTTGTGATCTATCATGTTGGATGGGAGTACTCACATCGTTGAAGTCACAAATCCACCAGAATCTCTAAGAATCAAAAAAGGCACTAGATTTCTGATAACATTGTAAGAAAATTATTTTTAGAGTAGAAACTGGGATCAATTGTTACTGTGGTACAATCGTTTTCAGTTGTTTCTGATTCTTTGTGACCCTATTTGGAGTTTTCTTGGCAAAGATACTGGAGTCTTTTGCCATTTCCTTCTCTAGTTCATTTTATAGTTGAGGAACCTGAGGGTAACAGGGTAAAGTGACTTGCTGAGGGTCACACAGCTACTCAGTGTCTGATGTCAGATATGAATTCAGGAAGATGAGTTTCCTTACTCCTGGCCCAGCATTCAAAATGTGAGTTGACTACTGTGCCACCTAGCTCTCCTAAAATCAATTATACCTTTTTTAATTTTTTTTTTAAATTTACTTTTCAGCATTGATTTTCACAAGAGTTTGAATTACAAATTTTCTCCTCATTTCTACCCTCACCCCACTCCAAGATGGCGTATATTCTGGTTGCCCTGTTCCCCAGTCAGCCCTCCCTTCTGTCACCCCACTCCACTCCCATCCCCTTTTCCCTTCCTTTCTTGTAGGGCAAGATAAATTTCTATGCCCCATTGCCTGTGTATCTTATTTTCTAGTTGCATGCAAATTTTTTTTGTTTTTGAACATCTGTTTTCAAAAGTTTGAGTTGCAAATTCTCTCCCCTCTTCCCTTCCCACCCACCCTCCCTAAGAAGTCAAGCAATTCAACATAGGCCACATGCAGATCATTATGTATAACCCTTCCACAATACTCATGTTGTGAAAGACTAACTATATTTTGCTCCTTCCTAACCTATCCCCCTTTATTGAATTTTCTCCCTTGGCCCTGTCTCCTTTTGAAAGTGTTTGTTTTTGATTACCTCCACCCCCATCTGCCCTCCCTTCTATCATCCCTGCTTTTTTGTCTTCTTCCTCCTTTTATCCTGTGGGGTAAGATACCCAAATGAGTATGTATGGTATTCCCTCCTCAGGTCAAATTTGATGAGAGCAAGATTCACTCATTCCCCCTCACCTGCTTTCTCTTCTCTTCCTACAGAACTGCTTTTTCTTGCCACTTTTATGTGAGATAATTTACCCCATTCTTTCTCTCCCTCTCTCAAAATATTCCTCTCTCATCCCTTAATTTGATTTTATTTCTTTTAGATATCTTCCCTTCATCTTCAACTCACCCTGTGCCTGCTCTCTCTCTCTCTCTCTCTCTCTCTCTCTCTCTCTCTCTCTCTCTCTTTTTGTCTGTCTCTGTCTGTCTGTCTCTCTCTCTCTCTCTCTCTCTCTCTCTATATATATATATATATATATATATATATGTACACATACATATATACATACATACACACTCACATATACATATATATCTAAAGATATATATATATATATATACATATGTATATATATATGTATATGTATATATGCATATTTCCTTCAGCTACCCTAGTACTGAGGTCTCATGAATCATACACATCATCTTTCCATGTAGGAATGTAAACAAAACAGTTCAACTTTAGTAAGTCCCTTGCAATTTCTGTTTCTTGTTCTTTTTCTTGATTACCTTTTCATGCTTCTCTCGATTCTTGTGTTTGAAAATCAGATTTTCTGTTCAGCTCTGGTCTTTTCACTGTGAAAGCTTGAAAGTCCTCTATTTTATTAAAAATCCATATTTTGCCTTGGAGCATGATGCTCAGTTTTGCTGGGTAGGTGATTCTAGGTTTTAATCCTAGCTCCATTGACCTCCAGAATATCGTATTCCAAACCCTTCGATCTCTTAATGTAGAAGCTGCTAGATCTCAGGTTATTCTGATTGAGTTTCCACAATACTCAGATTGTTTCTTTCTGGCTGCTTGCAGTATTTTCTCCTTGATCTGGGAGCTCTGGAATTTGGTGACAATATTCCTAGGAGATTTCTTTTTGGGGTCTATTTGAGGAGGTGATCGGTGGATTCTTTCAATTTCTATTTTGCCCTGTGGCTCTAGAATATCAGGGCAGTTCTCCTTGATAATTTCTTGAAAGATGATATGTAGGCTTTTTTATGATCATGGCTTTCAGTTACTCCAATAATTTTTAAATTATCTGTCCTGGATCTATTTTCCAGGTCAGTGGTTTTTCCAATGAGATATTCCACATTGTCTTCCATTTTTTTCATTCCTTTGGTTCTGTTTTATAATATCTTGATTTCTCATCAAGTCACTAGCTTCCACTTGCTCCAGTCTAATTTTTAAGGTAGTATTTCCTTCAGTGGTCTTTTGAACCTCTTTTTCCATTTGGCTAATTCTGCCTTTCAAGGCATTCTACTACTCATTGGCTTTTTGGAGCTCTTTTGCCATTTGAGTTAGACTATTTTTTTTTACATATACAGATCTTTTTATATAATATGGAAATTTACAACTATTGATATATATATATATATATATATAGACAAAACCAGGTCCTCTGGAAAGGTGATACATAGTGCCTGCTGTAGAGCCCTAATGAAGGGGAACACAAAAGTAATCAATGCATCAATAAAGAATTACTACTGTGTGGTGTTTTGTATCCAGGAGTGTTGTCTTCTGGACCTATGGGAATCTATAGCACCTACATACATGGCAGGTATTTCATATACCTGTGGGGCGCCGGCTCTGCTTGATGCCAACTACTGAGACTGTACAAGTTACATCCAGCATCAGATGCAAACAACAACAGGGTTTAACAAATAGTATTCACACTCTACTATTGCCCATTTCTAACTTTAGGAAGAGACTAGAGTGTGTTCACAGGTTTTACATTTCTGGTGTTCAATCACTAATCAGAGGAAAGATCTGACCTATTTGAAAAGTGCGTCATACATAACCCCTCAACGACTGTTCTCTCTTGATGGCGGCACATTAAAAGGTTTTAAAATTTCAGCTCCTTCTGGATTCCCCAAAGAGTATCTGTGCTCTTCTTTAAACGGCTTTCCTCCTCCGGATTCAGGTTTACCTTCACCACATCTGAAATGCTGTTCTACCCCAAGATACATGGGACACTAAGAAAGACATCCTCATTAATGCCATATAGGCCCTTAATCATGGTGGAAATAGGATGCACTCTCCTAAGATTCCTCATAATGCCTTCTGCCAGATCTGCCACAGACAAGCCCAGGAAGTGTAGCCCTTCAGCTTGATCACCTCATAAGCACTTTCAACCACCTGTTTATGAACATCTTTCCAATTCTCTGAATCAGCATCACTTCCCAAAGAAGGATGAAGACCCTTCAGAGACACACCAGCAACATTGACACCACTCCATACAGGAACACTGGAGTCTCCATGTTCCCCGAGGACCCATCCATGACAACTTGAAGAATGGACACCAAGTCTCTCCCCAATTAGGTAACAGAAATGGGCAGAATTCATATTGCAACCACTTCCAATAACACAATTTTTAGGAAAGCCACTTAGCTTCCATGCCACATATGTTAAAATATCCACTGGATTGGAAACAATAAGCAGTTTGCAATTAGGGCTGTATTTAACAATATTGGGAATGAAAAATTTAAAGATATTCACATTACGCTGGACCAAATTAAGACGACTTTCTCCCTCCTGTTGACGTGCCCCAGCCATAACAATGACCAGTTCTGAGTGTGCAGTCACACTGTAGTCTTTGCCAGAAACAATCTTTGGTGTTTTGAGGAAAAGGCGGCCATGTTGGAGATCCATCGTCTCTCCCTTTAGTTTGTCTTCTATTACATCAACTAAGTCAAGTTCATCAGCCAAATCCTTTGTTAAAATACTGATGGCACATGCCATGCCAACTGCACCAACCCCAACAACAGTGATCTTGTTCTGGGGAACCTGTTCTTCCTTTAGGACCATTCAAAATCAGCTGATCCTTGACAGTAGATGCCATTTTGGGAGATTTCTGGGGAGATATCGAGGTTGCTGGTCAGGCTGCGAAAGTTCTGATTTGGATGTGAGATTGCTGCTCCCAGACTTGCGCAGAGTTAGTCTATTTTTTAAGGTTTTCTTCAGTATATTTTTCAGTATTTTTTTTGGGTCTCCTTTAGCAAGTCATTGACTTGTAATTCGTGGTTTTCTCACATCCTTCTCATTTCTCTTCCCAATTTTTCCTCTACTTTTCTAACTTGCTTTTCCAAATCTTTTTTGAGCTCTTCCATGGCCTGAGACCAGTTCATGTTTTTCTTGGAGGCTTTTGTTGTAAGCTCTTTGACTTTGTTCACTTCTTCTGGCTATATGTTTTGGTCTCCTTTGTCACCAAAGAAACATTCCAGAGTCTGAGACTGAATCTGGGTGCGTTTTCACTGCCTGGCCATATTCCCAACCAACTAACTTGACCCTTGAGTTTTTCAGCGGGGTATGACTGCTTGTAGAATAAAGAGTTCTATGTTCCACGTTTGGGGGGGAGGTGCCAACTCTGACACCGCACCACTACCCCTTTCCCAAGAACCTCCAACCCGGACTGGGCTTAAATCTGCAGCAGGCTGTGCACTCCTGCTCTGATCTGCCACTTAATTCCTCCCACCAGGTGGGCCTGGGGCCAGAAGCAACTGCAGCTGTAGCTGCCCCACCTCTGCTGCCCCACCTCCGCTGCCCCGGGGGCTGGTAGCCGAACCTCGAACTCCTTCCACTCCCGCAGCTTTTCCCACTAACCTTCTCCACTGTCTTTGGTGTTAGTGGGTTGAGAGGTCTGATAACTGCCACAGCTCACTGACTCAGGGCGCTAGGGCCCGCTTCGCCAGGCTCCTGGTCTGGTTGGTCTGCGCCACCCACACTGGGCTCTGCTCCGCTCCATTCCCAGCTCCCAGCTCCCAGCACTGTGTGGGATAGACCTCACCCAGATACCATCCAGGCTGTCCTGGGCTGGACCCCTGCTTCCCTCTGCTGTTTTTGTGGGTTCTGCAGTTCTAGAATTGGTTCAGAGCCATTTTTTATGGGTTTTTGGAGGGACTAGGCAGGGAGCTCACACTAGTCTCTGGTTTCCTGCTGCCAGCTTGGCTGCACCCCCTCTCTGTCTCTTCTTTAGTTAAGAAATCTTCTCCCTAGTAATTTTCCAAAAGTAGCTCCCCCTGTTCACCTCTAAGTACTCTAGGATATGAACTTTAATGTTCTCGTTGATGTAAGATGTTGGCATAACCATAATTTCTGAAAAGTAGCTTTCAATTTTTTTTTCCAGCAATTCTTGTCAAAACTGGTGTCTTTCCAGGAATTTATGCTCTTGGGCATATGAAACACTGAATTATTGTTTTCAATTGACTTTGTTTCTTCCCTATTTGATCTACTATAATAATCTATTTTTCTGTTTTTTTTTTCTTTTAACATGTACCATAGAGTTTAAAGTGTGGTTGGGGTGTCTACTAATCATTCATACTTTTCCTCATTTTTCCCTTGAAATTGTGGAAATTTTGATCTAAATAATTTTTCTATTGTTTTTATTTACTTCTGTAATGGATAAACTAGGTTAATTGATTAGAATAATAAAAACCTAAATATTATTTTAGCATATCATTTAAATTTAGCTTAGAATAAATTTATATTTAGTATCATCATCTAAAAATTAAATTGACAAAGGCCACTATGAGCAATGAATGCATCATTATTTGTCTTTTATTTCTATAAGATAGCATTTCTCAAACTTTTGATCTCAGAAACTACTTGTGCTCTTAAAGAATATTGAGGATCCCTAAGAGCTTTTATTTATATAGGTGGTTTCTATCAGTATTTGCTGTGTTGAAAGTGAAACTGATACATTTAAAACTGATTATTCATTTATAATAACAACAATAAACCAATTAAGGTTTTAATTTTAATGAGGAATATATTTTTCCAATGCAAAAAAATAGAATACTGGCATTGTTTACATATTATTGTGAGTCACTTTAATGTCTGATTTAAGAGAAGCCAACTAGACTTTCATATCTGCTTCTTAATTCAATGAGTTGCTTAGGTTGAAGTTTATGAATAAAACCCATCCTCATGCAAATATGTAGTTGGAGAAAAAGAAGTGTTATTTCAATACACACATCATAAAGCATTATAAAAATATAAAATACTGAGGTGGCAGTCTCTAAAAATCCAGGGTGGAGGTTTGGTATTTCAGAATGGGGGGTGTGTATAATGACAAGGAAGATGGCAAGATGTCCAATTAAATTTTAGCATTTTGGTGGGTGACTGAATGGATTGAAGCCAATTGCCCTGTCTCCACTAAGTGTTCTAGGCTCAACATCCCCAATTCCTTCAACTAATCTTTCTTACATTATGAGGCAGAGAGGATGATATATAGAAAAATTCTGCTTTTTAAGCATATTTAGCCAGATGTCGGTCATGGTTGTAGAACACTGCATACAGTTTTAAATGCTTTTGATGTGTTTGTCAATTTTACTGACATTTTTGGGGTTCCTTCTTGATTGTTATGAAGAAGGAATCACTGGAAGGTGCAGATAGGAGGGATATAATGGGAATTATAGATTGTGTAAAAATAAAAGATACCAATAAAATAAAACCTTTTTAAGCACAAAAAAACAAAGACAGAGAAAGAAAGAAAATAAGAAAGGTAGGAGGAAAGGAAAAAAGAAAGAATGAAAGGAAAGAAGGAAGGAAATGGAGAGAAGGAGAGAAGAAAGGAAGGAAAAGATTTAAAGAAAGAAAGAAAGAAAGCAAAAGAAAGGAAGGAAGGAAGGAAGAAAGAAAGAAAGAAAGAAAGAAAGAAAGAAAGAAAGAAAGAAAGAAAGAAAGAAAAGAAGAGAAAGGAAGGAAGAGAAAGAAAGAAAGAGGAAAGAAAAAGAAAGAAAGAAGAAAACTTTTCTTTAAGGGTATGTTCAGATTCATGAAGTCAGGTAAACATCTGTCTAACATTCATCCAAAGGCCACCATGTGGGTGCACCTTATTCAGCACCACAGGTGTTATTTGAATATACATATGTGTTAAAACACTTTTTTTTTTCGAAATGCATTGAAGAAGTCATTCATTTAATATATGCAAAGAGAGAAAATTTGTTCTCTATTTTTGAAAGGTTAAACCCAGTATCTTTCAATCTCTTTCAAAAGCAATCAAAATTTTAATTAACAGAATCTTACTTTATTTGGCAAGAATTTAAAGCATCCATTTAGGGAAATTGTTCAATTTTTCAGTTATTGCTGGATTTTGTTTGGCAAGCCACATGGGGCAGAGAGAACGTGAAATCGCTGTCAGAGAGATGGATCATTCAACATTTCCTGATGTCCTCATGGTATGACTTTTCTTTTGGCTTCAATTATTTTTGTTGTTGCAATGGCCTATGAAGCATAGTAACTGGTGTTGTGTCTAAAATATATAATTAACTTTGAAATGTTCATCATTGTTCTCATCACATGGTTGTTTTAGTTTTTAATCTCACTCTGTTTCTGTGCTTTCAGAATTCAAGACCAAAGGACAGAATCATTTTATAGAGCTGAAATAATGCAAATGTATTTAATTAGTGACTTTTTCCAGGTCATTTATCTATTTAAGTTATTGCTCATGGAAAAGGTTTCCTAATTATGGCTGTCCATGTCATTTATTTTCTCTCTTTCTCCCAGTGTATATTCTGTTATCAGGGAGAGGAAAAGAGATATTGAAACGCATTGTGGCAGCATTTAAGTTGCCCAATCGACCTTCCATGCAGATTATTTCATGCTCCCATGATCCTGGTTCATAGGATCATGACACTCAATGTAACTTTCATTGCACTTTCCGAAAATTACCTTTGCTGAATCACCTTCTGCTATTATGCAAAGAAGGATGGTGCTTTGGGAACACAAATACTTTAATAGCATTTTTAAAGGTAATGAAGAGTTCATTAAGATTTTTTTCATGTCTTAATACTAATTTAAATTAGATACAGAATTAGATACAGAAAAAAAGTTCTGAGGACTTTTTGTTTTGTTGTTGTTATTGTTTCTGTTGTTGTTGTTGTGTGTGTGTGTGTGCATGCACACACACATGTATCATCATACAGTGTCAGCTGAAGAGAACAGTGATAGTGTGAAGGAGAAGAAAGTAAAGGCATTTTGTAAATAGAATATTATCAATGAACAATAATTTATTAAGGTACTATTATGTCTTAGGCACTGTACTATGCCCTGAGGCTACAGAGACAATTAAAAATTACCCCCTCCCAAAGTTATTCTTTAATTTTGGAAGCACATCTTGAAACTTCTATTAAGATACCTACATTCATAATTAATGTAATAAGAAGGTTGTATACTTAAATACAGATGCATTTAGGAAGAGAATGACACTGAACACAATCAATTAGGACAATTGTTCATGAAGTTATGCGGTCAGTCTTCTTTTATTGCTGTAACACCCTCCAATTAGCCTATAGTTACATTAATGATGTGCTTGCTTGGACACAGACCAGATAGTCAGCTCAGGTGTAAGTCACTATTTTGATAAACATTCAGAGAATCAGCAGGATGGAAAGGACCTTAAAACTCTCTCTTTCCCTCCCCTCCTCCAACCCTACTACTGTACACCTGAAAAAGGGTCATGCTACTTTACTGGAAGACTTCCAATGATGAAAGAACCATTACCTACTGACACAAGGCAGTCCACTCCACTAAGGAAAATGGCATTGTTTGGAAGGTTTCTCTAATATCAGTTCTAAATTTGTTTCATTACAGCTTTCACCCTTGCTCTGTGTTCTTCTTGGTTCAAACTGGACAAGTCTAAAGATCTTCTACATGCCAGCCTTTCAAGTACTTGATTGATAGTTATGTCTCTTCTGATTCTTTTTAAGAATGATTGGCCCAATTGAGTCAACCTACCTTTATTTTGTTAGCTTATGTATGTGTATACACACACACACACACACACACACACACACAAACAGACACACATAATCCTTCACCATTCCTTCAGGATGCCCTCATTTCTGCTACCACTGCTACCACTCTAGTGTATGCCATCATCATCCCTTGCCTGGATTATCGCCATAGCTAGCTGGTGGATCTGCTTGCCTCAAACCTCTCCCTACTTTCATTCATCTTTCATTCAACTATTAAAGTGATTTTTCCAAAGTGCAGGTACCATCATGTCACCCCCCTCCCCAACTCCTGCCAAACACAGACACTCTATAAATTCCAGTCACTCTCTTACTTCAGGAGAAAATAGAAAATGCATTTTTGGCATTCAAAGCCTTTTATAATCTAGCTCCCTCCTATCTTTCCAGGCTTCTTTTACCTACTCTTTGATCCAGTGACACTGGCCTTTTGGCTGTTCCACTAATGAAGCTCTCCATCTCTTATCTCTAGACATTCTCCCCAGCTATACCTCATGCCTGGAATGTTCTTTCTTCTGCATTCTGACTGCTTACCTTCTTGGCTTCCTCTAACTGCTAACTAAAATTCCACCCTTTACAGGAAGGCTTCCCCAACCCCTTTTAATTCCAAAGCCGCCCGTTATTTCCAATTTATTCTTTATTTACCTTGCTTTTTATGTATTAGTTTGAATGTTGCCTCTTATTAATTGTAAGCTCTTTGTGGGTAGGGAGTATTTATTTTTATATCCCTAACACTTAGCACAGTGCTTGGAATATAATAGGATCTTAAGAAATGTTTATTGATTGATCAAATATGAATCCTAATTTTTCTATCAAGATGACTCCTTGATATCAATTTTAATGGTTTTATCAGTGAAGCCCACCATCAACTTTTACAAGGTCTTTCCAAACTGGAAATATTTTCAGCATGACCCAGCAATGGAATGTAAGCCTGTTGTCCAAAAGCCAGCCAGCCTGAGTAGCATATGACTTTAATAAGAAAGAAATTCTGAGTGTGGAAAATAGAAATACTCTCAGCAAAGGCATAAAAGCATGAAATGCAAATGGGTGTCTAGATGCTTTAGTGAAGGGGGTGCTCTAATATTCAGCCACCCAGCTGCTTCAGAGTTAACTTGAGGCAACTCCAAAAGTGTTCCTCTGGAAAAGATTTAGGAAGAGAGTCAAAAAATTCTAAATGTGTGACAACAACAGCAAAAAGACAACACTCACCTATAGAAACCTAGATTTGGAAGGGACCTTGTATCTTATCTAATCTGATAGACAAACTCAGTCTACGACTTTTATAATTGTCAATCATATATTGGACAGGGCATAGCCAGTGAAGCAAAGCTAACAATTGATTGGACCAATCCTTTCCAAACTCAGATATTTCTTTTTTCCTCTAAATTTTATAATTTCCCAGAAGTTCTGGGTTTTCCTTTACAGTGGGCTAAGGAACTGTCATATATAACAATTGTGGTATCCAGGACAAGCAAATCTATTTGTGAAAATAATTTTAAAAATAAATAAGTTGAATTCATATGAGCATATGAGGAAAGTATTTTGCTAGTGGCTCATGACTTGGTGTCATTAACAATTCACAATCAAAAGCTTCCTAATTCAATTATGCATCCTTTAAATGTTGGTTCTATGGAAAATTTCTTTAGGTCTCATGGGACTCACCAAACTGGGTTCCATGCCCATTCTAGTTTGAATTCTATTAAGAAATTACATTCAATATATTTTGCCTCCCACTGATCTAAGAAGTCACTGATAGATGCTGGAGAATTTAAACAATTCATTATTAAAATGTACATTCAGCTGCCTTTTATCAAACTAAATTTATACCAAATTGGATAATATATGCAAAGTAATAGGGAGTGGGTCTATGATTTCATTGGTTTAGGGAATTCCTGAGTGAGTAAACATTCTATAAATGTAGGCAGCACCTTTGCTGCATTTTATAGTCCGAGACAGAATTGACTAGAGTAATGAGAGTTTCAACGAATTTCTCAGGATCATGTAGCCAGGCTCAGAGGTAGGTCTTATACTCAGATATTACCCTGCAATGCCATTTTGTAAAGTTTTGAGTGATATTTAAATGTGAGCTATTAAAGAAATCTCTACCTGGATAGTTTAAGTGGCTAGAAATCTAGCCAATTAGCTGGAATACTACCCACTTCTAGGGCTGTTCTGATAAAAACACCTTGTCATTCTTAAAATGGGAAGTGAATGTGAATCATTATTAATAAAATAGGAGACATGATCATGCTGCTTCAGTTTCTGATATAGTATTCTATTTTAGATCTTCTCTTGCTATCTAACACTTATTGATGACAGCCACTATTATTGTTCTTATTCCAAGTTCCTCATTGATTATATGTTCCAGTCTGCTCACCTGCATCACGTGCCTCTTCATTGTCCTCTTCGTTGCCCTCATTCAGGCACCTTGTTCTACAGAGACAATAATATTTCACATCTTGCTATCGTAGGGAAACATCAGGGAAATGGGAACATTGATCAGTTGGGCCGTTGCTTTCAAGGGATTGATTTGATCCCAGATCTGCTTTGGTATTTGGGTAGTTGCAGGAATAGTGTGATATGGTGAGGACAGAGTTGACCCCATATTTCAGAATACCTTGGTTCAAACTCTACCTATCACATTAGGTGTATGACTCCAAGCAAGTTATCCAATCTCTCTCAGTCTCAGTTTCTTCATTTCCATGGGGATTAAAACAGGTCTGTAATGCCTACCTCACTGGGTTGATTCCAGGGTCAAATGTATACATATGTGCATTTTTTTACAAACTTGAATGTGCTATATCAATGGCAGTTATCACCAGTCTAGACATTCTAATGTCTTGGATTTAGTGATTTTCTTTCCTAAGAATTTTGAAAGTGGTGACATCTCAAGACTGACAACCATAGGTCACCAGCAGGAGGTCATATGTCCCTTTTGTACAGTTTTGGCATCATTTGAGTCACTTTTGAATGCATGAAATCCAATTCCATCATGTACCTTATTCTTATTTAATTCTGCTTCCACCTCATTGTCTTTCATGGTTCAGTGGTAGAGTGCTGGGCTTTGAGTAAGGAGAATCTGAGTTCAAAATATGCTCTCAGTTACTTGCGAGCTGGGTAAGGAACTTTACTTCTGTCTCTCTCAGTTTCTTCAGCTTCAAAACAAATGTTGAATATTGTATATTCTGATAGATAAGCTGTATTGGTTGGTGTTACTGAAAAGCTAGCTGGCCCGGTGGATGGTTGTTGTCCTTTGTTCCTAAGAGGACCAAAATGACATTATTATGTTGGGGTCAAGGTTAGATCAGACAAATATGAGCTCAGAATGCTTTATCCTAACTGGTTCATCACAAATAGTCCATAGAGTGGAGATTTCTCTAAAATTGTGCATCCCATGTTTCTTTTGAGCTACTTCAATTCTGCTTTGCCCAAAGAGCACAGCACCTTCTTTGACATGGGCTCACCATGCTGGACAGTCCTGTGCCAGTGTCTCCCAAGTCTCACAATTGATTCCAAAGTTCTTTAGAGAGAACATAAGAATGTCTTTGTATCACTTCTTTTGACCTCCATATGAGCATTTGCCTTGTGTGAGTTTTTCAAAAAAGTCTTTTGGGCAAATGTACTTTTGGCATTTGAACAACATGGCCAGCCCATTGGAGGATTCAATCCAGTCTCAGACATTTATTAGCTGTGGGTTGCTGGGTGAGTCATAAAACCTCTTTACCTCAGCTTCCTCATTGGCAAAAGGAGGGTAGTATTAACAACTACTTCCCAGGGTTATTGTGAGGACAGTAAAGTACTACACAAATGCTATCTATTTGTTGTTATTACTAAAAAACAAAAGGCATCAATAAGACAATTAAAAAAGATTGGATTTAATGTGAAAAAGACAAGTTAAGGAGAAAGCTAGCACACAGGTTAAGTAAGGAACACAGAGGAAATAGATTTTACAAAGCATCTGAAGTGAACTTACTATATATTACCAATGGGTAGTGAATTTGGCCCCACATTTCTTTGCAGTTAAAGCAAAGCAGGGCACACATAGGGTTTCAAAGTTTTCATTGTCAGACTAGAGCTTTTAAAACAGGCAGATTCTTTTCCAGGAAAAAAAAAAGACTCCTGGAACCAAAGCCAAGGAGCAGCTTATCATGTTGGCCCTAATAAAAGAAACACTGGGCAACACAGAAGACAATGTCTTTGACTTTGGTTTTGCAAGAGAGACGGCACCGATGTTCAAATGGAAGATTTTTATATTGACTCTCTCTCAAAGTGGAGAACACAACATTAAATCATGTCAGTGAAGGTATTTCTGCAGGGGCCTGAGATGAGAGCATTCTTGTACTTTGTTTTCAGATGATCTAACACTGTGAAGAAGGATATTTGAGAATGTAGAGGGATGAATAGTTAATAGGTCCATTCCACTCTCTCTCCCCAACAGATGATGTCTTTAGGGAGCCTTGCATAGGTCCAGGATTGTAATCAATTAATGATTGTATTTCCCAAGAAGTACTTTGGCACAGATGTTTTATGTTTCTGGTTAAAGTGAGTTTCTAATGATTTAGACTTGGGAGATTTGTGGGGGTGAGGTGGGAACTGTTGGAGTATATTAATTCTGTTTTGTTTTAGAGCCAGACTTCTATTATTATTCAAAAATAAGGTTGACCTGTTTTCAGCACAGAAGTGAACAGCAAAGTTGCCTATTGAAAGTGGTATCTCCCATTTCCCACCATTCTTTTCCCTCAAACACGGGCTTTGGAATTTTTTTAAAATTTTATTGCTGGAGAAGTAGCTTGGCATAGTGAAAAGAGTAGCATATCTTGAACTAGAGGATTTGGTTCAAGTCCCAAATAAGTTCTTTTAATATATGTGTGATTTTGAGCAAGTCACTTTTTCTGGTCAGCAGTTTCTTCAACTAAATAATGGAATTTCAAACAAAGAAAGCAAGGAACCACTCAGAGCCAAGACCACAACCCTCTGTGAAACTATAGTATCAAGGAGCCTTATAGCATAGATCAAGAAAGCAATATAGCATCATGGAAGAAAAGTCTAATATAAAATAACCGAGTTGGGCAAACTAATAGTTCTGTTTTGGTCAGTGAGTGTTTGTGCTTTACATTGGCATGAAACTACAATGGCCAGAGAGGCAGGGTCCCAAGCACACAGAACTGGAGTCTATTGGCTATGAGAAGTACATCTTCCTGAGTATTGCTGAATCGAAAGAAATAAAAGATGAAAAAAAATAAACAAGTGGAGTAGATTGCTTCCAAGGTGCCTTCCAGCTCTGAAGCCATAATCCTATGATTGTATTAAGCATTTGCAATAGAATTCTTGTTGAAAATTAACACAAATATAGCATTCAATTTTTAAACTGTTCATTAAGTGCCTCTTATAAACATTTCATAGTGTTAGATGCTGAAGACATAAACACAAAGATGAAAAACTTATCCTGTCCTCAGGGGGCTTTGAGTCCACTGGTAGACATAATATTGAAAATATAAGCAAATACAAGATGGTTTCAATAAAGCTTATATATGGACATGTGTATGTATGAATGTATACAAGTGTGTAAACATGTATATCCAACTATCTATCCATCTATCAGCTTTGGATTCATTCTCCCAACACCAATTTCATTGGCTGGTACAGTCACTAGAGCCAGGTTATTGCCCTATCTCTCTTCAAGGTACTAAGAATTTTCCTGAGCCACACTGGCATTCCAATGCTACCGCTCTAAGCCTCCATTCTAGTGTGTTGCTCTCCAATACAAATATTGACTGATGATTTCTTTATTTTCATCTAACCAGTTGATATTTCTTCAATATGACTGATGACCTGTTAATAATCATTAATTTTTACAAAGGGATATTTACTAAAAGAAAACACAAAATAATCCACCTGAACCAAGGTGAACTCACCCTTCTACCATCTTGATGCCAGGAGAAAGTGGAATCAAACATAAAGAGGTTGCTACCATCATTTCCACCACTGAGTTCACTTCCAGATGTAACATAGTTTATAGATAATTTGTCCCTTTGCTTTCAAGGCATGGTACACTGGCTGCTAGGTAGACCCATTGCTGAGCTAGCTGAAGCAGACTACTCTTGAGAAATGATTCTTTCACAGACTTGGCCACTGAGCCTCCAGTGGCTTCCCTAACCCCTTGAGAATACACAAGTGCCTGAATGAAAGGAAAATTAGATACAAACTGGAGATAGACCTATTTTCTCCACATAGGCTTGTCTAGAAGGCCATGAATTCACTCAATGGCTGGTTTATTTGGCAGGGGGAGGTCCCCTATCCTCTTGAGGGTAGAGAGTCCTTAAAATTATGACGAGCAGAAAGATAAGGTAAAGAAGAAAAGATAGAAAAGGGAAGGGAAGGGAAGGGAAGGGAAGGGAAGGGAAGGGAAGGGGAAAGGAAGAGAAAAAGGAAGAGGAAAAGGAAGAGGAAAAAGAAGAGGAAAGGAAAGAGGAAAGGAAAGAGGAAAGAAAAGGAGGAAAAAAATGAAGGAAGAAAAAAAACCAAGAAAAGAAAACATTCCTAAAAGTGTAGTTGACCAGAAGTTGACTGTATGACCCCCTCAGTTATATCAAAATCCCCCTCAGTGGAGATCCTTAAGAGTTAGGTAAATGATCACATGTTCACTTGCTAGGGATTTTGTAGTTCTTTGTTTGAAAAGGTGATCTCTAAGGTCACTTCAAACTGTTATTTTCTATGATTATATATTCCCCCCTCTTCTATCCAAAGGTGAGTACACATGATTCTGGGTAGCATTTTAGACCCTCCCGCTCCTTTAACTACTAAATGTCCACTGCAAATGGAAAGCTATGAGAGACTTTTAATTTTTATGGACTGGATAAGAAATGAGTGACACCTCATGGTTTCAGGCTGTGAATTCAATAAGTTTCTGTTGTTGAATTTCAAGAATTGTTACGGAGGTTTTCATAGCTGGCAGGATCTTTAGTTTTTCTTCTGACTCACACCCACTTGGCCTATATTCATAGGGAGACAGAGATAAAGCAGCTAATTTTGGGGACAGGAGGCTGATTTTTTTAATGATGGTTGTGATGCATGGTTACACATTCAAAATCGATTGCTTCAATACCTGCTCATAATCCTACAATATTAAAGATAGTCCTGTAACATTTACTCTTGATGCTCTTTAGAAACCAAATTTGTCTCTGTTCCTGAAACATAAAGTATTAAAGATTTAGATAAATTGCACTGACTGCTACCAGTTTTGTACCCTACAGTGAAGTAAGAAACACAGTTAGCACATAAACAGCTCTGATTTTACTATCACTGCGATATGATGAATCCCATCAGATTCACTCTTCCTGGAGATCCCTTTGATATTTCGTTGCAACTCTGCCGTATCTGTTTATACTATCCAGGAGATGATTAGCAGCAATGTAGTAGATGGTGTTAATTTGATTATCAATACATTAGATTATGGAAAACTCAGGAGTTGTGACTTGGCATATTCAACAAACAGCTCTCCTTGGAATCAAGAAAACTGGGTTTAAATCCTACCTCTGACATTTACTTGCTGTGTTATTCTGAATTAATTCCTTAAACTTTCATTGTCCCACCTGAGGCAATATATTTCAGGCACTTTGCCAATCCGGATTGGTAAAAGGAAATTCTTTCACCCAGAATTCCCTCAACCTACGAAATCATAGTTCCTCTTTCCCCTGAAAGAAAAGAAAACCATATTGAAAGTATAGCAAGGCAGTGAAAATACTATCGAAGCAGAGCACTTTTATTTGTGAGTACTAATTCATTAGCTGATGTTTGCTAATTCTCCTGTTACCAAATCCTGTGCCTCCTGATGCTATGCGGGAACGACAATACGTCACACCTATATGATATATTTTCATATTTATAACTGACTTCAAGAATCTTACATAATTTCATCCTCATGGCAAGCATGTGAAGGAGGAAGGACCAGTGTAACACAGTGGATAGTTTAGTATCAAAGATTCAGTGCTGAAAGGAACCTTGGAAGTCATCTGATTGGCTCCTTTCATAAAAGAGGAAACCAAACTCTAGAGAGATTAGGTGATTTGTCCAAATTCAAACAGATAGTAAATGGATGATTTGGCAATTGAACTCTGACCCCCCCCCCCCAAACAGCTTTTCAGGCATTTGATTGCTATGTGATCACAACCAAGTCCATCAGCCTCTATAGGTGTTAGTTTCCTCCTTCAAATGGGGAGGTGGAATGGTAAAGTAGATTTGGAAATGCAGGACTTGGGTTCCAATCCTGGATCTGAAGGGTTAAATTAGATGTTCCTTAAAGTTCCTTCCAACTCTAAAGCCAGATACAGACTGACACTTAGAAAACATTTTAATATACATAAAAATAGATTTGAGCCTCACAAGAACCTTATGTGGCAGGTACTATAGGTGGGTAAATTGAGGCTAGATGATTCATCCACCATCATAAACTTAGCTAGCAAACACCAAGTATGAGATTTTGACCCAGGTTTTCCTTTCTGTGAGTTCAATACTCTGTGTAGACAGTACCTGTTTACCTAAAATATATATTACAGGATGGTTGCAAGTCTCAGATGCCATGATATATGTCTTCTGTAAAACTTAAAACACTGTATAAATGTCACTATTCCTAGTCTTCCTCCTCCTCCTCCTCCTGCTCCTCCTCCTATTACTACTATAGCAGTTTAAATTTTACAAAGAACTTTAAATACATTATTTCACTCATTCTTACAAAAACCTTGGAGTCAAGTGCTATCATTATCCCCATTTTATAGGCAAGTATTTTTTTTTAATCTCTGTTAGCTTTCTAACAAGGTACCTATACTTATTCTATATATCTGTAGTCTCCGAATGACTCATTTGTTTGCCCTTTGAGTTAGACCCAAAGAATGAGTAATCTGTAATGGAGTAGATAAAACCATCTCCAGGATACTGAAAGAATTGTGTTCTGATGAATGAATATGAATATTCTTGACTCATAAGACATTTCCAGGTTAATTTAGGCATAAAATGTATATCCATGTAGCTCCAAATCTCTCCAGCTTGTTTTCCGTCATATTATGCAATGATACAGACGGAAGGAAGATGTATTTAATCAAAACAACCTTTTAAAGAAGGAACTAATTGGATCATAAAGCCCTTGAAGGCTAGGACTGACTCTTCTTTGCCTCTTTTTGTATCCCTAGTCAGGACAGTGGCTGGAATGTGACAGGTGCTTAATAGATGTTTGTTGAATTCAAAGGAATCAATATCTTGTCAAGCAATGCACTCTGACCTTAAGTGACAAACAAAGTATACAGCTTCCAGGTAGTTGGGAAATAGAAATAGAGACAAAGCACCACTCTGGTGGCATATGTTTTCATTCTCTGGTAGGACATCATCACTGTCCATATATCAGAGCATAACATGTGACAGTGGATTAGTAAATTTCAAAGCTTTGAGAGCAGTGGCTATGAGCTTCAAGAATCTAGAGGTCCTAAGAAGCAGTGAGTTTCAGACTTTCAAGGTATTTCAAGCAAGTGAGTTTCAATGGTGGCACATGCCTGTAATCCCAGTTACCAGGGATGCTGAAGATAGCACATCTCTTGGGTACAGAGTTCTGAGCTACAGACTGATTGCTCCTCTTCAAGTAACCTGAGACTTGAACAGGATATCCAGAATCCACATCTCTAAGAGTTGAGAAAATTTATTCATTGTCTTTCAGAGTCCCACCCTAGGGCCCAACCATATTGATTAATGGCTCAATGTGTGGCTTAGCTCACTACACCCCCTATGGAGCCTATACAAGAGAATAGTCTTCAGCACTCCAGCTTTGTACCCCACCCAGCAATTGACCCAGACCATTTAATCATCAGTCCCATAGAATAACCCCTTCTTTCGACCTTCCCTGAAGAAAACTTCCTTCCTAATCAACAGAACTCTCCTAAATATTCTGTATTCCTACCAAAAATAAAAGGTAAGTGGTTCCTCTTTAAAAAAAAAAATTGTGCTCTTGTTGCTTAGGAAAATTTCTGGCACATAATAAGCACTTGACAAATTTCTTTTTTTTTAATCATATATTTGCTCAATCATTCATCATATGCAAACTAGTTAGCACTGAATCTATACCCTTCCTTTCCTGGGAGATTGAGTTCTTAGGGCTTTATGCTGGGAATAATCCTTAAATTCTTTCCCACTGGCTTTATATCTGTGGGAGATGTCACTCATTTGTGTATATGTGCAGCTGAGAATGTCTAAGACTTGACTTTTCCCTCTTTGCTTTGTTTTTCTGTCTTGATTCAACACTTTGCTATTTTATTTCTTCTCCTAACCTGGCTTATCAATAGAGGAGGTTCTCTATAGGAACTCAAATCTGCTCACATAAACTTGTAACCTATGGGAGTACTCCAACAAGTACAATACCTGAGGGCAGGTACCTTATTTGAACTAGTCTTTCTATGTCTAATAGCATCAAGCACAGGACTCAGCATGTTTAAAACATCCAATGCTTCCTTGTACTAATTCAACCTTACACATGGAAAGTTTATTCCATATTCTGGAAATCTGGTTTCTACTAAGTAATATGGCTATTTGGTTTGTTGCTGTTTAGTCACGTCTGACTTTCCGTGACTCTGTAAGGGGCTTTATTGGCAAAGATACTGGAGTGGTTTGCCTTTTCCTTCTCCATTGGATTAAAGAAAACAGAACTTATGTGACTTGCCCAGGGTCATACAGCTAGTGAGCGTCTGGGGACTGATTCGAACTCAGGTCTTCCTGACTTCAGGCCCAGTGCTCCATCAATTGAGCCATCTGGCTGCCTCGGATATTTGGTTATTAGTCCCGAACAGGAGAGAGACAATGCCAAGGTAAAATTAAAGCCCTTTTAGCAAAGATGCTGGCGGCTGTTGAGTGAAAAAGGAACTGAGTAACCTCCATGGATACCTGTTCTATGACAAAGATCTACGAGATGAACTGACAAATCAGTTGGGAAGCTAGAGTGAAAGACAGGAGGTGCAAAGAGGAATGCTTTTAACGGAGGTCTTTATAAAAGCTTTCCATGGAGGCCTCTGATCATTTATAGAATCACAACAGTGGAGTTGCAAAGGCCCTCATGTGCCAACTAGTACAATTCCTATCTTAGTAATGAGGAAACTGTGAGTAACAGGGCTGAAGTGACATGTATTAAGTCCAAGGTGTCGGGCATCAAAGTTGGGCTCTGAATCGCTATCCTCTGACTAAAGTGCCAGGGCAAAATTCTTGTCTTTTGAAATTTAAAATTAAAATCCCCTTTTAGGACCTTGCTGGCCAGGCTAAGTTGAGGTGCTTTCTGAGAAAATGAGCTCATTATGCCCAAGTATCTGGTATTCCATTGATCCCACAAATGCCCCTTTCTCTTATACTCAGGGGCTATTTAAATCATCAATTATACTATGGAGCTCTGTCCTTCTGGGATTCTTGATTTCCTCCGTTGATGAATGTATCCCTTGAAATTTGAGGTCTGGATTCAGGCAGGCTGGACTGGCTTTTGACTTCACAATCAAATGGCGAATTAGAAAGATAATCTCTCCATAGACAGAGTGGGAATGGTTGGTGTGTAGTATCACATACACTTTTGGATGAGTTCCTGTGTTGTCTACTTGTGATTCTCTTCTTAGTTATAAGGGAGGATTATATTGGGACAAAGGTATTTCTGGACCTGAATGTGGAATAAAAAAATAAGGCATTAAGGAAACTAAAAATTAAAGGAAAATTATTCTTTTTGTCTCATATTAATACATTTCATTATAAATAAGAAGAAAGATTATTTCAACATTCTTTTCTATAGAAATTTTAAAAATTGAACCATTTCATTTGTATAATATAGGATATTGTTTGTGCCTGGAAGAAAGCTGATATTACTCATTATACATATTACTTAAAAAAATCTTTCCCCTTCATTTCTCATTTTACTCCCCCCTCTCCAAACCCAGAGGAAATAGAGAATAAAAAGCATGTGTTTGTGTGTGTGTGGAGGGAGGGAGCATTTTAGCATGACTAATCAATATGTGAACCAAGTCCAAAATTATCTATGTGGTGTTCCTGGGAAGGGATCTTGATGAAGTACTAAGAAGCTGTACAAGGTCCCAAGGATCAGAAGTAAGGCAATTTATTACTTACAGTAGCAATTGTGTGCCCCCATGACCCTTCTGTCTCACTGGCAAGCATAGGTGGTGATGGTGGCATGGTTGTGTATCCTGATTGGAAATACAGAGCTCTGGGTCTCTGCCTTTATATTTGATTACTGTACAGATTTATAGTGACTAAGTGGGAAAGGGTCCTTGGGAAGAGTCAATCAACTGGTTAAATAAGTTCTCCCCTTCAACTTGGGATCACATGGGATGGGGTGTTAACATTGTATATGTGGAATAGTTAAGTTTAATAAACTTATTGTGATCAAAAGAGCCTAAATTGCTTGGCCAAATATTGACTACTTCAATTACTAGGTATATAGTGACTTCCTCAAATAGAGGCCAGTCAGTGAAAAAAATGGAGTTGCTTCTGTCTTCTAGGCCCTAGCAATACACCAGTCCTAAATCTCTCATATCTTCAAAGGAATGAGAAAGGTAAATTCTGATATCTTTTCTCTGAGTCTAAGTTTAGTTATAATTACAGTATTAACTTTTGATGATCATGATGACAATGAATACATTCTTTCAATTCTTTCCATTTGCATCACTGTATTCATTTTGTATATTATTTTTCTGGTTCTGGTTACTTCATTTTGCATCTGTTCATATGCAAATCTTCTATGAGTTCTAGTCTTTAAAAAAATACATTTCTAAAATGAATGCATTTAGTTAGGAAAAAAAGAAGGTATGAGCCAAAAGAGGTATGTTGGTACAAGTAGCCACTAGTTAGCTGGCAGAAATGAGATACCATTATTTTCTGGTCTTTTTTTTTAATATCAGACTTCACCTCTCTTCTTTAAATAGATAGTTGACTGTGTATGGAACTGTGGGGACTGGCTTATTGTTAGGCCCTAGCTGACAGAAGTAACTCTTTTTTTTTCTTGTTTTCATATAATATTCTTGCATCTTGTCCAAGGCCATTCTATTCCATGTCCTTTTTACAAAATAAAATATGCCAGGCAGCAGACATGTACTTGCATACATTTTCAGTTTATCAGTATATGGGCAAATGCCAGTTTCTTAAGTGTAGCTGCAAACAAGTGCCTCTTCTGGAAGGAAAGTCCCTTGTTATACTTCAATTAATAGCCAACAACCTCCTGCTTTTGAGCTGTCACGTCCCTCCATATGTCATCATAAACAACATGCACACCCGATCACCTTTTGGTTGCTGTACATTATTATAAAGTTAATGTATCTCAGGCAACCCTCAGATTTCTGCCATACATCATCCTAGGCAAAATTGTCGGCTTGGCACCTGCAGCTGCTCTCAATCTGTCATCGTAAATGATAAACGAGCATTGGATTCTTATTTTCGGTTGTACATTATCATCACTGCAGGAATGCTAGCTCAGCATATCTTAACTTGCTCACATCCTCCTCAGTGAAGATAATGGGTTTACATTGAGAAGTGGGAAACCTTTTAGATTAAAAAAATAAATAAATGTAGCTGTAATGCCCATTGCAGCAGCCAAAAAGCTGATAGAAACTATTGTGTTGTCACACATAGAAATTAGCTACTAATGCTTTTTAGTTTTAATCTTTAGCTTTCCTGCTATATGAAGTGAAGGCATCAGAAGATGTAGAAATGGGAAGGAACTTAATAGATCATCAGATCTTTCCCCACATTTACTTTTTTTTAACATATAAGAAACCCCAGTGCTTTAAGCATTAAATGATTTGCTCAGATGTACATAGCCAAGATAAGATACTCAAATAATCAAATGGATGGTATCACATCAATTCAAGGGTTCTGTCCAGCAACATATACATTGGAATTCTCTTCAACTAAACCACACATCATCATCTTGCCAGAGTGGGTATATCCACTATGTTGGAAGCTTTCCTCACTGTCTTCCAAAATTTCAAGGGTGTAAGTATATCACTCTAAGCATCCATACATCTACTTTGCTCTCACTATGTGAGCAGCCCAACTTGTCTGCCATTCAATTCTTTGATGACATGTTTTTCTCTAGTTCTTCTGAGATCCTGGTTGTCTTTATTGTGCTTCCTGATCCCACACATGTAAGCCTTTCCGTTGCCCACTTTGTGATGATCATCCTTAATTATTCGGAGATAGTGCTGCTCTGGGTCTCACTACCAGACAGAAATACCAATAAATGTTTGCATTGGTAAGAGCGACCTTTGCTTTAATCAAAAGATTGGGGTCAGCAAAAATGCTGCACAATCTCCCTAAAATTATTCAACCCAATCCCCTCCTATTTTTTCCCTTAACAATTATTTTATTATCTAATATTCTAGTTTCCACAAGATTTTGAGTTATAAATTTTCTCCCCATTTCTACCCCCCCACTCCAAGATGGTATATATTCTGATTGCCCTGTTCCCCAGTCAGCCCTCCCTTCTGTCACCCCACTTTCCCTCCCATCCACATTCCTCTTACTTTCTTGTAGGGCAGGATAGATTTCTATGCCCCATTCCCTATATATCTTATTTCTCAGTTGCATGCAAAAACAACTTCTTTGTGAGCATCTTCTTTTAAAACTTTGATTTCCAAATTCTTTCCTCTCTTCCCTTCCAACCCACTCTCCACAAGAAGGCAAGCAATTCAACATAGGCCACATATGTGTCATTATGTAGAATACTTCCACAATACTCAAGTTGTGAAAGACTAAATATACTTCCCTCCATCCTATCCTGTCCCCCTTTATTCTATTTTCACCCTTGACCCTGACTCTTTTCAAAAGTGTTTGCTTTTGATTACCTCCTCCCCATATCTGCCCTCCTTTCTATCATTCCCCCTTTTTTAATCCCCTTCCCCCACTTTCCTGTGGGGTAAGATACCCAATTGAATGTGTATGTTATTCCCTTCTCCAGTCAAATACAGATGAGAGCAAGATTCACTCATTCCTCCTCATCTGCCCCCTCTTCCCTTCCAACAGAAATGCTTTTTGTTGCCCCATTTATATGTTATAATTCATTCCATTTTTTCTCTCCCTTTCTCGCTCTCTCTATATATTTCTCTCTCATCCCTTAATCTTACCTTATTTTTTAGATATCATCCCTTCATATTCAACTCACCCTGTGCCCTCTGTCTCTCTCCCTCTGTCTCTCTCTCTCTCTCATATATATATATATATATATATATATATATATATATATATATATATATATATATATATTCCCTTCAACTACCCTAATACTGGGAAAGGTCTCATGAATTACACACATAACCTTTCCATGTAGGAATGTAAACAAAACAGTTCAACTTTAGTAAGTCCCTTATGATTTCTCATTCTTTGTTTACCTTTTCATGCTTCCCTTGATTCTTGTGTTTGAAAGCCATTTTTTCTATTCAGCTCTGGTCTTTTCACTGAGAAAGCTTGAAACTCTTCTATTTTATGGAAAATCCATATTTTGTCTTGGAGAATTATACTCAGTTTTGATGGGTAGGTGATTCTTGGTTTTAATCCTAGCTCCTTTGACCTCTGGAATATCATATTCCAAGCCTTTTGTTCCCTTAATGTAGAAGCTGCTAGATCTTGTATTATCCTGATTGTGTTTCCACAATACTCAAATTGTTTCTTTCTGGCTGCTTGCTATATTTTCTCCTTGACCTGGGAACTCTGCCATTTGGTGACAATATCCCTAGGAGTTTTCTTTTGGTTATCTTTTTTCAAGAGGCGATCAGTGGATTCTTTCAATTTCTATTTTACCCTCTGGATCTAGAATATCAGCGTAGTTTCCCTTGCTAATTTCTTGAAAGATGATGTCTAGGCTATTTTTTTGATCATGGCTTTCAGGTAGTCCAATGATTTTTAAATGTTCTCTCCTGGATCTATTCTCCCGGTGCAAGGTTTTTCCAATGAGATATTTCCCATTGTTTTCCATTTTTTCATTCCTTTGGTTCTGTTTTACTATATCTCGATTTCACATAAGGTCACTAGCTTCCATTTGCTCCAATCTAATTTTTAAGGTGGTATTTTCTTCTATGGTCTTTTGGACTTCTTGCATTTGGCTAATTCTGCCTTTTAAGGCATTCTTTTCATTGGCTTTTTGGAGCTCTTTTGCCATTTGCATTAGTCTATTTTTTAAAGTCTTATTTTCCTCCATATTTTTGGGTCTCCTTTAAAAAGTCATTGACTTATTTTTCATGCTTTTCTTGCATCACTCTCATTTCTCTTCCCAATTTTTCCTCTATTTCTCTTGCTTTTCCAAATCCTTTTTGAGCTCTTCCACGGCCTGAGACCAATTCATAGTTTTCTTGGAAACTTTTGATGTAAGCTCTTTGACTTTGTTGACTTCTTATGGCTATATGTTTTGATCTTCTTTGTCACCAAAAATGATTCTAGAGTCTGAGTCTGAGTTTGAGTTTGTGTCCTTTTTTGCTGCCTGGCCATGTTCCCAGCCTTGACCTTTGAGCTTTTTGTCAGGGTATGTCTGCTTGGAGAGTAGAGAGTACTTTGTCCCAAGCTTTGGGGGGCTGTGCTGCTGTTTTCAGAGCTAGTTCTACTTCACTGTCACAGCAAGCTCTGCCACAGCAGTCCTACTTCTCCCCCAAGAACCGCAAACTAGGATTGTGACCCAGATCCAAGCAGGGCAAACAAGCCCTGCACTCCTGCTCTGGTCTGCTGCTTTATTCCTCCCACTGTGTGAGCCGGGGACTCTAGAAGCAGCTGATGCTGAAGCTCCACCACTGCACCTCCTCCACTACCCCCAGTGCTGGGTCCAGACTGCTATCTAATCCAATCAAGCAGTTTTGCCACTAACGTGCTCTGTGGTCTTTGGTGTTTGTGGGTTGAGAAGTCTGGTAACTGCCACAGCTCAATGATTCATGGCCCTAAGGCCTGCTCCAGGCCAACTCCTGATCTGGTCTGTCCCGGTGTTACCCACACTGGGCTGTGTTCTGCTCCCATCACTGTGAAATAGACCGTTCCCAGTGACCATCCAGGCCATACTAGGCTGGAGACATGCTTTCACCTGCTATTTCATGGGTTCTGCAGCTCTAGAAGTTTTTCAGAGTCATTTTTTACAGGTATTTGGGGGGATTTGGGGGAGAGCTTAAGCAAGTCCCTGCTTTCCAGCTGCTATCTTGGCTCCGCCTCCCCATCCTAGTTTTTAACTCTAGACCTAACTCAGTGTATAAAAAAAGGGAAAAAATAAGATTTAATATTGGAAGATGGGCAATAAGGAGTCACCTGGGAGTTTTAAGCAAAGTGTTTTCATGACCTGTTCTACACAGAAGGAAGATTATCTGGCACCAAAATTAATCTGTTAGTAAACATTTACTAAGTGCTTCCTCTATGCCAGGCACTGTGAATGCTTTGATTGTAGCAATGTATGAAGCCATGTTAGGAAGCTTTTACATTAATTTGTAGTTCAGAGTGATAAAAGGAAAAGTAGGGTGTTGGTAGCAGGGAAAGAGAGGAAGGTATGAATTGATGACCAATTTTGCCTCACTCTTACTTCTGAACACTAGTCTTAGTTTTGCCCTCTGGGTCACAATAGAACTTCTTCTTTCACATGGCCCACCTTCAAATATTTGAAGACATTTACCATGTCCCCACACCACCCACATAGGCATCAAACTGTCTTCTTCAAGGTTTGATGTCCTTAGGATAGTCTGTCAGAAGGCATTGTTTAATTCATGATTCATTATAGTTCTAAAAAGTCCAAGGGTAGAGAGTCTTTGGAACCAAATCCAAGGGGCTCAAATTTTCAGGTTAAGTGGAGTATGCTCCAAGGATATTTTCACAAATCTTAAACATGCATAGCCAGGCTATATTTGCTCCCCAGAATTTGTCATGATAATGTGACTATTTTGTTGCCAGGAAAGAGACACTGTACACTTGGATTGAATACCAATGAAGAGAAGATTTCCTTCCAGTTCTTGGGTGCAATCCTATCCAGCAGCACTTAAAAATAATTGATGACAGTTGTTTTAAAATATAACCATTTCTGGATAGACCTCTCTTCCCCTCCATAACCCTTCTGTGTAACAAAATAAAAAAAATCAGTAAAATAAAATCAACCAACATAGTAACTACATCTGATAAGATATGCAACATTCTACACCCCCAGTCCCTCACCTTTTAATAAAAGAGCGTTACATATTTCCTCATCTCATCTCTGCACCCAAAATTGTAATTATAATATGCTACTCAAATTCATTTCTTTATTAAAAACACTCTTAGATTCTTGTAGTCATTATGTATACTGTTTTTCTGGTTCAGCTTACTTCATTCTGCACATGTTTGTAATAATTTCTCCAGTTTCTCTGAATTTGTCATATTTGTTGTTTCTTATAACTCATTATCTTATAACTCAACCATTCCCAAATTAGGGGCACCATAAAGTATTTAATAAGTGCCAATATTTACAACATTCTGTTTGATGTGCTGAGGATACATGGACAGAAAAGAGAAAGAAAGTGCTCTTTGTCTTTAAGTAGCTTCCTATTAGTAGTAGGATTCATTTTGTTTCCTCTGAAAGATTTGTGCCAGACTCTATAGGGGATTCGAAGTCTCATGTGACTCATTCTTTCATTCAGGAAGGTAGGTAGGTGGCACAGTGGATAGAAGGCTTTATTTGAAGTAAAGAAACTCTGAATTCAAATCTTACCCCAGACTCTTACTATGTTTGTGATGGTAGACAAGTAGCTTAACCTCTCTCAGGCTGTTTCCTCATTTGTAAAATTGGGACAAAAATAGCATCTACTCTACAGAATAATTATGAAGCTCAAATGTGATAATAAGACAATAAGGAGCTTTATGAGATGTTATTTGTTACCATTTTCTCTTTTTATTGCAATTCCTATTAGATCTAGTCTCAAAATAAAGAAAGGAAAAAAAAGACTGTGTCCAAAATTTAGTTGGAAGGAGGATAAAGGAAACTTTGACAAAGTTCCAGTTAATCTTGAATTCTCTTTTTGCATGGCTGGGACTAAAACTTGAGTCTTCCTCTCATTTCCACACTGTTTCCCACCCCACCCCCAGCATATTAGTCAAATGGTTTCATACTTCAAGAAGAGTAGGGGAAAATTCATTTTGAATTGGCAAACGTAGGATAAGCAATGACCAACTCCAGTCACTGTTTGAGGCATGACGAAAAGAGAGACAGAAAGGAAACAATCTCTAGTCTCAAAGATGTCCCATTCCACTAAAGCAGCAGCTATAAAACATTTTGGTCTTTTGTTGTAGGAGTCCTCTGTACCCTTAAAATGATTGAGGACCACAAAAAGCTTGTGGTCATTAATATTTACTGTATTAGATATTAAAATTAATACTTTTAAAACTATGTATTTATTAGTTTTTAAAATAACAATAAGGAACCCATTACACATAGCACTGTTATGAAAAATTTGCATTTTCAAAAACAAAATAAAAACTTGTATAATGCATTGTTTTACATTCCATCCCATTCTATCTTCTCCTAGAAATGGCCTTCTGTCTCATGTGTCTGTTATCCCCATTCTTCTATTTTCTCTCTCTCCCTCTCTTTCTCTCTCTGTCTTTCTCTCTCTCATTCTCTCCCTCTCTCTCCTGCCTTCAAACATGGCCTTGTCTACTTCTTCCTGAAAAAAGTACCCTCACTTACTTCTTCACCATCATATTATTTTTTTCTGCCATTTATATCTAAATTCATTGAAAATATCATCTCTTTTCACTCTCTTTTTAACCCTTTGGAATCTGATTTCCATCCTTATCATTCACTAAAACTGCTTTCTTCAAAGTTACTAATGATCTCTTAGTTGTCAGTCTCAAAGACCCTTTCTCAATCTTCATTGTCCTTGTCTTCTCTTCAGCTTTTGACATTGTTGATCACTCTCTCTTCCGTTATACTCTCTTCTCTCTAGGTTTGCAGGTCATCAGTCTCTCCTGGTTTTCTTTTACCTTTCTGACTGCACCTTCTCTGTCTCCTTTTCTGGATCGTTCTCAAGAACACACTCTGTAATGGCAAATGTCTCTCAAACATTCTGTACTAGGCCCTTTGTTCTTTTCCTTCTATCTCATTTCACTTCGTGATCTCGTCACCTCCCATGGATTTAGTTAGCATCTCTATACAGATGATTCTCAAATCTCTCTCATCTCAATCTCTACTGACCTTCAATTTGGTATCTATATCTTTTTTCAGACATCTCAAACTGGATGCCCAATAAACACCTTAAACATAATATGTACAAAATGGAACTAATAATCTTTCCTCCTAAACTGCCCCCCTTATCTGTTATTATAAAAGGCAGCAGAACCCTTCTGGTCCTTCAGGTTCACAACCTAGGATTCATCTTGAATTCTTTGCTATCTCTCACCTTGCACCCATATCTAAGATGTTTCAAGGCCTGGCAATTTCACCTTGACACTGAGTCCCTTTTTTCTCTAACACTGCCACCATTCTGGTGCAGGCCTTCATCAAACATCTCAATTATTGCAATAAGTTTCTCTCCACTCCAATCCATCTTCCACTCAGTCACTAAAGTGATTTTCCTAAAGTGTATGTCTGGCCATATACCCTCCTCCCAGCCCCCTCTCCCCACGTAATATACCCTAGTGGCTTCCTATTATCTCCAGGAGCAAATACAAAATGCTCTATTTGGTATTCAAGGCCCTTATAGCCATCAAGCCTTACTCTCCACCATGTTCTCTTTGATCCAGTGACCCTGGCTTTTTTTATGAACAAGACACACTAGAACTCATCTTCAGGAATTCTCTCTAGCTGTCCTCCATTCTTGGAATTGTTTCCTTCATCTTCTCTGATTATTAACCTTTCAGGCTTCCTTTAAGACTGAACTAAAATCTTGACTTCCACAGAAAGTCTTTCCATATTCTTCTTAACTTCTGTGCCCTCCCTCTTTGAATTATCCTCTATGCAGTTTGCTTTGTATAGATTTGTTTGCATGTTCTCTCCTCCATTAGATTGTAAGCTCCTTGTGAGCAAGAACTGTCTTTTGCCTCTTTTTATATTATCAGTGCTTAGCATAGTTCCTGGCACATAGTAGGCACTTAATAAATGTTTATTGATTGTTTTTATGAAAGTTTAATATCATATTTGATAGAAAATATTTAGATTTCCATATTTGCTTCTGCATTTGATAGGTTCCTATACATTGTTTTAGTTACAGCATATGAAGGATATGTGGCTTCTCACAGATGTATAGTTGGAAAAGTGAGGAAGATCTGAATGTATGAAGTATTTCCAATAATCATTGGTTTTATTCTTTGACCCAAGCAAAAACCTTGGTAAGTGGTAGTTTCCTAAAGGCTGCTTTTCATTTCACTCTCTCTCTGTCTCTCTCTCTCACCCTTGCTCTCTCTCCATGTATATGTGTGTGTGTGTGTGTGTGTGTGTGTGTGTTATGATAAAAATGTTAGTTTCAGTGATATCTGAAATTATATTAATGAACTTTATTTACTCTATTACATCAAAATCTATAGGTCTAGATCACATTTTATGTGAATCTTTAAACCTGGCAAGATTTTATAATATCACATATTGATCATTTATTTTACTTAATTATGAAGATATTCTAAATCTTAACATACTTATTTATACAATATCAAACATCATATTATTAATATCACCACTATCTCATCAGAAAAGTCTTTGATATTGAGAATCTGTCAAGATCCTTTTGAAATAAAAAGTTTTCCAAAATTCTAATTTTTACTTGAAAGTTCATATTTTATCATTCGCAACAAATAGTATCAGTTGTTTCCCTTGAGGGTATGGGCTTACTTCATTAATTATTGAGAAAAAATGTCTATAAAATGCCCAAGTCTGGGTAACCATTATTTGTGGCAGTCCATGGAAAGTGGCAATCCACTAGTTCAGCTTGCAACTCAATTGTCTAAATGCTTTTCCTTGAGATAACCATTGTAGTTTGGCATAAAGTAGAAGTATGTATGTTTACTTCTCATTTCATCATGCAGAGTATTAAAAATATCTACATAAGCACAATGATTTGATAAATTAATATTTTTCTTCAGTGACACTGGCTCTTTTTTCTCCTCAGGTGTGTACCAGTGATGAGTATAATGACTGTTAACACACTTAGGTACCATTGCTTTGATTTGTGCTAAGGTACCAGTCATTTGTCTATCATGAGTTTTGTACCATGAGTGCAAACGCCAATACTATTTTTTCAGGATTAACTATGCAATTCAAAAAAGTTACTCAACATTTTGAATAGCTGAGCATCACATGTTTGTTACCAATAATTCACATATAAGATGTTTTTGACAATTAATTGTTCACTTGTTGAAAAGTACTAGTAAAAAAGCAAGTTCAATTGCTGTATTTTGAAATATAAAAGGAAAGATAGAAAAACAATTTTATTCTATTTGTAAGGCATGGGTACAATTCTGGAGATGAGATATTAACTCAATCTTCATAGTTGTAGCTCAAACTTTAATGCCCAGGACATGAAGTCTCTGGGAAACTTCACTGCATCCTCAGGAGAGAATGAAAGTAAAAAAGGAAAATGACTTCTTAGCATTTTGATGACAATAATTTTGACCTTACAGATGCCTTGAAAGCATCTTGTGTTCCACCAAAGATCTGGTGATCACACTGTGAGAATCTCTACACTACAGAAAGCTAGATGCCAAAAGATAATTTAATACAAAATGAATGCAAAGCAATTCTGAATCATGAACTTACGACTGGGGGAACCAGGAACCACATTTTGTAGGTAGCAGGATAAGTTGTACTTTAAAGACAACTGGTTTCCAAGAGATAGAGGCCATGGGATCTTAAGCAATTTCCTAGGCCATCTAGCTCAAGCTCTTACTTGTTGTTGTTATTCAGTCTTTTCAGTCATGTCCTACTCATTAAGATCCCATTTGTGGTTTTCTTGGCAAAGATACTGGATTCATTTGCCATTTCTTTCTCTAGCTCATTTAACAGATACAGAACTGAGGAAAACAGGGTTAAGTGATTTATCCAAGGTTACCCAACTACTAAGTGTCTGAGGCTAGATTCGAACTCAGTTCTTCCCAACTCCAGGCCAGTGCTCTATCCACTGAACCACCTAGCTATGCACTTCATTTTACATATGAAGAAATTTAGAGATTTTAAGTGACTTCTAGGTAGGGTAAATGACTTATCCACAATTGCATGCTGTACTCAACTCCTGTTAAGGGGATTAGGTAGCCCTTCATCTTGGATTCCAAATTAGGTCAGAAAATAGTGGTAAAACAAGCTTCCTAAACATGTGAATGAAGGAATGATGCCTGGAAATAAATGTAAGATCAGCAGAGCCTCACCTGACAGAGACTCCACATACCTAGAAGATATGTAGGGAGAACTTCATGAAAAAGTGATCAAACCTCTGCTCTGGAAACCAGAAAGTGTGACTTGCCTTTCTCTGTGTATGTTCTGCCTGCCTATGTCACTTATGTATGTGCCACTCTTCCATTTTTTTTCCACTCTCCCTACTGACAACATACGCGCTTGTAGGAGCTTGAAAGATTGTGCCTCAGGTTTATGAGGGAAATATTCTATTACTACTATTCTCACTATGGAATAGTATTTCCTTAGATGCCTTTGCTTTGAACTTATGTTTTCTCACTGATAAAATACTTGAGTGGGCATTTGGGGGTAAATGTGGTTGCCCACGTTTCCTTCAGCGTGAAATGTTTTTTTTTGGTGGTCCAACCTGTGACAGAGGAATGCTTCACCCTCTGCACTGAAATATTAGGTTTCCTGGATCATGTGGACTTCTGCAACCATGTTCCTGTCAGCTATAATACATATTGGGACTTTGGTTGAGAAATGGAACAAGTAAGTGAATTCTTTTCTTTTCTTTTTTAAATCATCATCTTTGTTCCAAGCTCCTCTTTAGTAAACTATCACAAAACAAAAAGGAGGAGGCTGTCCAGTGAGTGGTAATTGGAATTGTCTCCAAAGCAAATGAATTCTGTAAAGTGTCAAGTAGGAAATTTCCAATGCTGAGTACTTGAAATTACCAGTATTGGGGAAAATGGCCAAGATCCCATTGATGGTGAAGAGATACTGCATAAGGAAGCTTGGGTAATTTAGAACTGTTCATCTCTGGGTTTCTATTCAATTTAAAATCTTGCAAGAAATCAATAGGCCAAGTTACCTCCTCTCCACTGCCCACACCACACCCCACTCCCTGCCAGCTTCATGCCATTAATCTGAGTTTAATGGGCACAGTAGTTTTAATAAATGCTAACTTTAAGGAAATGTAACATTTCAAGGCTAGAGCTTTTCATCTCGATTTCTGGGTAGGATGGTAACCCTTTCCTCTCTGCCAATAGAAATCTGAGGTTTTTTTTTCTATTTCTCACACTTTCCTATCCTCCACTCCTTTTCTTTTCCTACTTCTTCTCCTCCTTCCTTTCTTCTTTCTTTGACTTCTGCACACTCACCCTTCCCTTACTTCTCCTCTCATCCTTCCATACCCCCTCTGTATGTCCATTCTTATGCTACCTTCTTTTTTCTTTCCTCTTATGTACTATCCCTTCTTCCTCTACATTCTTTTTCCTTTCTCTGTCTCCCTGTGCTCTTTCTCCCTCTTTAATCTCCCTCCTCCTTCCTCTCTCCATCATCTTTTTTCATTCCTTCCTTCTCATCCTCTCATTTCCCTTCTTCTCTTCTGCCTTCCTTTCTCCCTGCTTTTCTTGCCTTCCCCCACCTCACTTCTTTCTAACTTGCCCTTCTCACTCATTCTAGCACAACTACCCAAAACTTTCCTTTTACCTTTTCCTCCACAACCAGCACCCAGAAAGTTATGGGATAGCTAAGGAGAGCTGCCAAAAATTAGTAGCACTAGATGCTGGGGGCAGGGTTAGTCTGGTAAGGCTACACCTTTGGCTACCAGTTCCAGCAAAATAAAAACTGACACTTTATCCCCCCATGTGCTATTGATGGATACATCCCCTCCTTTACAAGTAAAGAAATTGAGACTCCTCTGCCCCATATCAGGGGTACTGGCTACCTTTGTAACAGCCCTAACCAGCTTTAAAATGGAGAGAGAAAAATTGCTGACCTAGTTAATGTATTATTCTCTATTTACACCTCAAACAAGCTAATTGTTTGTTTACAGGCTAGTAGTGACCATAAATATGTAAAATCTGCATTTGACACAGGTAGATAGCTATACTGAGTCACTGCTAACTAGGTAGAAGGCCAATCTAGATGAAAAATCAAATCACAGTATATTCATGTATTCAATCACATGAAACTTTATTGTTTCCAAGTACAACTTACTGGAATTCATCTATATAATGTAAGCAAATTGAGGTAGTGAAACAAAAAGGAATGGTTGTAATTAGCATATAGAGTGTCTACTGCAAATAACATATAAACAAAATTCATCCATAAAGAATTTTTAAAATCTCGACTTTTTAAAATTCCTTTGTTTGGAGCTATAACTAGGGAAGCATAACTGGGGTTTTGACCCACAGTACTGAATTTAGAAGGTGCTGACAGCACTTGAACTCCTCCAAAAAGTTAGAAACAACAGAATTAGCTAGCAAAACTAACAAAGAGAATTGTAAATATCATGCTGGTGCTTGATTCTGTCCCACCTTTCCTTGCTCAGGGTGAAATATCCCAGGGCCTATGTAACCAGAATGGCCTTTGTTTTCTTTGAATGACTCAGCTTACCTCATTGAGCTTCCCTGGACGCTGGGGCTTGCTCTTCCGGGGCAGGACCAGACAACTTCCTGTGTGATGAGTCATGGGGCTGGCTGAGGGGAGGTGTTAACGGCTACGCTAGGGGGAGGGGCCAAGTCAAGAACCAATCGGCCCTGGTCGTTCAGGCGGTGCTTGATGATGTCAAAAACTCTATAAGAGGGGAGAGGACAGCTTGAAGATCCTCTTTTCCTTTTCCGGTTGGAGCCAGCGACAGTTACAGCGACAGTTACAGCGACAGTTACAGCGACAGTTACAGCTACAGTTACAGCCACAGCCACAGCTGAAGCAGGAGCTGCCAGTAGCAGAGCTGACCTACGGGAGAAAGCTGAACAAAGACTTCAGGCCAGTGGGTAATCTTATTACCATAGAGGGGGAAACATGATTTTGCTTTACGCAATTGTAATAGGAGGGCAGAGTTTATAATCTCAAATAGGATCATAAACATGTCTGAAATGTTCGGAATCGCCGGATATAAGAAACTCTCAAAGTAGAAGGCAGAAGAATCAAAACATTTATTTAGGCTCCACAGTAACCAACCCATGAACCAGCAACCCCATTTTGATATATTGATCAAAAGCTTCCAGGCCCAATAAGTACGCCTTGAAAGAGTAACCAGGAGGCTACAGAGAAGCATGATTGCGTAAAGCAAAATCATGTTTCCCCCTCTATGGTAATAAGATTACCCACTGGCCTGAAGTCTTTGTTCAGCTTTCTCCCGTAGGTCAGCTCTGCTACTGGCAGCTCCTGCTTCAGCTGTGTCTGTGGCTGTGGCTGTAACTGACGTAACTGTCGTAACTGCCTCTGTAACTGCCTCTGGCTCCAACCGGAAAAGGAAAAAAAAAAAAAGATCTTCCAGCTGTCCTCTCCCCTCTTATAGAGTTTTTGACATCATCAAGCACCGCCTGAACGACCAGGGCCGATTGGTTCTTGACTTGGCCCCTCCCCCTAGCATAGCCGTTAACACCTCCCCTCAGCCAGCCCCATGACTCCTCACACAGGAAGTTGTCTGGTCCTGCCCCGGAAGAGCAAGCCACAGTGTCCAGAGGCTCAATGAGGTAAGCTGAGTCATTCAAAGAAAACAAAGGCCATTCTGGCTACACTCCACCCCTTGTTATAGGATACATAATCTAATCAGCCATGTATCCTAGAACATACATTGTGATCCAATTACAAAGGAAACTAAAACATATCATTCATTATAAAGCAAAACATATCATTTGGTGACATTCCTAAATATTGGTTTACGATTCAAATGTGATCCACCCCTAGGTCCCAGCAAGATAATCTCTTCAATCAATCATCCCCAAAATAATTATTAATAATTCAAATGTCCACCCCTAAATCCTTGTATCCATTACATAGGATCAATAATATCATAACAATAAAACAACACAGCAAGGATAACACAAAATAAGTAAACAGAACACTATCATCATTTCCACCCCCCTTGAACGATTGGGGCTCAAAATCTTGGGGTGAGGGGTGAAGGTCTCATTTTCCATAGCTTCTTCATGCTGAAATTGGATGTAGAGATGGCCCTGCCCCCAAAAAGTCCCATTCCAGAGGTCATTTCTTTAACGAGCTGGCAGGAATTCCAAGAATGCTACATGCTTAGGCAGTCACCGGAAAGTGCAGGGTGCTTAAGCCTGAAGGAAACAAAACTAGCAACAAGGTTAGCCAAAACAAAGGACAAAAAGAATAGACAAGTATGGACTATAATTCTTCAAATAAAATCATCTCAAGTTTGGTTGAGATTTCAGTTATGCAAAGATCCAACATCAGAGCCAAACTCAGGTGGGAAATGTTTCTTTTCAAAAGGAACATAATGAGGAAGCCAAGAGGATCCCACCCTAGATAGAGACTAAGATTGTCCTCTCAGCCTTTCCCCAAATGTACAAGTTTTCATCCGTTAATCACACAAGGTCACCTTCAGTCTGAGTGGCTTGTGGGCTTGCAGGAGCAGTTCTTATTTCCCTATTTCTCGTGTTATCAAGTCCTCTATACATTCTGTATAATTCATTGGTTGGAATTCCATCTATCATTTCAAAACCTACCCCTGCTCTCAATAAAGCAGTAAACATTTCTTTCCTTGTTACTCTCCTTTGGCGCCAAGTTTGCTGGTTATTCACCCTTCTCTCTCGAGGAGATCTATCCCCTCCCCAGTCACCTAAGTCATGTAACTGTAAAATCTTATTTATCACTGTTGTAAGACGGCTCCCTACTTCTCCAAGTAATAAATTCAAAATTAGTTGTTTATAAGCAGGGGGAGCTGTCCTAATTATTAAGTTCCTATGAGGCAGTCCCATTGGATCATTGTAATATTTGTCTGCAGTTCCTATCATAATGGCAGTCTTCATTACCTCCTCCTTTAGTCTCATGATACAATCTCTAAGTGAATACCAGGGTCTGTGCTCAGTGGGCCACATAGAATCAGTAGCATATCTCTTATTGCATCCCACAGCGGCTAATGCCAACAGAGTAGTCCTGCTATCACCATCTCCTTGCTGATGATGTTCCCTAAAAGCTTGTTGAACTAGAGGATCATGGCTGATACCTATGAATCTCATGCAGTCTGTCCCATCTACTGATATTCCACTGGCCCCTTGATCACTGAGTCTTACCATCCAAGATATCAATGGTTCTCCTATTCTTTGGCTGAATCTACTCAAAATATCTGTGACCTCTTGCGGTGAGAAATCTTCCTGAATTTCCCTTGTAACTGAATCTTCACCTCGGGTTTCTGTCTTCCTCCTTTGTATGGGTCGAGCCCTTGTCTGATCATTTAACCATCTCCTATTCTCTGTGTGAGGCACATCCTGAACCCCAGTAGTGTTTTGTGCCTCAGCCCCTAACATTGTCTCATTCTCCCCCCACTCACTTCCTCTGCCACCATGGCTAGGACGAAGCAGGCAGTCAGGCTCTTTCTGGGCTGGGTTGAAATGCACTCTGGGCTTTTTTGGTCTCCTGTTGCTCTTAGCCACATTAATAGAAAAGTTCTCATTTGAGTCAGTTTGGTCTTCTGCTATCTGAGATTCCCCTTCTTCCTGTGGGGTAGGAGTGCCCCCATGTCTTTCACTTAATCTCAATCTTTCGTATACTAGCCGGTAGGCTGATAACACTATCCAGCTTTGCCTAGATAGTGATGCCCCTGACTGAATCCCAACTTCTCGTAAACACTTTTCCAAATCCCTAGGATCTCCTCTCCATAGCCTTGGTTCCCAGTTTTCACAGGGTCCAGCTTTTTTAGCCAATTCTTTTGCTAGGGAGGAATAAAATGGATCCTCCCATCCTGGGATATTCATCTCTTCCTCTGGAATTGTTCTGCTTCTAAATAGAGATCTTATACCTAGCGATCCCATCCTCGTCGCCAAATGTATCAGGAGGGCAGAGTTTATAATCTCAAATAGGATCATAAACATGTCTGAAATGTTCGGAATCGCCGGATATAAGAAACTCTCAAAGTAGAAGGCAGAAGAATCAAAACATTTATTTAGGCTCCACAGTAACCAACCCATGAACCAGCAACCCCATTTTGATATATTGATCAAAAGCTTCCAGGCCCAATAAGTACGCCTTGAAAGAGTAACCAGGAGGCTACAGAGAAGCATGATTGCGTAAAGCAAAATCATGTTTCCCCCTCTATGGTAATAAGATTACCCACTGGCCTGAAGTCTTTGTTCAGCTTTCTCCCGTAGGTCAGCTCTGCTACTGGCAGCTCCTGCTTCAGCTGTGTCTGTGGCTGTGGCTGTAACTGACGTAACTGTCGTAACTGCCTCTGTAACTGCCTCTGGCTCCAACCGGAAAAGGAAAAAAAAAAAAGATCTTCCAGCTGTCCTCTCCCCTCTTATAGAGTTTTTGACATCATCAAGCACCGCCTGAACGACCAGGGCCGATTGGTTCTTGACTTGGCCCCTCCCCCTAGCATAGCCGTTAACACCTCCCCTCAGCCAGCCCCATGACTCCTCACACAGGAAGTTGTCTGGTCCTGCCCCGGAAGAGCAAGCCACAGTGTCCAGAGGCTCAATGAGGTAAGCTGAGTCATTCAAAGAAAACAAAGGCCATTCTGGCTACAGCAATCATGCTTCTCTGTAGCCTCCTGGTTACTCTTTCAAGGCGTACTTATTGGGCCTGGAAGCTTTTGATCAATATATCAAAATGGGGTTGCTGGTTCATGGGTTGGTTACTGTGGAGCCTAAATAAATGTTTTGATTCTTCTGCCTTCTACTTTGAGAGTTTCTTATATCCGGCGGTTCCGAACGTTTCAGACATGTTTATGATCCTCTTTGAGATTATAAACTCTGCCCTCCTAATACATTTGGCGACGAGGATGGGATCGCTAGGTATAAGATCTCTATTTAGAAGCAGAACAATTCCAGAGGAAGAGATGAATATCCCAGGATGGGAGGATCCATTTTATTCCTCCCTAGCAAAAGAATTGGCTAAAAAAGCTGGACCCTGTGAAAACTGGGAACCAAGGCTACGGAGAGGAGATCCTAGGGATTTGGAAAAGTGTTTACGAGAAGTTGGGATTCAGTCAGGGGCATCACTATCTAGGCAAAGCTGGATAGTGTTATCAGCCTACCGGCTAGTATACGAAAGATTGAGATTAAGTGAAAGACATGGGGGCACTCCTACCCCACAGGAGGAAGGGGAATCTCAGATAGCAGAAGACCAAACTGACTCAAATGAGAACTTTTCTATTAATGTGGCTAAGAGCAACAGGAGACCAAAAAAGCCCAGAGTGCATTTCAACCCAGCCCAGAAAGAGCCTGACTGCCTGCTTCGTCCTAGCCATGGTGGCAGAGGAAGTGAGTGGGGAGAGAATGAGACAATGTTAGGGGCTGAGGCACAAAACACTACTGGGGTTCAGGATGTGCCTCACACAGAGAATAGGAGATGGTTAAATGATCAGACAAGGGCTCGACCCATACAAAGGAGGAAGACAGAAACCCGAGGTGAAGATTCAGTTACAAGGGAAATTCAGGAAGATTTCTCACCGCAAGAGGTCACAGATGTTTTGAGTAGATTCAGCCAAAGAATAGGAGAACCATTGATATCTTGGATGGTAAGACTCAGTGATCAAGGGGCCAGTGGAATATCAGTAGATAGGACAGACTGCATGAGATTCATAGGTATCAGCCATGATCCTCTAGTTCAACAAGCTTTTAGGGAACATCATCAGCAAGGAGATGGTGATAGCAGGACTACTCTGTTGGCATTAGCTGCTGTGGGATGCAATAAGAGATATGCTACTGATTCTATGTGGCCCACTGAGCACAGACCCTGGTATTCACTTAGAGATTGTATCATGAGACTAAAGGAGGAGGTAATGAAGACTGCCATTATGATAGGAACTGCAGACAAATATTACAATGATCCAATGGAACTGCCTCATAGGAATTTAATAATTAGGACAGCTCCCCCTGCTTATAAACAACTAATTTTGAATTTATTACTTGGAGAAGTAGGGAGACGTCTTACAACAGTGATAAATAAGATTTTACAGTTACATGACTTAGGTGACTGGGGAAGGGATAGATCTCCTCGAGAGAGAAGGGTGAATAACCAGCAAACTTGGTGCCAAAGGAGAGTAACAAGGAAAGAAATGTTTACTGCTCTATTGAGAGCAGGGGTAGGTTTTGAAATGATAGATGGAATTCCAACCAATGAATTATACAGAATGTATAGAGGACTTGATAACACGAGAAATAGGGAAATAAGAACTGCTCCTGCAAGCCCACAAGCCACTCAGACTGAAGGTGACCTTGTGTGATTAACGGATGAAAACTTGTACATTTGGGGAAAGGCTGGGAGGACAATCCTAGTCTCTGTCTAGGATGGGATCCTCTTGGCTTCCTCATTATGTTCCTTTTGAAAAGAAACATTTCCCACCTGAGTTTGGCTCTGATGTTGGATCTTTGCATAACTGAAATCTCAACCAAACTTGAGATGATTTTATTTGAAGAATTATAGTCCATACTTGTCTATTCTTTTTGTCCTTTGTTTGGCTAACCTTGTTGCTAGTTTTGTTTCCTTCAGGCTTAAGCACCCTGCACTTTCCGTGACTGCCTAAGCATGTAGCATTCTTGGAATTCCTGCCAGCTCGTTAAAGAAATGACCTCTGGAATGGGACTTTTTGGGGGCAGGGCCATCTCTACATCCAATTTCAGCATGAAGAAGCTATGGAAAATGAGACCTTCACCCCTCACCCCAAGATTTTGAGCCCCAATCGTTCAAGGGGGGTGGAAATGATGATAGTGTTCTGTTTACTTATTTTGTGTTATCCTTGCTGTGTTGTTTTATTGTTATGATATTATTGATCCTATGTAATGGATACAAGGATTTAGGGGTGGACATTTGAATTATTAATAATTATTTTGGGGATGATTGATTGAAGAGATTATCTTGCTGGGACCTAGGGGTGGATCACATTTGAATCGTAAACCAATATTTAGGAATGTCACCAAATGATATGTTTTGCTTTATTGTGAATGATATGTTTTAGTTTCCTTTGTAATTGAATCACAATGTATGTTCTAGGATACATGGCTGATTAGATTATGTATCCTATAACAAGGGGTGGAGTGTAACCAGAATGGCCTTTGTTTTCTTTGAATGACTCAGCTTACCTCATTGAGCTTCCCTGGACGCTGGGGCTTGCTCTTCCGGGGCAGGACCAGACAACTTCCTGTGTGATGAGTCATGGGGCTGGCTGAGGGGAGGTGTTAACGGCTACGCTAGGGGGAGGGGCCAAGTCAAGAACCAATCGGCCCTGGTCGTTCAGGCGGTGCTTGATGATGTCAAAAACTCTATAAGAGGGGAGAGGACAGCTTGAAGATCCTCTTTTCCTTTTCCGGTTGGAGCCAGCGACAGTTACAGCGACAGTTACAGCGACAGTTACAGCGACAGTTACAGCTACAGTTACAGCCACAGCCACAGCTGAAGCAGGAGCTGCCAGTAGCAGAGCTGACCTACGGGAGAAAGCTGAACAAAGACTTCAGGCCAGTGGGTAATCTTATTACCATAGAGGGGGAAACATGATTTTGCTTTACGCAATCATGCTTCTCTGTAGCCTCCTGGTTACTCTTTCAAGGCGTACTTATTGGGCCTGGAAGCTTTTGATCAATATATCAAAATGGGGTTGCTGGTTCATGGGTTGGTTACTGTGGAGCCTAAATAAATGTTTTGATTCTTCTGCCTTCTACTTTGAGAGTTTCTTATATCCGGCGGTTCCGAATGTTTCAGACATGTTTATGATCCTCTTTGAGATTATAAACTCTGCCCTCCTAATACAGCCTACTATGGGGAATCATTCTCTGCCCCCAACTTTGATCCACTTCCTTCCACCTACCCTTGATGCAATTTGCTTTGGGCAAACACATAACTTGTTATAGCTCTAGATTGTCCTCTTAGTTGTCTCTTAATTAAAAGATGGTGTTTAGGTTGTGTCCTGAAGGACAGAGACACTGTGTGGCAAAGATAAAGAGGGAGTATGTTCCAAGTTTGAGGGTTGTCAGTGAGGAAAATAAAGAAAGAAAGTCCATTAGTCTGTATCACAGAAATTTAGAAGGGGAGTGACATGCAATGAGGCAGGAAAAATAGATTGGGGCTAATCAGGAGGGACTTTAACATCTAAACACAAGGGTTTATATTTGGTGCTAGAGGCAATAGGGAGGAACTGAAGTTGATTGCTGAGGACAATCATGTCACCCAATCTATGCTTGAGGAAAGTTACTTTGGATATAGTATATAGGAGGGACTGGACTCTGAGGCAGGGAGGCCAATTAGGACAGTACCACCTTAATCAAAGTGAGAGGTGGTGAGGTCTGAATTAAGGCTATTTAGAGGATGGGGGAGAGTGTTTTCAAGGATTAGAAGGGCTTTCACATGGAACAGGAAATAGTCTTCTTCTTGCACCCAAAGTATAGAATAAAGAGCAACAGATGGAAGTTGTGAAGAGACAAATTAAAACTTAGTATAAAGCCTTCTTAACAATTAAAGGTCCTTCAAATTGTAATGGGTTTCATGCCGGAATTTGTGAGTTCACTTTTGCCATGAATTTTCAGGAAAAACTGGAAAACACTTACAGCATATGGTGAAGAGAGTGCTCATCCAGATACTAAAGGGGTTTGATTTCCTGAGATTCTGTTAATTCCACCCCTATAGCACAGGTTTCATTCTTTTTTTTTATTTTTATTTATTTTTATGAGGCAATCATGGTTAAGTGACTTGCCTGCATTCACACAGCTAGAAGGATTCATTCCTTAACTTCCACATTATGTGAATTTGTGAGAGTGCAGTTTGGCAGATAATTTCACATTGCTACAAGAATTATGTCTTGTTTAGTCCTGAGAAACAGCAGACATAATATAAAAGGAATTCTGTACATCACATCAGGTAAGCTTTGTTTCAAAGTCCACCTCTTACATTTCTCTATCCTCATCCATTTCTCAACCCTCTCTCATATGGCTTCGGGCCTCCTTGTTCCACCAAACATTCTTCTGAAAAGTTAATAGTCACTTCTTAATTGCCATATCTGCTATTCTTTTCTTAATCCTAACTTTTATTGCAGCATTGAACACTGCTGTTGATTCTCTCTGTGTAGATTCAATGTCCTTTCTGGCATTTTGTGACATCATTATGTTTTGGTTCTCCTACCTGTGTGACAGATGTTTTTATAAGTCATCTCTTCTGATTCATCTATAACATGTCTCCTACTGTGCATGTACTCCTAAGCTCTGGCCTTCATCTTCTCTTCTCTCTATATGATTTCAAACTTGTTGACATCATCAGTTCCCATGGATTCAATGATCATGAAGATGACTCTTAAATTTATATATCCAAGCTAGTATATTTCCAGAGCTAAATTCACTTATCAACAACTATCAATTGTCTGCAGGCATCTGATATTCCACATATCCAGAATAAATCTCATTATCTCCTCCTCCCAAAAATCACTGTTTCAGAATTTCTTAGTATTGTGAATACCATGTTCTCACTCTCCCAGGGTTGCATTCTGGATTTGGTATTGGAGTCCTCATTCACACCACATATTCATCCAGTTGCCAAGTCTCGTCATTTCTGCCTTCATATCTTTCAATCTGCTCCACTTCTTTAAATCAAAATCACCTCCTTAGTTCAGGGGTGGGTGTGGTTATTTATAGATCAAGCTGTTTGTAGATAAATAAGTATATATCATGGAGAGACGGGGAAATATGAACATCATGCATATATGTATAGATAGATATAGATTTATCAAAAGATAGGCATATGAGGATTAGATATGCATATATCTATTGACAGATCTGTATCTAACTATCCATCAATATCAATATATCTGTTCATTCACCCATCTGTTGATTTATTAAGTTATCCTCTATCTGTCTATCTGCAATTGACTTGACTTGATGATAATGATGGGAATAATAGAATTAGAGCTGCCAGGGACTATAAATGTCATTCAATCACTCCTGCTTCTTTCTATGGGTGAGGAAACTAAGGACACAAAAGGTGAAATGACTTGCCTCGTGTCACACAATTAGTAAGGAACAGGTCTGGGATCTGAACCGAGGTTCTAAGACTCTAAGACTTGAAATGGCCTCATATTGATGATGGCGACAATAATGATGAGACTCTAAATGGCAGTGATTATGTGAATGATTAGTGAATAGTTAGATGGAGTGGTAGGGCATGAGCATCAAGTGAACTGGTCAAATTCATATCTGCTGAGGCCAGTGATGAGAATTAGCATAGAACTCAGTTAACTAATCTCTTTTGGGAGTATATGCCTTTGAATTTCCTTCATTTTCTACTATCAAAAAGAGCCACCATGGATGATGGTATACTCTTAATCAGGAAGCCTCATTTAATTTATTGCATATATTATCCTTGGTTTTGGTCAGCTCATGCACTGATAACTTATTTTGTTGTTGTTATTTGCTCATTTGATATTTTGGTTTTTAATTCCTGTTTTTTTTGTGTGTGTCTGTGTGTTTGCGTGTGTGTCTGTGTGCATGTAATGTGCATGTAATGACCACTATTCTCATTCCTTACCATGGTTTAGTGTTCCATGTTTAATTGTTTTGATAATTATTTGATATAAGCGTGTCATCCTCTATGATGCATTTAATATTTTTTTACCAATGTTGTGTATGATTTTACCACTGGCAAGTATGATATAATGATGGAAATTTAGTGATCCATGTTGGATGAGACAGATAGGTCACTGTTTTTATTTCTGTCTTTCCACCCTGCCCCCATTATGGGCAAATACAAATATCATGAAGAATATTAGTATAATAGAATTCCTAGAACTCCGAGTTTAATAACATTTCAGTGCCCAAGATCTAAACATGGGTACTCTGAAATGGCTGAACTAAAACAGAACACAAATAGAAGGTTCATTGATCACTTTTGCCTATTATACTCACCATCATCATCATCTATAGTAATAATTAGCTATGGTAATCATAGTGCTATTTCTAAAAGATTTCTTATCAGTTATGCATTGTGCAATTTTCATCACGCATTTCATTATCTTAGCATAATTTCAAGATTATTTTGAGGATAAAATACTTGTGAAGAATAATTGTTAATGGATTTTATTAATAGGTGATTTTCATTTTACTCTGCCTTGAGTGCAAAAATAATTATTTTAAATTAGCAAATCCAATTGGCAAAGCCCTCCTTCAAAAACAGACATTGTATTTTAGCAATACATTTTCTAATTTTAATTATCAACATTCAAAGTCTTCTAGTAGGTATTTCAAACTCCTACTGGAGGAGAAATTATTTTTGATTAGTTTCCATTTCTTTTAATCAGTTAGCACAATTTATTGAATGCCTATTCAACATTGAGCACTAAACTAGGCACCATGAGGAGATATCAAAGAAACAGAGAAAATATTCTCTAGCTTCAAAGAGTTTATAATTTAGTTGGAGATTAAAGCACAAATACCTCAACTCATTGAAAATGGCAATTCTTGTTAAGAATTTAAAACAAATATCTGGGAAAGGTCCAAAGGGTTTCAGAGTAAAGAAATAATTAGCTCAATGGAGCTGAGTTAATCCTATTAGGAAAACAAGATAGACAAGTGATATGGGTAAAAAAAAAGAAAAAAAGAAACTGTACAAGATGGATGCAAGTGACTTGCATTTCCTTTGAAACATTTAGATTAGGGACAGTCACTCTCATTGCCCCACAGGAGTTGAGTAAAGAATTAATGAGATGAAAGGTAGTTTACTATAATGGAAGACTCAGTCTTAGAATCAGGAAGGCCAGGGTTCAAGTGTTTCCTCTTACATAAGCTGTGTGAGTATGGGGGAAATTTCTTATCCTTTCAGTGAATAAGTTATAAGACTAGAAGTTATTGATGGGTTATTGGCCTATATTTGTGGAGGGAGTTTACATACCAGTAGCTGCCTGCACTAATAAAACCAGTGTGTGGAACAACAAACATAATAACAATGATAAGAAGACAAATAATTAGCAGATCTGCAAAGATAGAAGGAGGTGAGATTTTGAACATACTGTACCCTGTTAGCTAGGAACCAACCTCCTACAGCTAACCATACCCAATAATGGCCTCTACTCTTCCAGTGGATGTTCTGAACATTCTACACAGCTATCATTTTAGCAAAGAGAATAATGGCAAAAACTTTAGGTTTAAATACCAGTGACTTACAGAATATCATGATTTAGATAATGATAATGACAATACCTTAAATTTCTGATAATAAAATAAAATTACCCTACCAACTTTTGAAGCATTTAAGAAATGTTATAATTAAAATGGCCCATTTGCTTGAAAAAAATAG